>NC_090929.1:94056353-94660103 GCF_040938575.1 Ambystoma mexicanum | reverse complement strand
ATAGGGCATAATGGGAGTGGGGAAGGCGTTAATTACGCCACCGTAAATTACGGTGGCGTAATTAACTCCATGGTCCCTTAGCGCCATGGATTTTAACACCCGCTAAAATCGGGTGTTAAAACCTCCATGGCGCTAGGGGAACTCGGAATTGGCGGTAAGGGGTCGGCGCAGCTAACGCTGGCGTTAACCCCTTACCGCCAGGGTCGTAATGAGGCCCATTGTCTTCAAAGCAGAGATCCTATCGGACATAAACACGTTTTTCGAAAATAATAACACACAAGACACAACCGAGGGGACCCGTTGGGAAGCATTTAAAGTGTGCATCAGGGGGATGTGTATCGCAAGGGAGGCAGGGGTTCTTAAAGTCATAAGGCAGGCCCTCAATAGCACCGAAACTAATCTCAAAACTTTAGAACAGGAATATGCTTCCGTGCCGGACCCAGCAATCCTAGCTAAGATTAGAATAGAACTAGAAAGTTTTGAATCCCACGTCCTAAGCGAGGTACGATATTATGCTCGCCCAGTAGCTGCCCGGAGATATGGCAAGAGTGACAGATCTGGGAGAACTCTAGCCAAACTAGTGCGGGCTGAGGGAGGCAAGACCGGAATAGATAGCATCTTGGATGTACATGGACTACGACACTGGTCCGACTAACCCATTATTGATACCTTTGCCAGTTTTTATGCCACCCTATATGGCCCCCAGCCAGAACACGCTTCCCATGGCCTGGATGACCTGCTAGACAACATCCCGATGGCCTTTATCTCCCAAAGCACTAGGGAACAACTTGATAGCCCGTTCACTTTGGAAGAGATAGTCCAGGTGATCTCTGACCTTCCAACAAATAAGGCCCTGGGCCCGGATGGTCTCATATCGGAGTTCTATCAGGAACATGTTGCCATCCTAGCTCCCATATTATACGGGGTTTGGACCGAATCACTCCTGGCAGCCACTCTCCCCCCCTCGCTAAGGGAAGCCCTAATTACCGTCCTTCCCAAGCCAGGGAAACCCCCAGAAGAATGTGGTTCTTACAGGCCCCTATCGCTCATCAACACGGATATGAAAATCTTTGCAAAAATAATAGCAAACAGGTTCCTACCGTTTATGCCGCACCTGGTACACGCAGACCAAAGTGGTTTTGTCCCTGGCCGTTCTACTGCACTCAATATCCGGCGTCTATTCAATGTGATGTCCAGAATTGACCTAAAGGCTGATGCTGTAGCAGTCATGCTAGACGCCCAGAAGGCCTTCGACATGGTTTCATGGCAATACTTATGGGCTGTGCTGGAAAAAATGGCAATAGGACCAAATATGATCTCCTATATAACATTGCTATTTGCAGAGCCAATGGCCAGGATGCTGGTCAACTCCATTGTCTCCTCTCCCTTTAGACTAAACAGGGGCACCCGCCAAGGTTGTCCATTCTCCCCAATCCTTTTTGCGCTCGCCATTGAGCCCATGGCGGACCATATTAGGGACTGACATACCCGTAAAGGTATTCGTTTACAAGATACACCTGAGATACTCCAATATGTGAGAAACCTTTCCACATACCTAGACCCGATCATTCAGGACATTACAAAAATTGGCACATACTCGGGCTTTACTATTAACTACTCTAAATACAAAATATTCCCTCTCACCGCGGCAACCCAACAACCGTCATGTGAATTCCCTTTACGCTGGTCCCCTGCAGGCATAAGGTATCTAGAGGTGCAAGTGTCGTTGACCAAAACCTCCTTACTGAAAGATAACTATGAGACAACAGCCCAGCTCATTGAATCCAAGCTGCTCAGATGGCGCAACCTCCCGCTGTCCCTGGCGGGCAGACTGTCCCTAGTTTAAATGATCACGGTCCCCAAGCTCCTCTATATTTTTGCCAACGTACCAATATGGCCTGGGAAACAATATTTCAAGAGGCTCCACCTGTCGTGCGCCCAATTCCTCTGGCACTCTGGGGCCGTCCGCAAGAAGTGGCAACATATGTCCCTAACCTACGAAAAAGGGGGACTCACAGCCCCAGATTTAACCCTATACTGGACCGCAGCACAGGCCCAACATGCCACGCACTGGTACGCACACACAAATCCGCCCCCTCATGTCAAATTGGAGGTACTGGCTGGTGGCGGGACCAACATCATGACTCTGCTATTACACCGCACATTCCGGTCAGAAGCCCAAGCAGACCCCGTGGCCACCACAATTAGAGCATGGAATAGGATCCTGAACTCTGACCAAGGACAACGTCCATATTATAAATGGCTTCCCATATGGCAATTCCCAGGACTCTCCCCCACCCACGACAAACTCTTCCTGCAACATTGGGAGAACCTGGGCTACCGAGCTTTAACTGATTTGTTCCCCGACGGGAAATGTATCACTCCCCAAACGTGGCGACCCGAACATTCCAACTCAGCACTTGAGTTTTTACAATACTTTAGGTTGAGAGCGGCGGTATGTGCAATGTGGCCCTCCTACCCTGACGAGCCCCCAGTCTCACCCGAACTTCAATACATAGCTAATTCCACAGGCGGCAGGGGCATAATATCTTCTCTGTATAAAATGCAGCTGGAAAAACTAGATAATGCATCCCTCAAACCACATGAGGCATGGGCTAGAGAACTGGAGATGGAAATCACTGACGGAATGTGGGGAAAAATGTGTGGTCATATGCGCAAAGTCTCCCTTAGCGCCAGATTCCGCTGCATACAATATAAACTCCTTAACAGACTTTACTACACGCCGCACAGAGTAGCGAAATTCACACGCACCCCGACTCACACATGCCCGAAATGTCACTCTGGAGAGGCTGATCATATACACATGTTCTGGTGCTGCGCTGAGTGCGTTCAGGATGGGGGTAACGGGAGCACTATCTGAAATAATTGGATCTCCAGTAGAGTGCGATCCACTAGCCCTGCTGTTTGGGATGTGGACCGCAGAAAATGCAAAAAAAAATCAAAGTTTTTGAATGTAAGTGCTATTGTTGCTATGAGATGTATACTACATTGCTGGAAGCGCCGCTCCCCCCCCCACAACCCCTGAGATGTGGCTAAAAGCCCTCACGTGGGTACAAATGTGTGAAGAAGAGTATATCGGTTCCCTCCCAATGACATCCCGCCCCAAAAATGTATGGACAGAGTTCTGTAGCTATCTGAATAATAGAGACATGGCTGAGCGTGATTCCACCCCCCCACCGGGTCCGCCCGGCTCACCATAGGTGCGGGGTATCTGGAGCTGTCGACCTTCCCCACCCATTCTGTATCGTTGTATAAAATGCTTGATGGAATGCCTTAATGTGCTATTATGACTCATGGCACCTGTGTGCGATCTCCAGTAATGTGTGCTGCACCTGTTGTAACTCTGCTAATAAATAAAAGTTTAAAAAAAAGAAAATACATAAAGGCTAGCATTGTAGCACCTGAGGGAACACAGTTTCTGTATCCAAAGAATCATAAGAAGTATGTAGGACGATGGGTCTATTGTACCCCGAATGGACAGTGCAACTACATGACCTGCAGTGTAGATGAACATTTCAAATCAGCGGGCACCCTGAGGGGGGTGATGAAGATATGGACACCCAAGAAACACTTCTTCAAGAGAAAATACCAGGATGTAGAAATACTTGAGGAGGTGGTGAAGGACTCGAGGGAATGTATAGGAGCAGCTGTATAACTCTTCAGGAGACCCTGCCCCCTTCTTCCTATATTTTGGGGACATGAGACCATGCCATGTTTGACACCAGCCATTGTGCCAATACCGCAGCATGTGTTTGAAAGAAGATACGCGTTGAGACAACCCTACCCTATGTATCCCCAGAGTGATGACAACATAAGGGAGGAGCTCCCTGAAGAAATTTGAGAAATTTGAGAAAGAGCAAAGGAAGGAAGTTAATGACATCATAAAAAGTATGTACGATGTCCCGAGATCCTGACTGAAGAGAATGTATAAATCTTAAAGAAACTAATGACGAAGTAAAGAATCAAGTGAGCTGTTAAATACAATGAAGAAGATTACTTGTGCACAGAGTTCTGCAGAAAATCAACCGTTCAATAAATGTACAGATGTTGAAACGCAAGGTAGATTAAGTCATCATAACCTGTGAGTAGTGAATAGAGTGCAGGCGAAGCCGCCATTGTATAGAAACTGGGCATTGGTAGCATGAATTTAGTAAGCCAGGACCCATGAAGCGGGAAACGGAAACTCTCTCACAGCAAGAATAAGCAGAATTGTGGAGCTGCATGGCAAGATTGTCTGGCCTGGAGTCAAGACTGAAGCAGCCAAGGAAAGCTATCCATTCTGGAAATTAGTGACCAAGCGGAGGATAAATCATCTCTTGTTAAGGTGAAAGAAAGAACACCAAGAGTGCCAAGTTTAATTCATTTAGAGTATTTAAAACCTACAAAATGGACCAAATTGTGGTCTCCTAGTCACGTGAGCCAAGGATGTAAATAGAGTTCGAACTTGGAGTCCTAGACACGATATTCAGTGCCCCCACACCCGTACATTCTCAAAGACAATGATACATTGTAAGGCCAAGTACAAAGATAATCTTCATGGCAGAAGGCCTGGGTGATGACAGATGCTGGTCTGATTGGGTGGGGAGGTAGTGTCATGCCCCATCTCCTTGCACCTGGGTCTGGGCTTACTGAATGTTCCAGCCAATTATAGTAGTCCACATAACGAAGGACCTTATAGTTTGAAGACCAATGAGAAACTGTGTATCTAATGTTTCTAAAGATTACATGTTTTAGAGGCAGGCATGTATTGTCCACCTGATAGCAGCCAGCCTATCACAATCCTAGTTCCTATAGAAAGTATATTTAGACGTTCCCCTTAAGCCAATCCTGACCTTTGTTAGGCTTTTCATTATTGGAAAGCAGTATAATGTCACGTCTGATGTATTTTTGATATAAGTACTATGTTTTGTGTAAAGATCGCTGAGAGAAAGACTGAGCGTATGCCTGTTGATGTTCGTTGTAAACTCCCTGTTTTAGATAATTGTTAATAAAACAGTACTTTGCCATCTTTCTGAGTTGGTTTGGTTAATTGGACTTTGGGTTATTCTGTATGATCCCATCCGTTACATGCACCTTCCTAAAGGGCCATAAGCTCAATTGTAACACTCAAAGTCGAGGAATTTTGGAAAACAATTTCAATACATCAGACCGATTTATGTTCAGTTGGCTCAAATCATTTGGCGTTTTCAACAATAAAGTCACAGACCGAGGGTCCAATGGCTCATTGCAGCTCACAATGCATCCTGCATCCTGGGGTACATGTTTAGCACTCGGTGTAGTACGTGCCGTTGTTTGCCCCAAAGGTGCTTTGATTCCCCCTGGGGAATGATGGTTGGAGATTTTGGGGGTAATTCATAAAATTCAGCGCACAAGTGGCGCACGTGGCTGGCGCACAGTGTGCGCGTGCGAATCCCTGCGCCAGCCGCGTGCGCCAAAACCCATTTCCGCGCACAGCGTATTCATGGATTCCAGCCACCAAAACCAGCCGTGGCGCACAGTGGCGCAGCGACCTTGCAGCAGCGCCAGTTACGCCCCCAAGAACGCCTTCCGCGCAGGGAAAAGCCATCAAAATCCCCAATCCAGCGCAAAGGGCTGCGCTAACCCTGTACCAGCACGGCAAGCGGGCTACGTGTATCACTGGGGTGCGCGGGAAGTACCTCACGCGATTGGCCCCGTGCGAGCAGGTTACGCGTATTACAGGGGTGCGCGGGAAGTTCCACACGCGATTGGCCTGTGCGCGTGTATTTCAGGGGTGCGTGGGAAGTTCCACACGCGATTGGCCTGGGCGCGTGTATTTCAGGGGTGCGTGGGAAGTTCCACACGCGATTGGCCTGGGCGCGTGTATTTCAGGGGTGCGTGGGAAATTCCACACGCGATTGGCCTGGGCGCGTGTATTTCAGGGGTGCGTGGGAAGTTCCACACGCGATTGGCCTGGGCGCGTGTATTTCAGGGGCTCGCGGGTGGTTTCACACGCGATCGGCCCTGGGGGAGCGTGTGCGTGTATTTCAGGGGTGCGTGAGAAGTTCCACACGCGATTGGCCTGGGCGCGTGTATTTCAGGGGTGCGTGGGAAGTTCCACACGCGATTGGCCTGGGCGCGTGTATTTCAGGGGTGCGCGGGAAGTTCCACACGCGATTGGCCTGTGCGCGTGTATTTCAGGGGCTCGCGGGTGGTTTCACACGCGATCGGCCCTGGGGGAGCGTGTGCGTGTATTTCAGGGGTGCGTGAGAAGTTCCACACGCGATTGGCCTGGGCGCGTGTATTTCAGGGGTGAGTGGGAAGTTCCACACGCGATTGGCCTGGGCGCGTGTATTTCAGGGGTGCGCGGGAAGTTCCACACGCGATTGGCCTGTGCGCGTGTATTTCAGGGGTGCGCGGGAAGTTCCACACGCGATTGGCCTGGGCGCGTGTATTTCAGGGGCTCGCGGGTGGTTTCACACGCGATCGGCCCTGGGGGAGCGTGTGCGTGTATTTCAGGGGTGCGTGAGAAGTTCCACACGCGATTGGCCTGGGTGCGTGTATTTCAGGGGTGCGCGGGAAGTTCCACACGCGATTGGCCTGGGCGCATGTATTTCAGGGGTGCGCGGGAAGTTCCACACACGATTGGCCTGTGCGCGTGTATTTCAGGGGTGCGCGGGAAGTTCCACACGCGATTGGCCTGGGCGCGTGTATTTCAGGGGCTCACGGGTGGTTTCACACGCGATCGGCCCTGGGGGAGCGTGTGCGTGTATTTCAGGGGTGCGTGAGAAGTTCCACACGCGATTGGCCTGGGCGCGTGTATTTCAGGGGTGCGCGGGAAGTTCCACACGCGATTGGCCTGGGCGCGTGTATTCCAGGGGTGCGCGGGAAGTTCCACACGCGATTGGGCTGCGTTTGGGTATTAGGGGTGCGCGCAAAGTTTCACACGCGATTCGGCTGCGTGCGGGTATTAGGGGTGCGCGCAAAGTTGTACACGCGATTGGGCTGCGTGCGGGTATTAGGGGTGTGCGCGAAGTTTTACACGCGATTGGGCTGCGTGCGGGTATTACAGGGGTGCACGCACATTTTCACACGCGATTGGGCTGCGTGCGGGTATTAAAGGGGTGCGCGCGAAGTTTTACACGCAATTGGTCTGCGTGCGGGTATTACAGGGGTGCGCACGAAGTTTTACACGCGATTTCAGCAGGGTACGTGTTTTTTCAGGGGTGCCGGGGAGTCCTACATGTGATTTGCCAGTGTGGGTCCTCCCAGGTGTTCCCTGTACACCCTCCACGGCCCCTGCAGGCAGCCCACACCACAGGGGACTACCCTGCATCCCTGGTCATGTCCCGCAGGCAGCCCACCCAACATGGGCATGCCCCCCAGCAAAGGCACATGTCTCCTTGCACCAATGATCACCAACTCATGTCCCCTTGCACCCCCACCCCCAGCATTGCGGGGCACCTGCCAGCAGGCCCTCACCCATGTCTCCCAGCACCCCCACCCCCCCAGTCACCAGGGGCAGCCTCCACCAGGCCCCCACCCATGTCTCCCAGCACCCCCCCCAGTCACCAGGGGCAGCCTCCACCAGGCCCCCACCCATGTCTCCCACCCCCCCCACCCCCCAGCAGTGCAGGGGCAGCCTCCACCAGGCCCCCACCCATGTCCCCTATCACCCCCACCCCTCAGCCACCATGGGCAGCCTCCACCAGGCCCCCACCCATGTCTCCCACCACCCCCACCCCCCAGCCACCAGGGGCAGCCTCCACCAGGCCCCCACCCATGTCTCCCACCACCCCCACCCCCCACTCCCCAGGGGCAGCCTCCACCAGGCCCCCACCCATGTCTCCCACCACCCCCACCCCCCCCAGTCACCAGGGGCAGCCTCCACCAGGCCCCCACCCATGTCTCCCACCACCCCCACCCCCCAGCACTGTGGGGCACCTGCCAGCAGGCCCCCACCCATGTCCAACTCATGTCTCCCACCACCCCCACCCCCCAGCACTGTGGGGCACCTGCCAGCAGGCCCCCACCCATGTCCCACTCATGTCCCCTTGCACCCTCACCCCCCAGCACTGTGGGTCACCTGCCAGCAGGCCCCCAACCATGTCCCCCTGCCCCCAGGTCCTGACGATACACAATCATGGCAGTAATGGGCAGCATACCCAGCACAAACACCCAGCCAAGGATTGCATCCACCCACATAGTAGATGCAATTACATGATACAACCCCAATGGCAAGTATGTAAATGAACACATGTCCGTCACACACACATACACAATGGGTGCAAGTGAATGTCAAAACCCATATCATGACATGCATGAAACCAATGACAAAATACCACAAAAGAAATTTATAAAAACATGTATTCTCGAAGAAAATGAAGTAAACTAATCAAACATACAACAATGGGGATAACAAAATAAATTGTCCGATAAGTAATGTAAAAATCCAAAAAACAAAGGAATCCAAAAACTAATGTTGTCCAAAGCAAAATCATGGTGAAAAAAAATAAGGAAAAACCATTGCCTCATGGTGAACACAAATATAAATCAAAAAAATGTATTTTAAAAAATCCAACTATACACAAGAATATTCCAGGGTCCATGAGCCCAACACTATAAATGAAACCTACTACTACCTAATAAAAAAACTATATACAGAAGAGTGGCCATTGTCCGAGCGGTCCAAAAAAATCTCAAAAAATAAAGGAAACCTAACACTAACTAACTAAAGAACTATATACAATGGCAGCGGGCAAGTCCTGCGGCTCACTCTGTGATGTTGCCGGCCAGGGCATCATCGAACTCCATGTCGATGTCCTGGAGGCGGGACTCTGTCCTGGCCCCGAGGTCTCGCAGGGATAACCCCATGTTCACCTCAAACTCCCTGCGAGCTTCCTCGAGGCACTCAGCCCGCCTCAACGCCCGACGCATGGAGAACTCCGCCCTGACCATGGTGAGCCGCTCCTCTTCCGCCCGCTGCCGCTCCGCACCTATCTGCTGGACCAACTGCTCCCACACGGAAGACACTACCATCCCAGGGTTCTCCTGCCCTCCGGCCGATGCCTGCCCCTCTGATCTTGATGGCCCCGAGCCATGATGCCTCCCACGTCGAGCCTGCTGCTGCCTCCGACGCCACTGCCTCTGCCAGCACGACGGCATTCAGGATGATGGAAACCACCGACGCCGTCGTGCACGTGCCCTGCCCGATGATGCCGTCACATCCTCCATCTGCTGGGGTCCAGTTGCTGTGTTGTCCACCCCTGCTGGACCTCTGACTCCCGACTGTGGCAGGGATGGGATCCCCACCGAGCTGGCTGCATTGGTCAGGGCAGGTCCACAGGGGGCCCTGGTGGCATCTGGGCCGGAAGACGGCAAGGAGAACGACTGGCGTATAGTCTCCACAGAGGAGGAGAGGGCCGCCAGATTGGCCGACACATGCAGGAAACCCCCGAACATGGACGATCCCAATTGGGCCACGTCGGCACGGTGCTCTTCGTGATGACGTGCGTGCTCCTCCTGGGAAGCATGCACGGCATCACGAATCACAGCCGTGCGCATCGCAACCCCAATCAGGACCTTCTCCATACGGCCAGGGGTCCCCTCGTCCGCAGGTGGAGGGGAGTCAGATGACATGGACATCCCCTCTACCTGCGGACGGGCCTGGGACGGGGCATCCCTGCTGGTGCATGGTGGTGCACCCACAGGGTCAGGGACAGCGACATGCACAGGCCCCTCCACGGTGACCTGTGCTGCCTCCTGCCCCTGCCCCTGGACTGCACCACTTGCACCAGCAGGGATGCCCCCACCAGGCCCCATGTGCGCCTCAGTGGCGGCCTCCTCCTCCTCTGTGGAAACCACCAACCTGGATGGCTCCTCACCGTCTTCCGCCATAGCAGGCCCCTGTGGGGGCTCACCCACCCCTTCCGCTGCAGCCGTGGGGGCATCCCCGCCGCCTTGCTCCACAGCGCCGTCCCCGCCCTCTTCTTCACTAGCCGCTGCGTAGAGGGAGACATAGAACACAAGCATCAGGGTACTGTACAATGGTCCCCTAGACAGGAAGCAATAGCAGATGAGTGCCACTGTCAAAGTACACTTCCATCATGTCCCCCCACAACACATGTGTCAGTCCAGGCAAAACACACACAGTGACAGTCATGGTGCATGCCATGGACATTTCCATACATGTCCAATGGACTCTCGAAACATACAATGTAATGCTACTCACATGCATCATGGGTCATGCCTATCACATGCACACACTTCACCTCAGTCACATCCATCTGGCCCCGTACACCCCAATCACAGTGGATACAAGGATGACTAGGCTGCATCAGTGAATCTGTACATTGTCACAGACATGTGTCATGCATCCATGGCATTCACAAGTCACAGACACGCAGGTCAGGCACACAGACATGGATACCATATATGTACCTGGCATCAGCACCCATCCCTCACCCCCACCCATGTCCAGGAACAGAGACTGCCATGCTCTCATGTGTACAATCTGCATAGGGCTCCCCATGTCGCATTTAAACACATGCAACGACCGTGCGGTTCACACATTGCTGATCGCACATGCATTACCATGATGTCCCTGCACACATACATGCGTACATGGCCTATGTCACACATGCAGGCAAGTATCAGACAACCAGCACACTGCAACATGCCCTGTCTCACACAGCAATGCTTGGCCACTTACCGCTCAACTCCAGACGGGTCTCTCTCTCAAGGACCTGGGCGTGGAGCGCTGGGTGTGCGCGTTCCAGGACCCTCAACTGGATGGAACTCATGCGGCCCCGGCCCCCCTCCACGAGGCGCCGGGCCTTCATGAGGGTCCTGGACCTCAAGTCCTCCCAGCGCTTCTTGACCTTCTGGATGGTGCGGGTTGCCACCCCCTCCGCGTTGATGGCAACCACACAGTCGGCCCAGATCCTCTCCCGTCCTTCCCTGTTGGCGCGGGACGATCCGAAGAGGGCATCATACTGCCCCAGGACTTGCTCCACCAGGACACCAACTTCGGTGGCAGTGAAGCTGGTGCCCCTCTGCCCCTCTGGCCGGGGGTTGCCACTGGGGTCAGATGTGGATGTGCCCGACATGGCAACCCCAGGGGCAGGAGTGGGTGGGCAACTGGGTCCTGGGGCTGGGCTGTGGAGCGATGTTATTCGAGTCGGGAGTCTTCTGTACCAGCAGGGGTGGACACAGCAACTGGACCCCTGCAGATGGCTGATGTGCAGGCACCAAATGGCAGGGCACGGTGGCAGCAGGCAGGCAGGCAGGCAGCAGCAGATGGCACGTGGGAGGCTGCTCGGGGCACTGGGGGGCAGTGATTCGGCCTTCTGGGCAGGAGCGTGGTCTTCTGTGTGTTTTCGCGTGGCCAGCTTGACACGGAGTGATTTGGCACGTGAAAATCCTGCACGTCAGCCTGAAAATCGAGGAAAGGCCCTTAGCGCGTAAGCGCGTCAGCACGCGTACGCGATTTCATTGGACCAAAGGCCCTTACAGCGTAAGCGCGTCTGTGACGTTTTGCGCACGGGCGTTGCCCTGGCAGGGCTTGGAGATCCCGCGTGCCTTTATGTTCTGTACGTGCTTTTCGTGCGGTGCGTGTGTTTTCCATCCGTTGGGGTTCACACGCTATTACTTCACAGCGGGTGTTAGCTACGCGTTCTTCTACACGCAAGGCAGACGGTGAGTGGTACCCCGCTCCCCCAGGCCCGATCGCGTGAAAAAGTTCACGCGAACCCCTGAAATACACGTAGCCCGCTCCCCCAGGCCTGATCGCGTGAAAAACTTCACGCGAACCCCTGAAATACACGTGCCCCGCACCCCCAGGCCTGATCGCGTGAAAAAGTTAACGCTAACCCCCGATATACACGTAGCCCGCTCCCCCAGGCCAGATCGCATGAAAAAGTTCACGCGAACCCCTGAAATACACATAGCCCGCTCCCCCAGGCCCGATCACGTGAAAATGTTCACACGAACCCCCGATATACACGTAGCCCGCTCCCCCAGGCCAGATCGCGTGTGAGACTTCCCGCGAAACCCCGGAATACACGTACCCCGCTCAATCGCATGTGTGACTTCCCGGCAACCCCGAAATACACGTGCCCCGCTCGCACGATTGCTGTATGTTGTCACTTTTGTAATGCGCAGGGACGCTACCGCCTGCCTTCGTGTGGCGGACGTGTTTCGGCTTGTGCGTGTCTTTCGCTGTGCGTGGCTTTGCCCTATTCGATTCCATGAATACGTGTGGTTCGGGTGCGTGTGGGCGTTCCGTCTGCTTCCCTGCAGTACATCCCCAGTTACGCCCTTGTTTTCGCGAGTTGTTCCCCATTCCGCGCGTTACGCCCCGTGTTCCGCCCACTTTCTAGTGTATGCGCAGAGGTTGTGCGCTTTCACTGTGCGCGTCGCGCACGTCTTTCGGGATGTTGCAGTGACGTGTGCGCCATGCACGGGTTTGGCGCACATCCCGAGGTAAACACAGCAGGGACTTCCATGAATCGCACGCGTGCGCGTGCGCCTGTTTTTTTCCGCTTGCGCCTGCTTGCGCGAAGATTTTCGGCGCACGTTTGTTCCATGAATCGGCCCCAAAGGCGCAAGCAGCAGCCCGCTGGAACATTAACCAGTTGGTTTATTCAGGAGAAAACAACTACTAGTGGGTCTGTATGTTGTGCGCCATATGAAGCAAGCTCATACAGTTTGTCTCCTACCTGCCTTTTTTCTGGCTTTCTTAACTTTAAGTTTAGCTTGGGCATCCGATAGAGTGGTAGAGTTCATCCAGAGTTCAGTAAGTCTTCATGAATGCGACCGCACAGCTTTAGCAGAATTTTACTTGCAAAATGCAGGACATTATTGCTTGCCGTGGGCTAGGACACACTCATGCTCGTCGTTTTACAG
This sequence comes from Ambystoma mexicanum, assembly GCF_040938575.1. Taxonomy (NCBI): domain Eukaryota; kingdom Metazoa; phylum Chordata; class Amphibia; order Caudata; family Ambystomatidae; genus Ambystoma; species Ambystoma mexicanum. The sequence goes on along the minus strand of NC_090929.1, from coordinate 94,647,218 downwards.
AGAGTCGATATCCCATTATTATCCACACTGCAGTCAGCATCCGAATTCCGTGAAGAATTTATACACACATTGGGCGATGCAGATAGTCATCGTTGAGTTGACTGTGGCAGCTGTCCAGACTCTACTCTTCACCTAATCATCAACATGTGGTACCTGTATACATTGCTATCAATATTACCTGCCTGTAATATACAATTGTTTGTATCTTGTCTGCATTGATTCCAAAGCCCATTCAGAAGCCTCATATAACTAAGCTCATCACGTGTAACAGCGCCTCGATGCCCAGGGGCTGTTTGCGCGCTATGTAAATTTAAATATATAAATAAATAAATAAATAAATAAATAAATAACTAAATAACTAAATAACTAAATAAATAAATAAATAAAAAATGATTGGGCTGAATTGTTACTAGGAGGCACAGGACCACAAACACCACTACTCTTCTGCTCAGCTTGGTTACTTTTAAGAGGGCAGAGGAAATAAAAGAGTTCAAGTAATGAATTGTTATCAATGTCACCAAACGAGTTTGTCGATGTTTCTTGTGGAGTCTACAGAAGTTGAGACTTTTGTTGAGGGCTAATGCCACCTGCACAAGGTAGCGTGCAAAACAGGGGGTTCTGGGTCTCTCTCTACCGGCCTCAGTCGTGGGGGAGTCTCAACCAGATTTTTTAGCTCACTATCCCTTTCACAAAAGAGAAATATTCGCAACATATCAGTCTTTGTCCTGCCAAAGGGTAGTCCAGCACCGAAATGGTAGGCAATTCTCTTCTGAACAAGAGTACCAACAGCAACCCCATACACGTGTTTCAACCTTGTTGGGTATCATCAGTGAGGTGGAGCTGTGCCTTCTTTAAGAACAGTGAGCAAGGGGTCCACGTCTGGATTACCCTAGTAACTTAGGGTGAGACCCAAAGTTACTTTTTAATACACTGCTTTTTTGGGGTGATAGAACGCTGTTATTTTACTATTCGAAGATGCGGCCGACATATCTTTTGGAATTGGCCGCCCGTCCCCATCTGATATATCGCTGGGCTTAAATCTTCGCGAGGCATTTTGCTTCCCTACACGAGCCTTCCCATATGGTTTGGCATTACAGAGGTTATATTTGTTTGGATTGGTGGGCACTTTGCCCAGCATAATTAAAAGCACTAAGGCTAATGACCAACGTCCGGAGTTGTAGCTGCAATGTTGGTTGTTCGTTTATTCAGGTAAAGACAACGCTTACCTTTGAAAAGATTAGTTTGCCTTCAAGGAATACAGGGAGCATGGGAAAGAGTCCACACCTTACACCGGTGCCCAGCAGACCACTTCTGCTCCACTTTCCGCAGGTCTGTGGGTTTATAAAGTCCTTAGAAGGCAGGCAGCAAGCTGTAGCCACACCTCCATTAAGCAGCCACTGAAAAAATCATGTAGGCACATCACAGCAGGAGACCTCAGCAGACCACTTCTTCTCCACTTTCCGCTGCGCGTTTGCGGGTCTGTGGGTTTATGAAGTCCTTATCAGGCAGATAGCAAGCTGTAGCCACATCTCTTTTAAGAAGCCACTGAAAAAATCTTCTAGCTACAGCACGAGACCACAGCAGATCACTTCTGCTCCACTTTCCCTTTTTATAGAGTGGGATAATGGTTGCAGTGGACCAAGTCAAGTTGCCTTCGAAAATGGATAAGGATGGATTTGTAAGAACTTCATGCAACCAGAGATCTTGGAAACGTTCTGAGAAGCCATGACAGTGTTGGGGATCAGACTTTATTTGAAAAGCTAGGGGATGTAAATAATCCTAGGAAATCCTGGGGCTTCTTGCAACACGTAAGCCATTAAAATGCAGGGTTAATCTAGCCAGGGAGGGATTTTCGTTAAGGACAAGAAAACTCTGCGAGGTGTGAGAGCATGGTGTGATTAGGACAATATCAGACCACTTTAACATGTAAGAATGCAAGATCCATGTTAGGGCAAGTGTTGGTGGGTGACACAGTGCACCTTAAAATGGACTTAGAGAACAGGAACCAGTGACGAAAATAGGGCACATAGTTTGAGTAACAGACTAGTTTCTGTGATTTGAACTCACTGTTGTCTACGTTTTAAACAAATCTTAGGTATAGTTAATGAGCATACTCAAGGCAGGTGAGTACTAGAGGTGGGTAAGCCATGGAGGCTCTGGCTCGACTCTATACCCCATATAAATCAAAATCCAAACAAGAGCCGAGCCAGAGTGCTGCCCTTGGAGGGGTGCGAGCTAGAAGGAGGCACAACAAATCAGACAAGGAGAGGATTTAAAAGGAAAAGAGGGGGTTGGAGGGTGTTGGGAGTGCAGAGCCAGGTGATGGAAAGACACGGCAGGAGAACAGATAGGGGAGAGACCTGTGAGCAGGGAATAAGCGGAGAGACCTGTGAGCAGAGAATAAGCAGAGAGACCTGTGAGCAGAGAATAAGCAGAGAGACCTGTGAGCAGAGAATAAGCGGAGAGACCTGTGAGCAGAGAATAAGCGGAGAGACCTGTGAGCAGAGAATAAGCGGAGAGACCTGTGAGCAGAGAATAAGCGGAGAGACCTGTGAGCAGAGAATAAGCAGAGAGACCTGTGAGCACAGAATAAGAAAGAACATGATAGCATTCAGGGAAAGAAATATATATTTTTTAAATACGAGATGAAATGCAGTATGCGTCAATTTGTCTTGAACTGGCACTGAGTTTGGAGGTGCTGCTAGCAGCGATCACCCTTACAGGTCAACAAACAGAAGACTGCACCACCACACGCCCTGTTTGCCCACTAACACCAATTTTTAGCAGTGCTTGAAACACATATGCGGGTGACATCCTCCTTTTGCACCCTCAGTCCACTAAACGTGTACTTTAGCAAACACTGTTATCTCAGACTAGAAGGAGCAATCTAATCCTACCGTGACATAAAGATTTAAAAACAGCTTTGTCTGGGAAAGACCCTGGTTGAATGCACGTAATTGGCATCAGCACAACCCAATGGGAACTACACAGGCTGCCTTTTTAAAGTGCATCCACTCTGATTGGCCCTTTTTCCCTTTGCATGAAACAGGTAGGATAACCTGGCAGGCAATCTGAGGCAGCCATGTGTGCAAAGCTGTGAAGCTGCAACATTTGCAGAATATTAACATATTCCACCTCTCGAGTGTGACACACGGAACACATAAAGGCCACACTTTCAAAAGTTAGTTTTTGCACTCTAAGGATGTTTATGAAGTCAATGGTTAAAGCACGTGTCTGAAACATCTACAACACGTTCTCACCGGTTACAATCCAGCCAAGGCCATTCAACTCATTATCCTTCAGAGGTTGTTGCATTGAATAAGATTCAATTGACGATAAATAGCACTGATAATTACACTGCTTTACGTGGGGTGAATATAGCATGAAGCTGTAGATATAAAACGGGATTTTATTCTATCACCTACATCAAGTGTGTATGACAGTTGTACGGTGCTCTATAAATGAATAACACTATTTCATTTTACTGTTTGGATAATGAAAAAAGTATCCTTTTCATTGCATGTTACAACGATGATGGCAACAGCATCATCTTTAATTATATCACTTTCATTATTTACTAAATGCCTGTGCTCTAGATGGAATTACCAATAAAGATCTACGTCAATATAACTGGACAGACTGAAAGCATATGGCAAAGTGCTACTTTATTCTGAATTTAATAATGCAGGGCAAACTGGCAGACATCGGACTGATGCTTGCACACTCACCCACAAACTTGATTACACAGAGATTTTATACCCCAATATGCATCATCTATGATGACATGCTACGTGTAAAAATGTAAAACCTATTGGTGGGATGGATTGGTTAGGGGAACATGGCTACTTATAGAATACATGTGGGTTAGTACTTCATTGAATGTCTCTAATCTGTAAGGCATTCCTCGAACTACCTCTAAATACCTATAATACTGATTATAGTGGACAAAATGGCAGCAGATTGGTCTATGCAACATTGTATAGCAGTTTGACCCGTAGACCAACTGATTGGTTGGCATTCTCATCCTACATTGGAATTTTGGCTCAGATAGCAGCACGTAAGCAAAACGAAACACAGGTGCTTGACATCAGATTACGCCCCACTTTTCCAAGGAGTCCATCATCTCTCATCAGTCTGACCAGGAGCCAATGTTTCCTGTTTGTATTTGACCTAGTAGCTTGCTCTCTGTTTGGAGACATACAAGGGAGTGTAAGCACATCACTAGCTTCATCCACAACTTAATGAACGACCCTTGTTTTTTACTTCTGGATCACGTGTGAGGAGACCACAAATTCATCCATTTTGACCTCCTATTTACTGCTATTTGATTCAATTATGTTGGGTGTCATTGCTCCTCTTGGCCTCTAGAGACTTGCACATCCATCTTGTAGGAGTCTTATCCATTATTAATTGACCAATACATGGCTGTTGCAAATTATTTCTTCTTCTTTAATTTAAGAGAAATATGTCTCACATCGATAGCTTATCTGCCTGCCTCCTTTTGTGCTTTGCAATAATTCCATGAAATAGCATCCTTGATCGCAGGCCAACATAGACTCATCTTCGTTTTGCACAGGAAGCTAATTCTCCAAATTCTCCTTACTCTGCCAGGAGAAGGAAGGTGTCTCGGGAGGATAGCTGTGGGGCAACTTGCTTGCCTTAGAAGCAAGATGACACAGAGCAACACAGGTTCGATCCCCAGGTCCGTGCTTAGAAACCTCTGGGTATTAAGCACGTTATAAATAACCAATCATATTAATCTGCACCTCTGGTCTGTTTCTGAGGTAGCAGGATTGAATCTTTACACACAGCGAAGTCCATTTTCCTATCATGGCCGTTCTTGCCACGTTATATTATCTTCTATAGCGAGCTTCTATATGTCCCATTCATCTTGCATTACTGCGTATTTACACTTATTGGTCAGCAAGTTACTTCATCTTATTTGTATATGATTACTTTATCATTTTGTGCATGTGTCTCTTGTTACTTCAGTTACAATGTCACTCTTAAGTATTTTCATATTGTTTTGTTATGTCCTTGTATATCTTCTTCATGACATAAATCTGCCTTGGCAGGTTTCACTCAGCGTTAGATGATGTCCAAAGGTGCGTGCTGACATCCTTACACAATATGCTTCCACTTTCTCAGTGCAAGGATACATTCGATATGGTTGTCTGAGTGCATGTCATCTTTCATATACTTGATGCGCTATAGGCTTAACACATGGGGTCCCATATATAGCCCTTCTCCTGCTGTTCTAGTATGACGGCGGTGAGGGGGCTGGAGTTAGGGAAAATGCATCCACCTGCTCCTCTACATACCAGGCTGCCTAATTTACAAGCCTTGTTTCTAATGGCTTAGATGTCTCAGGTTTGTATAGATCTTCACCATCCAAAGTTGAAATGAGGATCCTCTGAAGCCCACAAGTGACCCTCTTTCGGATGCTCCAATGAGGACTGTTGATTCATTTTAGTTAAATTACCCTTCAAACACCCCGTTCTTGCTGTGGCACTTCAGAATGTTCCTTCAGCCCTTGGTCTGTGCCTGGCTGGGACGGTTTGGGTTCACCTTTCTGCGAGATCTTTCAGTGGACATAAGCAGGAGGAATCTCAGTTGATTGAAGAGGAGCTTCATTCACCCTTCCCCAGCCAATATATGGGTCTCATTACAAGTTGACTGGTGGGTAATTAACGTGCAGGTATTAACGTATACCTTCCCTCCGAATTGTCTCGAGCAAAGACCTGCAGGCAATTCTGGCACCTTACTGGCAAATATCACTGGTATTACCAGTGCTGATAATACCAGCAAATTCCCCCACAGAGTCCAGTTGGACTCAATGGAATGGGGGGAGTCCAATTGGACTAAATGGAAGGGGTATTTACATCCGCCATTGGCATTCGTAATCTGCCGGGCCGAGTGCTCGTATCAGTATTTCAGTTTGCCAGTATCCTGGTGGATTTACCGCCAGGAAACCAGCCACATTGTAATGAGCCTCATAGAGTTACAATAGATGCAGTTTCTGCAGTCTCCACCAAGATTACAAAGCTACAAGGATGCAACAAAGGCAGAAATATAGTAATTTTCAGGTGCATTTTTAGAAAATATTATGAACGTTTAGAAAATGGCATCTGTCCCTGAGAACACGCGATCGGGGCAAAATCCTTAGGTCTCAGAAGAACCCTAAACCAGATCCACAGATGAGCTTAGTTGTCAATGATGATGCTTTTGCAGAATTATTGTATTGGAGCACACCAGAGTAAGTACATTTCACTCCATTAAATGGAAGGAGGGAGCCAGGCTTGAATGCTTTTTCAGTGCAAGTGGTTTATTCTAATGATGACGTAAACCGTCTTGAGAGGCCTTCTAGTCAAGTTTTGCTTGTAAATAAATTAAATGTAACCTTTTTAAAGGTATATTATGGTAAAAAAGGAATTTAATTCCCTTGGGTTCTCTGAATCCTTCAGTTCCCTCTCTAGCATACATAATCAGGATGTCATTCTGGTTCTCTCGAGATTCCTAGCATAAGCAAGAACTTTAAAAAAATGTCACATTGGTAGACCTGGATAATTGCCTCATTGCCCTCCTGGCCTTGACTCTTGACTCAGTACCCTCCTGACCATGACTCTTGACTCGGACCCCACAGACACTCTAGTTGCCTCATATAAATCATACATCTCAGGCACATTGAATCAAGTAGTAACTATGAAACTAAAGACAATAAGAAACAGGATCCACCATAGCACATGGTTCACTCCACCTTGTAATCATGAAGAGAGCTGAAAGACAGGCTGAACATTCATGGGTTAAATCGAAAACAGACCAAAAGAAAGATCTATGGAAAATCCAAGACAAAACATATCAGAACATCAATTGTAAAAGCTGAAAAAGAATTCTACAATACCCAAATCAAGAGCGCAGAAAATAACTTGAAAAAAGCTCTTTGAAATCTTCAGTAAAATAGAAAGACCTCAGATTCCTAAATCTTTCATCCCCAGTAAAAACGACTGTACATAGGTACAACATGCCTTAGCTGAGAAAATCAGAGATGCACATGACAAAATAAATAACTACCCTAGTTCGGGGCCCACTACTTCAGCAAAAAAAACATAGGGGATGAATGCAATAGATCTATGTTCGACTTCAAACAGGTTTTGATACTGGAAACTACTAAAGTAGTCGAAAATACGCACCCTACCACTTGTGTTGGAGACATAATCCCATCTAGGATCATCATAGAAATCTCAAATAACTTTGCCCCATTCCTCAAACACTTTGTCAACCCTTCTTTTGCCCAAAATACCATACAAGATACAATCAAAGATTTGATAGTGGCCCACCATCACAAGAAACCTAACTTGAACCCAAAAGATCCTGCTAATTTAAGACCAATCACCAATGCCCCATTTCTATTGAAGATTGTCAACAAAATGCCCACCATGCAGCTCCAAGAGTTCTTAGAACTCAATTCGATTCTGCACTCAAGACAATCGGGCTTCAGGACTAATCACGGGACTGAGACCTTCTTATTAGATATTCAAACCCAAATGCTGAATATTGTGGATAAAAGTATAACGGACTGCTAGTTCTTCAGATGTATCTCCTGCATTTGATCTCCTTAACCATGAACAACTGCTACAAACAAACATTAACAACATGGGTTGCTGCTCTGAAAATATGGTCAAATGGTGTTGCTCGTTCTTCACCAACAGGATATCTTGTGGACAGTGTTACATCAGACCCACAAAAAGTCTCTTATGGTGTCCCTCTGGGGGATTGTCTCTCTCCTGGCTTGTTCAATGTTTAAAGCAAACCCCTCTGTGACATACTCACTGGAATGAAAGTGCAATTTACCAACTATGTAACGACACCTAGCTGCTGATGGAAATGAGTGGTGACTAGACTAAAGATCTTGATAGACTCACACTCATCTACGAAGACATTGGTCGCTGGATGTCGTCGAACTGGATGTGTTTGAATGGGGCTAAGACTGAGTTAATAATCTTTGGTTCCCCACAGGCAAGGTCCAAACTAGATCCCAAATACTCAGGCTTTCTCATAGACAAAAACAGTGTAGCAGTAACAGAACAGGTCAAAAAACTAAGAAACCGATGATTGAGAAACCTACTCTCTGGATTTAGAAGCTACAATGTTTTTGAAAGGAAAAATCCAGAGGACACATTTTACAACAGTAGAAAAGTTATTTATTTAATTAATAGTAATATTGCGTAAAAACATTAGGCACGTACTTTGATGCTTCATTGAGGTCAGATCACCATGCCGAGAAAAAAAACCTTAAAAGCTTTGCAATACTACCTCAGATTACTAAGACAAATAAAACCATAGGTCTATAACAAAAACTGAAAAACATGGGCAATAATTCTCCATATAATTGACTATTGTAATGCCAGCTGAGGCAGCATTCAAAAACTTCAAACTTTACAAAATGAAGCTGTAAGAATTATTAAAAACATCCCCAAGAGAGAACACGTATGTAATCACAGGAAGGACCTCCAATGGCTCCCTGTAGCAGCCAGAGTCCAATTCAAAACCAACACACTGGTCCATAAGTGCCTGTATGGTAGAGCCCCCTCCTATTTGAGAGAATGTCTGGTGCTACATGAGACAAAAAAGTATCTTACACTCCAGTGGATCTCTCTGCTTGGTATGCCTGCAAACCAAGCGTACGAGAGGGAACGGTCAGTCTTTCACCACCAAGCAGCACTCACATGGAACTCACTCCCATTAGATCTTCGACAAGAAAAAACCTTCCCTCCTTCAAGAGACGATTGAAAACACACTTACTGAGTGATCTCTTATCTTCGTCCACTGGCCATCCATTGTCCCGCCTGCTCATCTTGTTGTCCTGTGTATCTGTTTGTTCCCTGATGCCTGTGGGCTTCGGTCATTATAAATCAATAAATAAATAAATAAAATATAGAAGGAACCTCCACCAGAGTGCTGAGATACGGAAGAATTCAGCTTCTGATTATATCACCTTTCATTGCAATCAGGCAAAAGCCACATATGCGCGATGGTTGTTGAGCCCTTGTGTGGGGTGCCTTCTGTTCAGCCTGTGGGCTAACTGTTTACCCATACCCACTGCACTGAGCCGACCCACAGACGTAAGTGCCATCACCTGAGTGCATGTTGTCCCTGTGAGGACAGATCCAAGAGTGATCTTATCCATTTTCTAGTCATCTGCCCGGTGTCATATACTCTTACGGCATGGGTGCACAACATACGGCCCGCAGGCCAGTTGCGGCCCGCCATACTGTTTTGTCCGGCCCGTGAGGCACAAAGACTTTCCTAATGGAGGGTGGCCCACAAGCAGCATCGGCCGCCCTCCATTAGGAAAGTCTTTGTTCTCTTCCGGGCCGGACAAAACACTGGCCCTCATTGGCTCAGCACACACGCACCACGTCGCTCCTACGGCCCACGTAGTGTGTGTGTGCTGCACCAATGGAGGGCCAGCACTACGGCTGGCGTGGTCCATAAGGCTTGATGCCGGAAGGCATTTCAGCCTTGGACCACGCCAGCCGTAGTACGATTCCAGTTACCTCACCAGCGTTCCAGCTTACCTGCCTTCCAGCATGTCTCTGGTAAGTGGTCTGTTTGTGTTTGTGTGTCGGGTCTGTTTTGCTGTATGTTTGTGTTGTGTATGTTGGGGTGGGGGGGGTGTCAGGTGTGTATGAATTTTTGGTTTTGAATGTTTTTTTGTGTATGTTGCGATGCGGGGGTGGGGGCTGTCGGATGTGTATGAATGTTTGGTTTTGAATGTTTTTTTGTGTATGTTGAGATGCGGGGGTTGGGGGGTGTGTATGAATGTTTGGTTTTGAATGTTTGTTTTGTGTTTGTTGAGATGCGGGGGTGGGGGGTGGCGGATGTGTATGAATGTTTGGTTTTGAATGTTTGTGTTGTGTATGTTGAGATGCGGGGGTGGGGGGTGTCGGGTGTGTATGAATGTTTTGTATAGTGTTTGGTTGGGGGTGAGGGGGCCATGGGGCATAGTGTTTGGTTGGGGGTGAGGGGGCTATGGGGCATAGTGTTTGGTTGGGGGTTGAGGGAGCCATGGGGCATAGTGTTTGGTTGGGGGTTGAGGGAGCCATGGGGCATAGTGTTTGGTTGGGGGTGGTGAGGGGGCCATGGCGCATAGTGTTTGGTTGGGGGTGAGGGGGCCATGGGGCATAGGGTTTGGTTGGGGTGAGGGGGCCATGGGGCATAGTGTTTGGTTGGGGGTTAGGGGGCCATGGGGCATAGTGTTTGGTTGAGGGTGGGAGCCATGGGGCATAGTGTTTGGTTGGGGGTATGGGGGTCATGGGGCATAGTGTTTAGTTGGGGGTGAGGGGGCCATGGGGCATAGTGTTTGGTTGGGGGTGGGAGCCATGGGGCATAGTGTTTGGTTGGGGGTGAGGGGGCCATGGGGCATAGTGTTTGGTTGAGGGGTGGTGACCATGGGGCATAGTGTTTGGTTGGGGGTTGAGGGAGCCATGGGGCATAGTGTTTGGTTGGGGGGGAGGGGGCCATGGGGCATAGTGTTTGGTTGGGGGTGAGGGGGCCATGGGGCATAGTGTTTGGTTGGGGGTGAGGGGGCCATGGGGCATAGTGTTTGGTTGGGGGTGGGAGCCATGGGGCATAGTGTTTGTTTGGGGGTGAGGGGGACAGGGGGCATAGTGTTTGGTTGGGGGTGGGGGACATGGGGCATAGTGTTGCACTCCAAGAGTGAACCCAATAATAAAGCTAAAACAGGCACAGTTAGGAGATGTACATCCTTTGCTTTTTGTGGAAACCTGACTCAACGAAGGCCATACTCCTCTTGGGCAACCCAAACAGCAAACTATAGCAGTCCAAAATAACAGAATGTACAATCAAGGGTCAATAAAATATATATAATTGAATTAAACATACGATATACAATAACTAAATAGAAATAAATTATAACAATGTAAAATGTGTAGTACAAAATGTAGGTTTGAAATGCAAATGAAAATCGTTACCCCTCAAAAACATCTTTTTCCATGCGTTTAATACAAATTGGGGGTTGAAAAAGCCTCCTGCCACGCCCCTCCTACCGCCCCGCCCACATTTACTTTTCGGCCCACTATAGCCCTCATGTAAGGTACTTTCGGCCCTCTGTCAAAATCAGTTGTGCAGCCCTGTCTTACGGCAAGGATTTTAAAAACTGTAGAACAATAGGTGAGGCCAAAAAATACTTGTGTTCTATGCCAGTCAAGCAAGCTGCCTACACTGTGTACTCCTTCACTGAAGGAGCTTTAGCACTGAATCATGAAAGTGGTCAGAATAAATGAATGTTGTTCTCCCTCCCTTCCCGGCTCTTCCTCTGGCCCTTCTGCAGTCACCCCTCCTCCCTCTTTCTCTGCCTTTCCACTTTTCTCTGCTGACGAGGTTTCCAGACAAGACCGATCTATGAAAGTCTCGTCTAAACAGGTTCACCTCTGTTCCTCCAAAACTATCAAGGACCACATCGACTCCCTGGCTCCTGCCCTGGCTGACTTTTGCAACCACTCCTTCGCCTCTGGAGTCTTCCCTTCCCCCCTCAAGCACTCCCTTGTGCACCCTCTTCTCAAGAAACCCTCTTCCGACCCCTCCTGCCCGGCTAACTATCGCCCTATCTCCATCACTCCCTTCCTGGGCAAGCTCCTGGAGAAACTGGCCATCTCCCAGCTTAACCTCCATGCTGAATCTGTTGGTAGTCTTCATGACCATCAATCTGGTTTCAGAGCTGCCAGAAGCACGGAAACTGCTCTCCTGAACATCCGTGAAGACCTGCTCTTGAACCTCGATTCCAACACTCCGTGTGGTCTCATTCTGCTCGATCTCTCCTCTGCCTTTGACACTGTCAACCATGCCATCCTGCTCAACCGTCTCCGTGAAAACCTGGGTATCACTGGTCAGGCTCTGGCGTGGCTGACCTCTTTCCTTTCAAATCGACCCTCCCAGGTCCAACTGGGGTCCTTCCTCTCCGACATCTTTTTCTCCACCTGTGGTGTCCCCCAGGGATCTAATCTCTCTCCCTGGCTGTTCAACCAGTATCTGGCACTCCTTGCCCACCGCATCGCCGCTCTCTGCCCTAATTTCCAGTGCTATGCGGACGATACCCAGCTCATTTTCAGGCTACCCTCAGCCTCCCCCTCTCCTTCCCTCATCTCCGACTGTCTGTCTGCTATCCAGGAATGGTGTGCCGCCAATGACCTCTGCCTAAATGCCAGTAAGACTGAGATTCTACTCATCGGTACACCCACTCCATCCTTCCCTGCAGCTCTCTGGCCTGCCTCCCTTGCCCCCTCCCTGCTCCTACCTGCAATGCAAAAAACCTTGGGGTCATCTTTGACTCCACACTCTCCTTCTCTCCTCATATTTCTGACGTCGCTAAGAAGTCACACTACCAGCTGCACCTCCTCAGAGGTATTCTTCCCTTCCTCTCCTTCCCCCAGAAGCTCACTGTCTCCCGAGCCCTGGTTCTCTCGAAGCTGGATTACTGTAACAGCCTCTATCTTAATCTGCCTGCCTCCACTCTCCGCCCTCTGCAACTCATCCAGAACAGAACTGCGTGACTTGTCCTTGGCCTCAAGCCCAGGGACCGTATCTCTCCAGGACTGAAATCTCTACACTGGCTCCCAGTGGCTGCGAGGATAAAGTTCAAAACCCTCTGCATTGTCCACAAGGCCTTCTGGGGCCTTGGTCCTAAATACCTTCAACTCTCTCTTCCCAAATATCTTCCTTCCCGAGCCCTTCGCTCATCCGCCTCCAACTCCCTCAGGGTCAGCCGCTTCTCGAAGCAACGAGCTGGGGGTAGATCTCTCTCCGCGGCAGGTGCCTCCCTCTGGAACAGCCTTCCTGCTTCCCTGAAACTTGAGGAGAACCATCTCCGGTTCTGGAAGCACCTCAAAACCTTCCTCTTTGCTTCTGCTTTCTCTCTCCCTCTCCCCTGCTGAACAGCTAATATTCTTCACTGAAACTGCACTGATTCTGCAACTGGACCACTCTTAACGGCCTCGGTCCTGGGCCCAGCCACTCTCCACTTGCACTGATGCCCTGGAACCCCTCTGCACTGCGGGACTGTCTCTGTATCCCTACAGCCCCCCCCCCTTTTCCAGCACTTGTTCTGCACTTACCTTGCACTTGCCACCAGCTGGCCCTATTTATTACTTTACACCACTTACCTTGTACTGCACTTCCCCCCCTCCCCTTCCCCTTGCACTTTTCCCCCTCCCCCACCCCTGCACTTGCGCGATCTGAATGACACCTGGCCTAGTAGGATCGTTGTCTGTCTCCCCTTGTTCCTCCCCTCCCTGCCTCGTCGCGCCTTGAAACACCTGTGTATAGGCGCGTTACAAATGCCATATCATATCATAATCTTTTTGGGTTTTATCACTGCTATTATTTCTTTGAATAATTGTTTTAATCTGTATTGTATTAACACTCTTTTATGAGGGTTTTAACCTTCAAAATATAGACATATTACTAAAGGGCACATCCTGGTGATGATAAATACAACATGTTTATTAATGTCTCTCACTTCTGATATTTACAAAATATTAGGTTGTCGAGTTTACATGCATTTGTTTCCGATGCCTTGGCTCGTGGTTTGGCTTTTAGGGCCAAGCAGACTTCCTGCTCGGCTCTGGCTTGGCAACCTCTAGTGAGTCCCAATCCCTTGCTGAAAATGATTCAGCAAGAGAGTGTGAGTCCGTGAATAACGAGGGCTGAGGTGACCTTTGATACTCAATGGCGATGGGTGTCTTCTACACCTGTATTTAATGTATACTAAGCTATACTAAACCAGCTGCAAACAATGATAGGGGAATAGTGCTGACATCAGAGTGAGACAGAGATCAAATGTTGCTCACCCTCTAATAGAACAATGGTCTGTTTTTGTACATCATTATCTGACATCACAGTACATTATATGTTTACACAGCCCTCTGTCAAAATACATGGGTTCTTCAGGAAAGACACCAGAGTCACAGGTGGGGTAAGTAACTTCTTTACTTAACTTTCCAAGTTAAGGGACAGAGAGACATCCATGAGCACCCTGTCACTCAGGTAGCTCACGTTTCAACTGACATAGAACACTCACTGGGAATAACACATCAACAATCTGTAACTCACATTCCACATGCATGCAAGCAACTGGCATACTAAAAGCATAACACAAGGGAAAGCACATTACAACATATCTCCCTCCTTTACAAACGCCCAAATGAAGATATGGATTCTAGAAATAGTCAACTGACACAGATTACATATCTGAACAACATCTCCATTCCCAACAAACCAGGAAAAAAACACTCCCACACACCAACCCCTCAACATCCTACAAGGTGAAAGAACCACAGTATCAAACCACCTGAAACCACACTAGAGTTCACGCATGCTGGTCGGACAGCAGAATAGCTCACACAAGAGGGACCATCCCCAAACATTCCAAGCGACTCACAAAAGCCAACTACACAACACAACCATCTCCATCCAACCACAACCGACCAACACAACAGTGCACTAAACAGCGAGCACCTAGCGAACAACATCTTGGCTCTCTTAAGATACAATTCAAAATCAATGGTTTAACAGCTCCCTACACAAACCAAAGTGCGGGATGAACTACCCCCTAAAAAGGTGCCAGGTGTCGAAACTCCACCACAAATGGAATAGCACTAAATCGGTGCAGAATGTCCAACAACAACAGTGCAGGGTGTAAACAACTTACCTCTGAATACTGAACCACAGCGACAGGGGAGTTGCTAGGTCTGGAAAAGACCCGGGGCTACGCTGATGTCGGAACTGTTGGGACTGGGGGCTACCTAGTCTTTTGGCTGTAGCTCCTGAGAGTCTATCCGGGGCTACAACCAAAAGATCAGGGGCTATAGCCCCCGTAGCCCCCCCCTAGCAACGCCCCTGCACAGCGAAAAAAAACACTCAATGAATTGAACCATGGTCCAACACTTACAGCTCCGACCAACTGCTGTGCAACACCAGCACGACTAACAACAAAAGTGTAACCAACACCCCCACAACTAATCATAGGCACCGCCACAATTAGGCATCCACACCTACTTCACAGTCGAGTTTCCAACAGCAGGTAGATAGGCCAAAGTCCCCACAACGACAGGTACTACTCTACCATGCACAATAAACTGGCTGCCTCGAAGTTAACCGATGGTTGGCTAAGCCTCCAGTAAGTTTACGGCACGCGACACACACAAACACGCATCTGCATCCACACAGCACTCAGCAAATAAAACATATTAAGGTACACAGTAAATGAAAAACGGTGTCCTTGACAAGTCTATGTCCTAGTTTTAAGTCTGCAAAAGCTGTTGGTTCCTGTTGAGGGAAAAGAATTAACAAATAAAATATAAAGTCACCATTGCTGTTATACATTCTTAAACTGCACAGTGGCCACGACATGCACAATCACCTACTCACATGCCCACACTCACTCACTAACAGCCATTTGCACATGCGCTCACTCACTCCACTGGCAACAATAATGATCCATGTTAGTATCACAACAGCCCGTTTATCATAACGCTAAACTGCCAAGACTATTACACAATACAAGGGATGTTGCAAGATAAATAGGCCGCTAAGAGAACACAGGCCTCATCCCGCTGCATACATTAATTTTAAGCCAAAACAGCCTTGGGCCGTGCCACACAAAAACGAACAGCCCCATTGTGATGCAAAAGCACAACCCATGGCCGTTCAAGTGCAAAAGCCTCCTGAGCTAGAAACACCTCTTCCAGAAACGTCTCTTATAACGATGCCAGGTGACACGCTTTAGTTCAAACAGAGCGTGCCCCAAATTAAACGATACCGGCCATTATTAGCGTGAACAGCACGAGGGCGTGCAACCGAGGAAACGATGGACACTGAAAACTCTTTCACCTAGGCAACGAACGGAACGGCCCCGCGTATACGGGAAAGAGCCTTCCACACTTCTGCCAGTGCCTCTTCAATCACGACGACACAGTAAGGGAAGAGTAGGGAGAGGGAAGAGAAATAAACGCAGCAAAAGGAGCATTTTATGCAAAGTAATCATTAAAGGCATTCCATTTGCTATGAAACTTAGGTAGAGTTTTTGTTGATAAGGCATACATTTGTTCAATTCTGTGAAAAGAGCAAACAGAGTTCCACCATAAATCATAAGTTAATTTTCGGGCTTTTTTCCATTTAGACACAATGAGAAGGCAACATATACCAGAAAATTAAATAAATCAGACGAAGTAATATGTGACATTTAGGGATTTGCTACGGCTCCAATCATGACATTACATAATGTGAGAGGTTCCTGAAACAAAAGAAAATGTGTAAGCATTTCTATATGTGAGTCCAAAATGTAAAAACAAAATGAAAGTTAAAGATTGAATGAATGAAATCTGCAGGAGAAGATTGGCAGGACCAGCATGCACTTTGACTGGAGCAAGACATGCTGGCAACCCTTTGTGGTTTAAGATATGCTCTATGTAAACATTCTCCTTTCTAAACCAGCAACGCGAATGTTCCAATACGTCTGGTGACCAGATTTAAAAAGTAAGAAACCGGGACAGGGTAACTAACATAAAAGTAGGACGAACTCTTGAAAGTGGCTGTGAAGGCACTGGACTTCAGTAGAGGTTGGAGGAGAAGAGGGTTTAAGTGTTACTGCTCAAACAAACACATATTATAATTAATTTATCACAAACTAACACTATCATCTTAAGTTGTAAAATGCAGCATTTCTTCTGTGCGAGATTGTGCATTCCTGCTGCCAGCTATGAAGCCCTACTACAAAAAACCAGGACCACTGCAGTTTCCAATGGAAAATAATCTTGAGAAAGGGGGACAGAGCACCAAAAACCAGGACAGTCGCGGCAAAACCCGGACGTCTGGTCAACCTACCAATGCGCCACCATTTGAGCTCTGGGGCTCGTTGTGAATGGAGCTCCAGAGACACCCATCGCCATTGAGTATCAAAGGTCACCTGCGGCCATGCCCCGGACAGCTGCCACCTGCCACAACACTCAAAGGTGAGCCCACGGCAGGGCCACAGCTGCTCACATTACGCCCCTCCACCAGAGCATGTGGACAGCGCAGAGCCCAGGTAACTCCTCTGGCTGGAGACTTACACTCCCACCTCCAGCAGTCACCCACAGCTCCAAGTACTTTGCCTTCACTGCCCCCTGCATCCAGGGCCCATCTGCCCCTTGCAGAAATTGTTCTTCAGCCCCGTGGTGAAGTGGGAATAACGACTCCATTGCCTGCCCCTTGCAGACACGGTTTCCCTGCCACTTGCAGGAACGGCACTCCTGCCCCTTACAGGAACAGTCCATCTGCCGTTTGCAAGGTCGATAAGACTCCTCAGTGACCTAAGATGTCGCTGTGCAAAGCTGACACCTCAAGCTCTGCATGGCCCAATTGCCCTACACAGGGAAAAGACTCTTCAACTTCCGGTCGGGCGGACGGTGGATGTCTCTCTGATGATACCGCCAGGATTTTCATTTTGCTGCTGCCCCCCTTGAACAGCCGTTATAAAATTGTTCTTGTGTCCTTACCCAGGCCAGTCACTGCTCACTGACCTCTCCCCTCTGTGCTTCCTTCCAGCACCCCAGGGTGTTCCAGCCAGCCCGTTGCCAATGTTCAAATAGATGGGTTCTTCAAGAAAGACACTGGAGTCACAGGTGGGGTAGGTACCTTCTTAAATTTCCAGGTGCAAGTCTTCAGGTTCCAAGTTACAGGCCAGGACACTAGGTTAAGGGACACAGAGACATCCATCAGCACCCTCTCTCTCAGGCAGCTCACTTCTCAACTGACATATATAGAACACTGGGAATCCCACATCAACCTCCTCTACTCACATTCCACAAGCATTCAAGTAGCTCACATGCTCACAGCATAACACAAGGGAAAGAAGCACATTACAACACCCTCCTTGCCTATGTCCTGACATGCTCTGGTGCCCTACCTGTACAAAGTGCCAGTGCCAACGTCGCCTTGCTAAAGACAGGCCCTAAATCTCCAGTGGAATGGGGTGAGGGGCAAGTGGGACGAGGCCAGGGTGGAGGGTTGGAGAGGTAGAGAGGGAAAGACAGAGGCAGAGGTAGAGAGGGGAGAGTTGTAGAGGTAAAGAGAGAGGGCGAGGAAGAGGGAGAATGTCAAGGCGAGGGGAGAAGAACGGGCAGAGCGAGATGGAGGGGACGAAGGAGAGTGTGAGGGAGAGCAACAGAGAGAGAGTTGTGAGGACCCTGCCTTCAACACATCAAGTGAAAACGTTGTTGTGTAGCCCCTGTATTATGGGTATATATATCAAGAGCTGGCATACGGCTTAACGTACATGCTTACAATCAACATAGCAATGTATAGCTGTTAGGTAAGGCAGAAAAACGATAAAACACACTTTGTCTGTTTTTCTATCTTTCTGAGGATGTATTTGGGCCCTGTGTAAATTTGGTCCTCAATAACATAGCAAAGTAACACACAAGCTGTAGCTTTTCACTTTGGGTTCTCACTAGTAAAGCAGGTCCTCACTTGCAATTGTGAGCATCCGTGCTAGGTCCTCGCAAACTGGAAATGCCAGTCTGAGAGTGTGTTTATTTTTTGTGTGTCTGAGAGTGTCTGAGTGTGTCGGTGAGCACTGAGTGCGATGGGCAGAGGTCCTCCAGCAGATAACACCAAACTCATAAGGAGAAAAGACATTCCATTTGTTGGAATGTTTACAATTGAGAGCCCTTTTAGAAACACTTCAAGTAGGTGGGAGAGTGGGTATTTGCAGTGGTGGTGAAAGTGTGGTTATATCTTTAGCTGTCATCACAAGTGAATATTGACCTATGGCATTTCATTTCCGGACAAAGGAAGATATGCCCTGGTGTCTTGTTTTACAGTATAGAGGTACGCTGTGACGTCATAGAATGAAATGCGAGCATGTGGAATTGGTCAGTTCCAGCCAGACCTGGAGAGATGGGGACATGCTGGTGGTTTTCTCTAGGTGCCGTTAGAGATATAATGAAGAGATCAATCATTTTGCTCACAATGGTGTGACTTACCCTACGACCATTGTTTACTTATCAGGGGACATTGGCACCAAATATGTGGGACATGAAACGTGATTCAAAGGCTTTTTGTGTACACAATGCAGAAGACTATAAGTACACACAGACTTCCACAGTCTGAAATCCTTTGAATATCATCCCTTGCTTCAGGCACAAAACTAGCGGAGGAAGGATTGTAGCATTGCTACAAAATTCCTGAAATAAAATCCTAGAGTCCTGCAGTTTCGATCTCAGCTTCCCTGGTTGACCACATTCTGTGATCATGGGCTCAGCTGCCGCATTGTCTGTGATTGCAAGCAACCTATGACACACCGCATGAAACGGGTGGGGGCCTGAAATGCATACTATTTACCGTACACAGCAGCAGAGAGAAAAGTGGCCACACGTCCATCCTAGCTAGTTGGAAGATGGGGGTTCTTCCAAAGCCGGTCACTTCGACCCTCCGGGCCACAGGATGGCCACCCGAGAAAGTCTATCCTTATGCCAGAAGCCCTTGCTCATCCGCTCCATATAAATGACAGTTAGGACTCCACATGAAGTGGGGGCGCATACTAATCTGGCCCCACCTTCTCACCTTATAGTTGATCAAATATGGGCCTTCATATTTATGGACGTATATGCCTTATAAAATGAACCCTAGTATATATAAACGGAGAGTGGTCCTATCCTCAAAAATGAATGTCTGCAACATTTACTTGCAGTGATTATTTAAACCTTCCTGAACAACCAGATCAACAGTTAACTCATATGTGTCGCTGGGGGAAGAACCATCCAACTACTAAGATTGGTCTACATACGCCTTTTAATTATTTTGGCTCGATATGTAGCTTTCATTCATTTTTTTCTTAGACATGTTAAAACAAGCTTGACTTTTTGTAAAACAAAGTTTTAGTGACAAAATGCAAACATCAATCAATGAGTATACAGTCAACAACAAAAACAGAACAGGAAGGAAACATATCAGTTTGATGTGCCTATTCATATAACCAAAACAGAAAGGGATCAGGCAAAATATTACTTCATATTAGCCTCATCCTTGACATTCGTTCCTGTTTTGTGCAACATGACATTTGTAACTGCATTATTAAATACAAAAGTGAATCAATGAACCATTGTGAGTGGACCCTATATCTAGTGCTTATTGATGCAACTACACGTTCCTGGTATCATAAGTGATTATGTCTCTTTCCGGGCACTTGGGCCAACACTAAGATGTTGGATCTGTAAGCTGTCCGGGTTACGTGTACCAGGAATCTGGTATATATGTCCACTGGTATGAACCGCTAAGACTTGTGAGATTAAGTCCATTTGCGCCTAGCGTTTGTGGAATGACCAAGAGAGATTGGTCGATGTCTATGAAAAAATAGAGAAAATTTGGTGTGGTCCTTGAACGTGGTCCTGGAAACTCTGCCACATGGATCACTGACGTTTTGATTTCAATAAATCACAACCTTCTTCTGGGGCCAAGTGTATGCAGGTCTCCCTAAAGACAAAAAGGACATGTGTTTGCTCAGTGACAAGTGCGCTGGTGGAACATGGCTGAATAAGCAAGGTGAAGGTTAAAAACCTCTTAAAAGTTTAGGTAAAAACAAGTGACGGGCTTGTGGCCCTGTGAACCTAAAAATTATTTTCGCGTAGAGCAGTAAAGAGATACCGCTTTGAATGACTTCTTTCTTTTCCTTTGTGGGCAGCTGGTTCAACAATCTGAGTCTTAGCTGATGCTTGTATCTTCCAGGGCTGCAGAAATGGCAACTTGATGGACTGCAATCCCGGACCGAACATGGACTTGTCCCTGGTCGGTGCCCTGTGATAAGAAGGCAGGAATGGGGAGTAATATAATCCCAGAATAAGGGGGATAGAGGTTATATGGTTGCTGGCATGGTGCGGGGGGGGGGGGGGAAATGAACCCACCAACATGAATTCAACAAACCTGTGCTTTCCCCTCTTCAGCAAAACGTGCTGTGTCGGTCTTTTACCGCAAATGCAGCACACCGCCACCATTTCCCAATTTTTTATTTTAATATGAATGTGCTATTGTAGAGGGGCAGGTGGACGCATTCTCCCTAGCCAGCACCCCCTCACTCCCGTCCTATTGGAATGACAGAAGAAGAGCCACAATTGGGAACCCATGCACAACTTTATGCAAAATGTCTATAAGGCGTTGATTATATGAAAATGATATGCACTCTGACTGCCATTCAGAAGATGCATTCACGTTGAACCAGTGGAAGAATGCTACCAAGAAGGATGTCCCTTGCCGAGTTGACGAAATACAGCCATGGATAGAATGGTCCGCGACATGGATGTATGTTAAACAAAGTCTAATAAGAGCAAAATCATGTCCTAAGAATATATATGAAAGTATGCTGAAACGATATGAAAATACCTAAGAATGACGATGTAACCGAAGCACTAAGAGAAACATGTACTCCATGATGCAGTGCTTACGAATACACAGAAAAGAATGAAGTGACTCACTGGTCAATACTTGTAAATACGCTGAAACAAAATGGTAGAAAGAATACGTAGAAGCTTGCTTATGAGAGGTATCTATTCAACCTTTAGGATGACCATTAGAAGATCAATGTCAACCCAACTACCTCAATATACAAACCCAGGATCTTAAAATGGAAAGGTGACGAAGAAGCTGTTTTCCCTTGAAAACTAAAGGAGTACATTGGCTTGGAACCAAGGATGCTATTTCAAGAGATGGAGGAGAAGCACAAAGGGAGACCATGAGCAGACCATGTGCAAGGACATATAGTTCCCAAAGATTAGGAGGAACAAGAACATTTAACTGATGCCAAATATTGGACAATTACAAGGGGATGGAGTTAATATGGGATAGAGTCAGCAAGTCTCTAAAGGCCAAGAGGAGCTACTCCACCTAGCACAATTGAATCAAATGGTGTCTGTCGAGATGGACAATTTCATGGTCTTATAACACTTGACGAAGAGCTCACAAAAAAGGGCTATTCATTAAGGGGGTAATTCATAGAATTTAGCGCACAAGTGGAGCACGCGGCTGGCACACAGTGTGCGCGTGCGATTGTTTGCGCCAGCCGCGTGTGCTAAAATCAATTTCCGCGCACAGCATATTCATAGATTTTAGCTACCAAACCCAGCCGTGGCACACAGTGGCGCAGCGACCCTGCAGCAGCACCAGTTACGACCCCAGGAACGCCCCTCGCGCAGGGAAAAGCCATCAAAGTCCCCAATCCAGCGCAAAGGGCTGCGCTAACCCTGTACCAGCACGGCAAGCGGGGAACGTGTATTACTGGGGTTCGTGGGAAGTTACACACGCGATTGGCCCTGTGCGAGTGGGGTCATGTATTACTGGGGTTGGCGGGAAGTTTCACACGCGAAAGGGCCTGTGCGAGTGGGGTACGTGAATTACTGGGGTTCGCGGGAAGTTTCAAACGCGATTGGCCCTGTGCGAGTGGGGTACGTGTATTACTGGGGTTCGTGGGAAGTTTCACACGTGAAAGGGCCTGTGCGAGTGGTGCTACGTGAAATACTGGGGTTTGTGGGAAGTTTCACACGCGATTGGCCCTGTGCGAGTGGGGTACATGTATTACTGGGTTCACAGGAAGTTTCACACACGAAAGGGCTTGTGCGAGTGGGGTACGTGTATTACTGGGGTTCGCGAGAAGTTTCACACGCGATTGGCCCTGTGCGAGTGGGGTACGTGTATTACTGGGGTTCGCGGGAAGTTTCACACGCGAAAGGGCCTGTGCGAGTGGGGTACGTGTATGACTGGGGTTCGCAGGAAGTTTCACACGCGATGGCCCTGTGCGAGTGGGGTACGTGTATTACTGAGGTTCGCGAGAAGTTTCACATATGATTGGCCCTGTGTGAGTGGGGTACGTGTATTACTGGGGTTCGCGGGAAGTTTCACACACGATTGGTCCTGTGCGAGTGGGGTACGTGTATTACTGGGGTTCGCGAGAAGTTTCACACGCGAAAGGGCCTATGCGAGTGGGGTACGTGTATAACTGGGGTTTGCGGGAAGTTTCACATGCGATTGGCCCTGTGCGGGTGGGGTACGTGTATTACTGGGGTTCGCAGGAATTTTCACATGCGATTGGCCCTGTGCGAGTGGGGTACGTGTATTACTGGGGTTCGCAGGAAGTTTCACACATGATTGGCCCTGTGCGAGTGGGGTACGTGTATTACTGGGGTTCGCGGGAAGTTTCATACGCGATTGGCCCTGTGCGAGTGGGGTACGTGTATTACTGGGGTTCGCAGGAAGTTTCACACGCGATTGGCCTTGTGCGAGTGGGGTACATGTATTTCGAGGGTGCACGGGAAGTTTCACATGCGATTGGCCCTGTGCGAGTGGGGTACGTGTATTACTGGGGTTTGCGGGAAGTTTCACACACGATTGGCCCTGTGCGAGTGGGGTACGTGTATTAGTGGGGTTCGCGGGAAGTTTCACATGCGATTGGCCCTGTGCGAGTGGGGTACGTGTATTACTGGGGTTCGCAGGAAGTTTCACACATGATTGGCCCTGTGCGAGTGGGGTACGTGTATTACTGGGGTTCGCGGGAAGTTTCATACGCGATTGGCCCTGTGCGAGTGGGGTACGTGTATTACTGGGGTTCGCAGGAAGTTTCACACGCGATTGGCCTTGTGCGAGTGGGGTACATGTATTTCGAGGGTGCACGGGAAGTTTCACATGCGATTGGCCCTGTGCGAGTGGGGTACGTGTATTACTGGGGTTTGCGGGAAGTTTCACACACGATTGGCCCTGTGCGAGTGGGGTACGTGTATTAGTGGGGTTCGCGGGAAGTTTCACACGCGATTGGCCCTGTGCGAGTGGGGTATGTGTATTACTGGGGTTTGCGTGAAGTCTCACACGTGATATGAGCAGATTACGTGTATTTCGGGGGTGCGCGGGGAGTCCTACACGTGAATTGGCATTGTGGGTCCTCCCAGGTGTTCCCTCTACACCCTCCACGGCCCCTGCAGGCAGCCCACACCACAGGGGATTACCCTGCACCCCTGGTCATGTCCCGCAGGCAGCCCATCCACCATGGGCATGCCCCCCAGCCAAGCCACATGTCAGCTTGCACTACTGATCACCAACTCATGTCCCCCTTCACCCCCATCCCCCAGCAGTGCGGGGCACCTGCCAGCAGGCCCCCACTCATGTCCCCCTGCACCCCCATCCCCAAGCAGTGCGGGGCACCTGCCAGCAGGCCCCCACTCATGTCCCACTCATGTCCCCCTGCACTCCCACCCCCCAACAGTGCGGGGCACCTGCCAGCAGGCCCCCACTCATGTCCCACACATGTCCCCCTGCACCCCTACCCCACAGCAGTGCGGGGCACCTGCCAGCAGGCCCCCACTCATGTCCCACACATGTCCCCCTGCACCCCCACCCCCAGCAGTGCGGGGCACCTGCCAGCAGGCCCCCACTCATGTCCCACACATGTCCCCCTGCATCCCCACCCCTCAGCAGTGCGGGGCACCTGCCAGCAGGCCCCCACTCATGTCCCCCTGTACCCCCATCCCCCAGCAGTGCGGGGCACCTGCCAGCAGGCCCCCACTCATGTCCCACTCATGTCCCTCTGCACTCCCACCCCCCAACAGTGCGGGGCACCTGCCAGTAGGCCCCCACTCATGTCCCACACATGTCCCCCTGCACCCCCACCCCCCAGCAGTGCGGGGCACCTGCCAGCAGGCCCCCACTCATGTCCCACACATGTCCCCTTGCACCCCCACCCCCCAGCAGTGTGGGGCACCTGCCAGCAGGCCCCCACTCGTAAAAGAATAAAAAACAAGAAATCATAATCCAAAGAAATCCAAAAGAAATGGTGTCCAAAGTCACAGTCCAACAAAGCAAATCCAAGGGAAAAAAGAAAGTGAAATCCATTGCTCCATGGTGAAAATAAAAAATCCAATGGTGAACTATGTACAAATGAACAATACAGGGTCCATGAGCCCAACTGATTAAATGAAACCTACCAAAAATAATACCTAATAAAAAACTATATACAAAAACGTGGTGCATTGTCCAAGTGCAACCAAAATAAAAAAGAAAAGGAAAGGAAACCTAACACTATCTAACTATATACAATGGTGGCAGGCAAGTCCTGCGGCTCACTCTGTGGTGTCCCGGGCCAGGGCATCATCGAACTCCATGTCGATGTCCCGGAGGCGGGACTCTGCCCTGGCCCAAAGGTCTCGCAGGGAGGCACTCATGGCCTGTTCCAACTCCATGCGAGTTGCCTCGAGGCACTCTGCCAGCCTCAACACCCGACACATGGAGAACTCCACCCTGACGATGGTGAACCGCGCCTCTTCCGCCCGCCGCCGCTCCGCATCTATAGCATGGCCTAACCGCTGCCACACGGAAGACACTTCCAGTCCTGGGTCCTCCTGCCCTCTGGCCGATGCCTGCCCCCCCCGATGTTGAAGGGTCCGAGCCATCATGGCTCCCACCTTGTTGCTGCTGCTGCTGTGACTCTGCCTGTGCCCTGGCAATTGCTGCCTGCACATCCTCCTCCGGCTGGGGTGTAGTTGTAGATGTGGCCATCCCTGCTGGACGTGCGACTCCCGACTGTGGCAGGTATGTGTCCTCCACCAGCCTGGCCGCAGGGTCAGAGGCAGCTCCACAGGGTACCCAGGTGATACATGGGTGGGAAGATGGCATGGAGGACGACTGGCGCATAGGGGATTGCGGTGAGGAGGGGGTCGGAACAAGGTCCAGCAAACGGTGGAATCCGGCCCTGGTGAGCTGTCCCAGTAGGTCAACGTGGTCAATGAGGCATTCGAGATGACGTGCAGTGTCCTCACAAAAACACTGCAGGTGACCTCGCATGCCCCGTTGACGCAACGCCATCCAACTCAGGACAGGCTCAACCAGGTCCCGGATAGCCACGTCCGCAGGGAGAGGAAGGCCAGTTGTTGTAGCGGATCCCCTCCCTGAAAACGGGTCTGGACGTAGGCATCCCTGCTGGTGCAGGATGATGCAGTCACAGGATCGGGGACATGATTACACACAGGCACCTCTGCGGTGGCCTGTGCTGCCTCCTGTCCCTGCCCCTGCACTGCACCAATAGCACCAGTGGAATCCCCACCTCCAGACCCCGTGTCTGTCTGTCCTTTGCACTGCCTCCTCCTCCACCAAACCCCCCACCAACCTGGATGACTCCATGCCATCCTTCTCCGTTGGACCCTGTGGGGTCTCAGCTGCCCCTTCTGCTGCCAAGGAGTCCAACTCTGACCTCCGCCTCTTGGACCTCCCCTCGGCAGCTGCGGCCTGGGACGCGGCACCGGACTCCTCACTCCCCGACGAGATGACAACCTGGGAGGGGAGCCGGGCCTTGCGTCTCCGGCTGGCGGTGCGATCCCTGCCGCTGTGCTCCACAGCACCCTCTCTGCCCTCTTCATCAGTTGACGCTGCAGACAGGGAGAGATAGGACACAGGCCTCAGGGCACTGTACAATGGACTGATACACACATGACAGTTGCACATGAGTGGCAGTGTCAAACTTCAGACATGGCATCACAATCCCCAACATACATGTCATTTCAACTCACACACAGGAGCAATTCCACAGCCATATCACAACAGCCAGCACCATCCATACACATACAACAGCACGAGCATCCAAAGGTGAGCCAGACATCACATGAAACACAGGGAGTGCAGTAGACATGCACACACGCCACCACACTTACATGCATGTCTACATCTCCTCCAACTGTTGCAGTGATGAGATCGCCATAGATGTCAGATCTGCCATTCAGCCTTCTACATATCAGTGTCACATGCATCCATGTTGCATCACAGTTGCACACTTGTCAAGTACACACACATGCACATGTACACAGTGCAGATACATGCATAAGAAACCACCATTCATGTCACAACCATGCCAATGTACATACACAGAAATTCAAACATGTGTGCTCCCACACCTGCATTTGTCCAGCATGCTTACCAACACATACACCATCAATGTGTCTCACACATGAGAGGACACACATGTGGCATCCTCAAAACCCAATGTTCATACACATCCCTACATAGCCCTACAAAACACATGTGCAACCTGCACACTACTGGCACACCACGACACGCACAGCGTCCAATCACTCTGCATGTACACTTACCGCTCGACTCCAGATGGGTCTGCCTCTCAAGGATCTGGACGCAGAGTGCTGGGCATATGTGTTCCAGGACCCTCATTTGGTGGTCCGACAGCTGGCCCCGGCGCCCCTCGGCATCCGCTGCCTTTGCGAGGCGCCGGGCCTTGTTGAGGGTCCTGGACCTGAAGTCCTCCCAGCGCTTCTTGACATGATGTAAGTCGCGGACTGCCACCCCCTCCGCGTTGATGGCAGTCATGATGTCTATCCAGATCCTGGTCCGTCCTTCATTGTCGGCATGCAAACTTCCAAAGAGGGCATTATACTGCCCCAGGACTTGCTCCACCAGGACACCAACTTCCCTGGCACTGAAGCTGGTGGCCCTCTGCCTCTCTGGCTGGGGGTTGCCAGTGCTGCCCGATGGTGTTCTGCTGGACATGGCAACCCCAGAGGCAGGAGTGGGTGGGCAACTGGGTCCTGGGGCTGGGCTGTGGAGCGATTGAATCCCAGTCGGGAGTCTTCAGTTCGAGCAGGGGTGGTCACAGCAACTGCAGCAAATGGCAGGGCAAGTGGGCAGCAGGCAGTCAGGCAGCAGCAGATTGCAGGTGGGAGCATGCTCGGGGCTCTGGGGGGCAGTAATTCGGCCTTCAGGGCAGGAGCGTGGTCTTCCGTGTGTTTTCGCGTGGCCAGCTTGATACGGAGTGATTTGGCATGTGAAAAAATTGCACGTCAGCGTGTAATTGGAGGAAAGGCCTTTAGCGCATAAGCGCATCAGCACATGTACGTGTTTTCATTGGACCAAAGGCCCTTAGCGCATAAGCGCGTACGCGCACAGGCATTTCCCTCATGACGTGGGCAGAGTGGATCAGCGCGAGTGAAAAAACTGCACGTCCCTGAATGCATGTAATCCGAGGAAAGGGCCTACGTGCATAAGTGACGTGACACGCAGGGGCGTTTCCCTCAGCACGGGTTAAAGGTGAGCAGGGTCAGCAGTTTGCTGTACATGCCTTTCATGGAGACCGACGTATAGCTGCTTCCTGTTGTTTCGCGCGCCATCACATCTTCACAGCGATCGAGGACGTATCTCTTCTTTTGGCGGGGGTATTGGCTATGCGTGTTTTTCTGCATCACGCTAGTCAGACGGTGAGTCGCGCACACTATTTTTCCAACTGCGGATGCCCCTGTGTATCGCACCCATTTTTGAGGTCATAGTAGCCTGCGTGTCCCACGCATACGTGTTTTTCGTGTTACTGGGTGCCACCGCGTACTGCGGGAGGTTGATTCCACGCACGTAGGATGCAGGGTTGCGTGCACGGTTTTACTGCAGTTTTGGGGTGCCTGAGCGTAGCGTGACCCGTCACTACATTACCGGGGTCACATACAGCCTTGCAGGTGCAGGGGGGCTGTTAACATCTTGTATCCCATCCCCTTTACCCCAATTGCCCAGGTAAATTGTGGTGTACACCTACCATTGGCACTACTCCATCTGTGCAGGCACTACTCCATCTGTGCAATGGTTGGGAGGCCACCAAAGGTGAGGGGCGCCTCAGCTGGGCGTACTCCTTGTGGCGGGCATTGTCAGCGACGTGGCTGGGGTGACATGGGAGTAAGGGGACTCCAGGGTGTCCAGGGTGGCTGCAGAGGGGAAGAGAGAGGGGTGCGCCACTTGAGCACGATGTTGTGCCATGTGTCAGTGCAGTCATGCCACCACTCCCACTGGTTCTGGGAGATGCACCTTCTGCATCTGGCACTGGCGCCCGTGTGACCTGGCAGTCCGTTTCATCGGCTGCCACGGGCCCAAGGGTAGTGGTAGCTGCATGTGCAGCTGTGGACACCACCACCCAGGCTCAGGGTCTGCCAGCGCAGGCTGCGTTGGCAATTGAAGAGCCCTTGGAAGATTTCCAACAGGCCCGGAGGGAAACCGTAGGGGCACGCAGGGCTGCCCTGACCAAGACACGTGTCCCTGGGGCAGTAATGACATCTGCTGCCCCGAACAGCCGGGTGTTGGCAAGTGCAGGGGCAGATGCACCCAACAACACCTCGGTTGTGAGTCTGCCAACCAGGACAGTCGCCGTCAATGACCCTGCCACAGCGAATGTTGCTGCGCAGGGTCCATTAGAGGGCACCCAGCTGCCACTGACGCAAGTCAGGCCTTTGGTCGTCCCTCCACCTGCCACTCCCTTCGCTCAATCCACCGGTCCCACTGGCCATGCTGATCTGGGTGGCATCAGCCAGCCAGGGTCTGTGCTACAATCCAAGAGGAGGAAGGTTGCACCTGCAGCACAGGCTGGGACCCCACACACAGCCACGACCTCCAGCACGTCGAGGAAGAAGCCTTTCTGCAACCAGGAACTGGACTACCTCGTGGACTTTGTGCGGGACTACGGCTGCCCACCGTGATACCCACTGGAAGCAAGTTGCAGAACATGTGAGTGCATTCGGCCATGCGGTGTGCACGGCGCAAGAGTGCAAAAAGCGTTGGAATGACCTCAAACGCAGCGCTAAGGCTAAGCGTGCCTCAAATTACAACTTGACTCTGGTGACTGGCGGTGGGCCTGCACCGGAGGAGAAAGACCTCACTCCGCATGAGTCACTCGTTGCGGAGTTCATACCATCAGAATCGGTCAAAGGAGTGGGAGAGATGCCGGACTTTGATGCACAGTCCAGCGAGTGTTGATGCGTGTTTGTGGAAGACGTGTGTCTTTACTTGTGTGATGTGATGTGCATGACTGCCACTACATGTCACGTGTACATGGTTATGATGTGCGAGTAATGCAATGCTTCCCTGATGCATGTCTACTCTGCTGGATGGTGGACATGTGGAGCAGACGGGGACTGTCCACATCACCACTTTTGCATCCTACTCACATGCTGGTTACCAGTTTGCCCCTCCGGTCCATGTTCCAGCTCACTGGCACTTCTGCATGTAGCGTGGGGTGAGCTTTCTCTCAGCCCAGGAACTATGCATAGCATGACTGACGTGCATGTGTACTCTGCCTGCAAGGGGGTACCCAATGTAGGCATGCTCCCTTGCCTCTCAACCCCCTGTTCTGCACCCCAATTCCACCTTAGCACTGGTCTGCTACAATATTGCCATTGGGTACTTCCCTGTTCATGCCTCCTGTGTACATGCTAACATCCAGCGGCCAATGTGCCAGACATATCCATTGTGGTACATCCTTAGTACTTGATGCAGGGTGTCTCACTTGGACTGTGCAGAGGTCAGATGCCCCGCAGGGACATGAGTGCCCATTCATGCTCCATGTGCATTCCACGCATGCCCACATGTGTCCATGACTGGATGATGACTGTAATACAAGTCCAGGATGACCTAAATTGCATGGCATTTCATCTGCCTTCCCATGTCAACTATGGCTCAGTACTGCATTGCACACATGTTTAGGGTCTGACAATCTGTGAGGGTCACAGGCCTCAGCCTGTTTAAAGGCCAATGACTCTGTCCAACTGGTATAGTGTCTTCTTCACACGTGGGTGGACTCCAGATGTTTCATCATGTGTCCTGCTTACTGTCCCATCATCATTTGCAGTGTTGTCACTTGACTCACATGAAGCTGTTGATGCTAGTCAACACTGTCTGTCAATACACAGGTCTATGCTCAGCCTTTTGAGACCATGCTAGGCATTCCTGCTTTTGCACTTGGGTGGAGGGTTGCTTTGCTTGCAGATATGCTACCCATTGAATGCTCATTGCACGTGATGCCTGAAGTTGACCTTGCACTGCCTTCACATTTTCTGACACACACCATGGAGTCCTTGTACATGTAGGTAGTGAGTAATACATATTCACTGCACTGCATAGACCCACTTCAGTGCAAACTGCCAACTTTCAGCAGGTCTAATCACAGAAGCAAATTCAAGTTGACCCAGCATGCATGCCAGGTTCTATTTTGTGTGTCACATGTCTGCCTGATGTGTTTGTTGTCAGTGTGTGTTGTGTGCTTCTAACATGAGTAGTGACCTTTGTTCTCTCTATTTTTCAGATGATGGCGCAATGGAGCCAGAGGATGGCGTTGTCATGCCAGGCACAGGGTTGTTCTCACTACAACAACCCGGCCCAAGTGGGGGTTGTGGGGTTGTAGGCCACGAAAACCCCCAAGTGCTACAGTCCATCTTGTCTCTGGCTGCCTATGAGTCCAGCCCTGAAGAACACTCTGACGACCATGTCGAGTTGGATGAGCATCAGGTCCATATGTCAGGGGTGAGTGATTCTGATGTGGACACTCCTCTGTCCGCGACACCTGCACTGAGGGGTCAGACAGTCTTGGTACCTCCGCCCGTGGTGGATCGGGACGCAGGGTCACCCTCCACACCAGTCACTGATGTGCCTGGGACATCATGTCGACGGGGGCATGTAGTCATGCAGTCGTGGGCGGTGCCAACACAACGAGGACACACGGTCCTTGGGTCCCGCAGGGGTGAAGCCCAGCAACGTGGTCGCCGCACGCAACCACAGTATACTGAGTCGGAGCAAGACATGACTGCCCATTCTGAACGGCAGGGGGCAGCAATGGAGAACATCACTGAGAGCATGGAGCGTGTGGCCCAATCTGTGCTCCCCCCTGCTAGGCAGGTGCTTCTCCAGCAGCAGGCGGCACGGTCCACGGCCCGCTCACTCAGGCTGGGCATGGTGGCCTCAGACAGGGCACGCCAGGCTGAAATGTCGTCTCTGTGTCAAGCAATTGCTGCTCACGCAGAGGCACACATGAAGGCCCTGAGGGAGTAGCATGCTTCCCTAGGATCCACTCTGGGTGTCCTTCTGATGTCCCAGAGGGAGCGGGCAGAGGAGAGGTTTGCACAGCTTGAGCGTACCATCTCGGCTGAGCTACATGCTTGCCGGGAGGTGCAGCAGTTGTCAAGCCAGGCCTTTCAGGAGGAACTCTGTGTTACACGTGCTACCTTGCAAGGGGAAGCACGTGTATCACGGGAGGTTCTGCATGCAGACCTGCATGTCATCACCACACAGAACCAGGCTCACCCGTCCGGCAGACCTGCTGCCGACGAGGGGCAAGCTGTGGCTAGGCGTGGTCATGCTCCTGTGCCACGTCCTCCTTTCCAGGTAGAGCCAGACTCGGACGACAATCTATCTCCCACATAGGTCAGGCTGTGCAGGCGTTGAGCCCATGGAGGTTTTTTTTTTTCCTCAGCATCATCGCATGTGGGTGTTGAGGAGCACCCTGTACCTCCCCCCTCCTGGATGCCCCCCCACCCCTGGGTCGTATGTGGCCATTTTTGATTTTTCTTTTAGTTTAGTTAGTTAAGTTTCTGTTTGATAGTTAGTTTAAATAGGTAAAGTAGGTTTTTCATAGTTAGTGTTATTAGTTAATATAGTTTAAAATTGCTAGTCTATTCTGCTTTCATGTGACGGTGTGGTGCTTTGTGGCTTTTGAAAGCATCCACTGTCTGTTCCAGCTGGGCCCTTCAAGCTTGTCTTGTGTATGTGTTTGCTGCTTGGGGTCCTTGACTCACATATGCCACTCCTGCTTCCCTTATCCATGGGCTCGTAAGGATGGTTCGGTGTAACAGCCTATTACATAAGGGCAATGGACTGTCATATCTGTGGCATGTCTGCTGCT
The DNA here is from genome assembly GCF_040938575.1 of Ambystoma mexicanum. Classification (NCBI taxonomy): domain Eukaryota; kingdom Metazoa; phylum Chordata; class Amphibia; order Caudata; family Ambystomatidae; genus Ambystoma; species Ambystoma mexicanum. Next base: position 94,614,478 of record NC_090929.1, on the reverse strand, counting down.
GTGGAACTTGTGTTAACATCCCTAGTGGGGATGATTGGGGTGTAATTGTCCACTGTTCTTCTTTCGCTAGATGGGGTGTTTAATGATTCATGTGTACATTCATTGCTATGCATTGTGTAGTATGTTTCTTATCTTTAATGAACATGTGCTTGTTACAAATCATGCCGTAGATAGTGTGTTCCACACTGTTGCTGTGAAAAACGGACTGATGGTGTGATTTCTGATGTACGTCTCTGACATGGTCCAGTCATGTAATGCTTGAAGAGAGACACACAGATGAATATTAAGCATTAATCATGTGTTTCATGCACTTTCTGCAGGGGGATGAGCCTCAAGACCACCTTTGCCAGCAGACATGGGCCATTGGACGTCTGGAATCAGGACACGTTTGGTGCTGCCGACATGCGCATGTGTGCGCAGGCAGAGGCACAGGGATTGCGATCATACATCCGAAAATCGATGACGTGTTTCAAGGGACTCCAGGAAAGGTGAGCAGCACAGGGGGGGGTCACAACACAGCAAACCTTCCACCTGGCCAGTTAAACATGCATGCTTGGTAGCAGCACTGACGGTGAACTTGGACAAATATTGGTGTAGAAGCGCACAATACAGCTCAGATGTGTTAATGGACTGATGGCTAGTTGAGGTGAAAGTTGTCTGGGGCACCTGCAGGGGCAGTGGCGCATACCCTCCGGTCCACCATGGTCCATTGAGGCACTTGTATTAGCCATGTAGCCTTCCGAGACATGGAATGAAGCAGCTCACAGGGACAGACAGCAAGGGACAGACTCGGGTGCAGTGCATTTCATTTCCAAGTAGAAATTGATACAAGCACTGGCTACTTTATTTTGGTCATGGTGGTACAGGACTTGTTCTGAAATCAGACCTTGCAATATGCGTCTGTCTGCTTACACAGGGAACATTGCATGTTGTGTGAATCGTGACACATTGTTGTTCCATTTGCCACGCACCCACCGGTGCCTGACTTACTGCATTGACTGTGTATGAACCATCAGAGGGGTAATGTTACATATGGGTATGAAGCATCCACACAAGTTTGTCTGTTTGTAGTGTATTTTGTTACTTTGGGGCATATTTGGTAGTGTGTTTGTCTGTTTTGGGCACGCACAGATTATTAACTGTGGCTCTCTTTGCAGCATTGAACTGCTCCTGTTACCGGACCGGAGAGTGCGCAGGCAGGAGGCCAGCACTCACCCTAGAGATAAGTTTCTCTTTGACTTCCATTTGAGTAATTTGCTGCTATGTGCATGTGAACAGGTTTTGTCGATTTGTGTATGTGTTAATGTTTGTACTACATTTTGGTGCATTCCCTACTTTCCCGTGTCAATCCTACTCCCCTCTCCTGCCCCTCATTTCCGTTATCCAGTATGCCAATGCCTGAACCGACTGCATATCCCTGACCCTCCTTCCCCTGCAGGGTCTCAAAGGCCTGTGTGAGTTAGACCTTGCAGGCACCCGGACCATGGTGGGGGTGGTTGTTTTGTGCCACCCCTGAACCTGTACACAGGAGCTGTGACAGTAGACATCTGTTCATGTTGCATCATTCTATGTTATGTACCACACATGGTTCAGATCCTGTAGTGACATTGTTTTACTGTGCTACCTTGGTTGTTGACATCATTGTGGTCGTACTTGGCCTTTGTGGAGTACTGCTACTTGAAGTCATCTACTGGAGGCTGTTCTGGTTTGTTTTACTGCCTGCAGGGTATTTGCTTGGCTTCTATGTTGTCCTGCTTTGCGTTCTCTTGGATTTTGTGCTTGTGCAAATCTAGGTGGACTCTGAGGTTGCTGGTAACTTTTTACACACAAGGTGGGAGATGGTGACAAAGGGGAAGGGTCATCCTGTGGCCAGGTGGAATTCAAGGATGTACGATGAATGACCCAGATGCAGTTGTTCAGTGGGTCGTGGTGATTTGTGAGGGAGGGGGGGTGTTTTGTTGTTGATAGTTGCCTTGCCCTGCAGTGTGATGGGCACCCTGAAATTGTGATTGTGCTTTCTTATGTACATGATGTATTCTGTTCATCAATGCCTGTTCATGTGCTGTGTTTACCTTTCAGGTGTGAGGGGATAGTTGTGGTTTGACATGCTGGGGTATACACATGGTGAATGTTCACATGTGATGTGTAGACGACACTGATGGTCACTTGATTTCACATGCATATGTTGAGTGCATGTCCTTACTGACCCACACGCTCGCACTATGATCCACTACATGTACAACCACCCTTCCATGTCCACGTGTACACTCTGTTTGCCTTCTGGTGCCCACTGTGTTCCTGCAGCACATGTTCTATGACCATTTGTGGATCCTGTACATGCCTAATTTGGTTTTGTATGTAGTTTGTCGCTTAGATGTCATGCTCAGGGTGTGCATCACACACAATGGCTGTTCGCTGTGCTGTGCGCTGAGCAGTGTGTTGCAGTAGGTGGACACGGCACACAGTAGCTGCAGTGTTGATTTTGCAATGCACATTGTGCATGTAGACAGGCATTCATTGTTATGTTTCAACTACAACTTTTGGAATGCATTTGGGTATGATTTATTTTGGGTGGGAGGTTGTTGGTCAGTCATGTCATCTGATTCCATGTCAGGCATCATTGTCTGATGCCAATTTACATTTTTCACATGGCAATGTGTACCTTATTGTTATTGTGTTGGTATATGGCTATTGCTTGCAATGTCATGTTGTGGTTTTGGAGGGTTTGAGTGACATACCAGTGATAGTCATGGCCTGTTTGGCAGGTCTGTGTGATTCACACCTTGCATGTGTGCCTTTGGGTCACACAGGATTGCTTGTGTTTAAGTAGCTAGGGATGCACACAATGTGGCAATTCCATGACAACAATCTCAGGGTGGTAAGGTTGAGACAGTTGACTGTCTCTTTGCCATCATCGATTATCACCTGGTATGTGCCAGGCCTGTGTGGACTCTGCAGGGTGGGGAGTTTAGGTGAAAAATGCGGCCACAAGCTGGGTCCGTGCTTTCTCGCCACGTGCCCAATCCCCTCCCATGGGCAGCGCCTGTGCCTGTGTTTGGGGATTTGGGGGCACCACCATGCCCACCGGTATGCCCTGCCGTGTTGCAACATTGTACAGGACACATGCTGCCACAATGATCCTGCACACTACTGGGGGTGCATAGAGTAGCTGCCAGCCATAGAAGTCAAGGGAGCGGAAGCGTGACTTGAGCACTCCGAATGTGCGCTCTATTATGGCCCTGGTTGCAATATGGCCCGCGTTGTATCTTACCTGGGGTGGTGTGGTGGGGTTCCGGATTGGCGTCATCATGTGGTTGCTCAGAGGGTAGGCACTGTCCCCTGTAGAGGTGATAATGGTTGTGATTATTGGGGTTTGTGTATTTGTGTGTGTGTGTGACATGCATGCATGTGCATGGGCATTTGTACTCACCTAGGAGCCATGTGTCGCCATGCTGGCCAGCTTCCAGGGCCCAGCTCAGGGTGGACATTCTGTATATGAAACTGTCATGAGTGGAGCCAGGGTAGTTTGCATAGACAGAGGTGATGATTCCCTTTGCATCGCATACCACCTGTTCATTGATGGAATGCCAGTGCTTGCGGTTTCGATAGATGTGCTCAGTGGCCCTAGGTGGAAGTAGGGCCACATGGGTACAATCTATGGCACCAAGCACTTTGGGGAAGTGTGCCACCCTGTAAAAGTCCTGGACAACGGCCTGCCTTTCTGCGGGTGTTCTGGGCATTTATATGTGCCTGCGGACTGAGGGGCGTGCAGTCATGATTGCAAAGGCCTGGTGTAGGCAGCGTGACTGCGTGGCCTGTGAGACCCACCCACTATAGCAATAGTCCGCTGAAAAGACACAGTGGCCAAAAAATGCAGGACATTGAGCACCTTCTCCAAGGGGCTCAATGCTTGGGAGCAGAGGGTGGGGGATGTTAGGTCATCTTCCCACTCCCTGACCAGGTCTAGGATGATACGGGGTGGAAACCTATACCTGCCATAGACCTGGTCGTCAGGCATCCCAAAAAGGGTTTCCGTGGTGAAAAAATGCATGCCCTGGCTATTCTCCTCCTCCTGCGGTGTCCCACGACAGTGCTGCGACAAATGGAGCATTCATCGTAGCTGTATATACGTGTTTGTTGTTTGCGCGCACTTTTATACTGTGCGCGGGGACGCTTCTGCCTGCCTTCGTGTGGCGGACGCGTTGACGCCTGTGCGCGTCTTTTGCCGTGCGCGGGTTTCCCGTATTCGAATCCATGAATACGGGTTGTTCGCGTGCGTGTGGGCGTTCCGTGTAGTTCCCTGCAGTACTTCCACAGTTACGCCTTCTTTTTCACGTGTTACTCCCCATTACGCGTGTTACGCCCCCTGTTCCACCTACTTTTGTTTGTGTGCGCCACGCTATGTGCGCTTTCGCTGTGCGCTTAGCGCACGCTGTTTGGAGACGTGTGCGCCAGCGTGCGCCATGCACGGATTTGGCGCACAACCAGTGGGAAAGTAGCGCAGCTCCTACCTTGAATCGCGCGCGTGCGCGTGCGCTTGCTTTCTCACGCTTGCGCCTCCTTGCGTCTGCTTGCGCTGGGATTTTCAGCGCACGTTAGTTCCATGAATCGGCCCCCAAGTCTGAAGCTAAGATCATGATGTGCCCAACTCCATTGAGTATCCTGAGACAGAGCAAACTGGCACGGTCAGTCTTGAAACGGAAGACACTGGCATGAGGCCTACTGATGAGAGAGGGTAAACTAATTGGGAAAGCAAGGGGAAAGCTAACATGTACTCAAGCACCTGGGTTTCGCTTCCATGTACGTGCTGCTAGCAAGACGAATGATAAGAGTTGGACTTGGGCTGCCAACTAATTAGAATAGCCTGCCATGCAGTTTTACATACAATCTTGCAAAGTATTATTCCGCTGCCATATTCTCCGCTATGAGGAGTGCCTTACACCACGTTTATTGAAGTAGCTCAGGGTGTGTCTCGAAGATAAGAGACCACCAACGAGGGACTAAAATGCATATATTCTATATGTAAACATGTTCAATTAATCCAATCCCACCCCTCAATAGGTTTTTGCAGCTTGCCACGTAGAATGACGTCATAGATGATGCACCTAGGATTATATAAACTAAGTATAATCGAAAATTGTGATCCTGCATGAATCGACTTGATTATTGTTTATTCGCCCTTCTTTACTTTTTTGAGATTAAAGCAGAATTGTACCATCACCTTTGAGTCTGTCCAGTTATTTGGTCAGAGATATTTTATTGGTAATTCCATTTAGCACACAGACGATTCAAGGTGCTAGAGCACAATATAGTTCACAAGATGTTTTCACATAATATTCAAAATCCATTATTCTGATATCCAAGACAATTCTAAAACATTAATTCTCGTCAGTAGAGTCCCAATTTGCCCATTAGGTGCATAACTTAAAATAAAATACATTTAAATATTTTTCACAGTGCAGCAACTAGGCCGGATTTCTCTGTATTGGGAATCTGGTGAGTCTGGGAACCAAAATCCCTTGAATTAGCTGCCACCCAGTGCTGTTGCAGAATCTGTGGTGTTCCGAGTGCTTGGAGACTAACTTCTGAGCCCACATGATGGGTGCTCTGGTGATTTTAAATGATTAGTCTGTTTTCTATTTAAGTGCCTTAATATGTGATTAACATCAGATGGTGGCGGACACAGCAGTGGTAATTAGGAGAGGAATTCTCCCTCAAGAGTTCAAAGGATTGGGTAATCAGAAATGGATGGGGGTGCATAAAGGTGCATGCTGTGTTAAACCATGTCTACACACAGGTGATGTGTATCATGCATTTTCTTTTCACAGGTTTCCGTCAGTCTTGACAGCACAGATGTGAAACCCAGAGGTGAATGAATTTGTTAAGCTCATATAACTTCCCAGGCTTCTGTGGTGGGATTCAATTCAGAACGGCAAAATACAGCTACAATCATATTTTTATTACATTTTATTGTATCAATTTATAGATTGTCGAATTAGTTTTCATATGTGTTTCTTGCAGATTACAAGGCATCTCTGTCAAGTGGAATGTTACTTTAGTCCTATGTTTATTACACGTTTTGCAAGCCTGCCACTTGCCAGCCATGACTGTACTCCCAACCTCATCCCATCGCTCTGGCCACTCGCCTTAGACATAAATACTTTCTTCTTAGAATAAGATCAATTCCTATAGTACTTAAGTGGATTTTCAAGGTGCTCCCAGCTAGTAGAGTGCTACCCCTACTCTAACAAATGTGAAAAGAAATGGTACAACGAAAACCTTGTTGTACAAACTGAGGCACAGCAAAAGGCAAAACAAATTTTGCTCTGGGTTCTTTTGCAATTACCAAAAACTTAGTGGTTCAACATTCAATTGGTGCATGTTAATTCATATTAATCATCTTTATAGTCGGAAAAATACATTTATTTTCATATAATCATTAATGTTTCATAGATTCAAGTTATACATCACAAACAAAAATATTATTCACTCATATATATTTTTTGACAATACATATTTCTTTCACATATTTATGTCATGTGTTGCAAACTGTTAATTGTTCATGTGATCCAATAATCTTGATAGGTTTCCAAATTTAGTTGCTATCTTCTAAACTACGCGTTTCGGGCAATTAATGCCCTTCTTCAGGTTTTAAAGAGTATTGGATTATTTTCTGTAAAACATAAATTGAAATATATTCAAATTATTTTAATTTGTATATTTTTTTGAAAACTAAGAATTACACTTTTACTAGCTCACAACTAATGAACTAACCTTTAGAATTCGTATCAAGTCAAAAGCTTGCTGCCCAGACAGGGTAAATTTCCAAAGCTGTAATAATAAAAAATGAAATGTGTGTCACCATTAAGTGATCGTCAGTAAATGGGGCGGTGGTGTGCAGAGGGAACAGTCGCTGTGGTAAGCGCTGGGTCCCCCTGCTCATCACCTGATTTCTACGAGTCTCAAAAGCGATACATATTTTACAGAATTGCATTTTTAACTCACCACTGTTAAAGTAGTTCAGTCTGTGGGTTACTGCCACTGTCTCATATGTTGTTTACATATCGGGGAACCCTGAAAAAAACATCAGGGGTAGAAATGGGTGGCAAGCGCACAGATCCTCCCGAAGGTGCAAACAGGGTTCAAAATGCGGCATTCAACAACTTTGAATGGGTTAGCCATTAACATCATGAGCGAGAACTCAAGAGAAAGGGGAGATTGGCCATTATATGTGGCGTGGGTAGATTTCTCTAAGGTGTTCGATTTAGTCATTAGGGAACGCCACTGGAGCAAACTCACTTAATGAGGTATCCCTGAGGGGCTTCTTGCGAAATCAATCTGCATAGAAATACTAATCTCATTGTAAGGCTGGATGAGGGAGGAAACTTATCAGACCCAATTAAATTGGAGAGGCGAGTCCGACAGGGTTGTCTGGGGCCCCCCTTATTTTTCAACTTATACCTGGCAGATATGGGGATGTCTCTGGAATTGTCGGCGTCGGTCAGTCCAGCATTCAATGGGTCAAAGACATGTTGGCTGTCCTACGCTGACGATATTGTGTTATTAAACAGAACAGCAGTTGGGTTGCAGCGCCTACTCAATAAACTGGGAAAGTACGCCAAGGGAAATGGTTTATCCATTAATCCAACAAAATTAAAGATAGTTGTTTTAAGACACCAACGTAAAAAAGTGGCATTCTCTCAGTGGACTCTTGAGGGTCAGGTGATCCCCAGAGTGGAAGAAGTCCTGTATCTTGGTTATGTAGTATATACATTTCCATCAGTCCTTAAGAGAGAGGAGGATGTGCAGAGGAAAATTCTACAGCTTGTTTCTCAAATGAAGAAGGTGTTGGCTAAATATTGTAAATGTTCCCTTCTTCCTTTGATTAAACATTACACGGCCAAAGTAATCCCAGTAATTCTCTATGGTTTGGAAGCAAAACCCCTGCTCTGGAACACACATTGGCAAAGACTAGAAGGCTCAGTGTGGAAGAAGGTCTCAGGACTCCCAATGAGCCTGTCTATGCCCGGTTTGAGATTTGAGCTGGGGTTACGATCTTTGAGGATCTCAGCAGAATGGCAATTGGCTTCCCTCTATAGGCTAATTATAACAGCACATGATGATACGCTGTATGCAGGTATCGGCGCACAACTAAACCTACTGAAATCTAATATGCTGTCTAAATTGGAACTGAAAGTTAGGGAGTCACTTGTGAAGGCAAATTCTGATGTAGAGACTCTATGTAACCCTTTGAAGGCAAAAATATCACTGGAGGTGATGGACTGGATCACAACAATTCATCATATGTGGTCCATAACGCCGCTAAATTCATTTCTGAAAGTAGAAAAGAAAGTAGGGACTCTCCCTAGATACCTCATTAAATTCCCAAACTGGAAGATCAGGAATGCATTCATTAGAATTTGTCTAAATCTACTGCAAACAGGGGGAGGTCCTGGCTAAAATAGGGCAGGGAGAGCTGACTACCCCATTGTGCAGTCCATGTAAATACCCAGAAAACCAATCACTTAAACACCTCCTGATGGCTTGCGAGGGTGCTTGTTCTGCCAGAGCCTCCCTCTTTATGAGATTTGTAGCTACTGAAGAGATGATCCTTTCTGAAATATTATGGGACCGATTGATATCAGGGTATGATACAATGTTGACAACTGCTGTGGTACAGGTGTTAGAAAGATGTAATATCATACCCCGAAACGGGGGAGAATGCTCCAATTGAAAATAGGTGTAAGAATAGGAGGAAGGGCAGATCTAATGACCAAGATGGGACATTAGTGGTAAATTTGCCACTGGTGCACGATTCTTCTTTATCATTGCCAAAAGGGTTCTTTGAAGTGAATGCTTAATGAGTATAGTCCACTCTGATCATTGCTGTTATTAGGAACAAGGTTTTATTGGTTCGGATGTTGGGTTTCTTATGTTTTTTATTATTAATACCGTATATGCATAGAGTTTGACCCAATTTCCGTCTTTTTGTCTGCTGGTTATTTTGTTTTTGTTTTTTTTGTTTTTGTTTTGTTTGTTTCCATGTCTTTATTTTACTCCATCTGGCTTGGTTTCATGATTGTTGTTTATCAGATACAGATGATATATTTGGGTCCTTCTGTTTTTCTCTGTTTCTTTCTACAATGTATGTTTTTTGTAAAAGTTTTTGTTAACCAGATACAACAGATGTTAACAGATAAAACATAATAATAATGCCAGTAATGGCACTGTAAGAGCACTGGTCCTGCCTGTATGTGGCCGTACCCCCTCAAAAGAATATACTCATGCTGGCTTTGCCTTTATAAATGCCCGCCATGCCACAATAAGAAATCATGTCCAAGCTGGCTGCGCAATGTAATTTAATCCAGAGCAGGGGTCTCCACCCTTCATGTTAGCAAGAGCTATCTGTGGTTAGTTAATGGCCGAAAGGCAGGAGCTACTGCCAAGACGTTACTGGAGGCAGCAAGGGGGTTATGTCCATAAGTATGAGAATTTGTAGCAAGATTTTGTGGTGGCTAATTATTTGCTCGTTATGTATACCATGATATTAATAACTTCATAAACATCTCTATTTCATTATGTTTTTTAGTAGCTGTCTCGAGACATTCAATGTGAAGGATGACACTACATACTGTTCACCAGTGCTCAGTAATCGGTTGAGTAGTGTCACACCCTCCCTTGTACACACACCTGACAATACTGCCACTCCTGCCCATGCCCACCATGCCCAAAACTCTAGAATCACTATAGCTCGCCCCGCTCCCTCTGTACCATCTCATTCCCCCTTCACACTCCAGCAATCACGTAGGCCCCCTGATGACTCGCGTGCACATGCACGCCTCACCCGAAACAGAACGCTCTCCAGGTTGCGTCCTTTTTTGCATTGGCAGCTTCCTTGGCACCTAGGTTATCGGCGGAACGCTACTTACTATGCTTTTGCGTCGCGTGACCAGCGCTGTGTGCTCACGTGACCCGGAAATCCACTCACATGATGCAGCAGCACGTCATGTGACGGGAAGTAATGCCAGAACCGCGAGTATTTAAACACGGCTCTCCGTGTACTCACTGCTTCACAGCTGTTCATTGCAACCTGTTTGGTGTCACACGTTCGTTTGGATTTCTTGACTCTTTTGGATTTTTGACCTCGGTTTGTTTACTTGGACTTCGCTTGGATTATTTTACTGGCTTTGTTACATTGGATTTGCCTGTGGTTTGAATTCGGACTGCTCTTTGGACTGCAACACGGATTTCCCTTTTGCATCTGGCTTTCTTTGGAACTTCTTGCTTTCAAGCTCCACAGTTACCAAACCACGTTCTTGTCATCAGGTGGTTCTCACGCCATTATTTGGGACTACAGTCTACCTGCCCACGTGAGTCCCGGACCCCTACCTCATAGGTTCATTGCCTTTCTCCTGACCCCTCTGGTAAGACCTTTTCATGTTATTTTGGCACTGTCATTTACTGTCAATTGCTTGGTACTTAATCAGTATTTTCTTGCAGCGGATTGGGGTCCCAGAGGTTCGCGGTTCCGTAGTTGACCATCTCCACCTGTGGCCTCAACGGTCGCACAGGGAGTGACTTTGAGTTCTCTCTGTGTGGCATTTGGGGACAGAGGACTCTTCTGCCTACACGACATTCAAGTCTCAACAGATTGTGAAGCCATATTGTCGTCTAGGCAATGGAGGGAAACGTTGAAGATCCCATATCCGCTATAGTCCAAGCCATCACAGTACTACGGGCAGACATGGCTGCCGCTAATACCGCCATCCACCAGCGGCTTTACCACATGCAAAGTATTAGACACCCATTGCCCCCAGACACGGAATTTGGGGATACACCCTCTGTCTCCCAACCCACGCCACCTCCAGCTCCATTGCCCCAAAATCCTGTCCCTGTTGTATTGCCTTCCCCGTTCCCTTTAGCCGCTCCTGAAAGGTACCATGGAGATCCCAGGAAATTTAGAACCTTTCTAAACCAGTGCAAGTTGCATTTTTTGTGTCGACCCCTTGTCTTTCCAGATTCCACTACCAAGGCGGCATCCATCCTTTCTCATCTAGCAGGCACTTCTGCTGCATGGGCCAACCCCCTTTTGGAAAGCGGTAGCCCCACCCTCTATGACTTTGACCTTCTTGTCACGGAAATTTCCAGGGTCTTCGACACCAGACATAAAGTTCAGTCGAGAGACCTGGAGCTCCTGGATTTGAATCAGGGTAAGGGTTCCCTTATTGAGTATATAACTCGGTTTAACCAACTGCCCGCTGAAACATCCTGGCCCGAAAGCAAGAAGGCGGTGGTATTCTATAGGGGCCTCAGCAATCCCATGAAAGACGCCTTGTCCGTGGTCCCTTCACTACCAACAGCATTCCATGATTTGGTTGACCTCGCCCTCCAGGTAGATGCACGAAGATCCAAAAGGAGAGCAGAAGCTGGGTTCGCTCACTCAATCACCCTCCCCACATCGCATTCTTCTTCTGACATCTCATCAGAACCCATTCAAATAGGGGGAATTAGGAGCCCGATTTCCCCTCTGGAAAGAGAACATAGGAGGGTGGATAATGCTTGTTACTATTGTGGTCTAGTTAGTCATTTTGTGAAGGAGTGCCCACATCGTCCAAAGACTCAGGGTTTTCGGACAGCTCGATCTTAGAACCGGGGACGGGATCGAGCTATTCTCACCATACCCCGATCCCGATTTCTGCTTTTGGCCGCATTAGGCCTATACACGTACAGGCAGTGGATGGTACCTCTCTGGTGTCTAGCCCGATTAAACAACAAACAGCACCCATGTTACTGACAATCTAATCCACACACAAAGAAACTATAAGTTTTGACCTCATTGCCATGCCCCAGTTTGGTCTCATATTGGGAATTCCTTGGCTCCAGGAACATAACCCACTCATTGACTGGAAGTTAAGATTGGTTCATTTCGAATCAGAAATTTGTCAAAATTTCTGCCTACCCACAGATACCAGCAGTGATAACCCGACTCATGCAATTGCTCAGTTAACCGTGTCCGACTCGCAAGAGTCATCCTCAGAACACATAGTGGGGCTAGTGGCCACAAGCATTCCCCCCGAATACCAAGACTTCGCAAATGTGTTTGATCGTGGTTCTTCTGAAGTCCTACCACCACATCGCCCATACGACTGCCCCATCGATCTACTCCCTGACGCCACGATACCCACAGGACGAATCTATTCCCTCTCACCGTCGGAGGAGTTAGCTCTGAAAGACTATATCCAAAAAGCCATGAAGATGGGACACATACGTCCGTCCACCTCACCTGCAACGAGTCCCATATTTTTTGTCCCTAAAAAAGAGGGTGACCTACGCCCATGTGTGGATTACCGGCGACTTAATGCTATTACAAGAAAGAACTGGTATCCCATTCCCCTCATTACACCTTTACTCGACCACCTTGCACATGCTACCATTTTCACCAAGTTGGATCTGCGTGGGGCCTACAATTTGGTCCGCGTCCGTTCCGGCGATGAATGGAAAACCGCTTTCTGTACCCGGTACGGCTTATTCGAATATACAGTCATGCCGTTCGGTCTCTGCAATGCCCCTGCCACGTTCCAAAGGTTCATGAATGACATCCTAAGCGATATCTTGGACGTGTTAATTGTGGCATATCTCAATGACATTCTAATTTTTTCTCAGTCCCCAGATGAACATGTACGCCATGTCCGTGAAGTACTTTCACGATTACAGAAACACTCCTTGTACGCCAAACCAGAGAAATGCCAATTTCATGTCAGCAGTGTGGATTTCCTTGGGTTCTGCATCACCCCTGCCGGCTTGTCCATGGATCACTCTAAGGTGAAAGCTGTTTTAGACTGGCCCATCCCTGCAAATCTAAAGGCACTACAATCGTTCTTGGGATTCGCAAATTTCTATAGACGTTTCATCTCGGGCTTCTCGTCCATTGTGTCTCCCCTCACTGCCCTGACCAGTCCTCGTACACCCTTTTTGTGGACAGATACACACCAAAATGCATTCGAAACATTGAAGACTAGGTTCACTACGGCCCCTGTCCTTCAGCATCCTGACCCAGATCTCCCTTTTATAGTTGAGGCGGATGCTTCTTCTTTTGCTTTAGGTGCAGTTCTTTCACAGACTTGTCGATCCTCAGGCCGCTTGCACCCAGTCGCTTTCCACTCCCGTAAATTCACCATCCCTACAGATCAGACTACCTACACAATATACCGTGACCGAGAAGGAACTACTGGCGGGCATGGATGCTTTCCGTGTTTGGCGGCATCATCTCTTGGGCGCCAAGCATCAGGTCACAGTCTTCACGGATCACCAGAATCTGCAGGATCTAGCCTCCTTAAAATGTCTCAATAGTAGACAAGTGAGGTGGCATCTATTCTTTGCAGCATTCGATTTCCAGATACGTCATCGCTGGTTCGGCTCATGGGAAGGCCGATGCCTTGTCACGTTCTCCTGGGGGGGTTTCTCTGCCTGTGTACCCTGACACGCTATTAGACAACACCAAGGTAGTATGTCTGTGCACACCATCAATGCCCTTGCTGGATGCTGTAAGGAAGTGGGTATCGCTTCATCCTAACGAACTGTCAGAATGGAATTCGGTAATACATGATGGCCTTCCCTTTGTCTTGAATCTCTTGTTTTTGCCCACTGCAGACACGCGGAATATGGCCCTTGAGTGGTCGCATGATGCCCCTGTGAACGGTCACCCGGGCCAACAATGCACGTTAGCTCTCTTGCAGCGTTTGTGCTGGTGGCCGGGCATGAAAAGGAACGTGGACTCCTACGTCAACACATGCTCCATATGTACTCAATGTAAGCCCCGTAGAGGACATCCTCTGTGTCTGTTGCTTCCTCTACCGGTATCCCCTAAGCCTTGGCATACCTTGTCCATGGACTTTATTACAGATCTCCCTCGGGTGCAAGGTTTTGATACCATATGGGTGGTAGTGGACTCCTTTTCCAAGATGGCACGATTCATCCACTGTAAGGGTATTCCTTCCGCCCCTACCATGGCCAGAATGTTCTTTGACTCTGTGTTTTGCCTATTTGGCCTGCCTTCTGTCCTGATGTCGGACAGGGGTTCTCAGTTCACCTCACGCTTCTGGCGGGCATTGACCAAACTGTTGGGTATCGATGTCCGGTATTCCTCGGCCTACCATCCAGAGACAGATGGTCAGACCGAAAGGGTCAATCAGACTTTGGAACAGTACCTACGGTGTCTGATACTTCAACAACAATCCACCTGGTTGCATTCCCTCCGTCAAGCTGAATTCGCTTACAACAATGCGGTTCATGCCTCCACTGGGTTCTCCCCCTTTTATGTCTTGTATGGCCAGCATCCCTGTGTTCTGCCTATACCTGACCTCGCGGCCTCTTCCAATCCGGCTGCTACTGCTTGTGTCAGGGATATGTCTGTTATTCATGCCCGCACCTCGGCACACCTCCGTGAGGCTCAGGCATCCATGAAATCCCGGGAGGACAAGAAGCGTATAGTGGCTCCTGTTCTTTCGGTGGGTTCTCGGGTCTGGCTCTCTACTCGTCATTTGTGGTTGGTGGGTTGCAGGAAGCTCTTGCCCCGTTTTGTGGGTCCTTATGTAGTGTCTCGGGTGATCAACCCTGTTACTTACCGTCTTGTACTCCCGAGCTCCTGGCGGATTCACCTTGTGTTCCACGTCTCCCTCCTCAAGCCTTGTCCGCATCCTTCTCGTCTTCGCGCCCCTGCTGCCCTAGTGTCCCTATCGGCCCCGGATGTCTATGAGATCTCTAGCATTTTGGACTCCCGTTACGAAACCACGTTCTTGTCATCAGGTGGTTCTCACGCCATTATTTGGGACTACAGACTACCTGCACATGTGAGTCCCGGACCCCTACCTCATAGGTTCATTGCCTTTTTCCTGACCCCTCTGGTAGGACCTTTTCACGTTATTTTGGCACTGTCATTTACTGTCATTTGCTTGGTACTTAATCAGTATTTTCTTGCAGCGGATTGGGCCCCCAGAGGTTCGCGGTTCTGGAGTTGACCATCTCCACCTGTGGCCTCAACGGTCGCACAGGGAGTGACTTTGAGTTCTCTCTGTGTGGCATTTTGGGACAGAGGACTCTTCTGCCTACACGACATTCAAGTCTCAACAAGTAGCTTGAAACAGCAAGAGCACTCAGATGCTGTCAGATGCGACCAAAGTTATGATTTCAGGAATCCCAGGACTGAAAAGGGCAGAATTACAGAGATAGGCAATCGCATAGTGCCGATATCCTCCTTGCATTAGTGTGTGCACCTAACAGAACACCTGACATGGCCGACAGAAATTCAGGACAGTTTTTAACATCAGCCAGGGGAGCCTCAGCACCTTTTACAATTATAAAAGCACATTTGTTTTTCATCAACAGTGTAATTTATAACCTCACTTTAACTATCAGCAAACCTTGTATTCTATACCCTTACCTTTTACGTTCCTTTAACTATGTAAACCTTTTCCTGCCTGTAACTGTAACTAGTGCCTAGATGCCCCAGGGCTTGTGCGCTGCTATAAATGCAAACAAAATAAATAAATGCACATTTAAAAAATGTAATATTTAGCCCCTTTAAATGATTCCTCTAACCGCATTTGCATTGCTGGGTTTAGTTAAACTACTTTATAGGATTGCAGACATCTTCCTTTATGAACATTATTTTCATACTCTGTGTGTATTATTGCACCAGGCCTCTCATCGTTACTCTTCTTTTCCTAATATAACTTGGGCAGTATAGATTAAAGATGCACATGTTAAAAAGACATTGGGCCTCATTACGAGTATGGAGGTAGCCATGCCACTTTTAGCGGCATGTCTACCCCCATACCTGGTACCAGGTCCGGGTCCCGCAAAAGGGGACTTACCAGGCCATTCCGACCTTGGAGGGCCCGTTAATTCCCTTTCGCGGGACCCGGACTAGATACATCCCCATTCCCATTCGAGCCCCTATCGGGCTCAAAGGGAATGGGGAGGATGCTAACAACAGGCCCGTCCTTAACGGGCCCGTTGTTAGCATCCTGGTCTGTTAGCGGGTCCCGCTAAGGACGCCTGGTCTGACCAGACGTTCCAGAGCGGGACCCACTGCAGACCTCATAATAGGGTGGCCCGGAATGAACGGTGCCAGTCATTCCGCGGCCGCCAGGGTCCTAATGAGGCCCATTGTGCAGATAAGAAAATAAACAAACTTTTTGTCTGCATGCATGTATACATGTATGTGTATTGCCACGGAGTGTGCCGAGTATGTACACAAGATAGGATGCTATGAGCGACACTGTGTTTTACTGGTCAAACAAGGAAGATTTTCATTCAGGTAGGGATGAGTGCAGGGAATCACTGTAGCTGATGGGTGTGGCAATAGAGAAAATGCATGCCTGCTTGAATTCAACAGTATGAAGGTACTCTTCGATGTTCAGGACTTCGGCCCCAGTGTGGGAAAATTAACCGGTTTCTGTAAAAATCAGGAAAGAAATTGAATCTACAAGCTTTATTCAAACACAATGGTCCTCATTACGACCCAGGTGGTAGGGGGTTAACGGCGCCAGTAGAGCTGCCGGTGCTGTTAACCCCCTACCACCTCATTACGAGGTCTGTTTGCGGCACCCGCTAAGGACGCCTGGTAAAATTAGGCGTCCTTAGCGGGTCCCGCGAGCAGACCAAGATACTAACAATGGGCCCGTCATTAACAGGCCCGTTGTTAGCATCCTCCCCATTCCCATTGAGCTCTATGGGGGCTTAAATGGGAATGGGGGTGTACCGGGTCCGGGTTCCTTGAATGGGGAAATACCGGGCCCTCCAAGGTTGGAATGGCCCAGTATTTCCCCATTCAAGGAACCCGGACCTGGTACACGGTATGGGGGTAGCCATGCCGCTAAGAGCGGCATGGCTACCTCCAAACTTGGAATGAGGCCCCATCTCTCAGTTGTAAATTGTAGCAAAGGAAATTTCTCTTGCAAACTTATTGGGTTGGGCTCATTTTACTGCACATAAAAAGTCCTAAAGATGAGCCTCTTCTTTGTTGAAGGTTGTTGGGGGTCCTGAACACTCTTATGCTGAGTTTGGAGCACCGGGCATTCAAGGCCAACTTGTCAAGGATTAGGAAAAGTCTGAAGCTCTGTTCCTCAAGTGTAAGGCAATAATACATCTCACTCTACATCCTTTTGCTCTCCCAGTTATCTGGGGTGGGTTCAGGCAGTCTGCTGTCACTTGACTACCTTCATGATCTAGGATCCTGGTCCCTGAGCCACTCCCAGCCTGATTATCCCTTTTGTAATCTCCTTGACCTCTGAAGAGATTGTGATATCTGGGGCTTCTTCCCACCTCTGAGATTTGCTCTAGACTGGCCTGGTCCACTGAAACTTTCCTGGTATCTCTGGTTTGTCGAGGTACCTGTTCTCCTATTGCTTTCTCCAGTGTTGCAACGTTATCTAATCCCTCAAGCCTTCCTCTGTCCTTCGCCCCAGGTGGTAGAGGCTGTATCCTCCTGCAGCCTCCTTGCCTCTTTCACTCGCGATAACTCTTCTCCTCCAACCTCCTTAATATCTCTGACTCTAGATTCCAGCATTTCTCCCCCAACCACCTCATTACTCCTTCTCCAAATGGTCTCCTGTCTCCTTTCATCCTTCTGGAAAATCTCCCTCCAATCTCCAACTCTCTCTGACATTTGGTACCCACTCTCTCTGTCCGACCTTCTCAGCGCGGTTTCTCTGACCTCCAAATCTCTTCTTAAAATACCTCTAGCTCACCAATTGCTTTCATACACCTCTTTCCATTTCCCCTTCCAACACCCCCACACTATTTGATTTGGATAGACGGCTTTTATAGCCTGGATTCTCTTTGTCAGTGTTTAGGGACAAGGATTACACCTATGTATTGCGTGTTGTGCTGCTTTGTGATTGGGCCCTGGGCTGGTGGTCAGGGAGGGGGTTGCTCTAAGTGTACACACGTCCAGAAACCATCTTTGATTCCAGAACTGCCCTGCACTGCTCCTTCCCTCTCCCTGGGATTACTGCAGCAATTGCATGCTTCAAGCTGGGCCTCTCTGACTTCAGATTGTGTCATTCTAATGTATAAAAAAACACTTGGTAAGCATGTGAAGCTGTTCATTGTAATTGCAACTCGGTTGTTGTATGGAACTTGCAATTTTGTAACCCCAGTGACACCAGAAGGAGCAGAAGAACATTATTTGCTTGAGATAGCTTGGTCTTGTTCACCCATAACTTTGTATCTACAGGACTACCACAGTTTGCATAATACATTTTCCAGTTCAGAATTGTTTCTTTTGACCATGGTGCCAAGAAAGGAACTGTGTTACCAGCCTTACAAGGACATCACCATGTTGTATCTGTGTTTCTTAAAAGAGGAACGTATTCTTTCCTTTACTAGGTGTTTGGGTTAAGGTAGCAGGAATGGTTATTTAAAAGTGTCAGATTCCTGATAATAGTTATCTTTGAGGCTTTTTGCATTCAGCCTTCTACCTTCTACCTTCTTAGTCATTGGGGTTTGTGGGGTCAGTGGGGATGTGGGTGCTCCTAGGACTGCCCACTGCCTCAATGTGGGGGCCCAGTTTTGGGTGGTCTGATGATCTCCCTATACCCTCTCTGGGTCCAGCATCCACCAGCTCAGGGCAGTCCCTAACACTTTGAACACCTCACTGTCAGTCCCCAAGGCTAGGCAGGGGACTTTCTCATAGTATTTATCTATATAGATATGCTTTCATGTGAATACATGTGTGTCTCTCTCTCTCTCTCTCTCTGACTTCGATACCGCAGTCCAGGCACTTGTCCTCTTCATTCTGGACCATGAAAATGTCATGACTGTACTCTCCAGCAACATACACACACCACCCTAGCTCTCTCCCAGTTCCACTAGCTCATCAAGCACTAGAGAATGGGCCTCATTACACGGCAGGCGGTAAGGGTTTACCGGTACAGGTAAGGGCAACCTTAACGGCTGGTGTAGACCAGCTGTTAAAGTTGGGACCCGCAAAGGGACCTTGGTGCTAATTACGGTACCGCAATTTGCGGTACCGTAATTAGCTCCTTCCCCATTCCCATTGAGCCCTATGGGGCAAAAATGGGAATGGGGAAGGGCCATGGAGAAAGGGGGAATTACCGCCCCGCCAACCGTGGAATGGGGTGGTAATTCCCCTTTTCTCCATGGTGTTACCGGTTTGGTACCGGCGGCAACCATGGTGCTAATAGCACCATGGTTTACCGCATAACGTGTAATGAGGCTCAATGTCTTTAAAAGGACTCTGCGTAGTACACAAGGCCATCCAATTGGAAATACCATCACCCCTCCACAACAGACTTCGACCCATCACCCATACAAACACCAGACGAGGAACCAAAAGGTCCTACCCACATCACACTGCAAGCTAACCTGCACACAAAACAGGCCTCCAAAGCCACATCTGTGCAGCCCCTTCCATCATTACCATGAATGGGTGCCATGTTTGGCTAAAACTGCATGGGTTCAAACGATATCAAACTACCTAATACTTAGGATCCAAACAGCCTTTCATGGCCCTGAGTTCAACATCTACAACACCATATTTCCTCTTTTGCGCTAATATTCATTGTACTGTATTATTCTTTGCACAAGCTATGATGCAATGGTTGTGATGTTTTGCACACTATGGATCTGGTGCTCATCAAATGAGCAAGGGCCCAACACGAATAGCATACTTTGCGCAGTGTGACACAGTTTGCATGGTTTTCACAGAATTCTTGCTTATTTGCAAATGATTACTTATATCCAGGTATTAGGTGAAGTGGAGTGTATTTGTTTACTTTTGCGACTTGTAACACCATGCCCCGTAACTAAATGGGTACAGGTGTCTTATCAAAAAACATAAAAAAGTGTTGAAGAGTTTTTGAAAGCAGTCACAAAACAATTGAGGTATTAAAAGACTGACGGGTGATTAATACAGCCCACCCCCATATAAATATTGGTTTCTCTCATTGTTTTGAAAGACCTCTTGAAATAAGTAGAAATTTGGACCCTGATTCACAGAGTGTTTTCCAATGGGGTTTCAAGAAGAGAAAATAACACATATAAAAATATTGCTTGTGAATTATGATGTTAGGTCAGCTCTGTGTTATCTATATATATAAAACGCGCAAGTAACTGAGCTGGTGCAATTTATCAGTGTTAGGTTGCCCTCAGCTGTCCAAATGACAAAGTGAACATCTGTGTGCCCTTCCAATTCAACAACAGCTATCATTTTAAAAAACAGAATGAGCATGGTTCTATGCTGTCACCTTCACCTTCCACTATCGCAAACATTCGGAATAATTTCAAGTTACTTTTTTCAACCCCCACTTCTCTTCACACAGAGAACGGCGGTCCCAGTGCCAATTAACAGTTAATCACTGTCTCAACGTTTCAGTCTCTAAAGAGCGAAACGCTTTGGACGAATGCCTCCTCACCAGCTAGAACTGAAAGTAGGTGCTGTAATTATGCTACTGGGCAATCCTATGGCATCACAGGGACTCTGCAATGGAATAAGTTTGTCAATTACGCATCTCCAAAGACACATCATAGAGGCACTTGTAATCGATGAAACCTAGATACTGTTCTTATACCACGCATAACTCTCATTCCCTCTGATACAATTATACCTTTCAAATTCAAAAGAAGACATTTACGTATACGTTTAGCCTTTTCAATGACCATTACTAAGTTACAGGTACCTAGAAACCCCCTTCCTAGAAACAATCTGTGGTAATTCTGATATTTAAGAAGGGGGACAGAAATGGCACTATAAATTACCAACTAATATTGACCTTTACGATTTGCTAGAAGGGCATATGTTACAATGGGAATGACTAGTATTATTTATTTTCCTTCCATAATTGCATCTGTAAAATCCTTAAAACATACCTCTTTCCCCAAACCTAATTGAGTCAAAACCCACTGCCATGTATCCATCTATTTCTTATCCTGTTCTGAAAATTGTAACTTAGTTTTCACCTCCTCCCTTTGAACTTTGTAAAGGGCTCAGAGATTATGTGGGTAGGTCCAGGACTGTACAGCATTAAAAACAAATAAATGAGGGTGAATGTGTGCATGTGTGAATGAGAGTGCAATGTATATGCTTTGTATGTGTGTGTGTGTGCGTGTGTGTGTGTGTGTGTTTGTGTGTGTGTGTCTCTGTGTGTCTCTGTGTGAATGTTTTGTGAATGTGTACCAGTGCATGGACAGGACATGTGATAGAGAGCCTTGATTGTAGTTTAGGGGGTGTTCACTAAGTTCCGGTGCTACAACTGAAACCTGAATATTGCCATGCCATTTTTACAGGTATTATGGGCAAAGCCAACATGATGGGTGCTCTTGCATATAGATATTGGCATGTATTGGCAGAGCTATCATGGGCATGTTTCTTACAGTGACAGAACATTTGTACTGATATTTTGAGCAAAATCAACATGAGAAGTGTTCTTACATGGGTATTTTGGTTGACATGAATGCAGCCATCCTGAATATGTTTTCTTGCAGTTGCGTGGTATTTTGATTGACATTATAGGCAAAGGCAACATGACGAACATTCTTGCATGTGGATAATGACTTCCATTGGCTCATCCAGCATGGACATTTTCAGGGTAATTCATAGATTTCAGCGCAGAGGCAGTGCACGCGAGCTGCGTAGAGAGGTAGCGTGCCCCAGCGTGCGCCAGCCGTGTGCACTAAACACCATTCTGGTGCACTGCGTATTCATGGAATATCAAAGCCATTTTGAGCTCTGGCACAGAGAACATTCTGCAGCGCCAGTTACGCCCCCAAAAACGACCCTTGCGCAAGGATAAGGCATTGAAATCCCCAATGTAGCGCAAAGGGCCGCGCTAACCCTGCACCAGTTCACAGGGCTGGTACAGTGCATTTGGGAGGTGCGCGGGAAGTTTTGCACGCGATAGGCCTTCGGAGAGCAGTGTACGTGTATTTTGGGGGTGCACAGGAAGTAATACACACAATAGGCCTTGGGTGAGTGGGGTACGTGTATATTGAGGGGTGCGCGGGAAGTTTCACACACGATAGGGCTTGGGCGAGCGGGGTACGTGTCTTTTGGGGGTGCACAGGAAGTTATACACGCAATAGGCATTGGGCGAGCGGGGTATGTGTATAATGGGGGTGCACAGGAAGTTTAACACGCGATAGGACTTGTGCGAGTGGGGTATGTGTATTCTGAGGGGTATGGAGGAAGTTTCACACGCGATCGGGCTTGGGCGAGCAGGGTACATGTATTCGGGTGGTGGTGGGGAGGTATACATGCAATAGGCCTTGGGAGAGCGGGGTACGTGTACAAAGGGGGTGCGCGGGAAGTTTAACACGCGATAGGCCGTGTGCGAGCGGGGAACGTGTATTCTGAGGCGTGCGCGGAAAGTTTCACACGTGATAGGGCTTGGGCGAGCGGGGTACGTGTATTTTGGGGGTGCGCGGGAAGTTGCGAGCGGGGTACGTGTATTTTGGGGGTGCGCGGGAAGTTATACACGCGATAGGCCTTGGGAAATTGGGGTACGTGTATAACGGGGGTGTGTGGGAAGTTTAACACGTGATAGGCCTTGTGCGAGTGGGGCACATGTATTCTGAGGGGTGCGCGGGAAGTTTCACACGTGATAGGGCTTGGGCGAGTGGGGTACATGTATTTTGGGGGTGCGTGGGAAGTTTAACACGCGATAGGCCTCGTGAGAGCGGGGTACATGTATTCTGAGGGGTGCGTGTGGAGTTGCACACGCGATTTCACTGGGCGAGCGGGGTACATGTATTTCTTTGGGTGCTGGGGAGTTTTACACGCGAATTGGCAGTTTGGGTCCTCCCAGGTGTACCCTCTCCCCACTCCCCAGGCCCCGCAGGCAGCACATCCACCTAGGTCATGCCCCGCAGGTAGCCCATCCACCCTGGGCACGCCCCCCAGCCAGCCCACATGTCACCATGCACTAGTGAACACCCATTCATGTCCCCCTGCACCCCCACCCACCCGGCAGTGAGGGGCACCTGCCAGCAGACCCCGACTCATGTCCCCCTGCACCCCCACCCACCCGGCAGTGAGGGGCACCTACCAGCAGGCCCCGACTCATGTTCCCCTGCACCCCCACCCACCCGGCAGTGGGGGGCACCTGCCAGCAGGCCCCTACTCATGTGACCCTGCACCCCCAACCACCCGGCAGTGAGGGGCACCTGCCAGCAGGCTCCGATTCATGTCCCCCTGCACCCCCACCCACCCGGCAGTGAGGGGCACCTGCCAGCAGGCTCCGATTCATGTCCCCCTGCACCCCCACCCACCCGGCAGTGAGGGGCACCTGTGAAAAGAAGAGGATTATTAGGCACACTACCTTGTGTGTTTTATGAACATCAACTTTCTAAATTCTATCTGATAATTTAGCATTATTTTCAGTTGCGGGGGAGGAAACGTGACCCTGGCACAGGATCACCATAACATGTATGTAGGAAAAGAAAAGAGGATCCAAAGGTAGGAGCCCTCCCGTCCCCTGCACTCTATTATAAATCCATCATCAGATGGTTCATCAACGTCAAGTAACCAAGTTGTCAAGGATATATAAGTTTTATGAACAAAAAAGATGATCCTTCATTTAGTAAAAACCAAAAATGTTTTAATTGAGGTCACAATTAATTGACCATTTAGACTTAAAAATGCAGAAACCAAATTAACTGTCAACAGAATATGTTGAGAAGCAATGATAGTCCATGTATACAGTTCAGAAAATGGCTGATGTGTTTCGGGATAACAATCCCTTCTTCTTGAGCCGAATGGTTTGAAATAGAAAACAAAAATGAACGGGAGGTGTTTCAATCATATGTTCATCTCTACATAACATAGCATTCATAGGTGTATTCAACTATACATAACAATACCAATTGGTTGTTAATGCTCGAATCTGTATTTATATATCATCTTAGCATTGATCCAAAAAAAATTCTGGCATGCTAGAAAAAGTTGTTCTAAATTTAGAGATTTCCACTGTAGCCAGTGTGTAATGGTGTTCTCAATACACGTCTCCAACTTAATCGGAGCCAGGAAATTTTGTGTGAAACAACTCTATAATAACGTTTTTTAGAGTGGGCGTACCTTAAATGTGGAGTAGATGAAGTAGTGTCTTACCCTGAAAAATGGTGACAAGGTGTGTTCCAATTCCTCACACACGCATTGGAAAAAATGCTCCTCTCCTGGGTATGGAGAACCTGAAATAAAAGTTGGGATATGCATCTGTAACTGACGTAACCACAATGTCTGTGATGTAGTACATACTATTAAATCTCCGAAATGTTAAATCTCCAAAATGAGTGATGAATAAAATAGTTAGTACGTTTCAGCATGCAATATCGCTAAACATGCACAAATAACTGTACTAAGAAAATGCTAAAAAAAGTAAGCTACTAGGTGGAAAAATGTGGCTGTAAATGGTTAACTAGCTTACCTCTCAAGTTGAGAGGTTTGAAGAAAGTAAGAGGACTGTGACTCGTCTCGCTCGGAGAATCTGGTGTTCCAGGTGTTTTCAATATATGAGATAGAGCAAACAAAGGATCATATGTGATTTTCTGTGTAAAAAATAGAAATGAATATAAAAATGAGGTCTGTAACTAAAGCCTCTCTGATTTTATATTCGAAATGAGAGCAAAATTGCCCTCCCTAACTATTGCTTACCTCCACAATGTTATTGTGAAAATACACGCTCATGGACAAAAGTGCCCATTCCTCTCTGTACTGCTCCCCGGGGCCGAGTGCAATCTCAAAACAGGTGGATGCACTCCTCATATGCTCTGTAGAGGGTCTCCTCGTCTCCCTAGCAACCCTCTTAGTTGTCGGCGAACGCTATGCGTGTCGAGACCTTCTGTGTCTGGATATGCGTTAGTCAACATAGAAAAAGGACCATTGCCGATCCCTATATTCAAGGTGCCATCTTAAGGATGTATGTATGGGCGCCATCTTAGAACATCGAAAAGGCTAATGAGTTAATTTACACCAGCATACTGATATCATTAGTTCAATCTAATGTGCTATAAAATGAGAGTGCAAAATAAATCGGTGTGTTACCATGTTAATTATTTAGGTATCTATGGAAAAATAGAAAGCTAAGGGAAGTGATGGAAATGTCCCTTGCTCCACGTGTATGAGAATTACAAAAATGGCCACAGTAGAAATCATATTTTGTAATTATTTATGTATCTTTCGTGCAAATGCAATTACCTGATTTTAACATGTGAGATTCTCATGATCAAGAATTGTAAACAGTGGGCGGTCAACACACCCCGGACTGATTACATTTTAACAACTGTTCCACTGTAAAGAACAATACATTTCATCTGTTATGCCTCCTGTTTAACATTTTTGTCCATATTCAACAGACTGATATTCTCCAGTACACAAGACAATTGTCTCTGGGTAATCATCTATGATGTCTGAGCATGTCCCTTTTAGGATCAATATTTACATTAGGAGAGAAAAAAGAAAAAAAATCCACATTTATACATTCATTTTGATGAAGCAAAAATAAAGAGTAAAGGCCTGACTCTTATCTAAATAATCAGATAAAACACCTTAGGGAAAACTCTTCATTGAGTCCATGTGGATTTAATGTATCTAAGAGGTGTATCCAAAAATGTTCCCTGTGTGAAAACATTGATTGATAGTCGCCCCCTCTGTATGGTTTCTTAACCACCTCTAAGATCTGGAATTTGATCTGGACTACTGTATGTTGTTATTCTGTAAAGTGTCTCGCCAACTGCCAGCAGGCCCTGACTCATGTGCCCCTGCACCCACACCCACCCAGCAGTGAGGGGCACCTTCCAGCAGGCCCCGACTCATGTCCCCCTGCACCCCCACCCACCCAGCAGTTAGGGGCACCTGCCAGCAGGCCCCGACTCATGTCCCCTCCAACACGTCATCATGATCCACAATGATGGCCTTTATGGACACCCAAATCCCACCGCACGCCACCCCTGTCCAAAGAACCAACCAAAATGCCCATGAAACCAATGAGAGAATACCACACATTGAAGTATGAAACAAAAATGTATTCAACACAAAATGAAGGGAATCAAATGAAAACACACAATAATGGAAATAAGAAATAAAATGCAGCATGTCCCAAAATGAAAAAAAATATGAAATCAGAATCCAAATAAATCCAAATGAAAATGTGTCCAAAGTCTCCATCCAACAAAGCAAATCCAAAAGGGAAAGAAATAAGTAAAATCCATTGCTCCATGGTGAAAAAATAAAAATGATGCTAAATCCACTGTTCAACTATATACAAATAACAAATTCAGGGTCCGTGAGCCCAACCATTGAAATCAAACCTACAAAAAAACTACCTAATAAAGAACTATCTACAAAAAGGTGGGGCATAGTCCAAGCGCCCCAAATGAAAGAAAAACATAAATGAAACCTAACACTAACTTTATACAAATGCGGCGGGCAAGTCCTATGGCTCACTTGCCGATTTCCCGGGCCAGGGCATCATCGAACTCCTGTTCTATGTCCTGGAGGCGGGCCTGTTCCATGGCCCAGAGGTTTTGCAGGGATAACGCCATGTCCAACTCCAACTCCCTGTGAATTGCCTCGAGGCACTCGGGCCGCCTCAGCACCCTGCGCATTGAGTTCTCCGCCCTGACCATAGTGAGCCATGCCTCTTCCGCCCGCCACCTCTCCGCATCTATGTGCTGGCCCAACCGCTGCCACATGGAAGACACTCCCAATCTTGGGTCCTCCTACCCTCCCGCCGATGCCGGCCCTTCTGATGTTGATGGCCCCGAGCCATCATCGCTCCCACCTTGAGCCTGCTGCTGCTGTGCCTGTGCCCTGCCTCTTGATGCCTGCATGTCCTCCTCCTGCTGGGGTCCAGTTGTTGGTGTGGCCACCCCTGCTGGACCTCTGACTCCCGACTGTGGCAGCTACGTGTCCTCCACCAGCCTGGCCGCTGGGTCAGAGGCAGCTCCAGAGGGTGCCCAGGTGATATATGGGCCGGAAGATAGCACGGAGGACGACTGGCGCATAGGGGGTTCAGGTGAGGAGGGGGTCGGTACAAGGTCCAGCAGACGGAGTAATCCAGCACTGGTGACCCGTCCTAGTAGGTTGACGCGGTCAAAGAGGCATCCGAGATAACGTTCAGTGTCTTCACGAAAACACTGCAGGTCATCCCGCATGCCCGTTGACGCAACGCCATCCCAGCCAGGACAGGCTCAACCTGGTCCCGGATTGCCACGTCCGCAGGGAGAGGAAGGCCAGTTGTTGTGCGCTCATCCCCTCCCTGAGAACGGGTCTGGACGTAGGCATCCCTGCTGGTGCGGGATGATGCAATCACAGGATCAGGGACAGGATTACACACAGGCACCTCCGCGGCGGCCTGTGCTTCCTCCTGTCCCTGCCCCTGGACTGCACCACCAGCACCAGTGGAATCCCCCCCTCCAAACCCCGTGTGTGTCTCTTCCACGGCCTCCTCCTCAACTAAACCCCCTACCAACCTGGATGACTCTGTGCCATCTTCCTCCACCAGACCCTGTGGGGTCTCAGCTGCCCCTTCCGCCGCCGAGGAGTCCACCTCCAACCTCCGCCTCTTGGACCTACCCTCAGCAGCTGCGGCCACGGACGCGGCACCAGACTCCTCACTCCCCGACGAGATGACAACATGGGAGGGGGGCCGGGCCATGCGTCTCCGGCTGGCAGTGCGATCCCTGCCGCTTTGCTCCACAGCACCGTCTTCGCCCTCTTCATCAGTTGACGCTGCAGACAGGGAGAGATAGAACACAGGCATCAGGGCACTGTACAATGGTCTGATAAACACATGACAGTTGTACATGAGTGGCAGTGTCAAACTTGAGACATGGCATCACACTCCCCAACTCACATGTACTTTCAACTCACACACATGAGCACATCAACAGGAATGTTGCACCAGGCAGCACCATCCATACACAAACAACAGCATGAGCAGCCGAAAGTGAGCCTCACCTCACATGCAACAGGGGGAGTGCAGAACACATGCACACATGCCACCAGACATACATGCATCTGTACATCTCCACCACCTGTCGCAGTGATAAGATCGCCATCCATGTCACATCTGGCAATCAGCCTCCTACATGTCAGTGTCACATGCATCCATGGTGTATCACAGTTGCACACTTGTCAAATAAACACACATGCACATGTACATAGCGCAGATAAATGCAGGTGGAACCACCATCCATGTGTGACACCACAACCATGCCACTGTACATACACAGAAATGTAAAAATGTGTGCACCCACACCTGCATTTGGCCAGCATGCTTACCAACCCATACACCATCGATGTGTCTCACACATGAGAGGACTCACATGTGGCAGGCTCATTTCCCTGTACATACACATGCATACATGGCCCTACAAAGACATATGTACAACCTGCTCACTCCTGCCACACCTCAACATGCACAGCATCCAATCAGTACGCATGTACACTTAACGCTCGACTCCAGGCGGGTCTGCCTCTCAAGGACCTGGAGGTGGAGCGCTGGGCATGTACGTTCCAGGACCCTCATCTGGTTGTTGGTTAGGCGGACCCGGCACCCCTCGGCATCCGCTGCCTTCAAGAGGTGCCAGGCTTTGTTGAGGGTCCTGGACCTGAAGTCCTCCCAGCATTTCCGGACGTGTTGAATGTCGCGGACTGCCACCCCCCTCCACGTTGATGGCAGTCACGAAGTCCATCCAGATCCTCTTCCGTCCTTCATTGTCGGCGCGCAAACTTCCAAAGAGGGCATCATACTGCCCCAGGTCTAGCTCCACCAGGATACCATCTTCACTGACCCTGAAGCTGGTAGCCCTCTGCCTCTCTGGCTGGGGGTTGCCAGTGGTGCCAGTTGGTGT
This sequence comes from Ambystoma mexicanum, assembly GCF_040938575.1. NCBI lineage: Eukaryota > Metazoa > Chordata > Amphibia > Caudata > Ambystomatidae > Ambystoma > Ambystoma mexicanum. The sequence goes on along the minus strand of NC_090929.1, from coordinate 94,585,606 downwards.
TGTGTCCCACATGGCAACCCCAGAGGCAGGTGTGGATGGGCAACTGGGTTCTGGGGCTGGGCTGTGGAGTGATGGTATACCAGTCGGGAGTCTTCTGTTCCAGCAGGGGTGGTCACAGCAACTGCACCCCTGCAGATGGCTGACGTGCAGGCACCAAACAGCAGGGCACATGGGCAGCAGGCAGGCAGGCAGCAGCAGATGGCAGGTGGGAGTGTGCTCGGGGCTCTGGGGGATTAGCAAAATGGCCTTCTGGGCAGGAGCGTGGCCTTCTGTGTGTTGTTGCGTGGCCAGCTTGATATGGAGTGATTTGGCACGTGTAAAAACTGCACGTCTGCGTGTAATTCGAGGAAAGGCCCTTAGCGCGTAAACACATCTGTGACGTGATGCGCAAGGGCGTTTCCCTCAACACTGGTGCATGTTGATTGTACAAGTGCAAAAACTGCACGTCCGGGTGTCACTGCATGCAATTAAAGGAAAGGGCCTCAGCGCGTATGTGCATAAGTGACGTTGCACATGTGGGCTGGCTTAAAAGGTACGTGTAGGATGCCATTTTCTTGTACATGCTTTTTGTGGAGAGCGAGCGGGTGATTCTTGTACTTCTTGTCAGTTCACATGTGATAACTTCACAATGGTTCCAGGTCGTACTCCCTGTTTACTCAGACAGCGTTCAATTCTTCTTTTGGCGGGGGTGTTGCCAATGTGCACACGCGTGTCTTTTTCACGTTCTTTTTCCAGGCAGACGGTGATTCGTGCACGTATTTTCCAACTGTGGTTGCCCCAGTGTGTCGTGTACCCATTCAGAGGTCATTGTAGGCTGCGTGTACCACGCGTACGCTTATTTTTGTGTTTCTGGGTGCCACAGCGTAGTGCGGGTTCATTTCTCCACGCACGTGGTCTACCAGGGGTTGCGTGCACGTTAAATATTGTTTTCGGGGTGCCTGTGCATTGTGTGACCCGTCATCTTCCCCCAGGGGTCACAGACAGCCTTGCTAGAGCACTAGGGTACGTATTCCATCTAGTACCCTACCCCTTTCACCCCAATTGCCCAGGACAATTGTTTACTGCAACTCCCATATGCACAACAACATCAGTGCCATGGTTGGGAAGCGACCAAGCAGTAAGGGAGGCAAAGGTGGCCGACCTCAAAGAGGTGGGCGCGGTAGGGGACATGGCCAGGATGTGCAGGGTGGCCCAAGAGGCCAGTGTGTGGAGGACCAATCAGGGACACTTATGCCCCCCCACCACCCCAATGGTTCGGGGACATGTAGCTGACACCCTCCCAGCTCAGCCCTTGTTAAACCGGCCCATATTGTCAACAGAACCGGCACAGGATGACTCCCAGGCTGACTTCCGTGTCATCAAGTCTAAGCCACATGTGGCGGTGAAAGTTGCTGTCACCAGGCCACGTGGATCTGGGGCAGCAATGTCATCTGCTGCCCCAAGTAGTCTGGGTGAGGAGGCTGCAGGAGCAGCTGTAGCTCAATCCACCCCAGCTCCAAGTGTCCCAGCCGGGACAGTGTCGGTCCAAGTCCATCACACTGAGGTTGGTCCTGCCCACATCACCCAGCAGCCAATGCCTGCAGTGAGACCTTTGGTCATCGTGCCTTTGGCAACTTCCAGTGCCTAGTCCACCTGCACTTCTGCCCCTACCAACCAGAGTGGCGTAAGCCACTCAGGGTCCGCACCACCTTCCAAGAGGAAGAAGGGTTCTCTTGCAGTACAGGCTGGGACTCCAGACACGGCTACCCACTCCGGCACGTCAAAGAAGTCTAGTTTCAATGATGCCAAACTAGATGCACTTGTGGGCTATGTGTCGGCCCATGGCCGCAAAATGGTGGTGACTACAGGGTGCAAGACTACGACTGCTCAACGTAGGGCCCACTGGCAGACCATTGCTGACCACATTAGTTCACTTGGATTTGTGAAGCGCACAGCTGATGATTGCTCTAAGCGCTAAATGACCTGAAACGCAGAGCAAAAAACAAGCTGGCTTCAAATCATGCCTCTACTCTGGTGACTGGCGGTGGGTCTCCACCAGAGGAGGAACAACTCACTGAACATGAGTCTGTCGCTGGAGCATTCATCACAGAGGATCAGATCCAAGGAGTGGGAGACCTACCAGATCTTGAAGCAATATCCAGTGAGTGACCATGCATGTGTGTGCAATCCATGTGTATGTTGCTTGGGTGATGTGTTCTGATTGAGTGCCAGGTGAGGCTGTCTAGTCATGGCTGCTATGGGTCACCCATATGGTCCCTCAAAACCATTCCGCGGCCTTGTGTTTCCGTTTCACAGTATCCCTTCTGACCACAGTTCACTTTTTTTTTGTTTTATGTTTTTGCAGGTGATGAGGCACTTGATGCTGTTGAGGAGGAGGAGAAGATGGCGCAGACCCAGGAGGACTCACAGCCACAACCTGGCAGCAGTGGAGGATTTGGGGTGGTGGTCGGTGAAAACTCATTACTCCTACAGACCATACTGTCCACGGGTGCCTCTGGGTACACCTCCGGAGACCTCTATGAATCAGGTGCTGAATCGGACATTGAGACATATGTGCCTTGGCGGGTGAGTGTTTCTGGCAGGGATGCTGTTCTGTCCAACCCACCGACACCGGGGGTAGACCCCTCTATGGGGCATTCAGTGTTGGAAAGTCCACCTGTGGCCGTTACGGATGCAGGGTCAAACTCCACAATATTTGCTCCTGTTCCTGGGCCAGCAGATCAAAGGAGGAATGCAGTCCTGCAGCCTCAGGCAGTGCCAGCACAGCAGGGTGCACATCACCTTGCCTCAAACAGGTGTGGTTCCCGCCAACGCAGTGACGTTGCGCCACCAGGCAATACTGTGTGGGAGAACTCCATGTACACTAAAGCAGCACAACAGTGGGCATTGTTTGAAATGATGGCTCAGGCAATGGATAGGGTGGCCACTTCCATTCTCCCCCCTGAAAGGCAGATGGAGCTCCAGCAGCAGGCAACAGACTCCATTTGCCACTCACACAGGGAGGACATGTTGGCGTCCGACAGGGAGCGACGGGCTGGACAGGAGACTCTGCGCACAGCCATATCTGTAGAGTCACAGGTCCACAGGGAAGCCCTCAGGTTAGAACACAGGTCCCTCAGAGATACTCTGTGTGAACTTGAGGTGTCCCGGAGTACAAGGTCAGAACAGCAACTGGAGCAGCTGACGCGCACACTCTCAGCTGAGCTCCAGGCAACCCGTCAGGAGATCCGGCCATCATGCAAGGCCATGCAGGCCGAAATGCGTGCTACCCGTGAGGTGCTGCATGGGGATCTCCGTACCATCATCCTGCAGAACCAACCTTTCAGACCCGCAAGCTTGCTGCCATGGAGGAGCATGCCAGGGTTTTGCATGGTCTGCCTCCCATATCACGGCCACCTTCTAATGTACCACGGCCACCTTCTAATGTACCATCAGAGGGTGATGACAGCGACGGCAGTTCTCCCACTGTAGCGTAGCCGTGCAGGCCATGAGCCCATGGAGGTATTTTTGTTTTTTCTCAACATCCACGCATGTGGGTGTTGGGGAGCACCCAGTACCTCATCCCCACTGGGTGGCCTTCCCCCTCTCCCTCCCGGCCCACACATGGCCATTATTTTGTTTTTTTTAAACAGTGTGGTGCTTTATGTGGCTCCCATAGGCATCCACTGTGTATTCCAGCTGGGCACATACAGGCTTGTCCTGTCTTTGGGTTAGATGCTTGGGTTCTTGACACACACACCCCTCCTGCTTCCCCTTTCCATGGGCTTGCAAAGGGTGTGACCAAGTGACAGTAACTTACACAGTGACATTGGGCTCTCATAAGTTGTGTGGACAGTCTGTAGTCAAAACTGTGTATACATCCCTAGTGGGTATTGTTGTAGAAATCTCCACTGCATGGTGGATTTATGTATGGTTCCACATCCATGGCTTTTTCCTTATATACATGTACCTCCTTCATGTCTTAACAAGACCGTCTACTTTACAGATGCAGTTCATGTTGTATGCAATACACTGAAACATTTGCCTACCACCAACACTCTGCAGTTTGAAGGGGTCGATGTGCTGCCTTAGTGATGTTGTGACACTTGCACTACATTGATTTTTAATTCTCATATATTGCCACTATTTGAACATGTACTGATGTTTTCTCTTGCTGGTAAGTATTTGTTCATGTGTGTTGTTTTTTATTCATTATTGAGAGCAAATTGTCTGTGTCCTGTTTCCATTTAGGACAGTGCACTTTGTGACACTTGTGTCATGTGTTGTGCATTCATTTGGTTGCTTTCACATTGCATGCCATGGTGTGTTGGGGAGGTGTTGGGTGACATGCCACTATTTTGATGTGGTATTTTGAAAGGGGGTAGTCATTCATGCTGCATGAATTTGTGCCTTCCTTTTTCTGACACAGCATTGGGTGTCTTTGAGTAGCTAGGGATGCACACAATGTAGCACTTCCAGGTGAACAATCTCAGGCTGGTATGGTTGTGACAGTTGACTGTCCCTTTTGTCATCATCATTGATTGTGAGCTGGTATTTGCCAGGCCTGTGTGCACTCCGCAGAGGTAGGATTTTAGGTGAAGTAATTTACCACAAGCTGGGTCCGGGCTGCCTCACCACGTGCCCTTTCACCTCCCATGCGCAGCGGCCGTGCATGTGGTTGGGGATGTGGGGGCACCACCATGTCCACTGGCACGCCCCGCCGGGTTGCAACGTTGTGCAGGACACATGCTGCCACTATGATCCTGCACACTACTGGGGACGCATATAGCAGCTGCCCACCAGAGCGGTTAAGGGAGCGAAAGCGTGACTTGAGCACTCCGAATGTGCGCTCCACTATGCCCCGGGTTGCAATATGGGCTGTGTTGTATCTTACCTCGGGTGGTGTGGTGGGGTTCCGAATTGGCGTCATCATGTAGGTGCTCAAAGGGTAGTCACTGTCCCCTGGGGATGTGATAATGGTTGTCATTAGTGGGGTTTTCCCATTTCTCCGTTTCTGACATGCATGCATGTGCAGAGGCATTTATACTCACCAATTAGCCATGTGTTGCCATGCCGGCCAGCTACCAGGTCCCGGTTTAGGGGTGACATTCTGAATATGAAACTATCATGGCTGGACCCTGGATAGTAGGCATATATTGAGGTGATGATTCCCTTGGCATCACATACAACCTGCATGTTGATGGAATGCCAGTGATTGCGGTTCTGATAGATATGCTCAGTGGCCCTGGGTGGACGTAGAGCCACATGGGTGCAATCAATGGCACCTACGACTTTGGGGAAGTGTGCCACCCCGTAAAATTGCTGGACAACAGCCTGCTTTTCTGCAGGTGTTCTGGGCATGTATATGTGCCTGCAGACTGAGGGGCGTGCAGTCATGATGGCCAACACCCTCCTGCTTTGCCCCATGACCACTGCTGCGAGGAACGGTATATTCATCGTAGCGTCTGAGCTTGTTTGTTGTTTGCGTGCACTTTTATGATGCGCGGGGCCGCTTATGCCTGCTTCCTGCTGGCGTACGTGTTTCCGGATTAGCACGTCTTTTTTGGCGCACGTCTTTCCCCTGTTCGATTCCATGAATATGTGTTGTTACCGCGCGTGTGGGCATTGCGAGCATTTACCTCCTGTACTTCCCCCGTAATGCCCACATTTTCACACATTGTTCCCCATTCCGCGTGTTACGCCCCGTGTTCTGCCCACTTTTCTTGTGTGCGCTACACTATGTGCGCTTTCCCCTGTGCGCATAGCGCACGCCGTTTAGTGGCGTGTGCGCCCGCATGCACCACCCACAGATTTGGCGCACATCCCAGCTTTTACTAGCGCAGCGCATTCCATGAATCGATCAACAGCTGCGTGCGTGGCTTTGGCACGCGTGCGCTGTGATTTTCACGCTTGCGCTCCCCTTTTCGGTGCACATTTATTCCATGAATTACCCCGTTTATCTTTCAGTGTCATTGCATTTTTCCTGGGATTATGAGCAAAGCCAAAATGGTGAATTTACTTACATGGGGACACTGCCCAAATATTGGGCTTGGACATAGTTTATTACAGCCTCCTTTCTGGAATTATAGGCACCTCAATTATGAGAGTGTTCTAACATGTTGAAACTGGCATTTATTGGTATATCCATCGTGGATATGTCTGGACACAGCCAGAATACGATGGTATAAAACTGATCAGCACACAACACATGGACTACCTGACCTCCCTTAAACTATCTGACTAGTTGCATCCCCTCCCCCAACTAGCCATGTGGTACTTGCCTCACTAGCTGTAGGCAGGTACAACTCCCATAGCCTTTGATTGAGATTATATCCACTCTTCGCTCCCCCTCGCTTGTACTTGGCTTTTGCTCATTCTTTTCCATCCCTTCCTTGCACTTAGCTTGTGCTTTTTCCTTTGCTCCCCTCCCTTGTAGTAAGCATTGGCTCTTCGCCTGGCTTCCCTCCCTTGCGCTTAAGCTTTTCATCTTCCCATTTGATTCCCTTCCTTGCACTTAGCTTTTGCTATCCCCACTTGCTTCCCTTCCTTGCACTTAGCTTTTGCTCTTCACATTTGCTTCCATCCTTGCACTTAGCTTTTGCTGTTCCCCTTGTTCCACTCTCTTGCACTTAGTGTTGGCTCTTCCCCTGTCTTCCCTCACTTCTACTTAACTTTTTCTCTTCTCTTTGTGTCCCTCACTTGCACCTAGCTTTGCTCTTCCCCTGGTTTTCCTCCCTTGCACTTAGCTTTTGCTCGTCCTCTGGCTTCCCTCTCTTACACTTAGCTTTCACAGTGAATTTTGCTTCCCTCCCTCACAGTTAGCTTTTGTTCTTCCCTTATGTCTGCTCCCTTGCACGTAGCTTTCACTCGTCCTCCCATGCACTTAGCTTTTGCTCTGCCCTTGCTCCACTCCTTCACGCTTAGCATTTGCTGTTCCCTTGGTTTCCCTTCCTTGCACTTAGCATTTTCTCTTTCCTTAGCTTCCCTGTCTTTAACGTAGCTTTTGCTATTCCCACTTGCTTCCATCCTTGTAGTTACATTTTTCCCCTCAAATTTGCTCCTATCCTTGCACTTCGCGTTTGCTGTTCCCTGGTTCCTCTCCCTTGTACTTAATGTTGGCTCTTTCGCTGTCTTCCCTCACTTGTACTTAACTTTTACTCTTCTCTTTGCGTCCCTCACTTGCACTTAGCTTTTGCTCTTCCCTGGCTTCCCTCCCTTACACTTAACCTTTGCAGTTATGTTTGCTTCCCTCCCTTGCACTTAGTTTTTGCTCTTCCCCTTGTTTTCCTCCCTTGCACATAAGCTTTGCTCTTCCTCAGGCAGCCCTCCCTTGCCCTTAGTTTTTTACAGATACTTGTCCTTCCCACCCTGGTACTTATCTTTTGCTCTACCCCTGATTCCCCTCCATTGCACATAGATTCCGCTCTTCCTCTCGTAGCCCTCCCTTGCTCTTAGCTATCACAGTTCCTTTTGCTTCCATCCCTTGCACTTAGTGTGTGATTTTCCGCTGGTTTTCCTCCCTTGCACTTACTATTACCGTTCATTTTGCTTCCCTTCCTTGCACTTAACTTTTGCTCTTCTCCTGGTTTTCCTCCCTTGCACTTAACTTTGCTCTTCCACAGGCACCCTTCCCTTGCATGTAGCTTTTGGCCTTTGCTTTGCTTCCCTCTCATTCACATAGCATTTACTCTAACCTTGGCTTCCCTTCCTTGCACTTAGTGTGTGTTCTTTCTCTAGCTTCCCTCCCTTGCGGTTAGCTTTAGCTCTACCCTCTGGTTCCTTTCTTTGCACTTATGTTTTGCTCTTCCCTTGGTTTCTCTTCCTTGCACTTAGCTTTTGCTTTTCCCCTCTCTTCCCTCCTTTGCACTTAAGTGAGCTGATGTTTCCAAAGCCTGAGAAAGACGAGACGTCTAGCCCCCTTCCCTTTTGAGGTGCATTGAAGGGGCTGCTCTCGCGGTGTGCACCCTGTAAAACACTAATAAATAAAATAAATACATTTGTAAAGCCCATTCGTTGAATAAAATGTCACATTCTTTCAACCAAAGCACTCTTTGTTTTGGGGGTAAAATCTCCAATGGTAAAGCAAAACCTCGATATTTACATTTATATGGATATTAATAGGACCACCTGGGCTTCCTTGTATAAAGTAGCACCATCTCTATGCCTTGCTATACCAGCAAGACAGTAAGATGTAAATCCATCAAAGTGAGGCCAGCTTAACTTTGCAGCACATTCTACAATGAGTACCCATTCTTAAGGGCGCCCACAGCATGAGAACCATAATAATGGGCTGGAAAGAGCAGTGATTAACTTGTCTGCTGTCTGCAGGGCCTTAAGTGGGCCAGGGCCTCTTGTGGCTGATCTCCAGAAGGGTTTCATTTATGTAATGATATATTTACGGACTACCCTTAACATGGGTAGTTCATACCACCCCTCCCCCCCAATCAAAAGCACCACACGATATACTTTTAAAGTTCTACCTAGCCCTGTCAATGACTGAAATAGAGCCATTTAGATCCTTCCCCTTGTGCAAAAGATGAGACAGGAACTGGGCAGGTATACAGAAAGAATATGGGCCTCATTAGAAGGTTGGAGGCAACCATGCCGCTTTTAGCGGCATGGTTGCCTCCTTATCGCAATCCGGGCCCGGTTTCCTCGAATGAGGAATTACCGGCCCATCGCAACCTTGGCGGACCCGGTAATTCCCCGTCCGAGGAACCCGGACCCGGTCCATCCCCATTCGAGCCCCCATAGGGCTCAATGGGAATGGGGATGGATCTAACAACAGGCCCGTTAATGACGGGCCCGTTGTTAGCTCTCTGGTCCCCTCGCGGGACCCGGTAAGGACGCCTGGTTTTTCCAGGCGCCCATTGCGGGTCCCGCGAGGAGACCTTGTAATAGGGCGGAACGGGTTTACCGGCACCGGCACCTTTACCGATGCCGGTAAACTCATTCCGCCAACCTTATAGTGAGGGCCTATGTCTTTATTAACTTGTTTGTCCAATCAATCTCTGTGTGTTTTCAATGCTCTGCATTTTTAGGCCCAACGTGTCTAGATGCAATTTCCTTTTTCTTGGGCAGAATATATCCCACAATTTTGCCTGGAGAAAGGGCCTTACTCGAATTCCTGACCTCCGGAACCTTTATCCCTCCACTCCTATCCATGTACAGATTCTTCTCGAGGGATGCTGCAATCTCCACTGCATGGGGGATGAACCTTCAACACCTGAGCCAACTGCAGGCATTAACAGCTCACTAATCATTGCTGAGGGCTGTTAGAAAGAAGCCCTTTGTTCTGGTGAATCATGTATTCCACCTAAAACATGACAATTTGAAATGGATTTGTTTCTTTCATGAGCAGCGAATTGGATATTACAGGCCTCATCACTCGTTTGGCGGTCATTTTGCACTAAAGGCCTCATTATGAGTTTGCGGTGTGGCCAAAAACAGTGGTAATGCAGTGGTAACAGGGTTACCACTGCTTTACTGCTGCATTACCGCACCCATATAATATGGGTTTAGAGGTAAGGTGGGGAAAATACCTCCAGCAAAATGATGCTGGCAATTCCGCCACCTTACCACCAAAAAAGTCAATGGGCCTCATTACACGGTAGGCGGTGAACCATGGCGCTATTCATGCCGGTAAAATACCGGCACCGCCTTGGTGGAAAGGGGAATTACCGCCCCATTCCAAGGTTGGCGGGGCGGTAATTCCCCCTTCCACCATTGCCCTTCCCCATTCCCATTTTTGCCCCATAGGGCTCTATGGGAATGGGGAAGGGGCTAATTAAGGTACCGCAAATTGCGGTACCGTAATTAGCTCCACTGGTCCCTTTGCGGGTCGGTTTTTAACGCCTGCAAAAAGCAGACGTTAAATTCCCCAACCCGCAAAGGGACCTCGTAGTAAGGCGGTAAGGATTTACCGGTACCGGTAAAATACCGGTACCGGTAAACCCTTACCGCCTACCGTGTAATGAGGCCCAATGTCAGCAGAGTTATCGCTGGTGGTAATTCTGCTGAAACCCATAAACAGAGACTAACACATCAATACCACCACTTGTAATTCAGCTGGACCAAGTAACAGTAAATCCGTTTGGTTGTATCTCAGTGGATTTAGCGCTAAGATACCACCAAACTTGTAATGAGGTCCTAAATCTTCCGAATTACCATGAAACTCATTTACCATTCCCACCACTCAGTTCCGTGTGCTGATTGTGGGATTATGAGTGGAGGAGGAAGGGTGGTGCACTCCATGGAGATTCCCGTGGAATTCGAGCTAGCAGTTATTCTGCTGCAGTTCCACCCATTTTTTAAGGAAAAGTGGAGAATTTATCTTCAGCTTTTTGCTAAAGGTTAATCCTCCACTTTTCCTCCACACTCGGAATTCGGAAGTGCAGTAAAAAATGGCAGTAATTTTGATGTTGCCAAAAAAAGTGGTAGTTACTGAATTATCAGCACTATTTGACCACACTGTCAAACTGGTAATGACGCCCATTTGTTTCAAGTAGGGTGGACTGGTATAGTGGGATCGGGACCACAGTTATTTTGTTTTGGTAATGGGATCTGTGCATGCAAGTTAAACACAAATAGCTGCAACCAAAACAGTAACCCCTTTAGCTATCTTACTGAACTGCTTGCTACAAACAGATCTCTGCATCCGGTTCTTCAACAGCCTAAAGAAACGGAAACTGGCATTTACCCATTGGGGTTTTATTTCCTTTCTCATCTCAATATTTTGATTTTATTCGACTTCTTTGGCTGCGGTTTAGTTATTTTGTATTTAAATCATTTTTTAAAAGATATTTCTTGTTTTCATGCAATGTGCCAAAACTTGACCACGTCTGTCTTAGTATACATGAATTTACAAAGGACACACTCCTTTTAATGTTTCCTTAGTTACTTTCAATTCTCAGGCTGTGTCTTTTTAGGTCCTGCCCCAAAAGAAATGAGTGCTTTTCATTAGGTCCCTCACTCTAATTCTTATCTCACTTAAAGCACTCGCAGTCAGTGAGATGGTCAGCACTCGGCAGTGCCTAAAATTAATAATATGCGTTCAATATTAGCAGTAGAAGCACACAGTGCGGGAACCAGATTATTTATTTATTTATTGTGCATTCATTAGGCGCTTATGTATTAAGTCAGTTCTGTTTCAAAGCACCCAATACAAGGGAGAATAGCCCGGGAGGATAGCTCAGGGGCAACGCGCTCGCCTTGGAAACAAGAGCACACGGAGCAACTCAGGTTCGATCCCCAGGTCCGTGCTTAGAAACCGCTGGGTATTAAGCGTGTTATGAATAACCTATTATTATGTTATGAGGCGATGAATGCAAGGGAGCTGGGAGCTAACAATGGGGGAGGGGATCGTAATACAAATTCAGCGTTTCATTTCAGAGTTATCTTGCTATCCCCTCCCTGTATAACATCTTTACCCTGCCACTGGTTCAACTACTAGAGGACAGGGGACTTAAACGTGCCCACTATGCTGCTGATATTCAATGTGTAGTCCCACTGTCTGGGACCTATGAAGGGGGTCTGGAGGATATAAACAGGGTTTATTTCCTGATTCACTAGCGTTGGATGATGAAAAAATCGAGTGCTGGTAAGGTATGTTATGGCATTTATAACGCGCCTATACAAAGATGTTTCAAGATTTCAAGAGGCAACGAGGCATGGAAGGGGGAACAGAGGGAGGACAGAGACAACGATCTTGCTAGGCCAAGTGACATTGAGATGGCTCGAGGGGAGGGGGAGGGGAAAGTGCCAGGGGAAAGGGGACGGGTCAGTGCTGTAGATGGGATCAAAACAATAAGAAGTGCGGCCAGCAGGTGGCAGGTTCAAGGGTAAGTGCAGACAGCTGGTGTCCAAAAGTGCAGGTAGGGGGACTGCAGGGTTACAGATACAGACCCAAGTGCAAGGGCTAGCGGGAGGCAGTGCGCTTGTGCAAATGGGCGGCAGGTACCTGGGCCCGAAATCAGAGGATAGCCCGGTGATCTGTGCGGTATCAGACAGGAAATCAGCAGGGGAGAGGAAGAGAGAAGGCAAAAGCAAACAGGGCCGTCTTGAGGTGCTTCCGGAACCAGAGATAGTTCTCCTCTATTTTCAGAGAGGCAGGGAGGCTGTTCCAGAGGGGGGCCCCAGCCGAAGAAAGAGATCTACCACCAACTCGTTGCTTGGAGAAGTGACTGACCCTGAGGGAGTTGGAGGTAGAGGAGCGAAGAGCTTGAGTAGGAAGGTATTTACGAAGAGAGAGTTGGAGGTATTGAGGCCGCAGAAGGCCTTGTGGATAATGCAGAGGGTCTTGAACTTAATCCTTTCAGCCCTTGGGAGCCAATGCAGAGATGCCAGTTCAGTGGTACAGCTTGCAGGTTACGTACGCTCGGTACTGAGTACCAGCACTTTGTCATAGCTGGTTGTAAGAAAGCCACTGAATCTAAGGTTATAACACTAGGGGTTTACTTTGCCCAATTCTTGAACAGGAGGGCACAGGTCAATAACTTTGTTTCGACCTCAGCGTGTTACATCAAACTGCTTGTGCGTATACACCCATTTCTCACCAAAAAGAACTGTGCCTCCATTGCTTGGGCCATCGTGGGCAATAAACTTGACAAGTGTAGCAGTCTCCTCCAGGGCATTAGTATGGGAGACTGTGCCCGGCTACAGGTCATACAATACAGTGTGGTAAGAGCAGTGGCGGGGCTATGTAGGTGAGAACATGTATCGCAAGCTAGAAATAAAACTGCACTGGCTCTCAGTTAATGCTATGACCTCGCACCAGCTCTTGACTACAATCCACAAATGCCTGTTGGGCACGAGTCCGGAGTACCTGGCAGAAAGTCTCTCAAGGCCTCCTATTCGGAGTGCCTTCGGATCTAAAGACTCAAACCTCTCACTTGTCCCAAGGACTAAATTGTCACTGGTGAGCAGAGGAGCATTCTTTGCTGCGGCATCAACAATGTGGAACTCATTGCCTCCAGGCCCAAGGAGCATTCCCTCCTTGGAATTTTAACTGGTGGTTGAAAACTTATTTTTTTTCCCGAGCCTGCATTGTTGCTCTCGGACTTGACACTGGATTAGTTTGATTGTTATTTGACCGCCTTTATGTGTTATGTTTGTTTTTGTGTGCTGTTTGTAGTTGTTGGGTGTTAGCGCCGTTGTGCCTATGGGCCTGGTGGCGTTGGCACTATGCAAATAAAAAACAAAAAATCTCGTCTTTTTTGCTGTTCGGAATCCTACACACTGTGGGGCTGTTCCTGTGCTCCATGTAACGTAATACAAGTGTATATTATGTATTGGAACAACACTTTTCGTATTTGTTCCATAGTATGTGCTTATATTTATATTGTTAAAGAATATGGAGCAATTACGAAAAGTGTCGCTCACCAAGGAGGGCCACTTTTCTTATTTTACATCAAGCTCGAATCAGGTCCTCTGTCTCTTAAAGTAAGCTGCCTCACCCGTAGCCCAGCGTAATGAAATAAATACCCTTAGAGGTAGAAAGATGTAGAGAAGCATTGTGATCTTGGGCAAACACTATAGAGCTTTTTCGTTGGACCTTAATGCATCACGTCACAAAGTAAACATTCAGTTACTTAATATCTAAGCACTGTCTTTCCTCAAACTCAATTACACTCGGATTCTTTTCTGTCTCCTCTCTCCTTCACCTTCTCGCTGATGTTATTCAAAAAACGTTCCTTTCTATCTGAGCACCACCAATTTATTTGTTGACCCTGTCTACCATGCATTCAGTGGTATGCCACACACTTTCTGAAAAGACATTTAACCCTCACACACAAAATCACACACCCTCTGAAATGGCATGCAACTCACACACGCGAAATCACACACCCTCTGAAAGAACATTCACCCCTCACACACAAAACCACATACACTCTGTAAAGGCATTGAACCATAACACACAAAAACCACACACCCTCTGAAAGGACATTTAACACACACACACACTCTCTAATAGGGCATTCAACACTCACATACATAGCCACACACCCTCTAATAGGGCATTGAACTCTCACACACACACTCACACACCCTCTAATAGGGCATTGAACTCTCACACTTAAATCCATACACCCACAAACTCACACACCCTCTAATAGGCATTGAAATCTCACACTCAAAACCACACACCCTCTGAAAGGACATTTAACACACAAACACACAGACACACAACCACACACCCTCTAATAGGGCATTCAATTCTCACACGCAAAACCACACACCCTCTGAAACGACATTCAACCCCCACACAAAAACCACACAGCCTCTAATAGGGCATTCAACTCCCACACACAACACCACACACCTTCTAATAGGGCATTCAACTCTCACTCGCAAAGCCACACACCCTCTAATATGGCATTCAACTCTCACACGCAAAACCACACACCCTCTGAAAGGAAATTCAACCCTCACACATAAAACTACACACCCTCTAATAGGGCGTTGAACTCTCACACAAAAACTCACACACACTCTAATAGGGCATTGAACTCTCACACTTAAAACCACACACCCACAAACTCACACACCCTCTAATAGGGCATTCAACTCTCATGCGCAAAACCACACACCCTCTAATCAGGCATTTAACGCGCACACGCAAAACCACACACTCTCTGAAAGGACATTCAACCCTCACACATAAAACTACACACCCTCTGAAAGGGCATTCAACTCTCACACACACAAACCGCACACCCTTTAAAAGGACTCCCACTTTCACACACAAAACCACACACCGTCTGAAAGGGCATTCAACTCTCAAACACAAAACCGTGCACCCTCTGAAAGGGAATTCTCCGAGTATGATGTGTTATGTTTTTACACGTCGAGTTAAGCGCTGTGTGTTACACCCTTTTATTTATTTATTTGTTTGCATTTATAAAGCGCACAACAGCCCTTGGGCATCGCTCTGTACCTGGAGCTTTTGTTTTCACGTGATCATAAAAAACATTTCCAATTAATACATCTAACACCATAAACGGAATAAACACACCATTGAAATGACTAAAGCCAAGCTCAATGCCTGATTGTGAGCTCCATGTAAAATATGAAGTGTTTCTCCTTGATAGAATAACACTTTTCTTATTTTATCCATATTCTGTATAATTAGGCACATAATATGGAGCAGATAGGAATCAAGGATCGACACATTTGTTTTAGTTTGCATGGCGGCCATCAGAGTAGCCCCTTAGTTGGAGACCCCTCGTCAAAGAGATAAGCTCGGCTTCGAACTTCTCACATGGACGGGAATGCACCGATGTGTGCAGAATTCGCTCAACCTGCGGAGTTGTCTTATTACTAATAAATAATAACTCAGATTATGTGACCGGGACAGGGTGCAAGGACAGATGTCCCTTGTGTGCAGGGCCGTCCTGCCTGTACTGACGTGCATGGCGACATCGTGTGATCAATGCACACAGTTCACGCTGCTCCATTTGTCACTCGGCTCCGTCTCGGTCGATGTCATTTTGCTTGTGGGGGGCGGGGGGTTCGTTCTCTCGCTGACAGGCCGCGGCGCATCCCCCTGGCCTTGTGCCCTTCTCATTGTTCTCCCTGTTGGTGAAGGAAGGTGGACCGCCCGCCTGCAAGGCGGGCGGGTGGCTTGCACCCATCTGGTGCCGGCGACTGCCGCGTGCTTCCGCCATTCTTCTGAATGGGCAGGTGGGCAGGCCACCAGCCTCCGCAGCGCGCAGGGCAGGTGGGGCAGGGCTCCAGCCCGCTCAGATGCTGAGGGCAGGTGGGCAGCCCAGCCCCCTGGGGCACACATAGCATGCAGCTAGCCCCCTCAGGCACCCAGCGCAGATGGAGCAAGCCTCCAAGCTCCCCAACGCCAGGAGCCTGCAGAACGCCCTCTCCACGGATTCATGCACGCCAGTATTTACAAACAGAATACGAAAAAAATATCAACAAGCATTGGCAAAGACAACTGCTTTTGCTTTTGAATGGTTGTGTGTGTGTACGCAAAAGCTTGTAAGTTCAGATTGAGTGCATGAGTATTAAGTTGAAGTGGCGGATGGGTGGGCAAGCAGACAGAGAAATCCGGGGCAGAGGGGACAAGTCACCATTGCTGATCACACTTACTGGCATCATGCGCCAGTCATGATAGGGGCAGCTATTGCCAGCATTTGCCAGGCATAATCACAATGCACCTGGAAAATGCCACATCACAAGCCAGAGATTCCCATGCCATTATGGAGGACTCCTACAGTTTGCAAGATCATTTCTATTTATATTTGTGTTTAAGAACAGGGTGTCATTTAGAACAAATATTACTTATAAATGGCATCATTACAAGTTTGGCGGTATTCCGTGGTAAATGCGCTGCCAAACAGAATTACCATTACTGCCACTTGGTCCGGCGGTATACAGCGGGTTACAATTGGCGGTAGGCAGTGTTAGTCCCCATTTATTTGAGTCAGCAGAATTACTGCCAGCGGTAATTCTGACGAGTTTGCTGATTTTCAGTGGTAAAGTGCCATATATACCGCCAGCTTTTATCTAGCAGTGAATCCTCTACTTCACCACTTTCATACGGCGGTGCAGTAATGCAGTGTGGTAATACAGCGGTAACACCGATTGATATTGCACCACTGTACTCATAATGAGCCCCAAAGTATGCAATAACGGAAAGCAGAGGCAGTCCAAACGTAAGGTGCCGTTACATAAGAGCATTGTTGCACTGAATGGCGCATGCAGTGTGGTGAGTGGCTAAGAATAGGAACACAAACCGGGGACAGTACTACATTTAGGACAGGCACCCTTTGGCTCCGCCTCTAGAGCCAGAGACCAGTGTAAAGTCACTTTTCAGCAGTGCACAGTCACTTTCAATCACGTAAATATTCCATGAATCAGGCTCATAGCGTAGCCTGACAGAAAAGTTCAGAGTGATGGGTTGGGCTGTTAGTTTGTATAGGAGGGGGGGGGGAGTTAGAGGACTCCTTCCATTGCTGGCAGGTTGAGTTTGAGCCTCACTTTGAAGAGCTCCACTGGAGAGGTGAATTTGATGGCCAGGGGGGACAGGAAGAGGAAAGGGGTGAAAGTGGGAAGAGGCAAAGGGTGAACACGGGCTGATAGGATGTGAAGAGTCAAGGAGAGAACTTTTCAAGAGGGAGAGCACACTGGGATGATATCACTGATGGAGTGGGGGCAAGACTATGGATGGATCTATAAACGAATAGCAGGAATTTGGAGAGAGAGTGATTTTGCATGGAGAGCAATACAGCATGGTGTGGGTAGGTAAAGGTGGCAATGGCTATGGTTAGGTCGAAAAGGGTGCATGTCACAAAGCTGATGACTTTGTTGAGGAGAGCAAAAGAAGAGAGGGTCAGGCCAAGAAGTAGGCTCAAGCAGGAGCCCAGCTTGCTAATCAAGAGAGTAGGGATACAGGTTTTAGTTCAGTGGCGCGTGAGGTCTGAGCGGATTTCCCCAATGTTGAGGAGATTGAATGTGGCTCAAGTGACTGCTAGCATCTCAGGTCGCTGCGAAAGAGAATACAAAGGTTGTGCGCCATGGGTGAGGGTGTGAGTAGGTCAGGGGGAAAGATATGAGTGGGGGGGGTTGGGATTGGATGCAGTGAGAAAGAGGACTTCCATCTTTGAAGTGTTTAGCGTGCAGTACCGTAGAGCCATCTAGTGGCGGGTGGCAGTTATGTAGTTGGTTATGCGTTCGGAGATGGGAGGGGTGAAGGAGAGTAATATCTGTGTTTTATCGGCGGAGAGGTGATAGAAGAGGTGTGCGCTCTCTGGCCCATGAACAGATTACTCGTCATAAATCTTAAAATAAATTAATTAAAGCCAAAACAGAAACTGATTTTGCTGAGGAAGAAGTATAGGGTGAAAGTGAGGCAGCCTAGGACAGTTTCTCGAGGAACACACACAGGAAGGAATGTGGCAGAGGAGATGATGTAGTCCCTTGAGGTGGAGACGGACTAGTCAGAGAGAAAGGAGGGAGCCCATTCGAGTGCAGGTTCCTGGAAGCTAAAGTGGAAACATTATAATTATAATTATTCTTTTATAATGAGCCTCATATCGGAGACCAATTTCTAATCACGAGACCGGGATTCAAATCTTTGGTGCTATGCGTTGTTTTGCTTTCAAGACAAATGCGTTGCCCCTGAGCTATCCTCCCGTCCTAGAGATGAAAGGAGGGAGAGGTAATCCACAATGTCAAAGGCAGCTGAGAGGTCTAGAAAAATGAGAATAGAGGAGCAGTGAGCGTGGTGGGCAGTGGAAAGTGAACTGGCACCGTGGATGAGCACAATCTCAGTGGAGAGTTAAAAGCTGAATTTGTATTAGAGGGGTTCAACAAGTGCATGTACCTCGAGATAGCTGACTATACCTATCAAAGATTTTAGAGTGGTAGGGAAGGGGAAATACTGTTCTGCAGAATGAGGGATTGTTGGGGTCAGTAGTTGGTTTCTTTGGGAAAGGTACAACTGGGCATGTATTGAAGCCGGCTGGGAAGACACCAGTTGAGAGAGATAGGTTGAATATGCTGGAGAGGTAAGCAGAGGTGACAGGGTCCTTAACAATTTGTGATGCAAACTGGTCCATTGGGCCACAGTATGAGTTGACATAGCAAAGGATGGGTAGAGGTTCAGGGGGAGTGGTGAGGGGGAAGTGAGATATAGAGAAGACTGTGGGGAAGATGAGAGGGGGGGAGAATGAGGGAGGTTTTGGGAGGGATAGCAGTATGGACACAGCGTCCTGTATCTTGTGAATTTCAGTAGTGTAGTACGAGGCAAAGTCATCGGCAGAGAGATGAGGAGACCGAGTGGTTCTAGGGTGGGAAAACCATGGTTTCAAGGGTCACGGATCGTTTTCAAGAGTATAAGCAGAGAGAGGAAGCACGATGTGCAGAACAGGAGGAGTTGGCTGCATCCATAGATGTGGTGGGAGTGAGTAGAGTATCTTTGTGTGCAGTGAAAATAGTGGGGCATCAGGTTTTGTTGCAATGGCATAAGCATCAATGCATTGTCCTTCTCAGCAGCTGGATGGTGGTGGAGCTCGATGGTTGAGGATGCGAGTAAGAGGGTATACATTAGCAGGCAGGGTAGTTATCACTTAGGTGCAAGTGTAGGAGCGAGAGCTTGGAGCAAGCTGTTGACTTGGCCGAAGTAGGAGACCAAGGAGTCGAGCTTGAATTTCCATTTGGTGATAGATGTGGCAAAGGGATGGGAGAGTGGAAGGGCAATAGAGAGGGTACAGGGAGTAAGAGAGTGGTCAGAGGTGGAGGATTCCATTTTGGGTGCAGAGGAAGCCAGAGTACTAATAGGATAACGTGATTGAGAGAGTTGCTTAAGGTGAGGGTTGGAAGGTTACGAAGGTTGACTAGCGAGTTGTCAGAGAGTGTACAGTGAAGTTGGAGCTGTTGAATCTTAGCCATATTGGGAAGGTTATGGCCACCATTATGATGGCAGGGACATCAGCTGGGAGCATTTCAAGTAAGAGTTCAATATCAAAGAATAAGAGGTAGAGGGTGCCTTGTGGGCAGTAGATGAGGATAGTAAGAGGGGTGGGAATGAAATCAGAGAGGGGAAGATGTGTTTATGGTGTGTCCTGGCTGATCATGGGACCACACCTCTGAACTTTGTCGAGCGACGAGGGGAGTGAGAGAAAGAGGCAAAGTCAGTGTGACGGGCTACTAGAGTGGCCGTGTCATGAGGGGAATCCAGGTATTGTTGCTAAGCATCACTGAGAGTTTGGGTTAATGGAAATCAACATTATTCTGGAGAAAGGCGTTTTTTTGCAGAGGGATTGGGCATTCCAGTGACCCGGGGTGAGGTCCAAATAGGAGCAGAGGAAGAAGGTGCAGTTTCTGCCATCGATGAAAGGAAGCTGGTAGGGTAGAGGGTAGATGAGGGTGGAGTGGGTGGGATGAGAGAGAGAGGAGTTGCCTGAGAGGTCTGTGGGAGGTGAGTGAATAATGGGGATGGGATAGTGGAGAAGAGGAGTAGGGTGAGGGAAGGGGCAGGGAGTATGAGAGGCTGAGAGAGAGAGGGGTAGAGAGAAGGAGAGAGAGGAAGAGGGCAAGGGAGAGGGCAAGGGAGAGGGGGAGCGAGAGAGACAGAGAAAGAGAGAGAGAGACGTGTGGGGAGAGAGAGAAGGAGAGAGGGAGAGGGCAAAAGAGAGGGGAGAGAGAGAGAGAAAGAGAGAGAGAGAGAAGGAGAGAGGGAGAGGGCAAGGGACAGGGAGAGGGGGAATGTGTGTGTGAGAGAAAGAGAGAGCGAGAGAGAGAGAGAGATATTAGTCTGGAGAAAGTTCAGAAATGTCAGGGGCATGGCAGGCAAGGAGTGATGGGGAGGGTGTAGCGTGGGACCACGTGGTCCAATGCGAACAGGACATTCAATTTTAGAAGACAGAGGGTCCTAGGCAATTAACAAATAACATTTAAGAAGTAAAGACGAACCTAGGCAGCCAATAAGTTCAATTAAGCGGGACATAGGTGCTAGGTGATGGAGAAATGCAATTTAAGATATAAGAGGGTGATAGGCGACCAACAAATGAAATGTAAGAAATCATGAGAATCCCCGGTGACCAGGAAAGGAAATTTAAGACATCAGAAGGGTCCAGACAACTAATAAAATGCAATTTACAAGATGCAATTGGTACATGCATTGGTGGAAGCGCATAGAACTGATCGGGTTCCTAGTGAGTATTTCGAATGACATTTTTTCGAATGCCATAATGTCGAAAACATTTCACCGAAAAAAAAAAAATGTGAATGTCTTTTTTTTGTTATTTTTTGTTTGCAATGGGGGGGTTCCCCCAAACCCCCTTTTCTTAAACCTTTTTTTTACTCGCGAAACAAAAAAAACCATGTAAATGAAAAAATAATACATTTGAGAAAAAAAAATTCGGTAAAATGTTTTTGACATATTTGTCATTTGAAAAAATGTTTGCGACATATTAACTGGATACCACTGATTGTGTGGAATAAGAAATTGTGACTCACGTGGTAGTTCGGCATTATTGGGGAAATGGATGGAGGGGAAAATAGGGCAGAACTGGTGCCCCTAGCACCCACCAGGGCTTCACAAGCCCAGACAGGAATTCCCTCTTGTCGATGCAGACCTGTGCAGGTCTGTGGACGCCAGCTGTCGGGACTCCACTGGACTGGAATGTATTGGATGCACATGGGTTGCCAGGACCAACGAGGTTGCTGCCTGTTTTCATGCCACCCCAAGGCCAGAGCCCCCTTCTGACTGTATTCTCATCCTATAACCAGGTACTGACATGATACAGCAAGTATTGTCATCCTATAGCCATGCTCCCCATTCTTTTGCCAGGCATTGTCATCTTACTCTGTTCTCCAGGTATGTCCATCGCACACCTCTACCCCCTTTCCTCTTCTTCCAGATTACCACCTCGATACCTCTTGCACGGGAGCACAGTGGGAACATCTACTCAGGCCTCTTGGTGCTCTTGTTCTAGTGCCCTGATGAGTAGGCACAGTAGAAAGGTTTGTAAAATAAAATACGGAGTGTGGCAGGAGTGTGTTTCCTGTGTGGTTCTCTACAGTTTTTGAGGGTTTTTTTCAGCTCCATTGCAAGGCGGAGCATTTTTGTCAAAAAGCCCTGCCAGACGCGGAGCGTCGCGAGTGTGGCAGGAGTGTGTTCCCTGGGTGCCGTGGAGCCGTGATAGGAAGAAGGCATGGCTGGAAGAACAGGTATTCCGCTGACGCATGGTCAACTTAGACGAGCTGAGCGTTCCGAAATCACATAACATACCATATGCCAACCTACTTAAATTACTTGCCAAGTTTTGCATTCTATGCCCAGGTTCCTAAACCATTGACTATGTATTTCCATCAAATGCCTCACCACTCACACCATTTACCAAGTATGTTCCTCCTATGCCCAGACAGTCACACAATGTAACAATATGATGGTTTACATATGGCCCTCAATAATAGTTATTTGTATGATGTTTCATGTTATTACGCTTTACGCCATAGCAATCATGAAGGGCCGAGTCCAGCTGGGGTTACAACGTGTGCCTGATGGTTGCACACAGATCTTGCTTCAATATATGATGTGTTTGCATCCTACATCCAGGCACCCAGACCACGTGCTAGGCTTCTCCATCAAATGCCCAGACTCTGAAACCCTTTGGCAGGTATCGCCATCACCCTCCCGGCTCCTTTGGCTGCAGCCCCATCCAACCCCCCACCCCATCCGCGTTTGCCGGGTGAGGGCCGAATCTAGATAGGTCTGTATGTTAGAGGACAGGAACACCATGCTATCTTTGGAGGCAGAAGTTGAGCACAGCTTCCCCGCTCCCCCTTCCACCTTCCCAAGGCCCGCAAAGATCGTGGGCCAGGTGATTCAAGTTGAGCATGGGGGGAGCAGGTGTGACATGTGAAAGAGGGAGAAAGATATGCTGTGATGGGTCATTTCACACACAGACCTTTAAATACATGATTTTAAAAAATATTCTATTTATTACAAGGGGAGTCGACTGCGCCTCATATTCAGACTGCATAGGTTCAGCACAGAAGGTCACATCACAAAGAGAAACCCAATTGGTCACATCAGATATGTGCACCTATGAGGCCTGCCACTGCCAGAAGAAGTGCCTGGTTGGTCTGAGTAAGCAACCAAGGTCTAACCTATGAAATGGTGCCACTTTTCAATCCCTCAAGAGCGAAGGAGATGTATGTTACCTCCTTGGTACTACATCTGCTTTCTGCATTTAATGATAGATGTTGATAAAACAGCACATACATTCCTTTAGTTAACTTCATACATTGTTAACTATGTATTAACACAACTTTGTATTATTTTAGTTAATGGAAACACCTCGCACGCCACATGTAACATGAGACACAATGAGCCTTTGATGCATGTGTTTTTGGACAGGCCAAGAATGGAAAAGAAATGCTGTTTTGGTAAATCCTGGACGAACTTCCCAAACTACTGAAAATGACCGACATTTTAGGGGCTTCTACCAGGGGAACTGAGATTCGCCATTCAAGAAGTGTGCCTGAGTTCCACCCTGCGAGCTATAGAGGGGCACATGTGCTTGGAGTAGGCAGCTGTCAGAGAGGCCGGGGCTTGCAGTGTCAGTTATCACTCGCTGCATACAGATCTATGAACTGTAGGGAAGGGTTTATAGAGTGGCGTTAGAGTAGATTGCTAGGAAGAAGTGCAGTAAGATAGACCACTGCTATATTCGTGAGGCAAGGTAGCTGAGATTCAGTGAGGCAGGAGGTACAGTGCAGGGTCCACCTCTAGAGGACACGGAATGATACACAGGTCATCCAATGACTCTTGTGGAGACAAGGAGGAGCAGAGAATTCCTGGGGGAAGACTATGTGACACACACACACAGACATCTTAAGACCATGAGATTGGTCCATGAGGGTGAAGATAAAGGCAGCCAGTCTCTCGGTACCTAAGATTTTCTGAACTGTGGTTTAAGGATGCTTGTGTCATGGTCCCCATATTTTTCCACAATTGAGTTTGAAGGGGCCTGCCTTTCCGGCCCCTGGGTTTTCTGCACTAGGTCTCCACGAAGCCCCTCTCAATGTTTTTCCGCACTACGTATGAAGGGTATCCGTCTCACGGTCCTCATACTTTTCTGCATGGAGTTTGAAGGATGCCTTTCTCATGGTCCCCATCTGTTTCTGCACTGGGTTTGAATCATTCCTGACGCATGACGACCAGGTGTGTTCCGCACTGGTGCTGAAGGGTGGCTGTTTCACGGTCCCAACGTTTTCAGGCAATAGGCATTCATGGTGCAGAAGGAAGTGGGGTCTCATGCGAATGCCATTGTGACTTCCAGTGACGTCATTGTGGTGTTTAAACCTGCTGCATGTGATCGCTGTGCTACTGAGTTCCCAGAGGGCAAAGATGATATATTGTTCAATTGTCAGAGTGAGTGATCATTAGGGAGAGACTCCTATTGACCGTGTATTTGCTTCAGGTCTTGGGCTTTCTAGGGCACCGAAGCACCAGCTTCTGTGTTTTACTTTGGGCAAAAACACAACAACATTACAGTTGTTGCCAGATGGTCGCTGCAGGATGATAATGCGGTTGAGTATGAGGTCGAGATTCGAAGATTTAATGGGTAATGCTCCCTTCAGGGCAATTTACCAACTCTCCTTGAAACCTAGAAGTTCACTTATTTATTCAATGCACGTCCTTTAAGGGCTAGGACCAACACAGATAAAACACCAGTTTAATGATAGACTGTATTGGCTAAAATATTTTGCTTTAACAAAAAAAATGATAAAGTATGAAATACAAAAGTAACAATATTTCTTCCTCCAACATCCATCCAGAAAGTATTTTGTGTCAATGGCTATTCTAAACAATAGGTTCTAATATTTTGTTCACTTTAATAAACATCCCCAAAACATTAAAGCATAAATGCAGCAAAATCAACACAATTGGAACACACATTGGGTGCATTGGCGTAACACAAGATCTGCGGGCCCCCCTGCGAGCCATGCTGAGGGGGCCCACCCAACTCGGCAACAAATCACGGGTCGTGCCACACACTGGGCCGGCCTAGATTAACACGCTTGCGCAATACGCAAATCCTTCTGCTGAAGGAGTATGCTACACACTGCACAAGGAGAAAGATATAAATATGTGTTTTAATGCAATGCACACTTTCTGAGAAAAATTGAGTGTTTGCTATTGTTTTGTAGGGTAACGCCAATTCTAACCTCTTGCCTGTATAAGTGGCGTGCAAACATTTCGTCATATGTTGTAAGATGGCTTTAGATGAAGACCCATTTTGTGGCCACGGCATAAACATCTTGTGGGCGGTACCTTTAACTCACTCGGCGCTATGTTCTTTAGCTTCAGTGCGTATTTTGCCAATTGCTTGCATAAGTGTGCTCATGCTTAAATCTGTTCCCTTTCCTCTTACATACCACTTCTCAATGCTTTCGTGTGGTTTAAACAACTCGTGACAACATGAGCGAGCATCAAACACCGCAAGCTCCAATCCAATTTTCCACAAAAATATTATATTACCAATTTGCTCAAAAACAAACAATTCATGTGCGATTCAGTCTCAGCTATTGAATCGTGCCAATTTTTAATCAGTTTTCTCTTAAAAAAAAAAATTCACATATGACGTTACAGCAAAACATGTAAGACAGACACTTAACAGACTAGACGGACACCAGCTGGACACGGATATCTCTGCCTTTAAACATTGTGGTAGCCTAATCGTTCCCTATTATGTGGGACTCTGGGTACACGTTTCTTCTAGCCGCTATATTAGCATAGGAATAAGGCGAATCCTCTCACTTCTCGGGTGTCTCCCCCGGTAACCTCTCTCTTCTCGGGTGTCCTCCCCGGTAACCTTTATTTATTTACTTATTCTCGAGTCATTATCCCCTTATATATATATACAGTCTTCTCTACTTCTAACTATATTTTGTTTTTCCTCCTCCCTCCGTTACCTTTTCCCCTTTACTTGTTCTATGGCATGAACTGTTTGCCAAAGCACTACATTTTTGCTTCACTCACCGTTCACATGGTTCATCTCTGGCTCCTCGGGATCATCGCCTTCATTACCGCCTTCTTCAGTTTTTCACCCGATCAGCTGCCCGTAGGAATGGGAAGGAATGTGTTGGGAAAACGGGTCCCTTCAGACCCTCACTGCAGTCCCTTGTTTACACTACCATTGTCTACGGGGAGCTTCAAGGTCTACTCAGCCGAATGGCAAAGGACTTGTGATATTGCCGAAGACCTAGGGTTACTTTATGTCGATGGTCAATAGGTGTGGTGTCTTACTTCAATCAATAATCGATAGCCGATAAACCATCCGATCTTTGCTACCAAGTGTACCGAGAGACCCCCGGTTAGCCCATAGAGTCGGAGTTTGATCTTCAGTACTTTAAGACGAGATAGCTGCACCTTGAGATGGATGGGGTGCAGGTTTTCTTACTCCAACACCAATCAATAAGGACAACTCAATGGTTTGGCAAAGGGGAGTCCGTTTAATGACACGTACAAAAAATGAGGAAACATGGAAATCAACAGTGATGCGATAGCCCGTCTCGCTTCAACTCTCTTGAACTTCAAACAAAACATCACTTTTATACCAAAAACACGTCATAATCTGACGTGTAACACTCAAACGTTAACATGCAATTCTATTGGTTGGAAAAAAGGTAACTTTAATATAGGTGCTATATCTGTATATGGTAACGGAGTGAGGGGATTGGGTAAATACTGTCAGGTGGGCATCTAAGCCCTTTCCTTTGAAAATGACTACTTTAGACTTCACTAAAAGTACAATGTCTCATTGGTTCTACTAACTATAGGACCCTAGATTATTTGGTCCATTGTGATTGGGTACGCATCAACCCCATGCATAAATCTCCACTTTGCTTAGCAGCATGCAGAACGTTCAAGAAGGTGCAGGGTGTCCCCCAATTCACCCTGCCTTTCTACAATCAATCATCACTTTATGGGCTATGTGTCAATAAGTTCACTGTGGTTGGCCTCAAAACTGCATCTTCTTATCTCGAAAAAGTTCTGATATCTCTGTCTGGGTGGGTGCCAAGTGTAGGTGTGAAACTGTGCCTCTTCTCGCTCAGCTGGTCACGTGCTAGCACACCATGGATTTACCTCGTTTCTTTCAATTTGTGCATTTGATTTTCGTTTCACCCGCCACCTGCCTACACCTTCTTATCTCATTCCTTCGGTGGCAGGATATTCTGTTCTTAGCTTCAATTAGACGTAGCTACTGTTCATAGCTTCTATTGATATGACCTTGGCTTCCTCGGCACAAGCTGTCTCTGCCGAGTTTTGATTCAGTCATTTTCCTCATATTACTAAAATATGAAACTTCTTGCGTTTGGCCTATAATAATCTGGCTTAGTTCTGCTTTTCATGCAAAGTGGATTTGTACTTGTATAACATGCTTCATTTTGAGGTAGATTGTGTACAATGGTGCTTGCCGCTCTATTCTTCTACTTAGCATAGCAAGCTGCACTGATTTCTTTAGCTTTCTTGTGGTTACAAGCATATGTACAGGCGTTAGCTGGTTGAATATCTTCATCCTTCTTTCAGTTTAAGCTCCTTTGTATTCTAACATCGCTTTCTTCTTATGGGTTCACAATAACTTTATTCATGGTGTTTCATCTCTCCCATCATCCTTGGGTCGTCATATCTTCTATGGGTGCGTTAGTTCAGACCCTCGTGACGTCACCATTCGTCTTCCATTAAGGACTTTTTGGTTTCTTCCTGTACAGCACTCAAAAAATCTTCATTTCGTTTCATTTGCTGGTAGGGTTTTCTTAATGGGTACCTTACTGCCCATGGTTGTCTGGTTATTGGTACTTCAATAGGTATTGTTCTTCTGATAGGTACTGGGCAGAGCCCCACTGCTGCTCTCTGCTGGTTTATCTGCTCATCATACGTCACATATTTCAGTGTGAATGTTCCTGGTACTTCAAAATGGGCGACTGGAGTGCAGGATATATTTGGGACCTCCTCTACACTTCAACATTGTAAACTGTAATATGGTGAGTTTTCAAAATGTTTTCCAGTTCAAATGTTTTCTTGTCCTGCTTGTCATTTTTACAACGATTAAGGTCACCTAAAATAACCAGGGATGAGTTAGCTGTCATCATAGGTGCAATAGTGTTAATAATATCATCATTAAAGCTATCTACTTCTCCAGGGGGCCGATAAAGTAATACCAAATTCATGCTATAATTGAAATTTGAAATCAATTTAACATGAATGAAATCAATATCTGCACACTCGATTTTGGCCTCGTAAAACCTCAACAGTTTTTTGCATATAATTGCCACTCGACCTCCTAGGGCTCCCTCACGATGTTGCCCAACATAGCCTGTTCTATAGAAGGCCCATGAGCTTCAGTGTGCCATGTTTCTGTAAGGCACATAACATCCACCTCTCGCTCCTGAATATAATCATGTATATCTATTGTATACTACTATAGGGCGAGTATTTCGCAAAACCATAGTGAGGTCGGCAGGACAACTCTCTGTCCCCATAATAGGTTTCATTTTATCAGTAGTAAAGGATTCAATACCTATATTAGGTTTTATATTGTTTTATCTGGTGTAGTCCTAGGGATTTCAAGTATGACTCCTAATTGGGGGGTGTCTTTAATAATCACTCATGTGTGCTCCATATGTAACCCAGAGTCACTAGAATGTCTTTGGTTCTTACCCGTAGTTTCCCTTTTCTCAGAAATAACCACAATTGTAGAGTGCTTGAGCAAGTCTGCACATCCGTGCATGGACTTGCACAGACTCGCTGGTTCCATTTGCGCTGACGGGTTCGCGCCTGTGGACGAATAAAATACAGCGCAAGGACTACAGTCCTTCTGAGGACTGTAGTTTCAGCTCGCTTACACATGTTTGCCGAGAGCAAACTCGGATTCAAGTCACTCATGTGGGATATGATTAAGCAGCAGTCTGGCACTTACCGAATAGAGAGTTAACTCAGGGGGTACACAATATTTTAAATCTAGGTGGAATTACACATTTTTACAAGGTTACAGAATTAAAAGAACAATAATATCAGTTCATTTCTAAAAGAATGCACTAGGCAATTCAAAGCTTAGAACAAGCCTCCACTTAGGCTAAAAACAGCAATTTGAACAGTAATACACCTACTTGGCTATCTCTCTGTGGCCTCCGTAATAAGGTCATGAAGGCAAATCCTAGCTTGTGGTCCCGGGCATTGGAGCAATACTTTTGCTTGATTATCCAGGAAAGAGCTACACCTGAATCCTGGAAAGGGGCACATAAAGTGCCTATCTTTAAAAAGGGAGATAAAGAGGCACCAGAAAGTTACAGGCCTGTGGCCCTACTGGATGCGTATTCTAACATTTTTGGGGCAATACTACTCTCTTCATTGGAAGAATGGGCCACAGAAAATAATATAATAAAACCGTTCAGCTGGAATTTCGACCAGATGTCGGCACAAGTCTAGCAGGATGGATCTTGAACTATGCACACCGCTTTACATGGGAGGGAGAATATAAAAATATATACGTGGCATTGATCGATTTACCCCTAGCTTTTGATCGAGTAGACAGAGACAAGCTATGGAGAAAACTGGCTGACTGGGGACTCATGAATGGTCTACTGGCCCCTTTAATACACTTACATGATCATTCAGTCATTAGAACGTGTCTGAACCAAGAGGGCCAACTATCAGACAAAACTGGAACTAACAAAGGCCTCCGCCAAGGCTGCATTCTGGCACCATTTCTTTTTAATTCTTATATGGCAGACTTAGGAAATCACTTGGAACAGGCTTCATTCATTGCCCCAAAAATCCTGGGCATGAATCCTGGGCATGAAAGTCATTTGGATTACCTACTCCTAGACTGCACTAAAGTGGGAATCCAAAGACTCTTGAATAGCCTTGCAGAATATTGCCTAGAAAATGATTTGGTCATAAACATATGTAAAACCCTCTTGAATACCCTAACGGGAGGAAAGCGAGCAAAAACAAGACCAGTCTGGCTTGGAGGAATACAGGTGAAAGAGGCCGATAACATGAAATATCTAGGTTTCGATATTTTAAACACCCCGTCTAAGAAAAAACGAATGGGAGACTTTTATACAAAGGCTGTAAAAGCGGTGGCACAAATGAGGAATTTGTATTACAAATTTGGTAAACTCCCTATAATTCCTCTTGTGAAATATTCCAAAACTAACATCGTCCCAATGAGATTCACCACACTCTACCAAGAGGATTTTTGCCACCTGGAGGGTTTTATTTGGAACAAGGTTTGAGGGCTTCCAGGAGCTATACCCATTAGCGTAATTAGATTTGAATTGGGATTGCTATCTCTGGAGGCTGCATTCAACAGAAAAACAAGAGAACCTCAGCAACAGCTTAATTGATTCAACCATAAAGTCGCTTGAAGACCGGGGCCTGGAAAGAACACTACCTGATCAGGTCCGGGGGAGTTTTAAACATAGGTTCTGCCGAGCAGATTGGTGCAGAACATGTGACGTAGTAGGAAGCTATGAAACTTATTAAAACATTGTTAGTGACCATACAAGCTTAAGTGTTTGTGCACGGTAGCTTATGAAATATCCTTCCTCGAAAGTAGGCTATACTATAATGTGATTCAAAATGAACATTTTACCGACCATTAAAATTTGGTGAAAGGGGGAGGTGGAATGTTATACATTTTGTCTAAATGCGAGTGAGTGAATAGAACATCTATTTCTAAGCTGTGACAAATTGAGGAACCATCGAACACTTTGTTTTAAGAAATGTATAGATCGATAAGGAAGCAATACAGGGCATATACTTTGGAACATGTGTAGATCACAAATAGCTTATCAATTGAGTAAAGCACTGTTTCAATTGTTAACGACTATCAAGTTAAAAGAGTAAACAATATGAATTGCTGGAAACTCCTGAGAGAAGACTGAATGAGTAAATTGAATTTTTAATATGTAATGACCCTCCCTTCAAATTAATTTTAAACTTATTTATTTAGTGGAACATATGAATTGTGCTGGAAGGTTTTAAAATGTAGACGAGGTCACAATGCACCGTTTTAGAGTAATGTTTTGCTAAATTAATGCATTGTTATGATGTTTTCGCAAGGTATAATTTTTGAGAATTTGTGTATGGTTTTGACATTTTTTTAAAATAATATGCACAATAAAGACATTCGAACAAAAAAAAACCATAGTAAGGGAAACAAATGGGAAAATGACAGAAAGAAACGTATATAGTGGATATGTTTGGACCTGTAAGGTAATGGCTTCTGTGAATATTGAGAAAAGCAATGCACCGTTACATTTCCCTGACTCTTCTAGTTTGGAAATCACACATTTTTCATAATGTTTCACAAAACAAGCAGAACCACAAGGAAAAGACTGAGGCATGGTACAAAGGAATTTTATGCTGACAGCCTAAACAGACATATTTAGCATGTGAAAATAAGGAAAACAAATGTGGTGAGGAATGGCACACATAAATGTTTTTAAAGAGCACAGGCAGACCTTTTGAAGGATAGATGACGAGGGCAGGTTACAAAAGCATACAGTGACTAAAGCAGCGACAACATGTAGGTTACATTTGGGAAATTAAAGGGTTCTGTAACAAAGTGGAGTAGCAAATGTATGAAAACGTTATGAAAACCAAGAGAAAACAACATATGTCCTACCTTTCCGCATTCCCACAGGTGTCCCGATGAAAATGATTCCTCACATGTGTGAGTGCACCAACGTGGGTGCAAAGGGAGAAGGCCAAACCCCTGGTACATCAAATGCCCTGGGGAAGACTGGATTTGGCTTTGTGGACAATGCATAGATTTGAACACCCGTGGAATCCACAGAGGCCTGACTTGCGCAAATCGACCTAGAATGTATTACCCACAAGGCCCGGCAAAGTCCAAAATTTAGGGGAAAAAACAAGATTTTCAGACATTTGCTGCAAGGAAACCACTGAAACACAGTGCAAACAACACATGTCCTACCTTCCCATGTTCCCACAGGTATCCCGATGAAAACGGTACCTCATATGTGTGTGTGCAACTACCTTGGCGCAAAGGGAATAGGCTAAACCACGGGTAAGGGTTTTGGGAGTGCACATTTTGGTCTTGTGGGCAACGTACAGATTTGGGCTTGGGGTGTCACAGCCACAAAAGAAAACAGGGAACTTCATGCATTTCTGAAATGAAGACACCTGTGGCAATCCATAGAGATCTTACTTGCGTGAATCGCCGTAGTATTTATTACACACAAGGCCCGGCAAAGTAAAAAATGTAGGGAACAAAAGAACATTTTCAGCCACCAGGAAAGCACTGAAACATGCGACCAACAACACATGTCCTTCCTTCCCGCATTCCCACAGGTGTCCCAACAAAAATGGTACCTACATGTGTGGGTGCACCTACCTGGGTGCAAAGTGAAAAAGCTTAACCACTGGTATCCCAAAGGGTTTCGGGAGAGCACATTTTTTCAGGATTTTGGTCTTGTGGACAACCTACGGATGTGGGCCTGAGGTGTCGCAGCCACCAAGGAAAACAGGGAACCCCATGCCTTTCTGAAATGAAGACACCCGTGGGAATCCACAGAGGTCTGACTTAAGAGAAGCACCCAACAATGGATTACCCACAAGCCCTTGCAAATTCCAACATTTTGGGAAAAAACTACATTATCAGACATTTGCCACCAGGAAACCACCAAAACCTGCCACCAGCAACACATGTCTTACCTTCCCACCTTCCCACAGGTGTCCCGATAAAAACAGTACCTCACATGTGTTAGTGCACCTAGCTGGGCACAAAGGGAAAATGCGAAACCACTGGTATCCCAAAGGGTTTCGGGAGAGCACATTGTGCAGGATTTTGCTCTTGTGGACAACGTTCAGATTTGGGCCTGGGGGTGTTGCAGCCACCAAGGAATACAGGGAACCACATGCATTTCTGAAAAGAAGACACATGTGGGACTCCAAAGAGGTCTGACTTGCCCGAATCGCCCTAGCATGTATTACCCACAAGCCCCGGCAAAGTCAAATATTTAGGGAGAAAAACACAATTTTCAGACATTTGCCACCAGGAAACCACGAAACACAGTGCCAACAA
Organism: Ambystoma mexicanum; assembly: GCF_040938575.1. Classification (NCBI taxonomy): domain Eukaryota; kingdom Metazoa; phylum Chordata; class Amphibia; order Caudata; family Ambystomatidae; genus Ambystoma; species Ambystoma mexicanum. The sequence goes on along the minus strand of NC_090929.1, from coordinate 94,553,042 downwards.
CTCATGTCCTACCTTTCCACTTTCCCACAGGTGTCCCGATGAAAACAATACCTCACATGTGTGGGTGCACTGACCTGGGCGCACAGGGAAAAGGCTAAACCACTGTTCTCCCAAAAGGGTTTGGGAGAGCACATTTTGAAGGATGTTGCTCTTGTGAACAACATACAGATTTGGGCCTGGGGTGTCGCAGCCACCAAGGAAAACAGAAAACCCCATCCATGTCTGAAAATAATACACCTGTGGGAATCCACATAGGTCTGACTTGTGCGAATCACCCTAGAATGTACTACCCACAAGGCCCAAAATTCAGGAACAAAAACACAATTTTCAGACATTTGCCACCAGGAAACCACGAAACACAGCGCCAACAACTCATGTCCTACCGTCCTGCGATCCCACAGGTGTCCTGACAAAAACGGTACCTCAAATGTATGGGTGCACCCCCTCCCCCCGGGCACAAAGGGAATAGGCTAAACCATTGGTATCCCAAAGAGTTTCGGGGAGCACATTTTTGGATGTTGGTCTTGTGGACAACCTAGAGATTTGGGCCTGAGGTGTCGCAGCCACCAAGGAAAACAGAGAACACCATGCATTTCTGAAAAGAAGACACCCTCGGGACTCCACAGAGGTCTGACTTGCGCAAATCGCCCTAGAATTTATTACCCAGAAGCCCTAGCTAAGTCCAAAATGCAGGGAAAAAACACAATTTTCAGACATTTTCAACCAGGAAAGCATTGAGACACACTGCCAATGACACATGTCCTACATTCCCGCGTTCCCACCGGTGTCCCGACAAAAACAGTACCTCACATGTGTGGGTGCACCTACCTTGGTGCAAAGGTAAAAGGATATTCAACTGGTATCCCCAAAGGTTTCGTGAGAGCCCATTTTGCAGGACTTTGCTCTTGCAGACAACCTAGAGATTTGGGCCCAGGGTGTCGCAGCCACCAAAGAAAACAGGGAAAAATCATTAATTGTATTTGATCATTATAGCTATTATATGGGCCTCAACTTGGAATAAAAATATACTTGATTAAAGGGTTTCTTTCCATTATCTCAGGTAGGAGGTCGTTTCGAACTTACATGAGACCGCATTTAACTTTTGACTAATGGTTTAAAGTCAAAAGAGAAAGAAATTGCATCTTACAGACGTCCATTACCTCAAACGCAGGTCAATATCTATTAAATTAAGAATGTATTTAGCAGATCAAAATCTCTTAACACCACCGTTTCATGGGTAATTCTACCATTATGTGTTATTTTCTCATCACAAATGCCAGCCAGATGGTCTTTGTGAACACATAAATATTCTTTAATCTTCCCTGTTTGGCATTTTAAAGTATACTTTGAAACTGCATAAGCTTTGAAAAAGGACAACTGAATTAATTGGTTACAACTTAAAGAAATGTAGGAGTACATTTATTTATAACCTTTAAACACAGAATTGTGGTCAGTTTGTCTTAGAATTTACAGTTAAACATGTATAAGTGATTTCCTCAGCATATGTTATGTTATGTTATTGCACATTTGTATAGTGCCTTTCACCATTGGTATGATTCCAAAGCGCTGTGGGTTGAATGCCCTCAGGGACTGTAGTCCAGGTCAGTGGAGAGAGTAGAGTAGTGAAGTACTTTGGTGCACTCGGTATGTGTGCAGCCACTGCCGATTGGGTGGTGTGTAGCTGCATTCTAGTGCTAGTTGTGGTGCGGTGGTTGTGTGGGATCAGTAGAAAGTGTGCAGCATGGCCAGTTGGACTTGGGTAGCTGCATTGTGATTGCGCAATAACCATATGATACTTTTTGATTTCATGTATGTGTTCGTGATCAGACTTGAACTGTTGTTCTTCTTTATTGTTCCTTACATGGCATGGCATTGGAATTCAACATGCTACTTTCCTTGACTTGTGTGCTCGAATCCTTTTCGTTATAAGTATCCAACAATGAGCATGAGTTAGATATGAGCCCAGGTTTGAGAAGAGTTATGCATGTAGGCATGTGTCTATGATCAGATACGTGATTAGATACATTCATGTAGATACGAGTGCTGAACCCTCACTGACCGCCTTTCGGAAAACCCTGAAAACGACCCTGTTCATCTAACAATTACATGGCCTAGCCCTCATAATTGTATTGTATGATGTATTATGTGGTATATCTGATCACAGGTCACTGCCTTACTGTAACCCAAGGCACAACCTGCTCACATTGTAACTAAGTCTTCCTTGCAAGTAACAGTGCCACAATGCCCCTGGGCTGCCTGCGCGCTATATAAATGTAATCAATAAATAAATAAATAAATAAGGGTCAAGATGTGAGAATGTTTATGGGCACAGATATGGTTTGAGTATGGGTATAATAAGGGCTATGGGTATTACCTCTTATTGTCATACTCAGCAATCTTTCCTAACAGGGCAGGACCCGAGGCTACTCGAGTGTTTTGAGGAAAGAACTGTGGTGGTATTTGGACCACATGTGAACTGACCATGGCTGCCCATTTCCAGGGAAGTTCCGTTTTTATTTAATACATTATGTGTTTCTCACAGTGGTGAGCTGGTGTCAGGGGGGAAGTGGGCCATGGGTGAACAACATGTGCGCGGATGCTGCGTTGAAATGCTCACAGGTTCTTTTGCCTCGAGAAGCCGGGTGAGCGAGTGAGTGACTCTGTGCAGATATGCCTTCGAATGAAGATATACACTCCAGCCACCACTTGTTATGTCTACTGAGAGTGCCTGTCCACCAGTACCATGCACATGTGAACATAAGACAAGACTGTAAGGCCGATGGCTGCACGGGGAGACCATGATGCAGGGAGGCCTGGTGTGGTACCAGATGGACACTCATGCAACTGTACACCAGGGACCCCAGAGGCTGAAGAGTCTTAAGGATTGTCTTCTTATCAACATAAGGTATTGGAGATCCCTTCGGGGTGTTGCCTTTCATCTAAGCAAACAACCCCTGGGGTTTCACAGCCTTCCAGCTGTATTTTTGGGTTATGGGTGAGTAATAAATAATAAATGTGAAATTACATTTTCCCACAAATTAGCTTTAATCTTTATCTTGTCCTAAGAATTGTTGGATGGGAATTGTTCGGGAGCAAATACACCTGCCATGATTGGGAGGGGTCTACAAAAAAGTTTGCATCTCCTTCAGACAAAACAGCACACTCCACAGAATTAAACACATTTCTAAACTAATGAATTTAGGGAGAGGCACCTGCGGCCAAAAATATGCCCAAATGTATAGTGAGGCCATTAGCGTCTGAATATGTGTCAGTTCAATGGACAGGCTGACGTGTGGCTGCGATTATCAGTTTTAATGAGTTCAGTTACCATTCCAACATGGCTACCCCCTCTTCTGGGCCACATTTTACTTTCAATTGACTATATGTTGGGTATGAAATTAATTGATTAATGCAAAACATCTTACATAACTAATTCCGTTTAGGAATTAGATCAGCATTTTGTAGAAATGTTTGGGATTTTTTTTAATGAAATCTTTCCATGGTGCACATCTGTTTCCATATGGGTTGTTTGAAGATGGCCGCACAATATAAAAATGCGCAATTTCAGGACAGCCTCTTTGATGTGATGATTCTGAGCAGGTTAGAATTTTAGCACATTCAGACTTTTACAAATGATTTTACCTACATTAGAACCGCGGGAGGGAGAGCCAGCCAATCAGATGGCTAGGAACGCAGGCTTGCACCGCCACCACAAGCCCATGTTCCAAGCCGCCTGACGGCCGGATCTCACCGTCCCAATCGTACCCCCATCCTCCGTCCCCATTTTAATTTATTTTATTTTATTAACCCCCCACGCCATCCCACTTACCTTATTTCTGCTGTGTCGGCTCTCTCTGTCGCAGCCACACCTTACTCTCAGATTCCCATTTCCGCCATGGAAAGGGAAGATGGGGTCCGTACGGAGCCCCGCCTTCCCTTTCCATGGTGGCCATTTTGGTATAGGATTTCCCTTCCTAAAACGGGACACGCGCAACGTCCCCTTGTCGGTGGGAAAATCTTTTTTTTTGTAGCACCCTGGGTTGCCGCTTTGGTAACTCGGTGTGGTAATGGCCTTATGTACCCGGTCCACCAGCAACACTGGGGGGTAACGACCCGGGGCCCGCGTTAATGTCCCTCGCTTCGCTTGAACTATTAACTGGGGCTGTGCAACGTTACCCCCCGTGTTGCCCATAGGACGGGTACATAAGGCCACATTCCGAGAAGCTTACATAGCTGCCACAGCTATTTAATCATGAGCCATCACCCGCTTGGTAACTTTATAATTTATGTATATCATTCTTGTAATTGATACAACACCACTTATTGAGGTATTTTTAAGTAATTAGAACACATTCATGCGCTGGTCTTGGAAGCACGACCACGCAGAGCAACAGAGATCTGTGCTTAGAAACCAAACTCATGTACGTTATTGGGCGCGTAATAAAAAAAACAATAAAATAAATTTAAAAAAAATTTATTTCAGGTCAGAGCACGATTGGTGAGCTGAAAGAAAATAATGTATTTACTTACAAGAACTGTTTAACGAACCTATGCTTTTCCATAGGAATTTGACATAAGCATTGGTGAGTTACACCATTTAATTTCACTATTTCACTTATTTTCAATAACTAACAACTTAAAAGCAGTCTTCCACTTGTACTAGTTGCAAGAAGCTCACACCCAGGAACGTTTTAAAACAGACGTGTCTTTTGTAGCCTTTTTTAGGGGACTATGTTAACTCTGGCCTCTGTGACACTTGTGAGTGATTAGCATCACAAGTGTTTCTTGTTTAACTTAATGTTGCCTATGCTTTCTGAGGAAGCATTTCAGTCGCCTGGTAAATTATTTTTTGTGTGTATTTGTTTAGATCCAGAGCCAGTGGTTTTGATTTTATTTGCTAATTCATGCCGTGCATATCTCAAAGGGACCAGGCAAAAATGTATCTAGGCACAGAGATAGTATTACTTGGTTGTCACAATGTCACAGAAACACAGGCTGACGATGGAAGACCAGAATCTAGGCAAACATATGGGTTTTTAGTTGTTTCCTAAAACCTGGCAAGGAATCAAGGCATGGAAGCCTCAAAGGCAGAGCATTCCATGCCCGGGGGCCAAAAGGAGAGAACCATCTCTCACCCCAAGTGGTCGTTCTGACCAGTGGAACCTGCAATAGGCACTGATCTAAAGAACGCCGCAGTCTCCGTGGACGATACAGCTGGATTTTTGCATTTCAATAAGATGGTGCCACCCCATGGATATACACCAGACAAGGCACCTTAAACAGGATTCTCTGGGAGATTGGAAGCCAATGCAAAATTCTTCTATATACTGCCAGATTTCGGTTCTTCTTTTTAATGAGAAAATCAGTCTGGTTTCAGAGTTTTTAGCTACCTGTAATCTCCTTATTTAAAATGTTTGGACCCCCATAAGGAGGGCATTGCAGTAGTCGAGTCTAGCATTGGTCAATATTCCAATTACTATTGGTCGATCCTTTTCTGCAATGAGAGACAGAACTGGTTTTGAAAGTCTCAATTGGTAATACACTAACTTTACCATTTGGCTGATCTGTGGATTGCAGTCCATACTGCCAGATACAGCCTAGATTCTTCATAATATCTGAATGTCTAGTGGGAACACCAAACAAAGAGGGACATGGAGTCGTCTGAACCATTTTGTGTACCAATCTCTCTGGGCCCAGCATGATAACCTCTGTCTTTGAGGGGTTCCATTGGAGTTTATTCTCCAACATCCAACTCTTAATCCTGTTTGCACAGGACAAAACCAGACCCACTGCTTCCAGGGGCTGGTTGAGTCACACATAGATCTGGTTGTCATCTGCATAGTGGTATGACAACCCAAATTCAATAAAGATATTCAACAATGTCCGAATGTAAATGTTGAATAACGAAGGTGAAAATGATGACCCCTGAGGTCTGAAGTACATAATTTATAAAAATTAGCTACTTGCAGCGAGAGGGGAGGGTGTACATCTTTATTTTTGATGTGCAACTCGCTACAGACAAATGGGTCAGTTAGGGCAGCAAAACCTGAAATTAGGAAAGAAGCAGGAGGGAGTGAGAAACAGGGGTATTGCTTTTTCGGGTGAAGGTACCCTTCGTGGGATCGATGTGGAAGGTATGGGGAGATCAGGTGTTGTTAATAATCATAATTCACTGATTACACCGTAGTTACATTCCTAGCAAAAAACGAAATTGTAAAATAAAATGCTTTAACACATATTCCTCTCCACGTCTGCTAAATCCCTTGTCTTCACCATCAACCCCCACCTCTCCTTCACACACCACATAGCCACTGTCACCAAAACATGCAATCTACAACTACACCTCCTACGCAAAATCAGACATACCCTTCCTCCTGATGACTTGTGCACCAAGCACTGGTTCTCTCTAAATTGGACTATCAATATGCTCTCCTCACTGGAGTCCCCAACAACACCCTTGTCCCCCTGCAAGCCATACCAAATGCAGCAGCAAGACTCATCCTCCGCCCACCCAAACATTCACACATCACCCCCGCTCTTGCACTGCTTCACAGGCACCCATACCCCGGAGAATTGCCGTCAAAAGACTCTGCCATCCACCGCAAAACTCCATCTCAGCTTCATGACGAACTCAAACCCATCACACATCACAAACACAGACAAGCCAGTCGATATCTTGTACATATTCAACTCTGCAAACTCTCATGCACACAAAAACAAGCATTTACCCACTGGGCACCCAGGGCCTGGAACACCCTACCTCTTCATATATGCACTGCCTCCTCGATCCCCACTTTCACAAATAGCCTCAGAACATTCCTGGTATCCCCTCACATAACTCTGCCCTGCTCCACTGCTATTAACTGTCTGCCCTCATCTTCCTATCCTTTCCTGAAAACATTTGGTAACTTCTTGTTTCTACTCCCACCTTTTCAAAATTTGACCCAAATAAAGCCCCCCACCCCAAGGCCCTCTGATTAGGGCCATCAATCAACACGAATTCAAATCAATAAATACATTATTTAACAACCATATCTATACATGCAGTCAACTGGAAATGTGTTTAATCGCTGCCCCTTAGAAGGGAAAAGTGACTTTCGATGGTAGGGATGTGAGGAAACAGTGGCCTATATTAGCAAACAGCTTTTAAGCTACTACCCTATGGATGGTACTCTACAAGAAAATCGTTCTTCTTAAAAGGTGGTGTTATGCTGTTAGCATTATTTACTGCTGAACACCCCAATGCTCAGATCATTACCTTTTATGGTACCCAGGCTGCCAGACTTTGCTGCAATTTGAATTTACAGATATACATACGTAAACTGTTGTGTTTGATTGCTATGACTATTGAACTTTCCAGAATTGTTGCGTGTGGAGATTATTAAACATTGTCGAATTCTAGAATGTTTTGTGGTTATAAACTCATTGCACAATGTGGGATTGCTAATTTTTGGAGCCATTCGGAATTGATGAATTTTAAAACCTTCCAGGGCTTATAAACATTTTGTATATTTTAACAACTGTATCATTTATTTGTTTATTTATTTTTATTTATTTTTATTTATAAAGCGCCCAGCACCCCCGAGGCATCGTGGCGCTGTTACAGGATATTCACTTGGTGCATGTTATACAGGTTATGCAGGGAATACATTCGGTGCAGGTTATAACATTATTACAGGAGTAGATGTATACAACAGTATATGACATTGAAGAGAAGGTGTTACAGGTTACAGAGGGAAAGCGTTAGAGACAACGCATGACACAAGGTGGTCTAGTTGAACAGCTTTGTTTTTAGACCGTTCCTAAAGGTTGTCAAGGATTCTTCTTTTCTTAGACTGAGTGGGAGTGAGTTCCAAGCTTTAGGGGCTAGAACCTCAAAGCTAGAGCCGCCTGCTTTAGCTCTGTTGAATGCAGGGACTGACAGGGACATTTGTAACATTTGAGATTTGTAACTTTTCAAATAGTGTTGGCTTTCGCAAGATTTGGGATCAGTGACCTTTGTAACCTGTTATGATTTATGATTTTTGCAGCATTTTTCAGAATTTGACCCAAATAAAGCCCCCCACCCCTGCAGCAGAGTCTGGCAGCCTGGGTACCATAAAAGGTAATGATCTGAGCATTAGGGTAATGCATAACCTGTATAACATGCACCCAGTGAATATCCTGTAACAGCGCCACGATGCCTCGGGGCTGCTGGGCGCTTTATAAATAAAAATAAATAAAAAAATAAATGATACAGTTGTTAAAATATACAAAATGTTTATAAGCCCTGGAAGGTTTCAAAATTCATCAATTCTGAATGGCTCCAAAAATTAGCAATCCCACATCATTGATACTATTCCCTGCCACTCCCTGTTTTTCGAACATTTTTGGGTTGGCTGCTTTTGAAATCTTATGGGGGGAGGAGATTGTGGATTTTAGAACCATGTGGAATTGCCAGTTTTGGGGATTATGCAGAGTCCTTTGTAACTTTGAGGGACTGACCACATTTTGATCCTTATTGGCCTGCAGATTTTTCCAACCAATATGGACTACACCCTCTTGGAATTCTGTCGCATTGCTAACTTTTGCAAAGTGCACGATTGAGGACTTTTGAAATCGTGTTGATTTGCAGACTCTTTGATCTTTATGCAATTTTAAAATGTTGGATCCTTGGCAAATCGTTCGCTGTGGAATCTTGCTTTACCACTGAATTGTGGAACTTTGCTGGATTGATGTGTTTTGCCTTCTAGTTACAATGCCATTTTTCATTGTTTGAAATGTTTTGGTCGCCTTTGGAACAGTATGATTTTTGTACCATTGTAGAGTTGCATACTTTTGAAAATCTTGTAGAGTTTGATGCATATTTCGATCCATGTGCATTTTCTGACTTTTCAGAGATTGTTTGTGAGCATTGGGACAATAAGGGAATGCTGATGTTTTATCACCACGAGTCATGGGACTTTGCAGGAATGCTGAGTGGTGGGACAATGCATGATTTCTTCATGTAAATACCTTTCAGTATTGCTGCCTTCAGAATGATGAGTGACTACAAGCTTTTGAAAATTAAGGTCTTGCCATCTTTTGGAACTAATCCTATTGTTGGGTTTTTGAACGAAGTGATATTGCTGACTTTTGGAATGCTTTATAGTTGCACATTTTAAATCTTGTGGTACTGGTAGCTTTTGCCTTTTCAGATTGCTGATGTTCGGAAACATGGAGCATCACTACTTTTTGGAATTGTAACTACTCTTGACTTTTAGAGCGTTGTTGTATTGTTGACCTTTGGACTATCGTGAGGAGCATTCTTTTTAAATCATTTGGTGATATTGATTTTTAACATTGTAGAAATGGCAAAGGATTGTGCCAATTGTGGTCATGCAGGATTGCTGACATCTGAGAATCTAAGACATTATTGAAACCTTCACAATTGCCTACTTTTTTTTGAATAGTTGGATTTCTGTGTGATCTAATATTTTTTTCATGGCTTCGGAACATTGTACGATTGCAGACTATGGTTCCTTTGTGTTATTGCAGGAATTGGAATCATTGTGGAATTTCTGACCTTTAGATCCTTGCTGTTTTGATTGATATTTTACTTTTGTTTAATGTTGACTTTTTAATTTTATGTGTGTGCCATCATTTGGAAACCTGGCAGGCGAGCTTCCTTTTGCAACCATGCAGACCTGTCACACATTCAAACCATTTTTTAGTGCATTCCTGATGGTATATGTACTAGGGCAGACCTTTTGAATCTTGTGCAGGATTGGGCTATTCTGGAATTTTGTGGAATTGGTATTAGTTTTGATGTTGTGGAATTTCTAGCTTCTGGACCCCTGTGAGATCACTAACGTTTGGAACCATGTTGAATCCCTAATTTTTGTAATGTTAACTTGCTGATTTTTAGACTAACCTGGGCACACTCTTTTTAAATCATGTGGTATTGCTGACTGTTGAATACCGTGGCAATGACAAAATAGGGTGTTTTTTTAATGATGCAAAATTGTGGATATCTGAGAATGTAAGAAATGATTGACTTGAAACCTTGAAGATTTCCCCTTTTTTTAACATAATTGGTGGTCGGTTATTTGCAATTCAGTGTGCTCATTTTTGACTGGACTTTGGAATACTGTATATTTGAGGACTATTACATCTTTGAGAAATTGTGTATATTGTAATCCTTGTGGAACTTCTGTTATTTGGATCTTAGTCAATTTGCCAAATTTTGGAACCTTGCAGGACTATGACCAGAATTGTAAGTGCTTGCCATCTTTCAGTATATGGCAGCTTTGCTTACCTTATCTTCTAGATTTATCTACATTCGGAAGCATGTTTGAGGGTCTTCATGTTGACATATGTCTGATCACTGACTGTTTGAATACTTCCGATGTAGGGTGTTCTGGACCTTTGCAGAATTGGAGCCTTTTCAGATATTGTGGGATTTCTGACTTTGTTTCCATGCAGGATTGTTGACTTTTGACCTTCATGTAATGTCGGTTTCATGATTTGTACACAATTGACGTCTACAGAAGATCTCTGGGATTAATAACAGTTGGTCCTTGTGCGATTGCCAAATCGTTTAACTCGTTGGCATTGTTCACATGTAGTTAACTTGTGGGATTTTTGAAATCATGCATGATTGCTGACTTTGCCCACCCTGTATTTCAGCACTGAATATCAAAGTCGACCGATAAACTGCTTTTCATGTTGATTATGAGAACAAGCTTTTAATTAGGAGAATTCACCATCTTCCTTAATGCAATGCATAACATGTAGAGCATAGAAACCAAGCTGTTGTTTAAATTACCATTACTCTATCCCATCCACTTTGGCTTCAATAACCTGGCTTTGGGGCCCAAACAAGTCAATTTAAGTTCTTCTGCATGGCCCATTTTCATTACACTCTATCTTAGATACTACATCCAGTTGACGATCAGTTATTGTCAGTTTCATTTTTCTGTAATGCAGGAGTTGCCAATTCTCAAAATTAGCAAAAACAGAACGTCTTGTATGCCAGCAGGTGACCCCTATGTTCACTCCTGTGGGATAAGAAAGATCCCTTAATAGTTACAACCATTTAATTCGGGTTCAATACCTTTTCAAAGCATAGGTGGTTACTGTTAGCATAAACATTCGTAATGAGTGTTGCGCAGAGCCCAGTCCAAACTCTTCAATCACTCAGTGAGTAAAATACATTCCTTAAACTCAATAAGGTTTTTCCCAAACACATAATTCGAAAGTAAGAAGCATAAAGCAAAGGTAGGAATTCTCCAATTTCAAATCAACATGATTACAAAAAACAAAGATTTTAGTTGTACATTATTTGATTGTGTTACATCTCTCACACAAAGGTTCACAATTTCAAACAGTGGGTACAACAATCAATAGTAAACATCCTAATGGGCTCCACTCATGAAAGTTGCTGATCAGCACAAGGGAATAGTTAACCCTGCACAGTCATTACGGAACTTCAATCGACAGCATCTGGGAACATTCCCACTGCGATTGGCAGTTAGTTAGTTTGTCTTACCTTGCACCCTGATGATTCTATTGGGAACAAGTTTACACATGGGTTTAACATTAAGCTTCCTGTGTCACCCCACAGGTACACTATTGGATTGGAATTATTACACACAAGAACAATAGGCTCTGAGGCCCTGAAGAAGGATCCAAGGATGATCCGAAACACGTTGGCAGAACTCTAACAGAACTTTCATGAGTGGAGCCCATTAGGATGTTTACTATTGATTGTTTTACCCACTGTTTGAAATTGTGAACCTTTGTGTGAGAGATGTAACACCATCAAATAATGTACAACTAAAATCTTTGTTTTTGGTAATCATGTTGATTTGAATATGGAGAATTCCTACCTTTGCTTTATGATTCTTACTTTCAAATTATATTTTTGAGAAAAACCTTATTGAGTTTAAGGAATTTATTTTACTAACTGGGTGATTGAAGAGTTTGGACTGGGCTTTGCCCAACACCCCTTACGAATGTTTATGCTAACAGTAACCACCTATGCTCGGAAAAGGTATTGAATCCGAATTAAATTGTTGTAACTGTTTAGGGATTTTTCTTATCCCACAGGAGTGCACATAGGGGTCACCTGCTGGCATACAAGAGGTCCTGTTTTTGCTTATCTTCATAAGTCCTGAGTGGCCTTGGGACTCTTTGCCCCTCTACACATGAAATGATTTGACATACTTGATTTTTTTACAGAATCTGTATTGGAATTACACAAACATTTGATCTTGTAACCTGGTTAAACTTAGTAGTGCCCCCAGCACCCCACTTCTCAATTCTCAAAATTAGCACATAACTCCAGAACTCACTGCCGACCCAGCTTCTGTGTTCAACAATACAGCAGCATTTATGGCCCAGGAAGGAAAGCCACATCCACATTGAGTGGTTGTGCCATAGCATCTGTTCGACAGGCACCCTTACCGCCTGCCAACCTTTCGTATCTATAGATGACAGACTATCAATATGCCCCCTTCTTTATATCCACAGGGTTTATGGTGACTGCTTTGTAGCATTTCTGCCAAGCCACCTCCGGACGCCTTTCCTACTGAGTAATACGGTAAGCGCCCATACTATACCACAACGTATTATTACTGTGGTAAACCAGATAGGTGACCCTCATTAATTAGGTCCCTTTCTTGTGTTTTTTTGCACAGGTCTGGTCTAGACGCCCTTACTCTACTAAACAGAGAAGAGAATTGTGAACAAATTATTCTACAACTGTTTTACTGGAGAAATACTGGAGAAATACACCTTCCTTGTCTACCCACTCTTTAAACATCTGACACTCAGTTATTGACTACTGAACTACCTTGGAACCACATATTTAGAAACAACCCCCTTTGGGTTTTTACGTTTTGGAAACACTTTACCCCTGAAGAAGTTCCCATAACAAAATTATCTTTTCAGAGGAACGAAACATGTAGGGCTTATGTCGACATTAATACTAAATGTTGTGAACGAGATTAATACCCTCATAGGTTGCTTATTAGATCATTACAAGACAAAAGTACCAACCATAGAGTAACCAGAATTGTTTAGTACTCTGCATCCTGGGTTTCCGTTTGTCTTTTTGAATTGCGGTTTTCGAATATGGTTATTAGACCATAGTTTTAAATTGACAACATTGTTGTATCCAAGTATTTGTACCTTGAGTGTGTTGTTAAATAGGTACGGTCCGTTGTATTTTTGCACTTTACGTTACTTGCACCTTACACCCCATACCGGTAGACCCCTTGGAGGCTTTCTACCAGTATAAGGTTGCACTTGCACATTGTCACTTTATGAGATTTCTAATGCTTCCTATGATGTTGTATTATAACAGTGAATATGTATTAAATTTGCTATAGTTTTTGATTAATGTTAGTGTGACTTGGTTGAATTCTCCAGTCACACAAATACCTGATGTCAAGAGTGTATGCATGTGACCCATCCCCCATAAGTCTAGTGATCTGCTCTACTGGACTCTACCTGACCGTAAGAGGCAGGGAGCTTGTTTTTCTTGTGATCGATATTTCAATATCTGGTTCACTCCCCTCTCCTTGACACTTATAGTCCCTCTAGTGTTGTATAAGCCAGGAAGGAAAGCACCTGGGTCATCTCTCAGGAAGGCTAGCAAGTGTGTTTCCTCAAATGAAGTTCTGGTTCAGTCAGGGCGGTCTGGTGATGGAGGGAGAATACATAGATTTCATAAATCAGAGCCACGCGCAGAGGTGTGCAAACTGGTAGAATTGCAAACTTTGGGATTTTTCAGGATTGCAAACTCTAGAGCTTGTGCTTGTGCCCGCTTTTGGAAATGTATGATGCTGCTGCCTTTGGCACTGGTGTTGGGTTGACCACATTTGTGATCCTGTGGGCTTGGTGACATTTCTGAGACATGGCGGACTGCAACTTTTGGAAGGCGCCTGTACGGCCAGTTTTGAAACCTTTTCGCAATGCAAACAATTGGAAACTTCTAGGCCTGTCTACGTTTGAAATCTTGAAGGGTGGGTGACATTCGGAACTGCATGTGACTGTGGAGTTTTGAAGAAAGGTTGTATTGCACAGGAGAGGAACCTCCCTGTATAGACCACTTTGAAAATATACCCAAAATGCTGATTTTGAAACTTTGGAAGAATGTAAACTTGTGGAATTTTTTATTGGGTTTGCTGACTTTTGTTAACCAGTGGGACAGCTAATCTTTTGACCTTGCAGGATTTGCACACTTTTGAAAAATCAAGGGACTGCTGCATTTTAGTTGATTGCGGCACTGATGACTTTTAAATCATGCATTAGGAATAATGCTTGGCGCCATGTGGAGTTGCCGACTTTTGGAATCTTTCAAGATTGCTCATTTCTGTAACTTTTCAGAACATCTGGCTTTTGAAACTTTATGGGTTCTCTGACCTTTGAAATGTTATGGGTTTTCTGAATTTTGAAATGTTACTGGGATTTCTTACTGTTAAAGCCTTGATGGTTTAATGAATGTTGAAGCATCGTGGGCTGGTTTTTGAAGCCTTATTGGTTTCTTACTTTTTAAGCCTTACGTGTTAAATGACTTTTGAAGCCTCGTCATTTTCTCACTTTTGAAGCCTTATGGGTTTTCTGAATTTTGAAATCTTATGGATTTCTGACTTTTGAAGCCTCAGGCGGTTTCTGACTTTTGAAGTCTTAGGCTCTTGAAACCTCGAGTGATTGCAGTGACTGCCTTGTTTGGAATCTTCGGCCATTGCGACCCTTGGAACTGTGTTGGATCAGTGGGATTTGGGGTTGCTGTTGAACTGGCTAAATCTTGAGTCTTCCAGGATTGTCAGATTTTGGAATCTTGTGCTATTGCTGCCAATCAAATCATTGGGGCTCATTACGAGTCTGGCGGTAGCCGTGCCGGTAAAACCGGCAGGCTGACGCCGGTCCCGTAGGGAATTACCGGCTCTGGACTTGCCGGACTGGTAATTCCAGAGCCGGCATTCCGTTACTCCCCATTCCCGTGGAGTCCTATAGGACTCTGTGGGAATGGGGGCAGTGGAAATACCGGCACTATGCGGTAATGGTGCCGGTGTTTGTACGTCCATGTGCGGCCGGTGGCGTTATGCCCACCAGGTCAGACCTGGCGGGTGTAACACCACACAGCCACATAACTCGGAGTTAGCCGGTCCGGAAAACGCTGCCAGTACAGTTTTACCGACACCGTTAAATCTGGACCGGCTAACTCGTAATGAGGGCCATTATGACTCCTGGGGAACAATGCAGAATTGTTGACCTTTGCACCCTCCTTGATTCTTCTGCACTCTGTTTGGGGTATGGATTTTACGTGTGCCTTGTCACTGTCCCCTTCAATAGAATTCCCAATGCAGTGGCATGTGAGCTTCATAAATTATGCAGATATTACCCAATCGCTGAACTTGCTTTCCCTACACTGACTCCCAGTGGCCAGACACATCTACATTAAATCACTGTTTATTGGCTGGTGGGTTCATTACTGGCTACCAACACTACAAGCAGCAAAGCTATCCATTCATGACATCACCAATTGCCCACTTGACTCCATCTCACTTTGGGTTATCTAAGTATCATTGCGCGGGAAGGACAAGTTATGCATTTGGATGGAAGCCATACGGCTGTCGAACTCCCTCCCATCGTCTACTCCAGCCATCCGATCAGGGGCGTTGCTAGGGGGGGCTAAGGGGGCTGTAGCCCCTGATCTTTTGGTTGTAGCCCCGTATAGAATCTCAGGAGCTACAGCCAAAACACTAGCTAGCCCCGAGTCCCAACAGTTCCGACATCAGTGTAGCCCCGGGTCTTTTCCAGACCTAGCAACTCCCCTGCATCCGATACTGCTTATGGTTCAGGATAGTGTTAAAATCCAGGTTCTTACCTCCGTGAGGTAGGTTACTCAGCCTGGTTTAGTCCGTGCTCAGGCGATAAAGATTGCCAAGAGTGCACCCAGAACCTAAAAGGTACCATAAACTAACATGTGTTCTTGCGGAGAAGCAGACCTTTGGAGTCTTGCATGGTGTTTGCCTTCCACCCACCACATATTGAAGAGCAACACATGCACCACTCTGCTCTCTGAAACCGTGCCAATGGAGTGAGGCTGTGGCGGGGGGGGGGGGATTGGGGAAGGTGGGACGAAGCTTGAGAGGGAAACAGCAATAATTGGGAGCACAGCAATCCACGTTAAGGGTTATGCGTTCCTCCACAGCCATTAAACTTCATGCTAAAGGCCTATTGGTATGAGAGCTTGTCCACGAGCCATTGGCCGCAGCTTCATTCCCGCTCCAGCGCAGTGCTTTAATAAATGCAGCCTACCCATAGGCCTTACGTAGCCCTCATTAGTGCAAATGAGTGCCCTGCTAGGGGGCGTGGGGACAGTGGGAGCCTCGGCGGTCACTTGATGATAAGTGCGACTGAAAAGGGTCCTTTGCCTCTGGAATGCTGATTCCTCCCTGATTGGTTGAACAAGGCAACAGGAGCACAGCTAAGCTCCGAGGCATTGCAGTGGGTGAACTAATGATCACATGCTCTGTGTATATGTCTGGTCCAGTCCAGACACGCAGAAGCGCGAATGCTGTGTCACAAGCAACACACGCATACACGCACACCGAGACATACGTGCACGCAGACACCCAAACGTCCGCAAGTACACACACACATGCACACATGCACACACCCGTACATCTACACACACTCACAGGTACGCGTGCGCACACTTATAGATACACACACACAAAAGTGCACGAGCACACACACATGCACGCGTACATATACACACTCGCTCACATACGCCTGCACGCACGCATGCACACACTAAAACAAACACAGACGCATGCGTGCACACACATAAACATCCACACACACAGGCACAAATACACACACGCACGTACATGCACACACACTCAGACATACGTATACACATACTTGCGTGCAAACACACTGATTTTTATTGTTCTTTTAATTGCATTTAATTTCCTGAGTTGTTTTATTTAAAAGAAACAAGCCGTGAATGCTGCAAAACGTTGCCAAGGTTTCTGCATAAATGTTTCAGTGGTACAGCAGCTGCGCGCGGGTCCACGCTTTGGGACGGCGTCCATTGGCTGTCTATCAGTGGCTGAAAAAGCTGCATTTTTTAAATGGGTCATTCAAAGGGGACACTGCTTTGAAATGGGTTTTGGAAGCACAGAGCGATCTCCCCGCAGGGGAACTTTCTTCATTGCACCTGCTGCATCCAGGCTTCTGTTCTCGTGTGTGTACTTGCCCTGCCATGGCCGCGTGAAGGAGACCGCAGAGGAGTGTGACCGGAAAGGAGAAGTCATTTCTTTCTATTGTACGCGGGACATCTTCTGCGTTACGTCATGCGGTAAGGGCGGGGCCCTGGCTACGTTCCCCGCAGATTGGCATAAACTATATTCACACCCAGCTGCACGAGGTGGAAGTAGAATATTTGGCTACTTGCAACCCAGCCAGCAAAGGGGCGCCAGTGTGGAGGAGGCAGGGGGGCGGGGTGACCAGGCCACTGACATAGAAGTAGGACTACAGCTTTGCCACCCTTGAGACTTCACACCATCCCACTAGACCTGCAGAGAAATATGTCTACACCGGGCTCTCCATTCATGACATTTTATTGGGCGCCTTGAGTGCCAGCACATCAAAGATACACCTGAGAGTCACTGGGATCCTCTACCCTGCTGCCAAAGTGCCACGAGAGCGAATCAACATGTGTGGCCCTTCCCTGAAAATTGCGCTCCTGAGAAGCGATCAAGACTACTGGTGAACCTCCTTAAATGCGTGGAACCCCTACTTTGAATGAGCATCACCTTTCCAAACTAGGAAACAACCCATCATGATCACCCCAATAACCTCAAAAGTGCACCAGACACACACAAGTGTGGCCAAGCAAGAGCAGGTGCCTGTTCTGCCCCCAATCATGGAACGCCTCAGGAAAGGTCTCCTCTATAGTTCTCAGATAAACCAAAGGAATCCCACCGCTGTCACAGGACTGGGAATGGTGGAATTGAAATGATCTGCCTTGCCACTGAGAGGGACACTTAAAACAAGCATTGACAATGCCAACAGGTTGGGCATGTGTGTAGGTCTTGAAAAGTCACTTGCCAGGCAATGCCACAGTGGTATTAACTGGTCATTGATGGTAGCAGAGGCAAAATGGTCCAAGTACCTGGGCATCATAAGCAGTGCCTGACAAATGCCTAATAAATATACACAATTGCTTTACCAATGGTTGTTTTTAACAGGACTTCAGTGAAGGGCGTGCATACTGCTTATAAATCGAGTGGCTGAAGGCAGACCTGGTTAAGAATTTTTATGACATCAGTTGCACGTTTGCAGCACCAATAAGGTCATTAATTCTCAGAAGACTCCTTTGAAAAAACACTGTCCGTCATTTCGAGAGCGACATTTGATGGTAAGGCTTGAATAAAGTACGCTCAAAGAGTTCCCATGAAGAGGTGTTTTGGGCAGGGAGGGACAGGAACTGGGTGGGAATGGCCATAAGAATGCTGAGCGTCTTCCAGTTGATGTCCTGCATAATGCCATTCTGCAGGTCATTGTGAATCCCTTCTCTTATAATATGTATGTGCTCATGGGCTTTGCAACGGGAACATGCTGAGTTAAGCCGGTCATGACTTCCCAAATGCGCTACATTTCAAGGGTTTTGTTGCGTTAAATATGCACAACTTCACTGCACCTTGACTAAGGTTTTTTAAATGAATTTCAAGGGTTTTATTACACCATAGTTTTTTTTTACAGGCCACTAGCCATGGCCTTTGGCTGTACATGTTCCCCCAATACGCTTCTTTTTGACCCATTCTACAGGTCTCTCAGGCCCACTAGCCAGAGCCTTGTCCCAAGTCAGTGAGCACGGCCGTATCTTTTAAACTAGCCATGTTTTAAACTAGCCATGGCTCGGGAGGATAGCTCAGGGGCAATATGCTCACCTTGGAAGCAAGACAACATGGAGCACCACAAGTTCAATCCCCGGGTCCGCACTTAGAAACCTCTGGGTATTGAGTGCGCTATAAATAACCTATCATATCATATCATGGCGTTCACCCATGGCCATTGGTCCTGGCCTTCGGCTGCGGCCCCCTTACATGTTCCTTCAATAGCTTTCTTCCAGTCCAACTAGACATGGCCACTCTACATATTGCTCCAATAGGTTTCCGAAATGGGGCCAGTAACCCCAGCCATCACCCATGTCCACACCTCTAGGTTTCTTTTGGGCACACTAGGCATGCCACAGCCTTTCATCATGGTCCTTTTTCATGTTGCCCCAATAGGTTTTGTTGGGGCCCACTAGCCATGGCCTTCAGCCATGTTCACTTTCCATATTGCACCACTGCAGCTGTAACATTCCACTTTTTTTGTATTAATCACATTTTTTTACTTTCATTATTTAAAAGAAAAATGTCCCATTATCATGGTTAGAATAACCACAATAATAGTAATGTACTACAGATAACCCCAGTTATTCATAACATAACCCTAGTTATTCATGTGACACATTTTCATTCCTGATCCCCCGTTTTCTACTATAAACCCAATTATGTGAAAATAACCCCAGCTATGGGAAAATGTTTGAGCTCTGAACTTGGTCTACACCCCCCCCACACCTGCCAATTGTTCATGGTGTCCTCTTACCCCCTCCCCACCTTTAGCCTGATGCCATTTCATCCTTTTCCTCTTCCAAATGGCATTTCGTACACTTTTCGTTTTCGTCTAACCCTAGATTTTCAGAAATAACCTTGGTTATCTATTGTATTGAACTAAAGAAACATGGCTGGTTTTTAATTTCTTAGAAGCCACCTTGCTGCAAAGTACCCAGGGAGATATAGCTATAGCTGTGGTAGCAGGGGGCACCCCCCTCCCCGTCACATATTTGAATGTCTACTGGATGAAATAACCTCAGACCCCTCCCAGATATCGAGTCAACATTTTGTGCCCAAATTGTTTCATACCGGGTCCAATTCCGTGCAGCAGTTTTTTGGTGTGCGTTGCACAGCAATGTTGACTTTTTCTCTATAGGGAAATGAATGAGAGCAGCCAAAAATAGCATTTTGTTTGCTTTCTGAATAACTTTCTGATTTTTAAACAAATCTTTCCCACAACTTCTAGTGTGGAGTCTTCCGTGACAACATTCTTGTTTGCAAAATATCAGCCAAATCCGTCATGCTAGTCAAAAATTATTAGCAATAACATTTCCGGGTTTCCTATGGAACTTGATACTCAATTATAGTGTGGCGACCGCCGCACAATAATGTTGTTATCTTGTTTTTATATTGCACTAGTCACCACCATGCTTGTCTCAAAGTGCCTATTCCTTTCCCTTGGTGAACCTACTGTGACCCCGTCCAGGTTGTGAATCAGACTGTGGTCTGCCTGAGGAATTTGGAAGAAGATAAGGAAGAGGGGGCGAGGTAGAGCCGGGAAATATGGGTAAACAAGACAAAGACACTTGAATTACACGAGTAAAGGAAAGATATTCAAGAGGAAAAGTGACAGTGATAGTGGGATGTGTGTAAAGAATTATGAGTGTATACTAAGAGTGAGAGAGGGGAGCGAACATATCTTATTGTTAATCCCCCTTACTGGCACTTTTTAAAAGGGAAGTGCGCGCAAGATAAAATCAGGTTGTGTATGTGTGATGGCCTTGAGAGGTACTCAAGAGTTGCCATGAGTTGTCGGGCTATTTCCACCAGATAATAGTGTTGACATGCCCTCCTGAGAAAAGGTCTGTAGCCTGGTAGTGACTAGCCCACTGGCTGAAATCAAGAGTTGGCTGTTTGTGGAAAGAGTGTTGGGGACACAAAAGAAAGATGGGAGAAAGGGGCTCTCCCTCTCTGATCCAAAATCAGGAATATACGTCATCTTCTTCGGGCCGCTACATAACTGGAGAAAGCCTGCTTAGTTAAAGACTTCCATGCTGTCCTATGAAAGGAGGATTTTTTGTAACACAGCAGATATAAAACAATACACAGAAAACTACCAAGAAATAATCCCAATGCATATTGTTTGGCTCGAAACGAGGTGGATAATTGGTTTCACCCATTGTTTTACGATCCAACAGATTCCTACAGCAAAAGATCAGCAACGTTTTTCCTACTATTTGACCAAACTATCATGATTTGCTGCAAGAGCGTATACTCTGGGGAGGAAGGATAGCTCAGCGGCTACACGTTTGTCTTGGCAGCAAGACAACACACAGCAACACAGGTTCAAATCCTGATCCCGCGCTTAGAAACCACCCATGGTATTAAGCGCATTATAAATGAACAAGTACAATAATTATGATTATAATTCATAGATTGCATTAGTAAAACAGCATCAAAGGAGGCTGTAGTTAGAGGACTGCTTTTTAACAAATGACATTTAAACAATATTTTAATCAATCAAACAGGTGGCCTATGTATTTTATTTAGTAATCAAGGTGTTTTAAAGTGCGGTATGATGTGATCTTTAAAGCACTTATATATTAGTTATTTATCGCTAGATGTTACAAAAAGTTATGTATTTGGGCGGTTTGCCAAGATTTTTGGGGCAGTGAAAAGTGCAACGAGTTGGTCTTATTTGATGTTTGGTGCTGATGTATTGGTGTGTTTGGCAATGGTAAATTATTGGGACATAATTTTTGAGAAATGTAAACTGGGAATGTCCAGAATAATACACTTTTTTTTAATGAATATTATTGATTATGGATTGTTTTATGTTTGATCAGTTTTAATATACCTTTTACTAACTTCTTTCTATTTTTAGAACTAGCTTCTTTCTGTTTTTTAAATTATGTGCATGCATATAGCTAAAAAGGGTTTTTACAAAAGTTAAAACAACATCTTAATACAAGTTTTTAAAATATATGCATAATACAAATACAAGGACAACATCATCTACATGCTAAATTAATCTCAAAAATACAATCTTTAAAACATCACAATATTAATTCATCCTACTGGTGTTATCATACAAATGCGTTTCATATGATTCCATTAATCTTGTCCATATATATTGGCTGCCTATGTTATTCTATTTTTGAGCAATTTTACAAATATGGTGGGCCTCTGCGGTCACAACTATCGAATCCGCAGAATATATATTAAACCAAAACTGGTCTGAAATTATGGTATTTTCAGAACTACAGATCCCACGATTAACCCTGCTAATACTTTGCACTAAGTTCTAGACAGCCAGTCAAAACATCTATTGTTGTTTCATGTTGCTGGTACAAAGTCGACGAAGGTGATTTTTATGTTCAATACCATGCAATTCTCCAGTATATTCTAGTGTGGGAAATATATTTAAACATAGATATATAATGAAACGACGCAGACTGGGGCAACATAATTTAGTTAAATAACCCCTAGGGACACTTAAGTGATGAGCTTGTCTGGTGTTTACTGAATACGGCTTTGTCTTTGCTAAGATGTCAATATTCTGTATCTTATCCCATTCAATGGCTTTGTTTTTGTAGCTCATTTACACGTGAGATAATAAGGGCCAATTTCTCTAAGTACTGTTTTGCTGTCTGTACTAAATCATAATAAGCCTGATTCACTCTGATGCCAGCGGCTCTGGTTTTCAGTATTTTTACATAAGCAGCCACAATAGTCATTAAGGACTCCTCATGTTCCTCCAAGTTCAAGAGATTGATATAAAGCTTACAAAGTGCAATTTTCCAGTAAGTAGAGCGAGATGTCAATCCCAGTTCCAATCTAACTTTTTCCCAAAAATGAACTGATTAATTTCCCCTCCAGTACCTCAAGCCATGCTTTGTGGCTCTCTGATAAAATGTCCAGGGCAGACAGTCTTGGGAGGATAGTTCAGGGACAACAGGCTCCCCTTGGAAGCAAGACGGCACGGGGCAACACAGGTTCGATCCCTGGGTTGGCCCTTAGAAACCTCTGGGTATTAAGCACGTTAAAAATAACCAATTACAATATGCAGGGAATCATGCTTTTAATATAGATTTTGCGCATGGCTTCAACAGAGCTACCACATTTCTGTCTAATAACATTGTTAGTGGCTTGCCAACGCCCAATGACTTTTGCCTATATCGACTCTTTATAGTGTGAGGCTACGGGATGAGCGCAGATTGATCCCCGCAGACAGACATAAGAATTCCCCACCTCCAATCTGATCACATCCATCTGCCTTTGGTAGGGGTGAGAACGATGCTTGTGTGTTTCTATCCTCATAATCGCATATGCATTTAGACTTTCAATTGATATTTGTAATCCAACGCAGTTTGATCGATTAATACAGTATTGTCTGCACAGCACAGTCACCCCACGGGCACTCCCGCTAATTTGGGAGGCAAGTTGTTACAATTTTCTAATGCAATGCTCAAGTCTGCCATGTATAGGTTACAAAGGGCTGGGGCAAGAACACAGCCCTGCTTCAGGCCAATATTGGTATGGATGTATTTGGTTTGTGATCCATCATGAGAAACTCTAACAGACACACTGTTGTTCGAATACAAGTCCTGAATTAAGTACAACAGACTTTATTCAGGACTTGTGGTCAGTCCCCCACCTCTCTAGTCTACCCACCCACAGTCCCTGATGACACAATCCAACGCACATGTGTAGTCAATAAAGCAAGGATACAGACCATTCTTTTCCCAACAGCTTGCTTCTGCCACCACCAGCTGTAGAGCCCCCATCCTTTGCATTGTACTGCACTTTGCCCTAAATCTAGTCTGCTGAGGATTGAGCGACTTGTTTGCCTCAGACCATTTGCTTAGTTGTTTTAGCAATAATGTTCCAAATATTTCGCTACTAGAGTCCAGCATAGCCAATAGTCCAAAGTTTGTTGGTTCTGAAAATATACCTCTTTTATGAATAGGAATCAGGATTGAATGCCTCTAACTAGCAGGTACTCGTCCACTATTAATTATCTTGTTGTAGCAATAAAACAAACATATCTCTGGGTTTTGTTTGTAGGCAATATTTGTCAGATTATTCAGGCCTCGCGCTCCCGATGATTTGAGACCAATAATTATTTGTCTCATGTCCTCTTCCCCAAACTTGATGTTATTATTGTGTTGTTCCTTCTCCCAACCTACAGTGTTATTCACTACACACGTGTCTTCCCAATAGAGACAGCCAATGTGTTT
This sequence comes from Ambystoma mexicanum, assembly GCF_040938575.1. Taxonomy (NCBI): domain Eukaryota; kingdom Metazoa; phylum Chordata; class Amphibia; order Caudata; family Ambystomatidae; genus Ambystoma; species Ambystoma mexicanum. The sequence continues at coordinate 94,528,939 of NC_090929.1, read as the reverse complement.
ACAGAAATTCTCAGTGGAAAGTGAATTGAATTTCTCTCAGTGTCAACCCATAATATATGTCCGATAGGGTGGTCAGTCAAAAGGTCGAAAAAAAAAATCTCGAATGTCAATAATCTCGAAACAAAAATCTCGAAAAAAAAGGTTGAATTTATTATTTATTTATTTATATGTATTTTTGGGGTCAGGTAAGTAAAAAAAGGGGTAATATAAAAAAATGAAAAAAGGGGGGTTGGAAGGGGAACACCCCATTTCGAAAAAAAAAACGTATTGAAAAAAAAATGCGACTTTCTTTTGCGAGATTTTTTTTCGACCTTTTTTTTTCGAGATTTTTTTTCGATCTTTTCACTATAAACCGTCCGATAGATATACCAAAACATTTTTGAGTCACTCATTTTTATTAGTCTGTATATCTATTTCCAATTTGCAGAGGTCTTATCATCTAAATGCTCTCAACCATTGATTATAATAAGTTCTCTGTACATTTGATATCCTTTTCTTCTCTATATGACTAAGATGTTGCAATGATTTGATATTTTGAATCATCATGTGATGCAATTTTTTTGTCTTAATATCAAATGTCACTGGAAAAGTTCTCTCCTTATATTGATAATCTTTACTTTGAGTAATAGATGTAATGGTTTTCTTTGTGAGCATGTTCATATCAGTGATCCCATCAATGGGTACTAAAGACTCTCTGTTCACCAACTGAGTCTACACAATATTCGCCTTACTCACGGATGCAGTAGTCCATCTCAATCAGTCACACTGTATATTACAGGTGTAGAGGAGGTCCCAGATATGGCCTGCACTCCAGCCAGCCATTTTGAGGTACCAGGAACATACTCGCCAAGGTACATGACGTATGAGGAACAAATGAACCAACAGAGAGCTGCACTAGAACTCTGTCCAGTGCCCATCAGAAGAGCAATACCTGTCGAAGTGCCTATAACCAGACAACCTTGAGCAGCACGGTACCCGCTTAGACAACCATACCAGCAGCTGATACGAAATGAAGACTACTTACAAACTGTCTCCGAAGAGACCCAAAGAGCCTTAATGGAAGGCGAATGGTGACGATACAAGGGACCTGACAGACTCATGGATGAACGAAACGACAGCCAAAAGATGATGTGCAAGGACGGACAGCTATGGAAATAGATGTAATGGGCTTAGGAGAAGAGGCAATGTCGAAATAACTGTCAAACGGAATGGAAGTATGCAACCAGCTAACGCATGTAAATAGGCTTGGAACGCAAGAAGCTAAGGAAACGGTACTGCTTGCAATGCTTAGTAGAAGAATAAAGCGGCAAGCGCCAACTGTAAATCTACCTCAAGTAGCACACTATACAAGTGCATTTTACATAAAGCAGAAGTATGCCCAGACTGCAAGGGGCCTACCAGGCCGAGATTCATATTCCCGCTAAAGCAGGAGGAAAGAGCGGTATCGAAACTGAGCAAGAAGCAGCTCATGCCTGGGAATTCAAGGTCATTCTAAGGAAGGGAGGAGAGTGGCAACTTCGCAGAAACAAAACTTAAGAGCATAGCAACCAGCCAGTGAAGGTCGAGATAAGGCTAAAGGGAGAATCAACTACACGAAAAGAAGGAAAATGAAGCTGATTCACGGTGGACTAACACGTGACCAGCCAGGCGCGAAGATGTACCAACGTCTGATGTCACCCAGAACCCGAGGATGCCATAACTTTTCCTGATAAGAAGCTACAGTTTCGAGGCCAACCTCAGCCAACTAGTTGACACATAGCCATAAAGTACTTATTGATGGAAGGTAAGCAGGGTGAATCTTGGGGCACACAGCAACTGGGTGTCCATTCTGCATGCTGCTAATTAAAGTGGAGATTTATGTCTAGGGGTGAAACTTACCCAATCACAATGGACCACATAATCTAGGGTCCAATAGCTAGTAGAACCAATGAGATGTCATACTTGTAGTGACGTCTATCACGAGTGATGTAGAGGGAAGGGCGTAGACGCCCACCCGATAAGAGTTAACCAATCCTCACACTCTGTTACCATATACAGATATAGCACCTATACTTAAGTTACCTTTCCAAACCAATAGAATTGCTATATAACATTTGAGAGTTACGTGTCAATGATGACAAATTTTGCCTATAAGAATTGCTGTTTGAATGAAGATTGGGAAGTTGAAGCGAGACGGGCGATCGCATCACTGTTGATTTCCATTGTTTCCCCGTTTTTTGTATTTGTCATTAAACAGACTTCGCTTTACCAACTACTGAGTTGTCCCTATTGATTTGTGTTGGAGTAAGAGAATCCTGCACCCCATTCTCCTCAAGGTGCAGCTATCTCCTCTTAAAAGTACTTGAGGGCGAGCTCTGATCCCATGAGGCCGTCAGAGGTCACTCCCCCTCGTGGACACTTGGTAGCAGAGGATGGTTTTGACCATCAACTATTGATTATTGATTATTGATAAGACACCTATTGACCGTCGACACAAAGTAATTCTAGGTCTTCGGCAATATCACAAGTCCTTCGCCATTTTGGCCGAGCAGGCTGTGAAGCTTCCTGTGGACAATGATAGTATAAACGTTTCCTAAAAAACTGCAGTGGGTTTGAAGGCACCCGTTTTAAAAACAGAAACCCTTTGTCATGATGCCTAACCCCGGGCATCAGGACCAAGGCCCTCAGCTCCGGGAGCAGGCATCCAGACATTTGTTTAAACCTCAGCAGCCCCGGCTAGGGGCTGTCTGGGTTCAGTCCTGGCACCTTAGGCGCCAGGCTCATCATAGAAATCAGTCCTGGCGCCATAGGCGCCAAGCTCATAGACTTTACTTACCTGATGCAGACCATGCTGCAAAAGAGTCCAAGCCTACATGAGGCCTGGATGGGACTATTTTGTTACAGGGACTATTTTTTACTCGGGCGTGGTTCTAGGGAACTTCTTACCTAGAACTACTTTGGAGGCTATTTAAACCACACCCAAACAGCAGCACATGCTTCGCGTTATTCTGTATCCAGCAGCGTGACGCTCACCGTGCCTGCGGCCAGCATCCAGTCTTCTGCCACTCCTGCGTGCCTGCAGCCAGCATCCAGTCTTCTGCCACGCCCGCCTGGAATCTGGAGCTCCTAGAATAAAGAAGAAGAAAAGGACAAGGTTAGAAAACAAATTTATTTCAAATTCCTCACCTAATTCCGGAACCATTTCATCTCCGGACCTGGAAAGTACATCAGTCCTGCACGCGTCGCTTCGCCAGCTCCAGCACTGCGCCATACTCACCAGTTCTCACAGCATCTTTCGATCTGGCACTGTCTCCATCATTTCTTCGCCGTAATCCGGCACCTAGGGGACACAAGAAAAAACAAGGTGAGCCAAGGGAATCAACAAATACAACCTCTTACCACCATAGACTTACCACCAGCGGTATTATTCCATAACTCTCCATATTTTCAAATGCCGCATCTGTAAAGAGGGAAAAAAACAACACGTTAACGCATGCAATAGTTACCGGACAGTGTTGGGTAACACAGACTCTTACCTGAACGCCAGCAGCAGCTACGAGACCTTCTTCTCACGAACTCAGTTGCAACTTAAGGAAGGAAGGGGACAAGAGTGAACATCGGGCACATTGAACTCTTTGAACTTGATACTTACCAATCCCGCCAGGGACTTCAGAGTCAATACTTACCGGAACTCTCCCAACGCCTTCAAACCAGTGAAGTAACTGGTATCTAGGCGCCCCTGCAAGACACGCAGGATGGAGAGATCATCTTTTACGAACATAAGGTGAAGTTACTAAGGGGATATCGGAGGTGATTAGTGGGGGAGAGCGAGAACAGTTGGGAGGCCATCAATAAAACGCACAGGTGGTTAATCCCTGTCTCCACTTGCAGGAAAATACTTCTTCGGGTCCAGCAGACAAGACTAGGTGGGCCAGTCCAGACAGTGATCTCTGTACTACGTATCACGTTGAAGGAGACCGCAGCTGTCCGGGTCCGATCGACACCCCTGTGGGGTCCAGGTGAGCGTAACAGAACGCGAAGCCTCTCTACAAATACCCACCCGGGTGTTATGGAAACCTCGGAAACCGACCAACTGGCCCAATTATTGGGGGAACCTAGGGCAGAAGTACATGCCGCTCGCCAAGAGACTAATGCCCTCAGGAGAGAACTGATTGTCTCAAAGGAGCGCACGGATGATCTGGCTAGGCAACTACTGCAAAACCAAGCTGGGCAAACGTCCCTACCTGGATATGGGGGAAAACCAACCCCCGTTTCATCAAGCAATCCAGTGCAAGTGGTTTTACCAGGAAATATTCTGTTAGCTCCACCCGAACGCTTTGCTGTGGAACCCCAAAAGGTTTGCCGTGTTTATGACCCAATGCCGCTTGCATTTTTTATGCAGACCGGGACCATTTCCAAATGACCAAGCCAAAGTAGCATTTGTATTGTCATATCTTAGTGGCAGCGCATGTCATGCCTGCGCCATGGGCGCACACATTGGCAGCCATCATGGATTATTTGTTATTCATTTATCTTCAGAATACTCTTGGAACAACCCCTATTCACACTTTGGTACTTAATGCCCATTTGCGTGACTTTGGTGCCTTCTTGTATAACTCAACTAACTACATGTACCACAATGCACCTTGCTACAGGTATAAATTCCTGGCCATTCCCATTCGTCAGCATTGGAACCACAATCCCCAGAATCCCTAGGGATCAGTGCTGCTTCCACCATCTCAGGACCAGAGAGGGAGGAGGCAGATTGTATTCAGGTGTTCTGCTCGAGGTGCTGCCAATTAGCCTGCCTCAGTACAGGGCAGGGCGGTATTTAAGCAGCTGCCTGCAGGAGCTCAGTCTCTTGCATCAAGAGTCCTCCCAGCCCCTTTTTGCCTTTTGTCTCGAATTTGTATGCTGTTCCTGCTGCAGCATTTTCCTGCTTTTGTTCCAGTGCTCTTTCTGGGCTTCCTGCCTTGCAGCCTGCTACACCCTGCTGCCTACAGCCCTAGCCTTTTGGGCTCCCTGCCTCACAGCCCTGCTCCTCTGGGCCTCCTGCCTTGTAGCCTGCTACACCCTGCTGCCTACAGCCCTTGCCTTTTGGGCTCCCTGCCTCACAGCCCTGCTCCTCTGGGCTTCCTGCCTTGCAGCCTGCTACATCCTGCTGCCTACAGCCCTAGCCTTTTGGGCTCCCTGCCTCACAGCCCTGCTCCTCTGGGCCTCCTGCCTTGCAGCCTGCTACACCCTGCTGCCTACAGCCCTTGCCTTTTGGGCTCCCTGCCTCACAGCCCTGCTCCTCTGGGCTTCCTGCCTTGCAGCCTGTTACACTCCGCTGCCTACAGCCATAGCCTTCCAGGCTCCCTGCCTCGCTGCTCTGCTCCTCTGAGCTCGCTCATTGCTGCTCTGATCCGCTGGGCTCCCTGCCTTGCAGCCTGCTACTCTCTTCTGCTTTCAGACCTGACCCTTGGGTCTCTCTAACTCTACGCCCTGTTCCTTTGGGTTCGCTCCTTGCTGCCCTACTCCTCTGGGCTCTCTGTCTGCCGCCTACTACAGCTCTCAGTCCTGCTCCTCTGGACTCTCTGCCTAGCAGCCTACTGCAGTCCCCTGCAATCCACTACAGTTTTTCTGTACCTTGTACCATTTGGTACTGCAGCCCTGCTTCCTTGTTTGCAGCCCCCCTCTTTCCTGGCTGCTGCTCCCTTGCTCTCTTCCTTGTTTGCAACCCCTTGTTCTTGATCCCTGTCCTTCTCTTCCTTGAATCCTCTGTCCTCCCCTTTAGTTTACCCATTTCTATTGTACTGTTTCTTCCTTCATTCCCTTCTGCTAGATTTCTCTTAGACTTCCTTGTACCTGGTTATTTCTGTTCTTGTCTCTCTTGTGTCTTATGTTGATCCTTTGTACAGAGCTTGACTGTTGGTTTCCAGCAGGCAACCTCTGCCCCTTCCCTTGTCACGATTTCTGTTTAACAGACACCCACAGCTGTTGTTCCCAGCCATGAGCAGACAGAGTGGGCCTCTGTAATAGTAATCCGTGCAGAAGGCTGGAGTTTTCAAAGGTCCGTGGAACACTCTTTTTCCATATCTGCATACACCCCAAGACGGAATCCAGTTTGTTTGTATCTTTGTATTTCCTGCCCCTTTCTGTTCACAACTACAGTTGCCTACTTTTATTTCTTGATGAGTTTCCTGCTGTGTGTGTACTTATCTGTCACCTTACATCAACACAGCCACCCAAATCTTACCTGGGGGCCCTGTGCCACTCTTGACAGAGTGCCATCTGTGACAGCGCAGCGGATTGGTCCATTCCATTAGTCAACCAGGATGATCCTCTTCTCCGGGATTTTCAGGGTTTTCAAAGGAGCATGGAAAAACTATTCGCCAGACACTCACAGGGTCAAGCCCTGGACAACAAACTTTTATCCTTACGACAAGGTAACCAAGATCTGCTAACCTATATTGCAACCTTCAATAGGTTGGTGGTGGAAACCGGGTGGCCGGAGGAAAAACGAAGTACATTGTTTCATCGTGGACTTCGGGGAGAACTCAAAGATGTCTTGGCTCAAGTTGTGAACCCACATCAGGATTGCACAGAATTTATAGACTTAGTGGTCCAGCTAGAACACCGACTTCAGAACCGAAAGACTGATCGAGCTAAATTCGAGAACCGGGTATTGGTTAAACCCAATGTTGCCCCCAAAGGAACAGATGCATCTGAACCTATGCAGATCAGGAGGGTTAAAGGACCCTTAACTCAAAAGGAAAGAGAAAGAAGACGACAGATGCAGTTCTGTCTGTACTGTGGAACCTCAGGACATTTTCTACGGGATTGCCCTACAAAACCACCCAAGAAGGTGGTTGGAGTTGCTGATAAAAGCCACATAGAGCCTGATTCGGGAAACAACCACGCCCGACAAGCGTAGAGGTCCGCTTGCCGAGCTTAAAGATGGACACTCAGACCTCGCATCTGATCATCCCAATGGTCCTACTTGATCCCAGGCAGCCATCACGTATGCATGCAGTAAGGGCATACATAGATAGCGGGGCCGTAGGAAACTATATGGACCACGAATTGGTGTCAAGGATGAATCTACCTCTTTGCAAAAAGACCACTTCGGATGTTATCACCACAGTTGATGGAACTGAGATTGCCTCGTGGCCTGTAGCTCATTCCACTACAGAGATGACACTGTTGAGTCAAGATGGGAATCGAGAGACTATTGTGTTTGATCTAATCAAAGCCCCACAGTTCCAGATAATACTGGGGATGCCATGGTTGGAAACACATAATCCTTGTATAGATTGGCAAGAGAAGAGAATAACCTTCCCGGATTGTGCACACACCTGTTACCCGGAGAAAACTTTGAACAGAGGCCTGGCTACAGTCGTTAACGCAATCGTGCAGTTACCTCAGGAATACCAAGAATTTCAGGATGTTTTTCAAAAAGAACAGGCCAATACATTACCTCCTCACAGATCATACGATTGTCAAATCGACCTCCTACCCAGTGCATAACCCCCATGCAGTAGAATCTACGCCTTCACGCAACTCGAAATTCGTCACCTACGGCAATACTTGGACCAATACCTTGCTAATGGCTTTATTCGTCCTTCCAAGTCTCCTGCATCCTCAGCTTTATTCTTCATGCCAAAAAAGGAAGGTGACCTTAGAACGTGCATAGATTACCGTGCATTAAATCAGATTACGGTAAAAAACCGATACCCATTGCCTCTGATCCCCGAATTACTAGACCAAGTAAAGGATGTTTGTATCTATACTAAGTTAGATCTCCGAGGGGCATATCATCTGGTACGTGTCAAGAAAGGTGACGAATGGAAGACTGCCTTTCGCACCAAGTACGGATTATTCGAATATAAGGTGATGCCATTTGGGTTGTGAAATGCACCAGCAGCCTTCCAGTATTTTATGAACGATGTCCTTCGTGAACTCATTGACGTCTGTGTCGTCGTATACATAGATGATATTCTAGTGTACTCCTCCTCAGAATGAGACCATGTTAAGCACGTGCGTGCAGTCCTTGAGAATCTACGCCAGCATAAGTTATATGCAAAATTGGAAAAATGTGTTTTTCATGCTACGGAAGTTGAATTTCTTGGATTTATCCTGACTCCAAAAGGAGTCCGAATGGACTCTCGAAAGGTGGACGCAATTCTCAAGTGCCCATCATCCAGTTCAGTCAAAGGGGTACAAAGCATGCTCGGATTTGCTAATTTCTACCGCAGATTCATTCCGGACTTCTCCCATGTTGTACACCCCATCACAGCACTTTTGCGAAAAAACAAACGCTTCTTGTGGACCGAAGAGGCTGAAAAGGCCTTCCAAGAGCTGAAAGCGAAATTCACATCAGCACCTATCTTAAAGCATCCACGCCCTGAGCTTCCATACATAGTAGAAACTGATCCATCCACTTTAGCCATGGGAGCTGTCCTGTCCCAGAACGATCCTGAAACTGGTCAACTTCACCCAGTAGCGTTTTGGTCCAGAAAGTTCTCAGCACCTGAGTTAAACTATGCGGTTACCGATAAAGAGCTATTAGCCATCAAATCTGCCTTTAAGGCTTAGCGGCACTATCTTCTTGATGCCAGGCATACTATTATCGTAATCATCGATCACCGAAACCTGCAGTATTTAAAAACAGCCAAAGCCCAATCATCGCGACAACTTCGATGGGCATTGTTCTTTGCCGAATTCAATTTCGTGATCACTTATCGACCAGGCTGCAAAAATGGCAAAGCAGATGCCTTATCCTGAATAGGGATGGGAGAAGCATATGCAAACCCGGAACCGGTGCCAATAATTCCCGAGCAAAGAATTCTTGGCATAACTACTCTACAGACACTAGAAGATATTCATTCAAAAATCCAACAACTCTTCGATCCAGCAACCCTGCAGGACTGGCTAAAGAAAGGCCCGGACTACTCAGTCGTCAATGACCTACCTTACTATCAAGGACGACTATTTATACCACACAAGGAATTACAAGAACTAGTCATCTCCAATTACCATGACATCCTGATGGAAGGGCACCCAGTTATTGCAAAAACTGAAGCGAAAATTAAGAGACAGTTCTGGTGGCCCACTTTGCGAAAAGATGTAAAGTCATTTTTGATGTCTTGTGGCATTTGCGCCCAAAACAAAAGCCACAAGAAAAAACCCGCTGGCCTTTTACAACCTTTGAATATTCCACCTACACCATGGCACACCTTGTCTTTAGACTTTATTACAGATCTACCTCCATGTAATGGATTTAACACCATCCTAGTTATTGTGGATCTTTTTTCCAAGATGGCCCACTTTATTCCTGTAAAGGGGTTACCTTCTGCTTCGATTCTGGCCAAGGAGTTCCTCGAAAACATTGTTCGATTACACAGATTCCGTTCCCTATTGGTTTCTGACCGAGGTAGTCAATTTATCTTGCATTTTTGGAAGAAATTTTGTCAACTGGCACAAATCGATGTGAGGCTATCAACAAGTCACCATCCCCAGACCGATGGTCAGACGGAAAGGACCAACCAGACCCTTGAACAGTACCTACGCTGCATGCTACACCAGACCGAAAGCAATTGGAAAGATATTTTATGGATTTCCGAGTACGCATACAATAACTCTGTACATTCAGGAACCGGACAAAGCCCTTTTTATACCATATATGGACATCACCCTCGAACCTCAGAACTCGATTCGCCTCAGCACTTAGAAATGCCCGCAGTTAGTCATTTGCACTCTACTATTACACAAGCCTTTAAGGAAGCCACAGAACATTTGAAACAAGCAAAAGAGAAATGCAAGAAAAATGCTGATCAACATAGAAGTGAAACTCCACAATACCAGATTGGGGATCAAGTTTGGCTGGCTACAAAACATATACCTCTGAAGGGAACTCAGACTTTTAATCCTAGATATTTGAGACCTTACACCATTAAGGCCATTATCAACCCGGTGGCCGTCAAATTGGAATTACCCTCTAATATGCGAATTCATCCTCTTTCTTGTTTCACTTATAAAACCAGATCAACCAGGGACAAGATTAACCAAACCACCTGACCCCATCTTGATAGATGGAGAACCTGAAGTCGAGGTAAAAAATATCCTGGACCCCAAGATGATTAAATCAAAACTTTTTTATTTGATCGATTGGAAGGGCTACGGACCACATGAAAGATCAATGTAGCCTAGCGACCATGTTCATGCACCTTGGTTGGTGAAAAGATTCCATCGGAACTTCCCAGACAAACCGGGGCCAGGGGGAAGAACAACTTTAGGAGGGGCCTTGGGGGGGAGTGCTGTCATGATGCCTACCCCCGGGCATCAGGAGCAAGGCCCTCAGCTCCGGGAGCAGGCATCCAGACATTTGTTTAAACCTCAGCAGCCCTGGCTAGGGCTGTCTGGGTTCAGTCCTGGGGCCTTAGGCGCCAAGCTCATCGTAGAAATCAGTCCTGGCGCCATAGGCGCCAGGCTCATAGACTTTACTTACCTGATGCAGACCATGCTGCAAAAGAGTCCAAGCCTACATGAGGCCTGGATGGGACTATTTTGTTACAGGGACTATTTTTTACTCGGGCGTGGCTCTAGGGATCTTCTTACCTGGAACTACTTTGGAGGCTATTTAAACCACATCTGAACAGCAGCACATGCTTCGCGTTATTCTGCATCCAGCAGCATGACACTCACCGTGCCTGCAGCCAGCATCCAGTCTTCTGCCACGCCTGCCTGCCTGCAGCCAGCATCCAGTCTTCTGCCACGCCCCCGTCGAATCCGGAGCTCCCAGAATAAAGAAGAAGAAAAGGACAAGGTTAGAAAACAAACTTATTTCAAATTCCTCACCTAATTCCGGAACCATTTAATCTCCGGACCTGGAAAGTACATCAGTCCTGCACACGTCGCTTTGCCAGCTCCAGCACGGCACCATACTCACCAGTTCTCACAGCATCTTTCGATCTGGCACTGTCTCAATCATTTCTTCCCCGTAATCCGGCACCTAGTGGACACAAGAAAAAACAAGGTGAGCCAAGGGAATCAACAAATACAAACTCTTACCACCATAGACTTACCACCGGCGGTATTATTCCATAACTCTCCACATTTTCATATGCCGCATCTGTAAAGAGGGAGAAAAACAACACGTTAACGCATGCAATAGTTACCTGACAGCGTTGGGTAACACAGACTCTTACCTGAACGCCAGCAGCAGCTACGAGACCTTCTTCTCACAAACTCAGTTGCAACTTAAGGAAGGAAGGGGACAAGAGTGAACATCGGGCACATTGAACTCTTTGAACTTGATACTTACCAATCCCGCCAGGGACTTCAGAGTCAATACTTACCGGAACTCTCCCAACGCCTTCAAACCAGTGAAGTAACTGGTATCTACGCGCCCCTGCAAGACACGCAGGATGGAGAGCTCATCTTTTACGAACATAAGGTGAGGTTACTAAGGGGATATTGGAGGTGATTAGTGGGGGAGAGCGAGAACAGTTGGGAGGCCATCACTAAAACCCACAGGTGGTTTATCCCTGTCTCCACTTGCAGGAAAATACTTCTTCGGGTCCAGCAGACAAGACTAGGTGGGCCGGTCCAGACAGTCATCTCTGCTCTACGCATCACGTTGAAGGAGACCGCAGCTGTCTGGGTCCGATCGACACCCCTGTGGGGTCCAGGTGAGTGTAACACCCTTCCATTCCTACGGACAGTGATCAGACGAAAGACCAAAAAAGACAGTAACGGAGGTGGTGATCCCGAGGATCCAGAGAGGAACGATGCGAGCGGCGAGTAAAACAAAAAATGCAATGCTTTGGCAAATATTTTTATAGGCATTAGAACAAGTAAGGGAAAAGGTAACGGAGGGAGGTGGAATAAACAAAATAGTCAGAAGTAGAGAAGACTGTATATATATAAGGATATAATGACTCGAGAGTAATTAAGAAAACAGAGGTTACCGGGATAGACACCCAAGAGAAAACAGAGGTTACCGGGATAGACACCTGACAGAAAACAGAGGTTACCGGGATAGACACCCGAGAGAAAACAAAGGGTACCAGGATAGATACTCCAGAGAAAAACAGAGGATACCGGGATAGATACCCGAGAGAAAACAGAGGATACCAGCTTAGATAGCTGAGGAGAGAGAGGATTTGCCTTGTTCCTGCGCTTTAATATAGCGGTCAGAAGAAACGTGAACTCATAGTCTCACATAATAGGGAAAGACTAGGCTACTATGACGATTGAAGACGTCATAAAAGGAGTTCGTTTAAACTCCATGTCGGGGTATTAATTAGAAGACAGAGATATTTGTGTCCAGCTGGTGTCTGTCTAGTCTGTCAAGTGTCTGTTGTACATGTTCTGTTGTATGTCACATGTAAAGAATCTTGTATCATTGATTGTTTGAAACAAAGTTTGGGTTTTACGCAATTCTATAGATTAGAGGGAATCGCACTTGGATTGATGCTCTTGAGTAAATTGGCAATAAAAAAGTGTTGCAGAAAAAAGAAAAAATTTGGATTGAAGCTTGCGGTATTTTGGTGCTCGCTCATATTGTTGGGTATGGGGAAGTTGCATGAAAGTATTGCTAGAATCAGAGTTAAGCATGGAAGATATTACTCCATTGGCACACTTATGTAAGCAGCTAGCTAAACATGCGCCCAAGGTTAAGAAGTACAGTACAGAGTGGGTTAAGGGTGCCGCCCATAAGATGTTTATGCCGTGGCCACAGAACGGGTCCTTATCTAAAGCCGTCTTACAACATATGATGACTTATCTGCATGCCACATATACAGGTAAAAAACTAGAAAAACGCCTCACTGTTCGAGAACTCTGGGAAATGTTCGAACAGTCGAAGGAGGAAGAACCACTTGCTGACTGGATATTAAATGTATGCACGGAGGGGGGTGAGAAGCCCACTGCGCCACCAGCCCCGCCTGAACTAGAAACTGAGGGAAGTAAGTCAGAGTGACTCTACCCATTAAGAGAGCTTAAAGCTGCCAAGGGATACAGCAACCCTGCATATGAATCGCTTACGTATAGTAGTGACGACAATAAAGGAAAGGAGCAGGAGAAGAATCTCTGCAGCCCTGAGGGATAAGGAGAGACGCGATGATGAGAGGAAGGATCAGGCACAGACAAGTGCATCTCTCTATAAGGAGAGAGAGGGAAAGAAATGGAAAGGAAGTGAAAACAGAACTGATGAGATAGCATTCGCAAAAGACGAATGGATGGAAGGTCAAATATTATTGAAACTCGATGGAAAAGGAAGTGATGATGTGAGACCGAGAGAGAGGTCAGAAGAGACACAGAGAAGGGAGAAAGAGAAGGAAAAGGAAGTAAGGGATGAAAGAATAAAGAGGAAAGATAGGCTAAGGCGAGAACAGCTATATTGCAAAGAGCAAGGAAAGCTGCTCAGTCGGAGGCAGAGCGCAGCCTATGACAAGTACAGGCAGAACTTGCAAAGATTGGAAGAAGAGCAAAGAGTGCATGAAAGAAGAATATAGAGACGAGAAGATGAGGAAGTTAGAAAGGCAAATCAACATAGAAATGAAAGGAGAAGGGAAGAAGATAAGGGCAGAGAAGAAGCGAGGAAGCGCAAACAATTCAATGAAGATATTGAACGTAAACGTAAACAGAGGGCGCACGATTCCTAATATCTGGAGCGGGAAGTTAAAAAACCCAATCCTATTGTAGAATGGGAAGACATTGAAGAATTCTTTCCTGCGTACGATTCAGGCAGGCACGAGTGGGGCGATTATTGAAGATGACTTTGACACCAGAAGCATTGGGGAAACGATTGATAAAATATACGATGAAATGGGGCTGGAGCCAATATCCCAAGGGGAAAGGGAAGACGAGCGCTTGGAGTAGTGGGAGCAGGAGACTGTCCCTAGGCAGGCTAGAAATTAGTAAGAATGACGAAGACACAAGGAGTTGCATGAATTGGGAACAATCAGTGTCCGACTCCGGAGAGGAGACAGAAGACGAGACAAATGAAGAAGGGAGACGGCGCAAAAAGCGGTTCCCAAGGGACAAAGGGGTACGATGGTCAGACGCTTGCAAGTCCGCACCTAGGAAATCAGAGTCTGCCGCGCAGCCTGACTGACCTGAAGGAACACCCCATGGTTAGAGTGGGGTGTCAACGGGGGGTGGCAGACGGCGATGCAGGAATATTACCCCATCGATAGACCGGAGAGCTATGAGAGAAGAAAAATAAAGCTGCACATTCCAATTTCTGCTACTAGAAAAGGGGGGAGTAAGACTGCAATATATTCCATGGCCACACATGGATCAAGAGAACCTGAAAAACAAGCTCCGGGAGCCGGGAAGTGGATACACGAGTTAGAAAAAATGACAGGGGGTGTCACATTAGCTATAGGGGACAATAAAGGGCTCCTAATCGCCATGCTTGGTGAGAGAGAGCAGACAATGGCCCTCATTACGACCCTGGCGGAAATCAAAAAACGATGGCGGAAATGTAATACCGCCATCGAATACCGCTCGGTGCGACTATGACCCGTCACCGTAAAGTACGATGCCATTAGCGACACCGTAGTGAACGCCAACGCTAACTGCACCAAGTACGCGCACGCGCGCCATGCAAAACCGTAATTACCACCATGGCGCAACGGTACGCGAATTCTGACCCCAGCGGACATTTACTTAACGCCATCAAGCAAGGCGGAAAGTACCATTCCGCCATCGTGAGAATTACGGCATCGTGAACCAACCCTAAATGGCCCTACTGAGTGCCTGTACACCACTCCCTGGCCACATTGCACAACTCCTCGTAGGTGCAATGAAGTTACACAATGCAACCAGTGAAATGCACAAGTCACCCATGCATGCCAACGAACAAATGAATGTAGGGGCTCCAAGTGCTTTGTGAGTGGCCATCCATATTTGGCATGTCACCATTGCCGTACTGATGCAGCACAGGCATGTGAAGGTTCAAGTACAGCAAAATGAACTGAAAGATGAGACAAAACAACAACAGGCCCCCATCGCCTGACACCAGTGTAAGGCAACATTCAAAGCAGTATCCCGAGGCAGACTGCACCAGCCCTGTACACATGCCAGTAAACAAACCAACCATCAGCATAAGCATGTACCACACAAGTTGGCAGAGTGACTGAGCAGCCAGGCTCATCTCAAGAGGGGGCAATGGGAGCTGCAGGGCACAGATGGCACGAATACAGAAGCTATTCCAATGGACATGACCTCAGTCTCCCTCCAAGAAACGCACGCAAACACAGGCACCTGTGACCAGCCATATTCTGATAATCACGTCATTCCACCAATCCACCTGGCTGACCGGCATCTGTTACACAAAAGCTAATCCCCCGCCCCTAAGCATGACATCATTAAAACAGTCATAATGGCAGCCCCATCCCTGACCTTAGTGGGCTTCGTAGGCAAACGCGGCCAGTACAGTACCACGCAACTATACTCAGAAGCCGGAACCCAATGCAGATCTACTCACAATACATCGCTCCACAAATAGGAATATGCTACATTACTTGCAAAGAATAACGCTACACGGTTAACATCAGAATAAAATTTTAATGCACATCAAATTCACCAAGCCCATACAGCTATCAGGTCATAAACCCCAAAATATCAACATTACTGTGGGCTGCATCCGCAATAAATGACCAGCTACTCCTTGTGTGACGCCCTGTTCCTTCATGGTACACAGGGGCTACATTCACGTTCAAAAAGGCAACATGGAAGCGCCTAGAACCGCAGGGCCGTCCCATTAGGTAGGCACTAGTCCAGCTGAAAGGTAGATATGTTGCTCCTAGCCACTAGTACTGCGTAAGGGCATGTGGCCCATTGGCGATCGTCCCATAAGATCGTAATGGTGCTCCACTGATTAACTCGAAGCAGCAGGTGTCGGGAGTAAAAGCCATCTGCAGGAGTGGCATACAGATGGCAGCGGCAAAAGGGGAGGAGATACCTGTCACCCAAATGAAATGAAAAAGAATAGTATGGCCATCAGAACTTCATTAGTATTACTCACTTCAATGATCACACTAAATCTACAGCCATATGCATGCTAGCCCACTCAAAAGGATTATTTCCACCCAAAAATCACTTGCCAATCATAACCATATAAATCGAGGTGAAAACACTATTACAAACGAGTGTTTGTGTGCATGCGTCTGTTAAAACAGAATCCATGAGATGGGATTAGTAACGTGCATAGACACAAGTGTTGGAAGGCGCGTCGAGACTGGGAGGGTTCAACAAGGGCAGATAGACGATGGTCCCACTATGGCAGCTCTGCATCACATAGCGCAGGGGAAGGGGATAGATTCCAATAAGCCATGTACATGGCAAACTCTCAATTAAATCATCTGTCCATGCATCCATACATCATTCCCTCATCCCGGTATTAAAACGCCTGATTATTTACTCACATAACATTTGATATCTCCATTGAGTCTGTGCGTAATGCAGCCTGCAAAATCCACTGTGCTCCAGGCCGGAATAATAGTGTTGTGAAGTAACATGTATTTGGGAACGTCCTGCCTATTCGTCCACTACGCTATTGCGCATCCCATACTAATCATATCAATCATTGCATTCTCGCCATGGCCCCTGTCCCAAGGACATTAAAAATAGAACGTTATATTTGCAGTCAGATCTGTGGGCGTCTCCTCGCCGCTAGCTGAAAACCGAAAGCGCTGTCCTTCGAATTCCTCATTTGCAACATCACGTCGAAAAGGGATCTGTGACCGCTTGAAATCACAAATTCATCCATGTAGTGCGGCAGTGTGTGAAAATGGCAACTGGCTTCACTCACAAATGGGACGCCCCGCCCGTCGGTGAACCTCGGTACAGTGCTCGCCCAAAGGGGATTGCAGCTGGCACAGGTGGAATGAATCACCACAGGTGGAGGCTACACAGCCTGAAAACACATAAATTGCACACCCAACCCCCTCCCACAACCACACCCACTCCAAAATGCTACCGGCAGGACTAGCGATGTTGGGCCTGGGGGACCTGATAGCACTGCAAGTACTCCAACTCCAAGAAGAAGACGAACACCAACTACTACAACAACCGGCCGCACAGAGGAGACGCAGGAGGAGGAGGAGGGCAAGGCAGGGCCAGCAAGGCCCACCAGCACAGCCACTACCACCACGCAGGCAGCCCGCAATCCCACGCCTCCGAGCTCATCCGTTCAACCTCACTGCTGAGCAGATCCACACCCTCTACCGTTTGGACCGGGACACCATAATCTCCATTGTGGACATGACACACGCTGACCTTGTCAGCATGATAGATAGCCCAACCGCCATCCCACCCCTACTGAAGGTGGTGTCTGTACTCCACTTCCTGGCCACAGGCACCTACCAGCACACAGTCGGACAGTTGCATGGCATTTCAAAGCCACTGTTCTCACGGACACTATTGCAAGTGCTCGATGCCCTCCTGAAGCACGCAGACGACTACATCTCATTACCACGCTCGGAGCTGGAGATTACAAACACAAAAGTGGGATTCCATGCACTTGCCGGCATACCGGGTTGCATTGGTGCCATCGACTGCACCCATGTGGAATTGGTTGTCCCACATGCCATGGAGGTCCAGTACCGCAACCGGAAACAATATCATTCTCTTAATGTACAAATGGTGTGTGACTCCAACAGGATCTTTACACATTGTTGTGCCCGATTTCCTGGATCAACCCATGATTCTATGGTCTTGAGGAACTCTACAATACCACGCTACATGGAGCGACACGCAGGGAACAGATCCTGGCTACTCGATGAGTCTCAATCCATGCATGATAATGTGGGGTATGTGATGCGGCAATGACCTGGCAGGAACGGGGGGGGATGCGTACGTAGCAATGTCATCCCACAAACATCCTTTCTTGTCCACATACAGGTGATGCCGGGTATCCACTGAAGAGATGGCTCCTTACACCACTCCGGAACCCACAGGACCAGCATGAGGAGGACTACAACCATGCCCACTCACGTACCCGTGTAGTCATAGAACAGGCATTCGGCCTACTGAAGGCTCGTTTCCGCTGCCTCAGCAGGTCTGGCGGGGCACTCCTGTACCGCCATGAGAAGGTTGCAAAGATAGTCATGGCATGTGTCATGCTACACAACATGTGCGTACGTAGAAATGTGCCCATGCCCCCTGACGCAGAACTGCAAGCACCTGAAGATGGTAATGATGAGGCTGGGGATGTGGCAGCACCTCAAGGAGTCCGCGAGGCACATGAGGCCTGTGAAATTCGTCAGAATATCATAGATTCATGCTTCTAGCACTCACGCCTGGTGGCTGGTGCATGGACACGGGACTTGTGGCACTGTGTGTGTCGGGAACATGCACAATTTGGACTGTACGCCTATAAAGGCCTCGTACACAAGGAACAATGTCCACACATCTCATTGGATGATTATGTAATGTTTATAGCATATGTGAAATTATGTTACACACCCCATCGACCCGCCACCCAAGAAAGCCCAACACCCCCCTTCACCCTCCTACCTCCCCCCCGAACACCAGTGTCCAAAGATGCTCATTGTCATTGGGCAGACGCTATTGCAAGCCCCCTCTCCGGGTATCAGGGGCACCCCTGCCTGTGGAGCGCAGGTTCCTCCCAGATCTACGTTGGGGGCTGCCCTGGACGGAACTTGCAACGGATGATGTCTCTGCCTGCTCACGCCCATGCATGTCCCTAAGGGTTTGTGAGAGCTCAGTGAGCACACGGCGCACAGCGGCAAGTTCACCACATACGTCTTTGGACGTCGCATGCAGTTCCCCCCTCAGGCTCTCGGTGCTTCTCTCCATTTGTACCCTTAGTGTCTCTGTACTTCGCTCCATTTGTGCCCTAAGTGTCTCAGTAGATGTTTCTATGGCTGCCTTAGATGCCCCACATTCATCAGCATGCTCCTTGAGGAGCGTGGCCAGTTGCTGCTGTTGCACGATCACCTGGTCGAGGGACTGTTGCCTCTGCTGGGCCATGGCCATTTGCGGTGGTGTCACAGAGGGGCTGATCAACTCATGTTGCCTTGCCACAGGGCTTGTGGGGGATGGCCAGTCGTCGTCTTGTGGGTGCCCCTGCGTGGTATCCTCATGGTGTACGGGATGAAACAAACAGGGGGATTGTGACAGGTCATGGATGGGTCCTACATCGACAGCACTGTTGTCTGTGTCGGAGCATGCTGGCATTAATGCAGTGTCACCTATGGTGCTGCTGCCATCAGAAGCAGTGCCTTCTGTGGCATCCATTGGGGGGACCTGTGGTGCTGCTGGTGTGGGCATGCTGGCTGCTGGGGTGCCTGTTGAAGTCCCCTCCTGTGTGCTGCCACCTGATTTGTGCTGCTGCCGTGTCTTGATCCGTGCAGCTGAGGTGGAGGGTCTTTGGCCGTTGGTCTTGGCCCTCTTTGCAGGTGTGCTGGTAGGGGTGTCCTGCAGCTCGTCGTTTGACTCGGACCCTGTGGTGGAGTAAAGGAGGGCGAGCGTTATTTATGGGTCGGTGGAAATTGGAATGGCAATGTGTCACATGCATTGGGGTGGTACCTGAGGGTGATTTGGGTCAGGGCCTTGGAGGTGGTTTCATTTCTGTGTGGATTGAGGATGCAGTTGTTTTGCAGCCTGCAGTTAGGGTGTGCATGCTGCACGTGTAGAGGGTGTTTTTAGGATTTTCAATTATTTATGTTTTTAATGTGACTTTTAAAGTGCGCTATCAGGCCTATGTATGTGGACGTTCTCCTGGACATGTGTTTCTGTTGCACTATGTGGACACATGGTACTTCACATGATTGGACATTGTGGATTTAGCATTGTTTTATTTGGCCCACCTACCTGATTCTTCGGATGTCTGCACTCCTTTCTCCATCCCTCCGACTCCCTCTATACTCTCCATTCCAATGGTGGAGGCACAGATTTCTTCCCAGGGGGTCAACTTGATGGGTGATTCCGATCCTCCCCCGGTAGCTGTGGCAATGTTACGGTTGGCTGATAGTATGCTCCGTACGCGTATCCGCAAGTCGTCCCATCGCTTTCTGCATTGCTGTGGGTTGCGGGGTGCGGTCCCCACCGCACTTACCCGCTGTGCCACCAGGGCCCATATGGCCTTCTTGTTCGCAAGTGCCGTCCTGGTCATTTGCGTCGAGAAGACGACGCCAGCATTCTCCTGGAGGGTCTCTGTGAGCACGGTGAGTTCCTCATGGGAGAAGTGGACCTGCCGCTTGCGGCCGCACGCTTTTTTGGCAACTTTTCCCATTTTGATTGTTTTAACTAGGGTGGCTAACGGGTTGGGATGTGTCTCAGGGTCGGATTTTTAATGGTTGTGTTGGGATTCTGATTTTATAGGTGTACGGCGTGCTGTTTCCCGTTCCGGCCCCATGTTTTTACTTCCGTTTCCGTATATTTACGGTCACCGTATTTTGCGATTAGCGCTCATTACGGTGACCGCTATGATGGGTGGCGGAATTGCACCTAGGGCGCCGTACGACGGCGGTAAGGGGCGTTTTGGGGAGATTTCCGCCATCGCGGACTTTGCACTTCCGCCATGGCGTAATGCTCGTGCCCGATGGGTCAGAATTAGCCGCACTTTACTCCATCGTGCAATGGCGGAAACGCTATTTACGCTATAGCGGTCGGGTCAGTTACTTTCCGCCAGGGTCGTAATGAGGGCCAATGTGTGGAAACAGGCAGGGTACCCCGGTGTAACCATAATTAACACTACCCATGACGGAGCACCATTTAATAATTGTAGAGCAGCAGTGTGGAAAGCGCTACGAATGCTGTACCCGGACACTTCTGATATGGGCGCTATAATGACTAAAAAAATGAAAGAGTCAGAAGATCCGTTGATTTATATCCAGAATTTCCAAGACCCGTGGGTGCTCGAAACACATGAATCTTGGACAAAATCTATCCTATATTCTACCATATATTGTGCCAAGGGTTGCCAGAACCAGTGCAGAAACAGCTCGAGAAATTGGTTGGGGTAGAAGCTAAACCTAACCTTGGGTTGAAATGCAGTTGACTATTGCACATTACTGTAGATTGTTGCAAGAAAAGAATCGAAAAAAGGAGGCAACTCATAAGGGTGAGAAAGCAAAGCTGGTGTAAAAGAAATGATCAAAGTATGCTCTTGAAGGAGTTATGCTGACAAGCCCAGCTGAACCGAACGTACAACCGGTGGCTAGCCCACAGCAGAACCACCAGGGTAACGTGAGATTGTACCCGAGGGGAAGGGGATTTAGAGGAAGAGGATGGCATAGTAATCAGGGAGGTTTCCAGAGTAATCAAGGAGGCTTTCAAAACATGCAGATGGGAAATCCAGATATGTCAAATGGACAGATAGCCTGACCACCGCCAGTGTGTTGGCTGTGTGGTATGACAGGGCATATGGCGCGCTCGTGCAGAAGCCAAGGCGCGTGGCAAAATGGACAAGGAATGGGAGCAGGCATGGTGAATCCGCCTGCAATCTCACAACAGGGCGGTGCACAGAATCACACAGTGCAGCAGCAAGCACCGAGCTTGCAGCAAGGTGCACAGCAAGGAGTTCAACCCCCGAACATGGGGAACTTGCCACAAGGGCAATACCAACAGGCACCACCACTTATGTCTCAGGGCACAACCTCCGGAAGGGGCGACAACCCTGGGAATGTAGAAAATCCACAAGTATACAGTGGACCGAACTTATTTATAAACTAGGACAGCTCACTGGGAACCCTGATGTGCTCTATCCTATCAGTGACACCGAACCCTAACAGGGAACCTAGGTTGAATGTCGTCATAGGGGGAAAAATATTCTTTCTTAGTTGACACGGGTGCAACACACTCATGCATACGAGAAGGCATGTTTTCCTTGTCCGGGAAAGCCATAGATACTCAGAGTTTTACAGGAGCTCATGGTCGAGTTCCCTTTATGGACAATCTCCCAGTCTCCGTAGGAAAATGCGAGATGAATGTACCTTATTATATTCACGTCAGACCCCAGTGAACATTTTGGGTCGAGACTTAATGACGAAATTGAATATGACAATCTCATTCACAGAGGAGGGCATAGTATACTCCACTCCAGGAATGCATTATTCAACGGTATGTGAAATGATCAGAGCATACTCAGGACGCATAGCCATGAGAGCTATACCATTAGAACCAGAAGTCTTGGCATATGGCATGCGTGTGCTTATGGCGGGATTGCCAGGCCTCACAGATAAACCTATGAGAACCCCAGATGAGATCCTATTCAGACCAAGAATACCTATGCATGAAGAAGAGGGACAAGTATTCCCCTTAACGATACTAACCGCAACAGTGCGAGGGAAAATAGCGTTGGTCGAAGGATACGATGATGAAGGCAGACAATGGTGCGTGATTATCGCCATTAAAGAAGGGTATCGAGTGACTGACGTCACCGATGACAATCTGTTCGAAGAACACCCTGACTTATAAGAGACGAGGGTGGAAGTAAGTCTCATATTTTGGGTAAAAATGATTAAAAGAGAAGTGCCTCAGAGAATGATGTTGGCACTGGTACGTCCTGAATACTTTGATGATGACATGGCCCAAGAACCTGTCTCAGTATGGACTACAGGACCTTATGACGTAGGCCTCCTGAAGGGGGTGGGAGAAGTGAAAATTAAGCTGAAACCAGGAGCAATTTTACCAAGAGCAAGACAATATCCCATGTCCAGGGAGGCAGATCAAGGGATCGCAAAGACCATTTCCGCCATGATGGAACAGGGCATCCTAGTGATGTCAGAGTCACCATGTAATACAGTGATTTATCCTGTCAAGAAATCAAAGGGAGGGTCTTGGTGTCTAATCCAAGATTTAAGAGCATTAAACAATATTATTGAAGCCGAGTTCCCTCTAGTCCCTAATCCATCTACGATTTTATGTAATATACCAATCGAGGCAAAGTATTTCACGGTGATTAACTTGAAAAATGCCCTTTTCTCAATCCCGTTGCACCGTGACTCTCAAGATCTGACGTCATTTACATTCAGACAAATGCGTCTGAAAAGCACAAGGTTGCCACAGGGATACTGTTTTGTTTGTTTGTTTGTTTATTTATAGGGCGGCAGAAAACCCTTGGGTAGCTGGGCGCACAGAATAACAAGAATGCTTAGAACTTGGTTACAGGTTGCATATTACAGGTTGTTGGTAACATAAATTGTTTACAGTAATTACATTATGTAAATTCTATACATGTAAGGGTGGAAAGGTAACAAATTATATACAGTAAATACATTATGTACATTTTACATGTAAGAGTGGAGGGGTACGTGTGTCATCAGATCACAATGCTCAGGGTCAGCGGTTTCAGAGGTTGTTGCGTCGAAGCCAGGTGCGGGTATGGTGCCTGAAGCTGTTGTAGGGCTGGTCTCTTTTTAGTTCAACTGGTAGGGTGTTCCAGTACTGGGCTGCTTGTGCAGGGAAGCTTTTACCTCCTGTTTTTTTTTGTCGGAATCTAGGGGTTTGGAGACAGAAAGAGTTGGCTGTTCTGGTTGGTCGTGCAGTGGTTTTTCTTATTATTCTATCCCTAAGGTATGGGGGGCTGCACTGTTCAGACATTTGAATGTTAGTGTGACAATTTTGAAGGTGATCCTATCGCTAATTTTAAGCCAGTTGTATTTTCTCCACACATTCGAGATATGCTCTCCAGCTGGGAGGTTGAGGGCCGTTCTGAGCGCGTTGTTTTGTAGGGTTTGAAGTTTATTGATGATGTATTTATCTGTGCCTGCATAAAGTGCATTGCAGTCATCCAGTTTTGAGAGGATTAGTGCATTGGCTAGGATAATGCAGCTAGCTGGTGAGAGGAAGGGTCTGCATGCTTTAATATGTTTACCGGTATAGGCTGTGGATGAGGCCAGGGAGTTCACTTGTTTCCTTAGGGACAAAGTGGAGTCCAAATAGAAACCGAGGGTTTTCACCTCTTTGGCGACGGGATTATATTGCCATCGATACTGAAGGAGCTGTAGTTGGAATCGAGTTTTTTTAGGTTGTTGGGTGAGCCTAGAATGAGGATCTCTGTGTTTTCGTCATTCAGGCAGAGGCCATGGGTTGCCATCCATGCCTGAATGAGCGTGTACATTTTGTTTACTAAAGCTGTATCCGTATTGAAATTGCCCGAAAGGGGGATGAGGATCTGGATGTCGTCTGCATAATTTGTGTAGGCGACACCCAGTGTGTCCAATTTGTCGAATAGAGGTTTAGTAAAGATATTATATATAATTGGCGAGACACAAGAGCCCTGTGGGACTCCACATGTTGTCTGGATAGGGTCTGCAGAGTCTAAGGTGGAGAAGACTCGCATGCTTCTGTTGTCGAGAAAGGATTTGATCCAGGCTATGGCTTCACTTGAGAAGTGGGTGGCTGACGCTAGGTGTTTGCAGAGTACTTCATGGTCCACTTGGTCAAAAGCCGCCGACAGATCAAGGAGGAGTAGCATAGCTGTCCTTCCTTTATCGTTGAGCTCGTCAATTTGGGCTTTGAGATCTATAAGGGCGGTCTCAGTGCCGTGTTGCGGTCTGAAGCCCGATTGACTAGTGCCGAGGAGTTGGTTGGTCTCCAGGTACTTTTGGATTTGGAGATAGGCCACTCTGTCAATTATCTTCAGGAAGAAAGGGACAGTAGTGATGGGCCTATAGTTGGTGGGGATGGAGGGTCTAAGGTTTGTTTTTTAAGCAGGGGGAGAACCCAGGACTCTTTTAAGTTACTTGGGACAGTGCTGGATGAGAAGGAGGCAGTGATGAGTTTAGTGACGAAGGGGGCAAGTTCTCTGGTGGCATCCTTGATTATCTGGGCCGGGCAGTAATCGCCTTTGCAATTGGATGGTTTTAATGAGGCAATGATTTTTTCAGTTTCATGAGTGGAAACTTTAGAGCATTTGAAGGGTGTTAGGCGAGGTTTGAGCGTGGGCGAGGGCATGCTGGGAATTTCACTAAGAGGGAGCAAGGCTTTTTTTATAGCAATTTTTGTTTGTAGCATTTTGGATATTTGTACACCATTGCTTGTCTTTGGGTACGTTATCAGGTGGTGATATGGGGGATTCGAGTTCTCGCAAGATTGTTGTGAATAGTTCCTTTGTATTGGAGCATGCTTTGGAAATTTGGTCGTTATAGATTTCTTTTCTAGCTTGGATGATTGCTTTCTTATAATTCGTAGCGCACAGTTTGAGTTTAAGTTCATTTTCAGCTGTAGGGAAGTGTTGCCATACAGCTTCAAGCTTCCTTTTATCCAGTCTCAGTTCTTTTAGATGTGAGGTGAACCAAAGATTAAGGTGGGATTGTTTTTTACTTTTACAGTTTTTCAGTGGGGCGATGGTGTCCACGGCTATGGCCATGGTGTTGTTGTATATTTTAACCATGGTGTCTGGGTCAGAATCAAATGGCAAGGCATTGATGGTTGGGAGGAGCAGGGGTAGGATATTGTCTGCTGTGATGTTTTTTCTGGATCTAGTAGGAACAGATGGTGCCATTGTTTTTTCAATTCTGGGCATCTTGTTAAGTGTTAAGTAGAAATTGATGAGGAAGTGGTCAGTCCATTTTCAGAAGTGTGAGTCCGTGTCCATTTTCAACAGAGTCCTGCAAATGGACCTAAGCAATATTGCAGTGAACAGTGTTGTATTGTAGTATCTGGATGAAATTCTAATCTGCAGCACCACTGAAGAGCAATGCAGGAGCGATTCTGTCCAGCTACTGACTATACTGGCTGAGAAAGGATATAAGGTTGACAAGGAGAAGTTACAATACTGTCAACAGGAGGTGCTGTACATAGGCCAGTTGATATCTCATGAAGGGAAAAAGGTGACCCCAGAAAGGGCTGAAGCGATCATGAACACAGCTAAGCCATTCATGATAAAGCAAATGCAGAGCTTCCTAGGCCTATGCAACTATTTTAGAGCATGGGTTTTCGACTACAGCACTTACACAAAGCCCCTGCCCCCAGCTCTAAAGAAGGCCCAGTTGACAAAGGAAAACATTGAATGGACTGAGGCAATGGAAAGGGGTTTACAGAGCTCAAGAGAGCAATTTGTACCGCCCCAGTTCTCGGGAACCCTAATTATGCAGAGGAATTCTACCTGATGGCAGCATTATGACAGCAATACTCGCTCAGAGAACATCGTTGGGGTACAAGCCCTGGCGTACTACATTGGGAGCCTGGACCCAGTCATGAGAGGCCACTTCCCGTATGAACAAAGTTTAGCTGCCGCAGCGTTCGCCATAGAGATGGCGACAACTATTGTAATGGGATGTTCCATGACATTATACGTCGAGCACTCATTATTCGTCATCCTAGAGAAACCGAAAGGCACACTGACATCACAGAGAGCGACTGCCTATGAGGTGATCATATCTAACCCTTCAATAAAAATAGTTTGATGTAAAACAGTAAACCCAGCTACGTTCATAGCTGAGCCAGTCACTGAAGGAGAGCCGATACATGACTGTGCAAACTATGAAGAATTCTATGATGAAATCCCCATGGTGAAAGAAAATGCCCTGGCAGGTGGTGAGATTTTTTTCTTTGACGGTTTGTCGAGAATACACAGGCGTGGCCGTGATAAAACACATAGCAAATGGCGAATGGAGAATTTTGAGTACTCATCAGTGCATGCATATCGTCTCATTATTCAGCACAGGCTGCAGAACTATTGGTGTTAATACACGCCATTGAGAATCATGCAGACCAGGAAGTAATGGTGTACAGTGACTCCGCCTATGTGACGTCCACAGTGCACGCAGGACTAGAACGCTGTTAAAGGAGGGGCTGCCTCCGAACGGATGGCACGCCAGTGCAGCACACAGCCTTATTGGAGAGTCTGATAAAGGCACTACAGCTCCCAGTGGGCATAGCGGTCGTGAAATGCGCTGCCCACACCAAAGGGACAGATTTTGTGTCACGTGGAAACCATGCAGCAGACACGGAAGCCAAGTGTATGGCATTCAAGATTGAAACGATCATGGAAGTGGAAGTGGCGTACACCCATGAGCGTATGATGGTAGCACGAGCCACACCAGAGGCCTATAGCAATATGGGGCAGACACAACTGATGGAGCTCCAAGGGGAGGCACCTCAGGATGAAAACAACCTATGGAAGCGTCGAGGGTGTTCCCTAAGCCCCTCTGACGGATTGTGGTGGCAAGGCGGCACTGGTAAACCAGTAATGCCTGTGGCCCTACTAAAGATATCATTAGAGCAATTGCATTACCCATTTCACATGACAAAAGAAAATCTAGCTGCAATGCTCGCAGAAGACTGGTTTATACCGAATTTAACAGAGCATGTTGCATTCTTTATGGTGAACTGCATAATCTGCCAGCAATTCACCAATGGGAACACATTAAAGGTAGTGAGAGGAATCATCCCCCGGCCAAATGGGCCTTTTAAGCACTTACATATCGACTATATCGACATGATTCAAGTGTGTAACGGGTACAGGTACTTAATTGTAGTGGTGTGTCCATTCTCTAGATGGATAGAAGCAGGTCTCTGTACACACCCAGACTCAACCTGTGCTGCCAAATTCCTGGTGAGGGAAGTGTTCCCTAGATGGGGGGTGTGTGAGGTAATGAGATCCGACAACGGGGCTCATTTTGTTAACACAGTCTTCGAGCAGATCAGTTTGCTGCTTGGTATAAGGCACAAGTTCTCGTCAGTGTATCATCCGGAAGGTATCTGTGAGAGGCTCAACGGCTTATTAAAGGAAAGGATAGCCAAGTTGAAGCTTTCTCTGAAAAGGGGATGGTTGCACTGCCTTCCACTGGCATTGTATGCTCTTCGGAAGCAACCGGGCTCCGACCATCATCTTACGCCACACGAGATAGTCACAGGAAGGAGAATGAACAGCCCCATTACCCTCCGAGACAGAGCTAGATGTGATGCCCAGCCAACCCAAGGAACTGAGCTTCAGGATTACCTGAACTGTATGACATCCAGTCTTACTGTAATTTCAGACCAGCTACAGCGACGAAGAAAAGGGTGCAGTGGAGCACAAAACACAGCAGGAGATGGTGAAGCGGACACAGTTCAAGGTCTACGTGTGCCACTCATCTTTCCTGGAGATGCCGTGTTGGTAAGAAACCACACGAGAAAGAGGTGGGATGAGCCAAGATTGAATGGCCCCTTCATCATAGAGGACTGCACTCCTTCAGCCATCAAACTACAAGGCAGAAGAGTATGGATCTCTCTTAATGACATTAAGCCCTATATCGGAGAAAGCCCTCTAGCTGCACCCCACTGCGAAGAGACCACAGACAACAGGGAAGGACCGCAGCACAAGCAGATGAGATCCATGACGAGGAAGAAAGACGCATGAGCAGCAAATCCAAGACAAAGAACTCTTTTACAAGTTGTGGCTTTAACTGGACATTTCCTCTGAGCAAAAAGGGGATAAGGACAATAACAGACACTCTGTGCATCCTAGCTGCAGGGTGAAGAAGAAAATTGCGCATCTAACCACAACACGTTTTGTGATACGAACGTTTGAACCAAGCTGCACTTAAGCATTGTTGAACAAAAAAAAACAAATAGACTGTGATCGAGGACTTTTGCCCAAAGGAGCTAGCACAGTATCCTGAAGCAACCAACACTAAGACTTTGTTGTACAGATTTTATTGTATCCCCCAGCAGAAATATCACAAGTGATGTGCTGTCCTGTTTCCAATTAGTACTAGAGACATATCCATCACTAGTAGGGAGAGTCACCAGTGCCACAGACTTTATTCAAGATCCTGCCAACAAGAAAGTAATCTGGCAACTGCTGACTGTCATCGCGGAAGCCTCCGCTGTGTTACCCGAATACAGTGATAAGGACACAAATGCTTCCACCACAGGCGATAGTAGATGAACTCACAAATACGCTTTTCTTTTGTATCATAGAGGAGTGCCCAACACTCGTCCAGAGGACCACTGACACTCTTAAGTACATTAGAGATCCAAGAAACACTGAACATTTGAGCCAACTGTGGACTAAGCTGAACTACCTGGTCTCAATGCACGCAACAGGAAAGTGCAAGGACTGTTCACGTAAAGGGAAGGGCCTGTGATCCAGAGCCCAGCAAAGTAGGACAAATGTCCCTGTCACCTGAGGACAGACGACTGGCGCATAACGTCCTGTTTCGCCTAGTAACTGACTTTCCAGAAATGGTGGGGAGACCTGCCGTAGTTGACGTCATCACCTTCATCAGAGATCCAGCTAATATCGCGCATATGGGAACGCTCCTCCATGGCATCATGCTCCAAGTGGAACTTTCCAACTTTCAAAGAGAGTATCTGAGGAGATTCCAGTGAAACTTTCCGCTGAGGGACAGATCCATGGGACAGAGTGAAAACACCTCATCTTTCCGCTGAGGGATAGATGGTGGGAGCAGAGACGAGAACTTCACCATTTTTTTTTTTTTTTTACTTTGATTTTGATTGATTGCTATTTTTCTATTTCTTCGCATTGAACAGGTTCCAGCATGTCCTCAGGACTGAAGCAAATTTGGGGGGTGGACTGGGAACTTACCTATTTTGAATATGCATAATGAACGTAACTTACCAAAGGTGTTAGTCTAATCCTTTTTCCATAGTTTAGCAAGGGAACTGTTTCACATACAAGAGACAATCGTCACCCGCAAGAGGGGGGACACTTGCGAAGCACCAGACACTTTATGATACAACTTTCTGAGAAACAATAATGGAGTATGATATGATATGATATGATAAGGCATTTGTAACGCGCCTATACACAAGTGTTTCAAGGCGCGACGAGGCAGGGAGGGGGGAACAAGGGGAAGACAGACAACGATCCTACTAGGCCAGCTGTCATTCAGATCGTGCAAGTGCAGGGGTATGGGGAAGGGAAAAAGTGCATGGGGAAGGGGGGGGAGTGCAGTACAAGTAAGTAGAATAAAATAAATAAATAGGGCCAGCTGGTGGCAAGTGCAAGGTAAGTGCAGACAAGTGCTGGGAAGGGGGGGCTGTAGGGATACAGAGACAGTCCCACAGTGCAGGGGTTGCCAGGGAGGCAGTGCAAGTGGAGAGTGGCTGAGCCCAGGACCGGGATCGGTGAGAGTGGCCCAGTTGCATATTCAGTGCAGTTTCAGTGAAGAATTTAGCAGGGGAGAGGGAGAGAGAAAGCAGAAGCAAAGAGGAAGGTTTTGAGGTGCTCCGGAACCGGAGATGGTTCTCCTCAAGTTTCAGGGAGGCAGGAAGGCTGTTCCAGAGGGAGGCCCCTGCCGCGGAGAGAGATCTACCCCCAGCTCGTTGCTTCGAGAAGCGGCTGAGCCTGAGGGAGTTGGAGACGGATGAGCGAAGGGCTCGGGAAGGAAGATATTTAGGAAGAGAGAGTTGAAGGTATTTAGGCCCCAGGCCCCAGAAGGCCTTGTGGACAATGCAGAGGGTTTTGAACTTTATCCTCGCAGCCACTGCGAGCCAGTGTAGAGATTTCAGTCCTGGAGAGATACGGTCCCTGGGCTTGAGGCCAAGGACAAGTCTCGCAGTTCTGTTCTGGATGAGTTGCAGAGGGCGGAGAGTGGAGGTAGGCAGATTAAGATAGAGGCTGTTACAGTAGTCCAGCTTCGAGAGAACCAGGGCTCGGGAGACAGTGAGCTTCTGGGGGAAGGAGAGGAAGGGAAGAATACCTCTGAGGAGGTGCAGCTGGTAGTGTGATTTCTTAGAGACGTCAGATATATGAGGAGAGAAGGAGAGTGTGGAGTCGAAGATGACCCCAAGGTTTTTTGCCTTGCAGGTAGGAGCAGGAAGAGGGCCAAGAGAGGCCAGCCAAAGAGCTGCAGGGAAGGAGGGAGTGGGTGTGCCGATTAGTAGAATCTCAGTCTTACTGGCATTAAGGCAGAGGTCATTGGCCGCACACCATTCCTGGATAGCAGACAGGCAGTCAGAGATGAGGGAAGGAGAAGAGGAGGCCAAGGGTAGCCTGAAAATGAGCTGGGTATCATCCGCATAGCACTGAAAGTCGGGGCAGAGAGCGGCGATGTGGTGGGCAAAGAGTGCCAGATACTGGTTGAACAGCCAGGGAGAGAGATTTGATCCCTGGGGGACACCACAGGTGGAGAAAAAGATGTCAGAGAGGAAAGACCCCAGTTGGACCTGGGAGGGTCGATTGGAAAGGAAAGAGGTCAGCCACGCCAGAGCCTGACCAGTGATACCCAGGTTATCACAGAGACAGTTGAGCAGCATGGCATGGTTGACAGTGTCAAAGGCAGAAGAGAGATCGAGCAGAATGAGAACACACAGAGTGTTGGAGTCGAGGTTCAAGAGCAGGTCCTCACGGATGTTCAGGAGAGCAGTTTCCGTGCTTCTGGCAGCTCTGAAGCCAGATTGATGGTCATGAAGACTACCAACAGATTCAGCATGGAGGTTAAGCTGGGAGATGGGCAGTTTCTCCAGGAGCTTGCCCAGGAAGGGAGTGATGGAGATTGGGCGATAGTTAGCTGGGCAGGAGGGGTCGGAAGAGGGTTTCTTAAGAAGAGGGTGCACAAGGGAGTGCTTAAGGGGGGATGGGAAGACTCCAGAGGCGAAGGAGTGGTTCCAAAAGTCAGCCAGGGCAGGAGCCAGTGAGTCGATGTGGTCCTTGATAGTTTTGGAGGAACAGGGGTGAACCTGTTTAGACGAGACTTTCATAGATGGGACTTGTCTGGAAACCTCGTCAGCAGAAAGAAGGGGAAAGGCAGAGAAGGAGGGAGGAGGGCTGGCTGCAGAAGGGCCAGAGGAAGAGCCGGGAAGAGAGGGGGGGAGGTGATAGGAGGAGAGTGAGGACAGGATGTCCTGAGTTTTAGAGATGAAGTGAGAGGCCAGTGCAGTGCAGAGGGCCTGGGAGGGGACAGGAGAGGTAGAGACCGCAGCAGGGTTGGCAAGCAGATCCTTGCAGATTTCAAAGAGTTTGGCCGAGTTGTTAGATGCCGCAGAGATGCAGGCTTGGATAAGGGTTCTCTTCTTGGTGAGAACGGAGAGACGGTATTGCCTTTGGAGTAGGCGGCAGGCCAGTTTGTCAGAGGATGAACATGAAGCACGCCATTTCCTCTCTGCCACCCTGCCCTTGCGTTTTAGGGTGACGAGATCCGAGTCATACCAGGAGTTACATTTGGCTTTGGGCTTCAGGCGGATTCTCATGACGGGGGCAAGGTTATCAAGAGTATCAGATATAGCAGAGTGGAGCATGGAGAGGGCTGTGTCAGGGTGGGAGTCAGCCAAAGGGGGTAGGGGGGGCGAGAAGGTGGCAGCGAAAGCCTCAACTGACACGCGTTTCATGGGTCGGATGACGTAAGTGAAAAGAATAGAACTTTGACATTTGCCATGATTGAAATGGGGGCCCAGAACAGTAACCTAGTCCTCCCACAAACAGAGGGGAACCCCTGCTTCCCTGGAAGGAAATGCTGCCAACTCTCATACCGCTCGATTATGTGTATATGCATAGTGATTATCATTGTTTTTCTGTCATTAGCAATCAGAACTTCATTCTTTATTGGTGCACGAAGCGTCCCAGTTTCAGAGCACCCACCGGATAATGTACGCATGAGTCCCACGAATGCACCCAGACCCTATATAGTTATACCAGTCCCAAGAAATTCTAATGGTAAGGTAAATGAACTAAAATTGAATGTAATTAGCAGTGATACATACACACTCAAGTTAACGAATGAAGAGAAAATCTGGAGACAGGATCAGCACAGAATGAATGAAAGCGTAGCACTGACTAGTACACGCACTCACAAACTGAATGCACACAAAGCAGGGCAGGTGTCAATGGCTACAGAACCTCAAACGAAGGCAACAAAAAGTACGAGACTGCCTACCGAACAACCAGCCGCAGAAAATAGTGGAAGAAACTGAGAAGAATCAAGTGAAAGACCAACTAAAGAAGATGTAGCAAAAACCCTCAAGAAGACAGGGGCGGCAATGGGAGAATTCACTGTAAGGACACTAATGTTGATAGATCATTTATTCCCGTTTATAGCTAGAGTAAGGAAACGACAAGAGGAACTGAAAAATAAAACTGCAGAGACTGTAGTAACAAGCACACCAGTTCCAACACAAGAAACAAGCACCAGGCCCACGACACAGCCACACGTTGGGCAGATGGTAAACAAGTGGTGGTTGAAGACACTCCACGCGGGAATACAAGAGGAGAGGAAAAGAAACTCGAAAGCTCCTCCTATCAAAGCGATACAGATAATGAAACCTGCTCCACCGACAAGCATGCCCAAGAGTCTCCCAGCAAGGAAAAGTCACACAGACGCATTTAGAGATGTAGTTATGGCTAACTACAGAAAGACATTGGGGTTCATTACAAGTCGGGTGGTAAGGGATACCGGGCCCCGGTAAGGAGACTGGTGCCTGTAATCCCTTACCGCCCAATTCTGAGGTCCCTTAGCGGGAGCCGTAAAGACCACACGTTCTTTACAGGTCCAGCTAAGGGACCAGGGCGCTAATAACGGTACCGCAAATGGCGGTACCGTTATTAGCTACTTCCCCATTCCCATTGAGCCCTATGGGGGCTCAAATGGGAATGGGTAATGGTTTGTTCAATGATGACTTACCGGTCCCTCCAGGGTCGGAAAGCACCGAAAAGTCCCCATTGAACAAGACCGGACTCGGACACGGTAGGGAGGCAGCCATGGTGCTCATAGCTAATAGCACCATGGCTACCGCCCATCTCATAATGACCCCCATTAAGAATCAAGAGAAGCCCACATGAAGATAACAATGAACTGACCGATTACCTGGACAGCACTGCACATCTAGGAAACAACAGTTGGTACCAACACATGAAGGAGGTCGGAAGAAGTAATCAGAAGGAGAATGCTTTGTCTGTGCACTTCTACCGTACAGCATGGGTAAAATCCAAGATCTTTGTGGCTGTAGAAATTGACGTTCCGACAGCACACTGTATGTCACATGTAGCAATGTGCAACACTAGAGGACAATTTATGGGGAGGGATGTCTCATTGATATAGGAAACTGAAATGGAGTACCTGGATGAAGACAGTTACGTCCAAGACATCAAGACAAGAAACAGAGCGCATACTAAGAATCACGTGATCAGGTACGCGAAGCCTGAAGTTAAAGGATCAGGAACAAGATGGGAAATAAATCCTAGGCTGAACGTCCAAGGAAAGACTGCAGAAGAGGCTCAAATTTGGGAGAACAGAGGCCAATTGCAGATTTGGGGGACAGTGTTTTCCCCAAACGGATGGGAAGAAGGAGTGGTGATCTGCCGAGCTTGGATGGTCCTTGGAGCCTGCCAAGAAGCAATAGAGAATTCACAGAGGTTACGCAAACCTCTATGGCCAAAATTGGTAAAGTTGCTGACATGGGTCGAAGACAGAGGAGGACCCTTGCAGATAGTGCCACTGGAAAGCCCAAAGTTGTGCTTCAGGAACAATTGCACGAGGAAGATGGGAAAGAATCAAAACTGCGGACACATCTTTGAAGCTCCAGGAATCACTCACGGGACTGGAGTAATTATGGATCATTACTGGGCTTGTGGATCCAAGGCATATATAAGACTACCGAAAAACTGGGGAGACATATGCACAATAGTGAACGTCTATGTTCCTGCACTAGTGATCCCGAAAAGCGACCTGAACATTGACAGTTTTCCGAAAGCAGATGCCCCCTTAAGGAAGAGGAGGTCTGTGGAACTAGTATCCCGAATGAAGAGAGAGAATTACTTTTCTGCCAAATCGGAAGAAGCATTTCATGCAATCCCATATGAATATAGGCTTTTCAGTCTCACCTCATCGGTGTTCCCAACAATCTTCATGCCAAGAATCCAAGTTGGAGCAAATACCAAGTGGTTGCAGATAACCAGATGGGAGTTATTGCAGACCATCAAAACTACCGTAAAGGGATTCAACGCAATCAAAGAAGAACTAAGAGCAATCTGATTGATTGCCCTCCAGAACAGATATATACTTGACATGATCACGGCTATGGATGGAGGTGTTTGCGAAAAAATAGGAGAATCATGTTGCACATTTTTACCTTCCATGACGAAGAAAATGGAGCCCTAACAGAAGCCATAAGTATGCTAACAAACCTACAGAACCAGATGACCAATGAGACCGACGAAGTGGATGATGACAGCTGGTTTGGAACACTATTCTCATGGGTCCCACAATGGATGGCGGACATATTCAAGTTTCTGGGAACTTTTCTACTGATGATACTGCTAGGATTCTGTATTATCAAGATAATCATCACACAATGCCAGAAAACTGCAAAGAAAGCCATTGGGATA
This sequence comes from Ambystoma mexicanum, assembly GCF_040938575.1. Classification (NCBI taxonomy): domain Eukaryota; kingdom Metazoa; phylum Chordata; class Amphibia; order Caudata; family Ambystomatidae; genus Ambystoma; species Ambystoma mexicanum. The sequence goes on along the minus strand of NC_090929.1, from coordinate 94,493,724 downwards.
AAGATCATGGTCGATGTTAAACCAGGATGGAAGCCCAGAGACCAGACTGATGAAGAAATAAGAGACTTTGTGAAGGCCAGCGAATTTGCACCAGAAGGAACAAAGTTTGTGTATCCCAGAAATTGAAAAAAGTATGAAGGGAAATGGATCTATTGGAACCAAAATGGACAATGCCAGCTAATGGCCTGGAATAAAGACGAACATGTAAAGACAGCAGGAAGTTTGAAAGGTGTGGTAAAAATATGGACTCCAAAGAGACACACGTTTACACCATCATGTACAAACCCAGAAGACGATGAACAAGATACAGAAGGACCAAGTAAGACAGATCTAAAGGAAAAAGCAGGAGTGGTCGATGAACCGACCAGAGGGGGGAGTGTAGAGGAGGTCCCAGATAAGGCCTGCACTCCAGCCAGCCATTTTGAGGTACCAGGAACATACTTGCCAAGGTACGTGACGTACGAGGAACAAATGAACCAACAGAGAGCAGCATTATCAGAAGAGCAATACCTGTCGAAGTGCCTATAACCAGACAACCTTGGGCAGCACAGTACCCGCTTAGACAACCATACCAGCAGTTGATACGGAATGAAGACTACTTACAAACTGTCTCCGAAGAGTGCAAAGAGACTTAATGGAAGGCGAATGGTGACGATACAAGGGACCAGACAGACTCATAGATGAACGAAACGACAGCCAAAAGATGACGTGCAAGGACGGACAGCTATGAAAATAGATGTAATGGGTTTAGGAGGAGAGGCAATGTCGAAATAATAACTATCAAACGGAATGGAAGTATGCAACCAGCTAACGCATGTAAATAAGCTTGGAACGCAAGAAGCTAAGGAAACAGTACTGCTTGCAATGCTTAGTAGAAGAATAAAGCGGCAAGCGCCAACTGTATATCTACCTCAAGTAGCACACTATACAAGTGCGACTCCATTTTACATAAAGCAGCAGTATGCCCAGACTGCAAGGGGCCTACCAGGCCGACATTCATATTCCCGTTAAAGCAGGAGGAAAGAGCGGTATGAAAACTGAGCAAGAAGCAGCTCATGGCTGGGAATTCAAGGTCATTCTAAGGAAGGGAGGAGAGTGGCAACTTCGAAGAAACGAAACTTAAGGGCATAGCAACCAGCCAGTGAAGGTCGAGATAAGGAGGCCCCAGGCAGGTGGCAAGGCTAAAGGGAAAATCAAATACACGAAAAGAAGGAAAATGAAGCAGATTCACGGTGAACTAACACGTGACCAGCCAGACGCGAAGAGGTATCAACGTCTGATGTCACCCAGAACCCGTGGATGCCATAACTTTTCCTGATAAGAAGCTATAGTTTTGAGGCCAACCTCAGCCAACTAATTGACACATAGCCCTAGAGTACTGATTGATGGAAGGGAAGCAGGGTGAATCTTGGGGCACACAGCATCTGGCTGTCCATTCTGCATGCTGCTAATTAAAGCAGAGTTTTATGTCTAGGGGTGAAACTTACCCAATCACAATGGAGCAAATAATCTAGGGTCCAATAGCTAGCAGAACCAATGAGACGTCGGTCTTGTAGTGACGTCTATCATGAGTGATGTATAGGGAAGGGCATAGACGCCCACCCAATAAGAGTTAACCAAGCCTCACACTCTGTTACCATATACAGATTTAGCACCTATACTTAAGTTACCTTTCCCAACCAATAGAATTGCATGATACCTTTTGAGAGTTACACGTCAATGATGACAAATTTTGCATATAAGAATTGCTGTTTGAACGAAGATTGGGGAAGTTGAAGCGAGACGGGCGATCGCATCAATGTTGATTTCCATTGGTTTCCCGTTTTTTGTACTTGTCATTAAACAGACTTCCCTTTGACAAAATACTGAGTTGTCCCTATTGATTTGTGTTGGAGTAAGAGAATCCTGCACCCCATCCTCCTCAAGGTACAGCTATCTTGTCTTAAAATTACTTGAGGGCGAGCTCTGATCCTATGGGCCCGTCAGAGGTCGCTCCGCCCTCCTGTACACAGGCCACCAAGTTCCTCCCAGGGCCACATTTCTACCCATGCTCAAGGTGATAGTCAGAGATGCATGGACACTAACGGTGTGAAAGTTAGCCCTATGATTTACAATTGCCACTGCACCTGGTTTTAAAATTCAACAGTGAATATTTCAAAAGCAAATTTTCCATGGTTTACCCTTATTTACTGATCTCATCATCCGATGTTTATTTGCAGAGCCTTTCCTTTCATCCATAAAGTCCCCAGAATGTAAGATGGTGTCATTATCTTCGGGAACTCACACAATGAACATTAAAGTCTGCAGCAATAATCATAGCCCCCAACGGCTCTGTTTCTTGCCAATGTCGTATGGTGTTCTTTAACCCTTCAATCAGAGTTTGAGTGCAACGTCCGCCAGGGGATCATACAAGATCATTCTTAGAGTCTTACATTTCAGGCTTGGAAAATCAGTCCAAATTGCGCATACATATTTTCTATCAAGATGTGCTTGTTTGGATTTACTGATCTGTACATGTTTTCTAACCCAAAGGCAGAGGCCTCTTCTGGGTCGACCTCCTCTACCATTGATGGCTTTGCGCATGACCAACGTATATCTGTCAATATCAAGTTGACCAGTAATGCAAGGTTCCTGCAGAAATTATAGGTCTGCATCAGTGATTATTTGTTTGCCCACAGGATGGGTAATAAATGAGTGACATCCTCTGGCGTTCCAGGAAAGTAATTGACTTGTGAAGTTCGACGAGAAGATAATTGTTGCCATCGCTGTGCCATACTCGTTACCCACCTGATGCCCTGATTTGATTGGTCATTGGACTGAATAAACACAGGTTTTGTAATTAATGCTTGAGCCTGTCCCATATCTTGAGTATACCATTCAGTGTTATAAGTGTATCATTTGAGATATATTGTGGGGCAGAAGCTAGATTTCTTTGAATCAGCGGGATGTAGCAGTGAGACTCAATAACTGAAGGCTTTTGTTGAAACAGCGACTTGTGGTGTTTTTCTAAACCTAATTTGTTTTAATGGTCACCATATGCGTAAAATCGGTCCACAACCACGGGAGATAAAAAAGCAGCAACAGCCCAGTTGCCACAGCTGTCCCATTCTGGGAATTCAACACTTAGAGTGTCTTCTGAGGAAATAATTTGAAGCTCAGGGACAAGGAGAAGCAGTTGTAATAGATAAAATTGATTTAGAAAATGGCTGTCGCATGTTGTATGTATCTAATAAAATAAGAGCCTTCCCTCTGGTCCTTCGGCAAAGGCCTCAAAACCTCTTCTCCCAATGTATCTAGAGGAATTGCAACCATACACTCTCCTTTACATAGAGCAATTGTCTAAACTTTGGACCTGCAAGTTACCTGTACCTGTTACCAACCGCAACTACTATGTTATGCAAACAACATACTTTAATTGCAACCATAACCTGTAACCCACTTTATCATGTAACTATTATAACCACCAGCTTTATGCAACCTAGTGCCCAGTTGCCTCTGGGTTAGGTGCGCCCTATGAATGTCACAACAAATAAATAAATAAATAAATAAATAAATAAATAAATAAATAATTTAATTAATTCATTGATTAATTAATTAATAAATAGTATTATGCGTGTCATTGGTAACTAGGCAAATTGACTGTTAACTGTAGCAGAGTGTGTTTGCTCATTTCGCCTCATATACCAGGCTCCGGCAGTATGGCCTGCTAATAGGCTAATATGGGTAGCTTGTATTTGTATTTGGTGATCTTCATAGAAAACATCTTTTAATGCATTTAGCCTCGTGGGGTGCTGGGACTGAGGTACAAGATGTTCAATGTCAATTTTTGAAACCGGTACTTCAGCAAAAACAATGGCTTCTGGATGTCATTCAGTGTTACATCCATAATATTAGATGGTTTCTGGCCCAGCAGCCAATTTATCAAGGTGATTACAGGTTTGGTTGCTATAGTAGGAAGGGTTGCTTTTTTTTGTGTCTAACTGTTGTTTTAAAACATAGCAATCATCACCTTCAATACAGTGTATGTCCTCTTGATTTGTCCACGCCTGTCTTGACCAATTTTCCGCTATGTTTGAACAGCTTGTTTACTCATTTGTATTATTTCTCTTACGCCTACAACGACTCTTCTTTTTACCTTTTGCCCTTTGCTTAGATTTTTGCAGCGCCAATACTTTGGTGTTCTGTTGGTTATCAGCCTCGAGCGATGTAACTCGCGAGGCATCCAGGCCCACCATTTCCTCAGCCTCTGTGTCCTCATTGTGTTCAGGGCTAGGCGGAGAAAGGAAAAGGGGCGTGTCATCAAACTCATCATATAGTACCGGGTTTATGCCATCACTATTCCCATCAAATGGGGAACTTTGTTTAAGAATGATGTCTACTACCTTGACAAGGTTTTTTTTTGTTTCTCTTTGATCCTCTGCCAATATAGAACAAATGGCAAATACCACATCAGCTGTAGCCACCTGAGCGTCCAAGCTTGCTTTAATTGCTATGTTTTTTCCTGCATATTTACAGCACATTTCCCTGATTTCACAGCTCATTTCACCAGACTCAGAATTCTCTAACGAGGAGGAAACAAGTCTGTTTAGTTTTGGAGTAGCGGATACATTTGTATACTAATCACATTTGTTTCAGGTTTATCAGTTGAGGCCATCGACGTAGATGGCAATTCCTTGTCAATTATTTCAATTTCGGCGGGTCCTGGTTCACTTAGTGTTTTTTGGCTTAATAGTGAAAAAAACTGTGATATTTGTGCAATCCGACTTTTTCTTCCGGGAGTCAGACATTTTAGAGGAGATTATTTCCTGCACACTTGGTGAAGAGCTGAGAATGGCCATTGTGGGGTCTTTATATCTTTTTGTCGGTCCCTGTGCTAGTGTTTTCCCAGATCTTAATGAAGCTATCGGTTTACCTACCCTGCTCCGTTATGCAAAGGAGCAGGGTTAGTGGTGGTCTGGGGAGTTTTTCTTCCCCTTTGAGCTGGCTGTAACGACCATCTTTCAGCAAATATAACAGTCAAATGTTACAAGGGTCTTACCAATATGTCCCGGGTGTCCCACGTGGACTGTGGGGACTTCAAGTAACTCAGTCTGCAACTCGCTCTGCAGACGCACGTGCTGATGCGCACCAAGGCCCCTTTTATGCAGTCCAGCAGGTAAGGAAAAGTACTGCTCCAAGCAAAGGTAATTGAGTGTAGATTGCCAGTTTCCAAAATAGAGTACTGCTCCAGTGATTGCAAGTAACTCATCCTGCTCAGCAGATAGAGTTTATACAGTGTTAAAAGTGGTGTTAAATTGGACAAAACTATAAAAAATAATTGGAAATAATTTGAGTGCCATGTTGAATACTGATGTTGCACTTGGTAATTTGAATCTAAAACATTTTTAAAAATGAGCCACTGAACAGATTTTTTGATGAAATGTGTTGAAGTATGAACACACATATGTGATATTTTGTCGATAGTATTTTAATCTTCTCGTTTTTTTTTAAACTTTCCATTTGTAAGGTCAGGTGGTCTCTTTGTAGAATGTAAGCAATTTTATTGCAAAGTTTTGTTGATACTTTTACCTTCTGGACGAGATATGTTTCTGCATTTTATTATGCTTGTATGTATTTGTTTTTACATACTTGTACCAATAAGGTATTGTCTTGTTTTATGATCATATATGTACAGACCGTACAGCGCTCTGATGAGTTTGTGCAATGTTCAGGATTTATAAAAAATATAAATAAATAGATACAATTCATGAATGTTGTACTGCGTGTCAGCTATGCTTGTATAGTGGAATTAAAGGAGTGAGTACAATATGTGTCACTGTGATGTTGGTACACATTCAAAGTATACAGTCCAACTTTCTTTTTCTTCTTTTCTCACAAATATTGTTTGGAAATGTTTGTTCATGTTTTAAATCTGAAATTAAATCTATAAAGAGGAAAGAGCATTGGCACAGTGGTCCTGATTCACAGAAGAATTTCTTCATTAAGCGTAATACCAAACTCTTACTCAAATGGAGAATGTCTGTGGAAATGCCTTTTTGGAGACGGTTTCTGCCCCCCCTGTCGAAAGTAGATTTTGGGTGGCTTTCTGCAGGATTACCAGACGCATCCTGGGTCTCATTCTGATTCTCAAAGGGAAGGAACCCAAGACCAGATTGCCCCTGCAACACATTCTTCTGCCCCTGGCCTGCCCAGTTGAGATCCATATGCAGGTGAAAGTGCTGCACAGCCAGGGGGCTTCACACATCCTTGTCTGCACTGATCGGCTGGAAATGTGTGCCCAGTAGCTATGTGGTTTGACGGATGGATCCATGGACTCTGTGTCCACTGCTGCATGGTTCTTGGTTTCAGGTAGACCATAATCCTATGATCATTGAATGGTGAGTGTACTTCAGAGATTCTGAATGGCCAGTTAAGTATGATTTACCCACATGATGGCCTATCCCTCACCCATAGCTAGCAGCTTATCTATGCAGTGAAATATGGTGTGCAGGATTGGGGAGTGGTGAGCTGAACTATGTCCGTTGCTAATGATATCAGCATGACTGGGTGCAATATTTCATACCCAGGTGTGTGGCAAAATTGCACTGCAGAATGGCAGAGAGTGTGTGATTCACAGAATGGGCCTCATTACGAGTGTGGCAGCCTGGAAACACGTGTGCCGATAAGCTTACTGGCACCCTTGTTTCCGGACCGCCACACTACAAGTCTGCCTGCAGGGGCCATTGCCACCGGCAGGTCTGACCCTGTCGGGTGCAATGGCCCCTGCAGGTGGAGTTGACACCGTAATGAGGCCCAATGTTTGTTAATTGACCCAATGTTTCTAATTGACTAGGCCCAATGTTTCTAATTGACTAGAACCATGCACCTGGTCTATCTACACATGTGAAAATACGCAGAAATCTCTTGATGACAAGCAAGGCATGAGAAAAAGACATTTAGATACCACATCATAGCACTACCATGGAAGAGTTGGCTGTAAGCCCTTGCACTCAGAGCTGTCCATCCTCTTGCACAGAGGTCCCCTTTGTGAATCAAGGCACTCACACCAAGAGACGATGGGCCTCATTACGACCTTCGCGGAATGGGTTAACGGGCTCCGCTAATGGAGGCGGACCCGTTAAACCCGTTCCGCGAACTTACGAGGTCCCCTCGCGGGACCCGGTAAGGACGGCTGGTAAAACCAGGCGTCCTTACCGGGCCCCGCGAGGGGAAGAGGGAGCTAACAACGGGCCGGTCTTAATCGGCCCGTTGTTAGCTCCCTCTCCCATTGAGCCCTATGGGGGCTCAGATGGGAATGGGGAAGGTCTGGGGCCGGGTTCCCAGAGGAAGGAATTACTGGGCCCTCCGAACTCGGAATGGCCCGGTAAGTCCCCATTCTGGGAACCCGGTAAAGGAGCCCGGTTTGGCGGCAGCCAAGGAGCTAATAGCTAATAGCTCCATAGCTGCCGCCAAACTCGTAATGAGGCCCGATGAATGTAATGGGAACCTTGCTCGTCATATCCTGCCTCCATCATCCTTTGTGAATCAGGGCACTTGCGTGCAAGAGAAAGTGATGTAGTGGAAACTTTGCTTTTCACATCCTGCCTCAATCATCTTTTGTGAATCAGGGCACTTGCGTGCAAGAGACAATGATGTAATGAGAACTATGCACATCACATCCTGCCTCCATCATACTTTGAGAACCAGGGCACATGAATGCAAGAGACAATGGGCCTCATTACGAGGTATGCGGTAGCCATGGTGCTATTAGCACCATGACTACCCCCTTACCGCATTCCGGGTCCGGGTTGTCGAAATAGGGACTTACCGGGTCATTCCAACCTTGGAGGACCCGGTAAATCCCCATTCCGAGAACCATTCCCCATTCCCATTCGAGCCCCCATAGGGCTCAATGGGAATGGGGACGGAGCTAATAAGGGGCCCACTAATAGTGGGCCCCTTATTAGCTCCCTGGTCCCTTAGCGGCTCCCGCTAAGGGACTTCGGAATAGGGCGGTAAGGGTTTACCGGCACCGGTCTCCTTACCGGTGCCCGTTAACCCTTACCGCCCACCTCGTAATGAGGCCCAATGATGTAATGTGTCACGATATATTATGCAGCACAAGCAAGTCATGGACCTTTTCCGCTGCACTGGGTGTGTGCACAATTAAACCACTTTTTATTTTTACAATCCCTAAATGGTTTTTATGGCAGCCTCCAACCAGTCTTGCACCCAACCTCCACCAGCACCCTTTGTCCCACTAGACCAAGAAGCAGATTGGTGTGTTGTCAATTAACGCTTTAGTAATGTATTATTTTAATATTCAATCAGCACAAAATATGACAACAGCCATTATTGAGGTGGCAACACAGTACACAGGTTTCTAGAACATCACCAGATTACGATAAACTTCAATGCCACACCAAATGTGTGTGTGAAAAGCAATGCCAAATAATTTCTCTCAACTGATGGCAGGAAGGTTAAGCGTTTTTCACTGATTCAATACTACTACCATGGGACAGCGCACAAGGGTATTTCTGGCTGCTTGAACTAGAGAACAAATAGGGCTTCAAAACAGGCAAGCTAGCACACATAGGAAATCTGATTTTTACACAGGCAGCACATGAAAAATAAGAGTCAAAATAAAAGGGAATATAATTTGAATCCGAGATCAGGGTATGATAGAGAAAGAAGGAATAAGTAGGAAAAACAATTTTTCAAAGGTGAAAAGAAAGATTTAGAAACACGAAAATGCAAATCCTGCTAAGTTTTACTGGGGCTGGAAGTGAAAGGCAAGTTCAAAACCATAAAATAAAGGAAAGGCAATGCTGAATCCGATCAGGACATGATAGGGGAAGGGAAATACTTTAAGAAAATCACTGTTTAAAGGATGAAAAGAAATATTTGGAAAAACGAAATTGTAAATCACATTGAATTTGACTGGATCTGAAAATGACAAGCAAACTCATAACCTTAAAAACGAAGGTAACTGCAATGCTAAATCCGAGCTCAGAATATGATAGTGGAAGGAGGATTGAGTAGGAAAATCATTTTTTAAAGAAGGAAGAGAATGTTTTGGAAAAACGAAATTGTAAATCACACTGAATTTGGCAGGAGCTGAAAATGACAAGCACGCTTTCAACAATGAGAAAGGCACATTGGAACCATGGTTTTTAGTGAAAATGACAGGGCAACTCACAGATATGCTTCAGGCAAAGAGATTCTCACATTGGGAACAACAGTTTGGGTTATTATGACAGAGGCAAATGGGTATTTGTTTTTAGACACACCATTTACACATGGACAAATTTGGTTTTAGCTCATAATGGGAATACTTCTTTTGGGGCAACACTTTAATGACTATAACAATGAAATAACCTCACTGGGCACAAGATGGTTGATTTCGAATTGCAACAATCTTGTTCTGTGAATTTCAATGAGGGAATTAATTGATTTACTAAGCAAAATACCAGGGAAATAACTTACTTAATAATGCAAACAAACAAAGAACTTTTCAGGGGAAAGAGATCTATGATCAACAGATACACAACGGATGATTTTATTCCATAGGAAAAATGGCTGCTAGTTACCACCCTATAACTTGTTAGGGCGCAATCTGCTCACCCTCTACATATGAGAGCATGCAGTCTAAAGCATTCTATGCTGTATGCAGGGACGTCCCAAGTGATTTCACAGAAAGTAGTGTGATGTAATTTCACAATCAAAAAATAGTCCATAGGCGCCCCTCTGTGAGAACGAACACGCTAAATGACTGGTTCTTTGTTCGTGGTCATCCAGACGTGGACTCTTTGCTCACTGTGCTCAGAGAGTCACAGCTCCACCTCACTGATGAGGCCCAACAAGGCTGAAACCTGTGGTTGCTGTTGGTACTCTTGTTCAGAAGAGAATTGCATAGCATTTCAGTGCTGGACTGCCCATGTGGGCGGGACAAAGAGTGATATGCAAATGATTATTTCCCTTCTGTGAATGGTACAGTGAGCTTAAGTGTGGCAGTGGACTCTCAAGTGGTTACCTTCCCAAAGAACAGGTAATTTAGCCATGTCCGTTCTCGCAGAGGGGTGACTATGGACTATTTTTTTGATGTAATTTGACCCGTGCCTCAAAATACCATCACAGGAAGTGATGGCACACAACCTTTTACCGCTTCACATCACAGGAAATGGCATCACATAGCATTGTTCCTCAGTACATTAAGAACAATATGGTTACGATATAACTACAATGTGATATACATTTCATACAAGAATGGATCATCATATGTAGCATTATTATCAATGCGTCAAGGCCCATATTACCCCGGGAAGTGTGTGAACCCAAATCCCCTCTTTATGTGAATCTGTCCTGCAATTTCTACATGAATAGAGAGCGGAATCACATTCTGGGGACGCAGGGGCTAATAGGCTGTTATAGGGATAGAGGAAAGCTAGGATAGAAGGAGAGCCGGAGAATATTTCACGACAGAACATATGTTCTTATGGTCGATGGTCCACAAAATACAGACAAACTAGACAAAATAGTCTTCACTCATTTGGGAAGTTGTCTTTTGCACTCTTTACTGATCCTTCCGCGTGACCTCTCAGTAGGATGTGGTGTGATGTACAATTTGCAGTTTGTTTATGGACTACATTATTTATGCAAAAATGGCCAGACATCTCCAATATTTATTTACTTCAGAACCTGGAGCTACGTTTAAAATGGGTTTGATTGGTGCCTTGGCATTACTGATAGCTGATCCTATTCCTGTATCTCTTGATGCTTGCATTACTCAAGAGGAACAACACATTTCAATTTCATATTTCTACACATTACTATTATGGCTCGCTCATAGTTTAAATTAAGTATAATTATTCAATTCCATGTACACAACTTACCATACATGGTCTGTAGAGGTTTGGTGTGTTACAAAACTGGATTACCAACATTGAAATCCTGTAATTCTACTTACAAATCGAGGGCTTCTGCATTGCCATTTAAGTGATGCAGCCTTCCCCAAACTCTGAAAAGGAGAGTACTTGAAGTACTCCGCCTTCAAACCTTCCGTGCCAAGCTCACGTGGGAAGGATGGGTAGGTGAACAATGAACAAAAAAAGTCAGATGATACTATAAGAAAGCATGTCAAAGCAGGCTCTTGCAATATACACCCGGCCCCCACATAACAACATGCTTCTGTTGGCTGAGCCATTAAAAATACAATGCCAGAACTGAAGACATGCCGGAACTGGCTCCAATGTAGGGCTGTCTAGACACATAAGAACACATATCATGCTTGCTTTATCAGAGATGCCCTGTACAAAATGTTATGCCACAGTATGAAATGGCTAGACTGGCTGCTCCAAAATGTCAGTTTAGTCATGTAATAACACACATCAATTTGGTGTTGCCCAAAAATGCCAGAAAACATGCAATGTTATAATAAGGAAACATTTCCTTGTTTGGATGACTGTATTCCTCCATCCAACATGTCAGAACAGTCATCATGTTCACATTGCCCTTAACACAAGTAAAACATGTAATGCCACCATAAGAACACAGATCATATTTGTCTTTTCTCTTATGTGAGTACAAAATACCATGCTAAAGAACGAACATTTCCAGTTGCCTGCCCCATTGCGCTATAAACCCCCACTCCAAGCCCTCCTTTGTGTAATAACATTCATCAAGTTAGCTTTGCCCAAATTACCAGTAGAACATGTAAGAAAATGTCCATGCTCCAATGCTCCTTGCCTGGGCCCCAGCCTTGCAAGTACACATTCATACCCATTCACCCACTAGTCACTCACCCTTTGGCAGGTGGTGATTCTTTTTAATTGGAGTGTTGTAAACATTTCCCACAAATATTCCAGACTGTGTGAGTGCAGCGAGGGAGCCCGAACCTACAAAAGGTGGTTCACGGGGTTTGAGAGCGGAGAGTCTCTTTCACGATGACTGTACCCATACAAGCCCATGATCGCTGCACCTGTGCATGCCAGTATTCACATATAAGAACATACTCATATGTGATTTGTGCATAATGTCAATAATGATACTATAGGAAAATATGTCCAAGCTGGCTTTGCCAATATATGTCAGTAAGCCCACATAAGGACATACTCCTGTTAGCTTTGTCATTCAAAATACCATACCACAATAAGAATACATGTCCAAATTGGCTGCATCATAATACCAATCTAACCAAGTAATAAAACGTATAATACATGGTTTACCATAGAAGCCCAGAGAAAAATGTCATGCCAAAGTAAGGGATAGTCTAGCTGCCCCAAAATGCCAGTCTAGTCAAGTAATAACAGATATGACACAGTAAGAAATTACTAGACTGGATTTACCAAAATGTCAGTCAAGCCACTAATAACACATATCATGTCTGCTTTATCGTGGATGTCCATTACAATTGCATTCACACACATAACATAATATACATATTCAACCCCACAAGCCCTCTCCCTCCAACCCCGTCCCCAAATCCAAAATGTGCTCCTCACCCCAGCTTATAACACAAGCACACACCCATTCACACGCCATTCACACATGCACATATCCACCATACACTTATAGACACACACACACCCAATCACACATACATGATGCATTCACTCATTCACACAAATACACATTATGTAATATACATATCCAAGCACACATTCACACATGCACCAATTCACCACGAACTCCCAGACACACAAATCAAGGCCATACACAATACACTCACTCATTCATTCCCACACATTATACATATCCAGCCCCACACGTCCCCTCTCCCTCCCTGATCCCCAAAACAGATACTTAACCAAGCATTAAATACATGCACACACACACACATGCACCAATCCATAATACACTCACAGACATGCACACACAGCCACCCATATATCATACACTAACTCATTCACAGATATGCACCCCCACACATTACCTCTCGCAGACCAACCCCCAAAACAGCCCCTCAGCCCAGCATTAAACACAAGCACACACACATTCACACATGCATCAATTCACCATACACTCACAGACACGCACACCCAGCCTCCATACATCATACGTTCATATTACATAATATCCATATACACCCCTGCACATTCCCCCTCCCTCTCATCCACTGCCCAACCCCCAAAACAGCGGCTCATCCCAGCATTAAGCACACGCACACACACATTTGCACATGCATCAATTTGCCATAAACTCAGACACGCACACCCAGCCTCCCATACAGCATACACTCACATTACATAATATATATACACGCCGCACGTCCCCTTTCCCTCCCATCCACTCCCCAGCCCCCAAAACAGCTCCTCAGCCCAGCATTAAACACAAGCACATGCACATTCACACACCAGTCACACATGCACCTATTGACCAGACACTCAGACACACACACACAGTCACCCATACATCATACACTCACATTACATAATATACATGTACACCCCCACATGTTCCCTCTCCGTTGCACTCCTTCCCCCAGCAGAGCTACTCTGCACAGCATTAAACACAGGCACACACATTCACACACCAGTCACACATGCACCGATCCACCATACACTTACACCCAGCCGGCCATACATCATACACTCCGTCATACTCTTTACATAATATACATATGCACACCCTCTTGCTTGCACGCATGCAGGCACATTTTCAAAAAAATGACATTTTTCGGGGAATGCGTCGCTCAGATGTCAGACCTTTGGCTCTGTCCTCCAAGCAAGACGCCACACTTCCTGTCATGCATAGAGCAGAGTGGCCTGGGGCCTCCATCCATGTCCTGGGCGGGGGGGTGGACTCTACTTCTAAAAGAAATCATTCCTTTTTTAAGTCAAATTGACTTCAAAAAGAAATTATTTCAGTTACAGAAAAACGTATCGGAAATCTTTTTTTCTGAGGTCAGAGTGACTTCAAAAAGAAATGAATGTAAAGATGGCTCTCATCTGAGCCCTCTGCTTTTGGTTTCTCTCTGCCTCAGCAACCCTTAAGTAGGGGTCGCAAAGGCAGTGCCAGGGATCACACAGGAGTTGCCAGGAGTCGCAGTTGTGACCCTAGTAACCCCTGAATGACATCTCTGGATGTATGCGCACTGTTGGCATTGCACTGCTTTGAATGCGGGAGGGCGTAATAGTATTTCGCTCGGTGATCCGCACACCCCTCCACAATACTTACTATTTTTATTTGTTCAGTGTTTTATAATGTGCTGCGTGCATACAGGACACTTCAGAACATGCATAGGCAAAGAGGGGGAAGGAGGACAAGGAGGGGGGCGTGACTAACAGGGATGTAACCCCGGCCAGGTTAGTAAAGGGTAATAGGGTAGCAGAGCTTCAAGACAAAAGTGCTGAGGGGAGAGCATAGTTCAATGCAACCATCATGACTGAGGGTTTACAAGGCAGTAATGGCTGATGATACAGTTTCAGAGAAGGATGATCTTTGGAAGTTTCCTGGGTTTCAGCAGTGTTCGAAATGTACGCTAAGAAGTAGTGGACCTATGGTCCTGCTAGCCTGCCCTAGTTCCCCACAAACCCCATTGCTGTGCCCCTCCCACATGCAATCCAAACCCCCAAACTCATGGGCCTGATGTTTAAGGGAATGTTCAGTGCAGAGCACTGAAGTGCAAGTTTCAACTTCTTCCTACACTTTTATTTTACAACTAAGCCATTCCGGAACGGTTTCTTTTTAAAATAAAAGTATAGGAATGGTAAAACTTAATTTTAAAAAAAGTAGAAGAGCACCGCTCCCGACCGCCCCCACCCACTTTGACCACTGGGTTTCAGGAGGATTGGTTCAAGGCTTAGTTCCAATGGGAGAGCATTCAACAGGCCAGGTCCTGTGAGTATTCTCTTCCCAAATCAATTAAGTATCAAGGTTCAGTGTGTCAGCCTCTTCTTTGCGCTAGAACATTGGGGTCTACATGGAAGATGCTGGACCTGAGTTCAATGCATCTTTCCTCTAATAAGGGCCTTCATGTTGAGGCAACACCGAGTTGGTAGATAAGGTCATGTCTCCTGGGGTCCCACACCGTTTGCTCTTTCCTGTAGTGTATGGCATGAAGACAAGCAAGCTCTTCTGGGAGAACCAGAAAGAGGCTGTTACAGTAGAGAAACCTCTCTATAACCAGTGCCAGAATTAATCAGACTTTCAGGATCATATCAAGGGCCAGGAGCTCTTGGCAGGGCAGGTTGTGGGTGTCGCCGTTGGCAAACATGGCTTGCTTTCCTGCACGTGCCAGCTAAAACTCATATTCTATTCTCTGTTTTTAGACAATGACATTTTTATTTGCAATGACATCTATGTAGTAGCACAATAGAACATTTTAATTTTCAGTCCATCATAATTTACAAGCCCAGTTGTGTCACAATTGCTACATTGCTCTGCACAGTGATAAACATACTTTGTTTTCTCATCATAAATCTCGGGTGTGGCTGTGAGAGTTAATGTATTTGTAACATTGTTCACACAGGGTGATTAAGGGAGGTATTGAATAAACTATGCACCAGTGCAAGTGCAATAATCACCAGGGCAAACATTGCCCTAATGTGAAAAACATAGGGCCTGATCGTCAAAAATGTTTTCAATGGGACTTTCCCGAGTTGAAACATTTTTTAAATCAGGCCCTTAGAGCCTGGCAAATTGTGCCCGGGTGCAAAATTGCATTAACAAAAATATGTTTGTTTCACTACTGCATACTTGCCCTAGTGTTAATTGCACTTGCCTTCACGCTGTTTCTGTAATACTGCCTTGAATCCTCATGTCTGTGTTTACATTTTGTGATTTTAAAAACACTAAATTCCCTGATTTTAAAAACACTAAATCCCCTGATTTTAAAAACACTAAATCCTAAAAAACTAGTGCAAATAAAAAAAAAATCACAGATGAGGTACTTTTTGTTTATGTTACTTATAGAAATGCACAGGTCACATGATCACAGAAGATGTGTTGGCCAGCACCCTAGCATGCATCAGTATGGGCGCACGCACCCGATGCTAATGTCTGAGCGGATGCCGGATGCCATCACCCCAGCAGTGCGCTGGGAGAACATTCCACAGTGACAGGTCTATAAAGCACTAATCACTATGAAATACTGATTTGCTTTTTCTTATCCCTGTTTGAAGGAGAGGACATCAGCGACTGATACTGCTTCTAGCTTCTATTACACTTAAAAAAAACCTTGCCAGGTTGAGGAATTACCCTGCCATGTAGAGTGCGCCCCCTTACACCTGTTCAAAAAAAGTAAAAAAGCCGAAGGAAATGCCTTTGTTTTCTGCGTGAAAAAATGCCCCCTGATTTGCACAAATGTGCAAAGGCATTAAAAATGGTAAATGCTCGTAAGTATAATGCACACATTCAAATGCTCTTTGAATAGGGCACGTTCGTGGGTGCAAATGGTGAGGCGCACTGGCACATATCATCACTTGTGCCCAAAAACGTTTTGAGAATTTCACCCTCTGTGTTTCTATGTTGCACAGTTTTCAATACACAAAATCCTCGACAAGTGTTTCGCCGTTGATCCAACAGCTTCATCAGGAGGAAACTTGTGATGTGTTTAGTATTGCCTGCGTGGACTGCATTAAGGTAGAGGCAGATATGTAGGGGGGGGCAAAGGTGGCGGTGGGGAAGAAGGACTCTCAAACAACAGATGATTGCGCACAGGTGGCCAGAACAACTCTGTTTAACATTGAGGGCCTGATTCACAGAACGTTTTCCTATGGGATTGCGCCATTATAAAACACTTCCATGATTCAGGCCCCAAATGAATAATTTATATTGAAAATTACAAATGTTTATCTACAGTTTCGTTCGTGGAGCTTCTGCACGTGACTCACACTCCTGTTTGTAGTGCAACGACATGTACAAAATATTGTTGCACAGGTGATCCGTTGCCATGGACAAGGAAACCCGCAAGCAAGCGCGCATCCCAACGGCGCAATGCTTTTATGTTTTTTTCGTCTTCTGGATGGGAAATCCGTGAATGGCTTTCTTGAATGATCAAGAGTGGGCGTACGCCGATCACTGGCGGATGAGGTATGCCCCGGGGGTCACCTGGACTCCTATCAAAGTAACAGCACTCCAAGATCTTGAAACGCTCCAAAGAGTGGCTGCATACCTTCCGCAACCAGTCCCGTCATGCCCCACTCTTCCCAATGTACTGTCACATGCTGCAGTCGTGGAGCTATTTTAAACTCAAGGTGCTGGATCACCGCCAGTCAAAGGGGAGCTCAATTTGTTCGGGTTTGAACCGTGGCTGCAATCTCTGTGAGGACGGAAATATAAGTCCTAAGCAGACTAGACAGACATTTGAAATGCTGAAAGAGGGTTGCCAACTTTTTGTTAATTTACTGTCAAACTAGTGTTGCTGCATTGTGCTGACATATTTGGGGTTACACCACTGCTCTCACCTGCTCATTGTGGTTGGTGGATGCACTGATTATCACCACTTCATAATTAAAGTGAGTCTGAGACAGTAAGTGATGATGTAGACGAGCAGGTGGATGTCTCTTCTCTAGTCCCCGCCCCCTCACCACCATCTTATTTGAGTAGCAGATGAAGAGCTACAATTGGGAACCCATGCACAGGTTTTTGTGACATGGTCGTACTGTCTTGATTAGATGAAAGACGATATGCACTCAGACAGCCATTCAGAAGATACCCTCACGCAGAGACAGTGGAAAGATGTTACCAAGAAGGATGCCACTGCCAAAGTGACAGAATGCAGCTATGGGCAATATGGATGAACTCTGTGAGAAACCTGAAGGTGCCTCCCTAGCTAGTCCACTGGGATCTGTCATCCAGGTGGCCAGGACACAGCCATCACTATTGGATCCGGTTCCTGGGGGTGGACCAATGAGGGAGGATCACATGGTTTGGGGGTCCTTGGGGAGTGGGAGTGCGACACCGATGGGCGAGATGCGGCATCCCCCTCCTTTCAACACCTTTTTCCTGTCCTACCACGTAGGATATTCTAAAACACTGCGCCCCCCCCCCCTTTCCGACACAAACTCTTTCACACAACACGGAAGACAACGGACTAACACCAGAGCTGTTTACCTGACATGTCCCAATACAAGGATCAGGCAAAGTGAGGCAGTTGACCTGAATCACACACACTTGACAACCCTTTCCCTTCCCCACAGGGATAAAAGGTGGAGCACCAGAGCACAAGACGAGCAAGGCAGACCGCACAACATGAGAGCTATCTCAGCATGGCAGTTCAAGAGGAGGCGAAAGACGGCAAATATCGAGAGGGTGACAAGGAGAGACGTAACCTTGCCCTTTCCGATCAAGGCCTGTGAAATCTCCGCAGATGGAAACATAAGGCCGAGAACAATAGCCAGCATGTGTTGGAGCAGATGTCTACAATGCGCGAGACCCTCCTCAGCTGATAACCAAGCTGGGAAAGATGCTGGTCTCGGTGCTACCAACCTTGACTCCAAGGATAAACAAAGGCAAGCAATACATAACAGCTAGTGAGTCGAGGGGAGAATCGATAAGAAACCAAATTTTATTGAACGAAAAGTAGCCAGCAGCTGATTTGCACTTTGAAACACTTAAATATACGATTGAGGAAAGGGGGGAAACCAGCAACAGAGAGGTCCGGCACCACGTTTGTGCTCAGGCAGGAAACTCTGGGTGATTACCTGATGGTAGAAACTACCAGAAGCCCTTGAGAAAGGGGAAAAGAGGTCATAAAGGGGTCTTATAAAATCCGTGTGTACCATAGAAAGTCTTTGACCTACAGATGATTGAGAAGCGAAGGGAAATGAATCCCTCTTGCTGAAAGGAGCTCATGAATACTGTGTTGTAAAAGATGCTGTTTAAAAAGACATTAAGATTTGTGACGCAAGAAGTATTGCAAGACAAGGAGAAGGGAAGCGCCACCCCTGTCATTTATGATCCGAACCTGGCCGAGGCAGACCCAGGGGTGAAAAATAATCACCCAAAGTTAATTAAGAAAGGAACTGTTCAATTGATTGGTTGAATAATATAAGTGAGTGGTCGGTGCCTGGAAGAGGGGGACCTAGGAGTGAAACCATCACCCAACGTGAACTGTGTCCCAGAACTTTTTGCTTGTGTTCGTTTGCTGAATACATCAGGCCTCGAAGGCAAGAGACTTTTTAATGCAAAGAGACTTTAGCATCTAAGAACCTCTTAACTGTTGGCTTGTTGTGAGAATGCTTGAGCATGTTCTGTGCCAGTGGGTACGAAACTGTCAGCTCGTGCCGGGAAAGACTCGAGCATGTACTGTACTCCAGAGTCTGACCTTGTCCAGTGCTAAAAACGTCGGGAAGGGAGACCTCAAGGCAATCACATCCTTACTTATTATTAAAACACAATTTCCTTTATTTTTGATACCGTATGGCATACTCTTAGTTCTAAGGGATTGGCAATAGGTTTTTCTTAAGAGAGGCCCTTTTATTTTGACATAACGCCACTAGGACTGCCTTTTTTTTCATTTGATGGTCGACGTTTGATCCAATCTTAGATTTAGGTTTGGCTTAGGAATTTTTCCACCCTGCATTAATTATTCAACGAACACCCTAGAACTGTGATCACTAGTGTCTGTCTTTACTGTTGCCACCATGAGTTCCTTACAACTAAGCAAAAGTCTGACGACAACAGAACAACATCATGAAGAATATATATAAACGTATGCTGAAACATTATGAAAATACTTAAGACTGACGATGTTGCTAAAGCACTAAGAGAAACATGTACCTAAAAATGAAGTTATCATGAAAATAAGAACATGAAGTAACTTACGGACCAATAACTGTAAATACGTTGTAACGCAAGGTAGACAAAACATATAGAAGCTTGCTAAAAAGAGGTATATATATTAAGTTTAGAACAGCCATTGGAAGAAAATGGATGACGGCTGTGTTAAGAATCAACCCTTCTACCTCAAAAACAAGCCTAGGATTGCAAATTGAAGAACTGATAAAGAAGCTGTTATTGTGTGCACAATAAGTCAGTACCTTGGCCTGGGATCAAGGAGGCTATTTCGAGAGATGGGTGCAAGGCACAAAAGGAGTTGAATGATCAGACCATGTGCGTTAGGGATATGTCAGCTGAGCTTCAGAGAGAAAAGGACATTTGTCCATGCCAAGTATTGGACAACCACAAAGCCAAAAGCCAATTTGAGGTGGACTGAGCATGTTTCTAAAGGGCAAGAGGGGTAATAACAGCTGTTTAAGAAAATCAAATAGTAATTGAGAGGCTGAAATGGACACAGTCGTGGTCTCCTAACACGTGATGAAGAACTCAAAACAAAGGCTATTCATTGGAGCTGCAAGTTAAGATAGTGGTGTGGTCGCACTTCCTAGAATGTCCCAGAACAGTGAGCAGACTACGAGGCCAACTACAAATAATAGACTTTGGCTCAGAATTGGGTCAATGACATATGATGAACTAATTGGGGAAACAGAGAACAAGTTGACGCAGCTCAAACACCTAGGTTTCGTTTTTACTCACGTGCTGCTAGATGAGCCTAAAGTCCAAGGTTGGATAGGGTTGCCAACCAATTAAAATGGCCTGCAATGCACTTTCATATACATGTTTCAGTTATTAGTCTGCTGCCATATTCTCTGCTATAATCACTATGTGATGTACGTAGAAGTAGCTCAAGGTGTGTCCTACAGACAAGGGACAGCCAATGAGATATTAACCCATACACAGTTCTACAAGTAGATTTGTTCCCCTAATCCAATCCCTCCCGGTGACAGGTTTTGTGCCATGTAGGATGATGTCATAAATGACGTATCTGAAAGTACATAAACTCTGTACAAGCAAAATGATGTGCGAATATTGAGCATCTACTGTGATAGCTGTCATATCACCCTGCTTTCTTCCGTTGAGATTAAAGCAGTATTTTACCATCTTCCTTTGGTCTGTCTGGTTATTTGGTCTGAGGTAATGACTGGTAATTCTATCTAGCACAATTAAAACGCTTCAAGGTTCTAGAGCACACCTGGCCTCAAAAATAAGTGCCTGGGCTGAGCCCTGGAAAACACCCCCCACAAATTAAGCATGGGCACCAGCTCATATGAGGACGAATACAAAAAAATAACAGTTTTTGTTTTAGCAGGGTTCTTGATGGGATCATGTGGTGGACCATGACAGGCAAGCAGTGGTTAAGAATGTGGGGCACCAGGGTCCATTTGAAGCGCAGGAATGACACCAGCACTAGAAGCTGTATGGGAGAATCCTGAAGCTGATCCTGCGTGTGGAGAACATGCAGACACTCTACTCAGCTCTTATGAGCCGTGCAGCTGCATGAAGGGAATGTCTCAGAATTTGGTGGACTAAAATGTCCTTGGGCATGCAAACATGGCTCTGTGGGACAGAGGCATAGCCCGCATTATCTAACAAGTAGGGTCTGAAACTAATGTTGTTCCCAATGCAGTGACATTAACATCTGTAATGAGTGGGCATTTACGGATTTTGGGAGGGCTATCACTCCATTTCATCAGCTCTTTCTTGGATTAGGTACAATGTTCCAGGGGCTAGAGGATGTAGAAGATGGGAGGGCTATCACTCAATTTCAGCAGCTCTTTCTTGGATTAGGTACAGTGTTCTAGGGGCTAGAGGGTGTAGAAGATGGGGAGAGCTTTCACACCATGTCATCATCTCTTTCTTGGATTAGGTACAGTGTTCCAGGGGCTAGATGGTGTAGAAGATGGGAGGGCTATCACTCCATTTCATCAGCTCTTTCTTGGATTAGGTGCAGTGTTCCAGAGGCTAGAGGGTGTAGAAGATGGGGAGGGCTAACCCTCCATTTCAGCAGTTATTTCTTGGATTAGGTACAGTGTTCCATGGGCTAGAGGATCTAGAAGATGGGGATGGCTTTCACCCCATTTCATCAGCTCTTTCTTGGATTAGTTGCAATGTTCCAGAGGCTAGAGGAGGGCTATCACTCCATTTCAGCAGCTCTTTCTTGGATTAGGTACAGTGTTCCAGAGGCTAGAGGATGTAGAAGATGGGAGGGGGGGATCCTCCATTTCAACAGCTCTTTCTTGTGTTAGGTACAGTGTTCCAGGGGCTAGAGGATGTAGAAGATGGGGAGGGATATCACTCCATTTCAGCAGCTCTTTCTTGTGTTAGGGACAATGTTCCAGGGGCTAGAGGATGTAGAAGATGGGGAGGGCTATCACTCCATTTCAGCAGCTCTTTCTTGTGTTAGGTACAGTGTTCCAGGGGCTAGAGGATGTAGGAGGTGGGAATGGCTATTACTCCATTTCAGCTGCTCTTTCTTGTGTTAGGTACAATGTTCCAGGGGCTAGAGGATGTAGAAGGTGGGAGAGCTTTCACGCCATTTCATCAGCTCTTTCTTGTGTTAGGTACAGTGTTCCAGGGGCTAGAGGATGTTGAAGATGAGGAGGGCTATCACTCCATTTCAACAGCTCTTTCTTGTGTTAGGTACAATGTTCCAGGGGCTAGAGGATGTAGAAGGTTGGTAGGGCTATCACTCCATTTCAGCAGGTATTTTTTGGATTCGGTACAATGTTCCAGGGGGTAGAGGATGTAGAAGATGGGGAGAGCTTTCACACCATTTCATCAGCGCTTTCTTGTGTTAGGTACAGTGTTCCAGGGGCTAGATGATGTAGGAGGTGTGAAGGGCTATCACTCCATTTCAGCAGCTCTTTCCTGGATTAGGTGTAGTGTCCCAGGGGCTAGAGGATGTAGAAGTTGGGTAGGGCTATCACTCCATTTCAGCCGTTATTTTTTGGATTAGGTACAATGTTCAAGGGGTTAGAGGATGTAGAAGATGGGATATCACTCCTTTTCATCAGCCCTTTCTTGGATTAGGTACAATGTTCCAGGGGGTAGAGGATGTAGAAGATGGGAGAGCTTTCACACCATTTCATCAGCCCTTTCTTGGATTAGGTACAATGTTTGGGGGGTAGAGGATATAGAAGATGGGGAGAGCTTTCACACCATTTCATCAGCTCTTTCTTGCGTTAGGAACAGTGTTCCAGGGGCTAGAGGATGTAGAAGGTGGGAAGGGCTATCACTCCATTTCAGCAGCTCTTTCTTGGATTAGGTGTAGTGTTCCAGGGGCTAGAGGATGAAGAAAGTTGGAGGGCTATCACTGCATTTCAGCAGCTCTTTCTTGCGTTAGGAACAGTGTTCCAGGGGCTAGAGGATGTAGAAGGTGGGAAGGGCTACACTCCATTTCAGCAGCTCTTTCTTGGATTAGGTACAATGTTCCAGGGGGTAGAGGATGTAGAAGATGGGAGGGCTATCACTCAATTTCAGCCGTTATTTTTTGGATTAGGTACAATGTTCAAGGGGTTAGAGGATGTAGAAGATGGGATATCACTCCTTTTCATCAGCCCTTTCTTGGATTAGGTACAATGTTCCAGGGGGTAGAGGATGTAGAAGATGGGAGGGCTATCACTCAATTTCAGCCGTTATTTTTTGGATTAGGTACAATGTTCAAGGGGTTAGAGGATGTAGAAGATGGGATATCACTCCTTTTCATCAGCCCTTTCTTGGATTAGGTACAATGTTCCAGGGGGTAGAGGATGTAGAAGATGGGAGAGCTTTCACACCATTTCATCAGCCCTTTCTTGGATTAGGTACAATGTTCCAGGGGGTAGAGGATGTAGAAGATGGGAGAGCTTTCACACCATTTCATCAGCCCTTTCTTGGATTAGGTACAATGTTTGGGGGGTAGAGGATATAGAAGATGGGGAGAGCTTTCACACCATTTCATCAGCTCTTTCTTGCGTTAGGAACAGTGTTCCAGGGGCTAGAGGATGAAGAAAGTTGGAGGGCTATCACTGCATTTCAGCAGCTCTTTCTTGGCTTAGGTACCGTGTTCCATGGGCTAGAGGATGTAGAAGATGGGGAGGACTATCACTCCATTTCAGCAGCTCTTTCTTGGATTAGGTACCGTGTTCCATGGGCTAGAGGATGTAGAAGATGGGGAGGACTATCACTCCATTTCAGCAGCTCTTTCTTGGATTAGGTTCAATGTTCCTAAAGTATGACACGAAGAAGCCCTATCGAAATATTTCTAAGCGCTGTGTGGAAGGGGTGCATGCTAACTCTCTATTGTGATGGGGCTGTGTCTCAGGAGCAGTGCTGCGATTGCTAAGCATTGCTAGGCATTTGTAGACGAGGAAGTGGACTTTAAAATACATTTGGCCTTGATGCTGAGCGAAGGGCGGCCATCAGCATTTATTGGGACACGCTGGGAGTCCAGTGGTGGCTTAATGTATATTTAGCTTGTGTGACTGGAGCTGTAAGAGGTCATAGGAGAGGACTATGGTGCGGTCTCTTTTAGCAGGTATTGGGTCGAGCACCACAGATTGGCAGACATCGGAGCTGTTGTGGAAGTGGTTTCTTCAGGAAAGCCAGTGGCCGAGCGAAGGCGCCTCTACCGATGTAATTGGCTTAAGCAGACAAGCCTTTGCTACTTTCGATGTGGTTGCCATGGTGTTTTGCCCAGAGGGGCAAATGTTAGGTGGTGGTTGGCGAATGTGGGAAAGAGAATACTACACTATTTTCAGATGCCAAGCAGCGATACCTCTGCTTAATGCCACTGTCATTTTCAGACCCAGGCCATTAATGGGCAGTAATACACCCTTCCAACTGTTTATTACTTACATAATATTATTTAATATTAATTTCATTTATGTACGGATTTTCAAACACAACACCTAACTAAAAGGGTAATCGTCGCACTAATAATATCTTCTATATAGTGCTTGCTGAAACACTTGAATGTGTTTTGTAGCTTCGTGAATAGCACATCTATTGCTCAATTTATTGGTACTATGGATAAATGGTGTTTTGTCTACTGAGCTGAAAATAGCCTGTTACAGCACATTTAGCACGAAAATATAACATTTCAAAAAGTGAACAAATTGTTTAATAGGAATAATGCAGAACAAATCAAACAATGTCTAAATTCAGGGCACATTCTGACAGGATTAGTGGGAGAGAGTGGGAAAGATTAACTTTCCACGAGGTGGATTATAAAAAGCACTACAAGATTTCTGTGGGATACTGAGAAGTTGCCTCCGCACCGGAAGTGCATGCACATAGGAAGGAGTATGGAAAAAGGGATGATGGGAAAAGGTAGCGCAACTGTATCTTTGCATATGGAAAAAGAGATGATGGGGAAAGGTAGCGCAACTGTATCTTTGCATCTGAAGCCTTGAAGGATCACGGCACTACGTGGAAACATAGCCCTTCTCAGGCAGAACAGCAATTTCAAGACAAGCGCCTTGAAAGATATTCAGCACCAACTAAAATAACAGTGGATGTTCTGGCCAAGCCGCTGAAGGTCAAACCAAAAGTATACTTTATCAGTTTCCATACACAGCGTTCATTGAAATGGGTGCGAGGGGCTTTGAAGGATGTGTGGGATGAAGGGGAGAGATTAAGGAGACTAGAAATGGCAGCTTCCAGCTTCGAAATCCCTGGGACCCCAATAGTGGTTCTGAAATTCAGGGACGGCAGATGAGGGACGATTGTCTAAGATCTTTAGACTTGTATGACTGCTTCACTCCAGATCCTCTCATCCCGAGACCCTGATAGTTGTTCTGAAATGCAGAGACGGCAGATGAGGGACGATTGTCTAAGATCTTTAGACTTGTATTGGCTGCTTTTCTCCTGATCTTCCCATCCCGAGACCCTGATAGTCCTTCTGAAATGCAGAGACGGCAGATGAGGGACGATTGTCTAAGATCTTAAGACTTGTATTGACTGCTTCTCTCCTGATCTTCCCATCCCGAGACCCTGATAGTCCTTCTGAAATGCAGAGACGGCAGATGAGGGACGATTGTCTAAGATCTTAAGACTTGTATTGACTGCTTCTCTCCTGATCTTCCCATCCCGAGAGCCCGATAGTCCTTCTGAAATGCAGAGACGGCAGATGAGGGACGATTGTCTAAGATCTTAAGACTTGTATTGGCTGCTTTTCTCCTGATCTTCCCATCCCGAGACCCTGATAGTCCTTCTGAAATGCAGAGACGGCAGATGAGGGACGATTGTCTAAGATCTTAAGACTTGTATTGGCTGCTTTTCTCCTGATCTTCCCATCCCGAGACCCTGATAGTCCTTCTGAAATGCAGAGACGGCAGATGAGGGACGATTGTCTAAGATCTTAAGACTTGTATTGACTGCTTCTCTCCTGATCTTCCCATCCCGAGACCCTGATAGTCCTTCTGAAATGCAGAGGCGGCAGATGAGGGACGATTGTCTAAGATCTTAAGACTTGTATTGACTGCTTCTCTCCTGATCTTCCCATCCCGAGAGCCCGATAGTCCTTCTGAAATGCAGAGACGGCAGATGAGGGACGATTCTCTAAGATCTTTAGAATTGTATCGACTGCCTTGTCCAGATTTCACATCCCACTGAACATCTGTTATTGCAATGCATGTCATTTCTTGTGCACAGGTTTGTGCCACCCCCATGTGTGAATGGGCATCTACATTAGCAATCAGATGTCATTGCAGCCTTGTCATTCCTTCTGAGAATGACTGAATGCTCTAGGAGAACCCTTTCTTACTAAAAGGGGCTCACGTGCATACACCTCTGCACACCCAAATACATAAAGTATGACAGGCAAGAAGAAATAAATAAAAACACTACAATTGTTCCTTCAGTTGCTTTTATTTGGATGCACATCTCAGGTCCAGGGCCTCCATGAGATCAGGGGTGGACTGGCCTGTAGGGATTTCCCGGTAGGCCTCTGCACCCTGGGCCTATTTTGTGTTGTAACCTATTTTATTTCTAAATGTTCTCATGGGGAAAGGAGTGAGCTTGCTGGAAATGTATAATATGGGGCCATCTTGAAAATTATTTCCAGGGACTGTTTTGATTCCCATCCACCCCTGCATGAGATCATAGACATTTCAGACAAGCAGTGCCAGGCAGCACCTGATGGGATCTGTGGCAAACAGGGCCCTCTGATTGGCACTGATCTATGAGGACAGGTAGGCAGGCTTGTAGGTAGTTTGGCACCAAAGGTGTTTTGCCTTTAGGAGTGCCAGTATTTAGCGGAACAGACTGTATTTGTGAGAACAAGTCTTGTTTGTGAAAAATAGTGTTCTAGCTGCTGGGCAGCATCGATCGGAGAGGCAATTTTATGAGGGTATGTACGAGGATACCCTGGAATCCGCACCATGCATGTTCAGTGATTAGGAGGAGTATTTTTATTTTGTTTTTTATTTTTGATTTTATTGTTCAAATCGTGGACCTAGCTTGAGAGCAACAGAGCGCTGTACAGAGTGTGGGGTGCAGCATCTTTTAACAGTAGCGCAGAACTCTGAGGTCTGTGTATAGTATGTGAGTCCAAAGAAATAAGTCTGTGGTTAGGTGTAGTTGAAAGAGCCATGTTTTGAGAGATTTGCGAAATTGGAGAGTCGTGGGGGCATTCCAAGCTGGCACCAGGATCAAACTAGTTCAGGGAAAATTTGAACCACTTGATTTTCAGATGGTTTGATGTCCTGTCAACTTCTGAAGTTTGATGTTCATCTGAGGATAAGAGAGTTTAGGGAGGTCACAGAGTTCATGTATGAGATGCACTGAAGAAGCAGGTGGCAGCTCTCTAGAGGTGAGAACTCTCTGGGCCCCTGCTATTACCCCATGCCAGGCTGTCCAAAACATACAAGCATGTAGAATAGGGAGAATCTTGATATGAGAATAAAAGAGCAGCATTGTCTTCCTTCCCTGGGCTTCATTCTACTCAAACTGCACTTCTCTATGAATAAAGTTGTGTTTCAGTTCTACTATTAGGGCCCAAGGAAGACTGCCATTTGAAAGCTAGCAAACAAAACTATGAGTTACTCAAAGAATGGTCTTATCTCTGCAAGGGCATATTCTTTTAAGGACATGTGCAGACTTGAACTCTGCTGGTGTAGTAAGGAATGAAAACAGAAAACAGCGCCTTCTCTGTCTACTCGGCCAACACTCTGAAACCACCTCCCCATCGGCATCAGACCCTCCCCCTCGCTTCTACAGTTCCGGAAGGAGTTCAGGATCTTCTTGTCCAATGAATGGCTCCTCCCTAACACCTCGGTCTATACACCATCCACTCCCCATCCTACCCGAGACTGCCTGCCCTCCCCTGTTAGCTCCCTGCTCCCTTGTTTCTCTGCTTGCCTCACTGTGTTCTTCCCCCTATGATTGTAAAGCACTATGTTGTTTCCCATAGCTAGGTCCCTGCTCAATAAATACCCTAATAATTATTATTATTATTTTAGTTTTAAGTTTTTTTTTAATGAACTGTTCATTTAGCTTAACGGTGAACTCCACAACAAAACTTGTACTATTTCTTTTGGCTAACACTGCATTGCGCGCTGGTGTTTTCCCAACTTAGGTTATGGACTCTCACTTGTAATTCGGGGTTGCGTGCTGATCGTTGTGGCGACGATACACTTTTTAACTACTATGATGGAAGTTACAGACTTTACATGTAAAGGAATCATTCTTCTCCTTCGACTTTAACACTCGCCCTGGATGGAGCCTGCTGTCCTTGCTCCTGCAGCCCTCAGCCTTCCTGCAACCACCATCTGGAGCCAGCGGCGCTTTGGTGTAAGCCCAAGTGATCTCTGAGTGTAATGCGCATGTTGCGCTGACTTTACCATATTTACATTAAATTGTGCTTTTTGCTACACGCAGACTGAGGATTGCTGCAACAGCATTCTATTTCTTTGTACCTAACCCATTACCTGGGTTTTTTGTTTCATTG
This sequence comes from Ambystoma mexicanum, assembly GCF_040938575.1. Classification (NCBI taxonomy): domain Eukaryota; kingdom Metazoa; phylum Chordata; class Amphibia; order Caudata; family Ambystomatidae; genus Ambystoma; species Ambystoma mexicanum. The sequence continues at coordinate 94,465,034 of NC_090929.1, read as the reverse complement.
CTACTTTCATGAATTCAGTGCCTCATTGTGTCGGCCCTTCCAAGATGGCGGCACTACATTTCACTGTGTAAACTGCCTTGGCCAGCCCTCACTCTCTTCTCCCATTGGTTGCCTTGGTCTTGAGCGGCCAATTACAGCAACCGGGAGGCGGGAGCCGGCCCAGACATCCAAGGGCCACAACGAAGGCCCCTGTATGCTGCCGGTTCGATGTGTGAGGACTCCTTGCACCCCCTCATGGAGGCACTGCGGATGCCTCTCCCACATTTTTCCGTGGAGCTTGAACTACCATGATTTTTTTCCACCATAGCAATGGGTTAGTCTCCTCTAAACCGTCACTCTCCTAACCCTCTGTCTTTTCCTCCCTCTCCCCATCCTACTCATACACTTCTGTAGGAGGGTGATAGAAATAAAATATCAATATCAATATCAATATCAATATCAATACAGCCTGTGATTGCATTGTGATTAACACCTATTGCTACCAATTTGAATCTAGCTGTGTTTTTAACTGCTGCTGCTAATTTCTGATGTGCCCGTGTGGTTGCACTCTTTGCTTTTCTCTTGAACTTGGTTTTGCCCAGTGACTGCATTGCGCTACTCTGCCACCCCCTGTCCCTATCGTGTTCCTACCCCCTGCTCCCCCCTATCTCTCTACTTCACCCATGGTGTTCTCTGTCTTCTCTATCTGTTTCTCCATCAACTATCCTTCCCTTCTCACTAAGTCTGGCAGGAAGAAGTTCAAAAAGGAAATCTTGGTCCCTAAAGCTGGTCTCCCGATTGCTGACATATAAAAGCGTTGCCTCCAGACAGACCCTCACCGACATCCTCTTTTTCATTCCCTCGCCAGACCGATGGACTCTTCATATGGTCTCTGTGCTCTCTCCTATCTCCTCCTCTTCCATTAATGGTGGCACCCATTGGGAGGACCTCCTGGCCCCTTTCGGCACCTCCAAGGTCATCCTTAATGTCTATCTGAATGGCACCATCCTGAACCAAGGCCCTCGAGCCAACTTCCTCCTCGTTGATAGACGCTTTCCATGCCTCATCAATTTCCTTTCATCTCCTGCTGCCCCCTCTCTTCCTTCCCTGACTTCCTTGCCTCCCCCCTATACCTTCCTTTGGCAACCTTGCCCTCTCCTCCTTCCTCTACTGCCCCACCCCTCGGGCCGTTTCTACACCTCCACAAGGAGTACCTCTGTTCTGTACTCCTCCCCTTAAGTCCTTCAAGGATGGCAACCTTCCCCATATTGCCAGTCTCAACTCTTGCTCAGCCGTCAAACACTCCTCTGACATCTGCCGCCTTCTTGAATAACTTGATCTCAATGTCCTTGGTCTCACCGAGACATGGTTCACAGCCAGCTCCGTTACAAGCTTTGACACTATCCTCCCTGATGGCTACAAGATCCTCTCGGTGCCCAGATCCACCCGGTCCGGAGGGGTTGTAGCCATGATCTGCCCAGAGTGGATTCCTGCCTCTGTCATTCCTATGCATACCTACTCCTACTTGGAATGCCTTGTCTGCAGGCTTTCTCTCTCTCCTGGCCACTCTCTTACCGTGGCTACTATTTATCGGCCACCTGGTCAGAACACCTCCTTCCACGCTGAGTGGACGGACCTCTCCTCCTCCCTCCTGGCCTCAACCACTCAACTCATCCCTCTTGGTGACCTCAATATCCATCCGGATGCTTCATGCTCCTCCTCTGGACTCTTTCATGACATCTGCGATTCTCTCTCTCATTCTATTCCCCCCTCTGGCCCAACTTACTCTGTAGGGCACACAGATGTTTTGATCTCCTCTGACTTCCCCTCTCCATCCATATTATCACTCCTCTCACCTGAAGTGATCACATGCTAAATTCCTACCATCTCTCCCTCTATACCTCTCAAGCCAAGCCAACTCCAACACTGCCACCTAACTTCTCGGTTATCTGACCCATGAAGCATGTGTCATTTGAGGCCTTCATCACCAGTTTCCCCCCCCCTCTTCCTCCTCTGGCTGACTCTCCCCCTGACACAGCCCTTTCCATGCTCTACTCTTCTATCTCTGATACTCTGGATGATCTTGCCCTTGTCATGTGGATCTGCTTGAAGCCCAAAACCAAGTGCAACTCTTGGTAGGATTCTGACCTAGCTACTCTTAAATGCGAATGTAGGGTGGATGAGAGGAAATGGCAGGCTTCCTTTGCATCCTCTGAAAGACTGGCCTGCCGTCTGCTCCAAAGGCAATACCGGCTCCTTGACATAACTAAGAAGAGAGCCCACATCCAAGCCTGCGTCTCTGCGGCATCTAACATCTCAGCCACACTCTTTAAAATCTGCAATGAGATTGCCAACCGTGCTGCCGTCTCTACCTCTCCTGTTGCCTCCCTGGCCCTTTGCAATGCCCTTGACTCTCATTACATCTCAAAAACCCAGGACATCCTGTCCACCCTCTCGTCCTCTCCACCTCTTCCCCTTCTGTATCTGCTAACTCTGGCCCTCCTGTAGCCGCCCCCTCCCTATTGCTGTTCCTTTGCACTGTTCTCCCCTGGCGAGATTTCTAGACTAGTCCGATCTATGAAAGTCTTGTCAAAACAGGTTCTTCCCTGTTCGTCTAGCAATCAAGGACCACATTGACACACTTGCTCCTGCTCTGGCTGACTTCGGCAACCACTCCTTCATGTCTGGAGCCTTCCCATCCCCTGTGAAGCACTCTCTTGTGTACCCACTTCTCAAGAAACCCACCGCTGACCCCTCATGCCTGGATAACTATCACCCGATCTCCATCACTCCTTTCCTGGGCAAACTCCTGGAAAAGCTGGCCATCTCCCAGCTTAATCTTCACACCGATTTTGTTGGTTGTCTCCATGACCATCAGTCTGGCTTTAGATCTGCCAGAAGAACGGAAACTGCTCTCCTGAACATCTGTGAAGACCTGCGCTGTAACCATGACTCTAACATCCCTTCTGTCCTTATTCTACTCAATCTCTCTTCTGCCTTTGACACGGTCAACCATACCACCCTCATAAAACGTCTCCGTGATAACGTGGGTATCACTGATCAGGTCCAGGCCTGGCTGTCCTCTTTCCTCTCCAATCGACCCTCCCAGTCCAACTTGGGTCCTTCCTTTCCTCTATCTCACTCTCTACCTGTTGTGTCCCCCAGGCGTCTAGCCGCTTTCCCTGGCTGTTCAACCAATACCTGGAAAGCCTTGCTCACCGCATTGCGGCTCTCTGCTCCAACTTTCAGTGCTATGCAGGTGACACTCAGCTCGTTTTCAGGCTTCCCTCTGCCACCTCTTCTCCTTCTCTCATCTCTGACTGTCTGCCTGCTATCCAGGAGTGGTGTGCCTCCAATGATTTCTGCCTTAATGCCAGTAAAACTGAGATCCTCCTCATTAGGACACCCGCTTCCTCTCTCTCTCTGACCGCCCACTCTGGGCCCTCTTCCTGCTCCCACCTGTGAGGCTAAGAACCTTGGGATCATCTTGGACACCACACGCTCCTTCTCTCCTCACATCAATGACATCTCGAAGAAGTCAAACTACCAACTGCACCTCCTCAGAGGTGTTCTTCCTTCCCTCTCCTTCTCCCAAAAGCCTACTTTCTCTAGTGCTCTGGTTCTCTCTAGTCTGGACTACTGCAACAGCCTCTTTCTAAATTTGCCTGCTTCCACTCTCCGCCCTCTGCAACTCATCCAGAACAGGACTGCGAGACTTGTCCTTGGCCTCAAGCCCTGGGATCGTATCTCTCCAGCCCTGAAATCTTTTCATTGGCTCCCAGTGGCTGATAGGATTAAATTCAAGACCCCTTGCATTATCAACAAGGCTTTCTGCGGCCTCGGTCCAAAATACTTTCAACTCTCCCTCTGTAAATACCTTCCCACCCAAGCTCTTTGCTCCTCCACCTCCAAGTCACTCAGGGTCAGTCGCTTCTCCAACCACCTCCCTGCCTTCAGCAAACACCCCACCTGCCCCACCCTCACACACACCTGTTCCCGCACTGATGGGATTTTAGTTCCATCAATGTGCTCTAACCCCAATCCTCCCTTTGCTTCACTCTCCCAACCTCTCCCTTCCTCACCACATCTGTTGCACAACACTGCCCCCCACACATAGGCACGCACACACAGACAAAAACACGCACTCTCACCAGCTCCTCCAGGCACGGGACCTTCCTTTTACAGCTGGCTGCACTGTTAGCGGCAGGGTCTCAGGTTCAGGCTTTTAAAATGGGTCTTTGTTGTGGGTGAGCAAAAGATTGCAGACAGAAGACCCTATACCGTAGTGATAGTGTGTTAATGCCTTTCTGAGGGACAAGTGCATGGCCGGCACGCATGTATAGAAGATGGGCTGGGCTGCGACCCACTTTTCCACCCAGCCTGGGCCTTCCACTGCAAGCAGGTCATTTTTAAATGTGTATGGTACCTATTGAATAAGAAGGTGGGGGTTTTGATAAAAAATACTGTACGAGGGGGCGAAAACAGATATCAGGGTGCTTTACAAAAGGTCAAAGTGATAATTTAGCAGCTAATGATTCAGGTGAGAGCTTGGATTGGGGACAGCAAAGACTGCAAACATAAGTCACGCTTCATATGCATAGATCTTCAGGTGATGATATACAGTTCAATAGGTGATTCAGCAGCATGTAATACAGGGCAGAGGAGGTCATCACTGGGGAGGGAAGATATCTTGACCTCGGGCAGGATCCTTTTTTGGTTTGGAGCTAGATGATGAAAGGTCAGATTCTGAAGGTGGGATAAGGTGATATTTTTGCTATCCCAGTGGAGGGAGTTCCAGCTCAGAGTGACAAGGAGAGAGAAAAAGGGCATATGTAGTTGGCAAAGAAGTGGGGTTGGGGAAAAGACAGCTTGAGTTTAGACAGCTTGAGTTGTGTGCTCAATTGAAGGTTACGACGCGAGGAGAAGGTGCTTACAATGTTAACTAGATAAGTGGGAAAATCCATTTATGAATTCTTGGAAGTCCAGCTGGTATGGGGGAGTGAGCAGAGGTGGCAGAGGAGTGGGCTGAGGTGGCAGGGGAGTGGGCAGAGGTGGCTAGGAGTGGGCAGTGGATGTTCAGAATTCAAGATGCAAAATTGATAGTTATCTTAAGGGGAAAAGAGTACAGAGTGAGACCTAAGAGAAAGTCGGAGGAGAAGTCACATTAACTGAGAATGAGGCTGAGGTTGAGAGTACTAGTTGAGGAGGGGGATCATTTTCCTGATGTTCAATAGTGTGAGCTTAGCATCAATATTGTGGATGAGTTAAATCGGTGGAGGTTAGGATCACTGGGAAAAAGGATGTCTAGGTTGAAGTAGGCCTGAGGGTGCGGAGTAAGAATGTCGAGGGCAAGGATAAGGAGGAGGGAAGGAAGTGGACCAACATTTACTGGGAGTTAAATACTTAGGTCTTACAGGATTTTAGTCTTAGACCTCATTGCCAACCAGCGATAGATGCCAACACTCATTTACAGAAATGGGAGAAGAAAGAGGTCATTTGTGAGAAAGTAGTAGACAATCTGGGTATCATCAGCAAATAGGTGGTAGGGGAACCCGGATGAGGATATGATTTTATTAGAGTGATGAGCATTGATAAGCAAACTACAGACAATGATCAAGGTAATTTCTATGTTGTTATGGCTAGTGAGGTCTATGGTATTTATGGTGTAACAGTTCCCCCCCACCCTGATTGGTGCGGGGCGGGGGGTCACAACGATACTAGGTTGAGTGCAAGATAGCAAAGTAACATGCAGTGGCGACTGCAAAGAGACAATTAGAGAAATGAAAGGAAACATCACAGAGAAAGATGAGAAAGCAGAAGAAGACATGGACATTGTTGGATAATAAGTGGCAGAACCCAGTAAATGTAATTTTGAAAAGAGGTGAAAACTCTGTCTGGGAGATGCGCGGGGTCACCAGTGTTCATGTTCCAGGACAAGGAGAACAAATGGCGTGAGATGTAAGAAGGCATCCAGGCAAATGCAGTGTCTTGAGAAACCAGGGTGGCGTAGGCCAAGAAGGTGAGAGGGGTGGTGAACAGTTCCAAACACAGATAATAGAATAGATAAGAATGTGGGGTGATGGGCAGTGCAAGGAATGTTAGAGACCTGGGTCAGTGCCACGTCTGTGGCGTGACATCTTCTGAATCCTGATTGGAGGGTGTCCAAGAGATATCTAACTTCATGGCAGCTGGTGGTCCAGTTAAATACCAATCCGATTAATATCCTTTGGAGAAATTGGCAAGTAGGGCGGCAGGACAATCATTTTCTGGCTTCTTAGGGTTGGCATAGTGATGTTGAGGATGTTTAGCCAGTAGCGGATGCAGGATTTGGTGATAGGGGAACCGGGATCCTCAGGGGGTACAAGACCCGACCAGCAACATTTCAATAGTTGGCAAAATATCTGTTTTACTATATATGATATGGGATGCTCTCTGTGCACTATGTGTTTGCAATGTGATATGTTAGGCTCTTACAGCACCCATATGTCTTCCTTTCCCTCTGAATCTCCCAGTTCCTCGTGGCTATTATCACAAATCTTGCATGGATTAAACACATTCTTGTCAATTGAATCATGCTGTACAAACACTGGAAATCGCGGTGCAATAACATACTCGTTCAATCAGAAAATCCGAGATATTAGAGAGAACATCCCTCTGTATCTGAAAAACAATACTTCCGGTTCCAAGATTAATTAATCCATAAATATCACCCCTCATTAGAACGCAGCGGGCCGTGCGTCCACAGGATATACTAACGTGATTGGCTCGTTTCCGAGCCATACCACATAACAATCCCGTGGACGCACGTACGTGCCTATGTTTGTTCCCGGTGGTGGGCGTGGCAGCCCCTTAGCCAATGAGGAGGCTCGAAACAGGGCAATCCCCGCTCCGAGCCTCCCCAAGGCTGGAGACTGCCTTCGTCCCCTGCCGGGGACTCGGTGCATTTTTTTTCCTCCACTCCCCACCCCTGCAAGCTATCCCCTCCCTGCCCTCCCAACCCCACTTACCTTCTTTTTTCTGTTTTTTCGGGAGCGGACACGCTGGGAACACTTCTGTTCCCAGCGCGTCCGCTCCCGACGGCCGCCATGGAAAGGGAAATTGGACTACATTTTCCCTTTTCCGGTGGCCATTTTATTTGACTTTTTTTTCTGTTTCGAAACGTGCCCCCGTTTCAGAACAGAAAAAAATGCCATTAGTACCCCGGTTCAACAGGCCGGGGTACTAATGGCTATAAAACCCTCAGCAGCGGTCCACTACCGCCCACAGATATGCCCCCGGGGCCTCGTTAAGCCCCTCACTAAGTTTAGGCCTGTAACTAGGGGCCCCAGGGGCCTTACCTGGGGCGTTATTGGCCCGCCGCCTCGGGTCATATTGCCACAGTATGTCCCTGTAACCTCAATGCACCCTCAAAGAATGTAGAATGGTTTTAGAGTAATTATTAACATCTCAAGACATCAATCGGACTATGACAGCTTTCAAACTGACAAACTGCCCATGGGACCTGTGTCTGGCCTACACTATAAAAAAATCATGCACATTCACTATACACCCGTACAAGGAAATGTGTAAATGTTTCTTTTTAAAATGGCTCGTTTGCCAATATACTAAAACAAGTTTGGCTCACACCTCTTCCCAAAATAACCCACGCAAGAACCCACAGGGTGCTCAAGTTACGGTTCTATTAATAACTCGCTGTTCCTTATGAAAGGTTTGGTCTTTACAACTCCAACCTATCTATCCATCTATCTATCCATCTAAAGATTTTTTATATGGCGCGGTTCGCCCATAGGCCTCAGGGTGAAATCACCAACTACTATGTGACCAGCAGTCAGGTATGGAATTTGCCTTTGTGTACGGAAAGGAGTTATTGGCCATGGGAATATAGCTCTTCCGATGCTGTTGGATCTATCAGCTGCATTCGATACGATCGACCACTTCTGTCCTTTTAATCCAAATCAAACAGACTATGGGGAGTGACAATAGCAGCCACTGCCTGCATGTTTGCATTTCTTGGTAACAGAATCTCGAGAGTTAAAGCGGTGGCTTGGTCTCTGCAGAATGTCAAGTTGATTATGGTGTCCCACAAGGAACAGGCACATCCTCAAAGTTGCTCAACATCTGTATACAAAACAACTAGATGATTAGTTTAGTAAATGCATCGCCAACTTTTATTTTAAAACTATGACACACAAATCATGTTTTCATTAGATGGAGAATATCAAGCAAATATCTTAGGCATCCAATACATCGTTAGTCAAATAGGTACTTGGATAGGTAAACACTGACTTGAAATAAAACAAGAAAAGACTGACATTGTACTGGTAACTACCCCATGTCTTTTAAAATCAGCCGCTAATATGTATTCTTTTTATTTTTATTTTTTAGCATTTCCACATTTCTTTTTTAATTTTCATCTTTTTATTTATAACTTGTGTGTACCAAAGTGCTATAACCAACATAATAACGATGGAAACAACTCAGTCTTTCAAATTCATAGATATAACATACATCAACATAGCTAACACAGGTGTGGCTTAAGAAGGAAAAACAAAAGACATGTCAAGCTTCCAGCTCTATCTAAAACATAGTATAATGGAGCTGTAACATTCCCAAGCTACAGCTGGGCACAATGCAGAGAATCATACATGTGCAAGACAAACATGAACACATACAACAACAAAAAATAACTTGCCACATCATACTCAAAAACAGAACACCACATGACACGGTACAAACCGAGGCTAACCACACGGTTCATTGAACTCTGACCATATTTCATCCTATAAGTTAGAATTCTTCCTCTTCCTGTACATGACTTTCTCATAGAAAGGATAAGGAAGTCATTCAGCCAGGCATCTAATTGAGGTTTTTTCCTAGTTTTCCAAAGTTTTCCCAATATGTATTCTGATACTAAGCTATCCAGGAAACTATGTCAGGCATGGGGACAGTGAAATGGAGGAGAGGAGAATCTGAAAAGCGTGCACGACTAGCAAGAACGACTCTGCCAAACACTGCCATGAAATTGGGCCATGCCTAGAATCTGATTCTGGTAAACCTCTTAGGATCAGAACATGACTATCATTGCAAGAGTAGATGAGGACGTTTCGGTTAAGGGTGCACACGTGTCACAGCCGCACCTAAGAGCCATCTCTGCAGGCTCATCTCCATTTCAGAGCAAAGCACTATGGGTATAAAGATCACTGAATAGATTGAATTACCTTAGAGTCCAACTGCTATTTATACAGAGATCTCTCAACACAAGACCACTGTCGTTGACATCCTTGTGATTGGAGCATTGGGCCATGTTAATCCAGTGCCAGCAATATTATGGAGGGTTACACAATACAAGCAAAAAGGCCCTTCTCCCTGTAATATGAGAGTAGAACAAGCCTTTTCAGGTCACAATGCATACGTCACAGTGGAACCTAGAAGTCCTCCATGAAAGTTCACTTCCAGTTCAGAGTGACAAAGCAAAGCACTATGGGTATGCAAATTAACTGAAAAAGCTTGTATTTTGCTGTATGCCAGATGATGATAGTTGTAATTGCATTAAAAAGCCAGGCTAGCAAAGGGAGTTTCAGTACTTAATGAGTTGGATAATGTGAAAAGCTTTGGAAAGTTATGCTCACATTGTATTCTAAAAGATTTCAGTAAAGAGCAAAGGGACTCCAGCCTCTGGAAGTGGATGAGGATTGTAGCATGCCTTTATTTGCTAAATGAAAGCCCGGGGCTGGATAAGTGGTGTGATGCAGCACGGCCCCATGTAGCAGCCTCCTTTTCTGTCCTTGTTTTTGTTTAAATGCTGAGTTTGTCATTTGTTTTAAGTCGGTCAAAAGTGAATTGTGTTGTTCTATTTTTTGAAATGCCTGTTTGCCAATATATTCAAAAACAGGTCATTAAAAAAGAGTGTGCATCTCAAATAATTAATGTGATGCTGTTTTCTTCACTGACCTTTGACCACTTGAGGTTTTGAGTGAAGTTTGTGAAAAATAAATGGTGCCATTGATAGAGCAAAGTTGTGTTAAAAAATGGTGTGCTAAATTGATGTTCATTGCGACTCTGCATACAAGAATTTAAAATGTAAATTAATTTATTTTAAAAGACCATTACAAACCACTTTAAGAGTGAACATATTTATCCTCCCATTTCTTGAAGATAAAGTTCAACCTTTCTTCAAGAATCATATTCTAGAATTTAAGTCCAAATTTCTCTTTGCAAATCCCCCCTGCTCCAGTCCTTTTCATGCAAGATTCTCTTTTCAATGAATAAATGTGAATATACAGCAAAAAAAAAGAACTAAAGTATAAGTCTTAATTTTGCCTACATTGGGCCTCATCACGACTTCGGCGGTAACCCTTAAATCCGGCGGTAGCGCTATTACCGCCGGCGGGAAATCCGCCGGCGGTATTAGCGCGAAATTTCCCCATTGAGACCAATGGGGAATGGGGCATTCCCGAATGGGCTCAATGGGGAATGGGGATTGACATTACCGCCGAACTCGTGATCCGGCGCTATTATCGCCGGGGAGTTTGGCGGTAGGGCTAATACCGCCCGCGCTAATAGCGTTACCGTTACCGCCCAAGTTGTGATGAGGCCCATTGTCTCATAATTAGAAACCGATCAGCTATGTCTCTAGCAAAATACAATAGGCCTAATTACCACCCTGGTTGTACGGGGTTAACAGTGCCGTAAAAGGTGCCGGTGCCATTTACCCCATACCGCCTCATTACGAGGTCCCCTCGTGGGACCCAGGAAGTAACGCTTGGTCAAGCCAGGCATGCTTACCAGGTCCCGTGATGGGAAGAGGAAGCAAACAACGGGCCAACTCGTAATGGCCCGTTGTTTGCTCCCTCTCCCATTCCCATTAAACCCTATGGGGGCTGAAATGGGAATGGGGAATGACCAGGTCCGGGTCCTTGGAGGGAGGAATTACCGGGCCTTCTGAACTCGGAATGGCCCGGTAATTCCTCATTCTGTGGACCTGGACGTGATTTTGGCGGCAGCCATGCCGCCAATAGCGGCATGGCTACCGCCGAGGTCGTAATGAGGGCCAATGATTTGTTTATTTTTCCAGCAATAGAAAAGGCTGATATTCCCAGATTATCCAATCTAAAGAGAAATCTGATATGTGTATGCTTGGCAGGAATGCGAAATGCTTCCAATAAAAAAAGTTTGGGAAACAATTTACAGAGGTCCCCCTACTACTCTTGTTATCACAGATACATCCACTTGATCTTATTGTCCATTTAATCACACGTTGACCTCTAGGCAAATATGTCTCCAAAGAGCACCAGGAGATAATGTGACTATCAAAGCACTTAGTATGAGGGGGAGCTTGTTCTTCAGAGTGGGGACCAGTATTAAAGAAGCTCTAAAACTCTTGTATTGAAGCCGATAAATGGCAATCTTCACGATGCGAAGGTTTGAGGATCGCAGAGAACGTGATAGATAATGGTGAATAAGTTTGGAAAAAAAAGAGAAGGCCGAGTCCATGGAAAAGTGGATGACCACACAGGGGACCGAAATGTATCTCAAGAGTAAGAAGAAAAACCGTGAAGTCCTGATGAAATGGGAGCTGATGGGTGCAAAAGGAAGCACCCATTCCTAACCTGGCTACAGCATTTTGGGTTACTTGCAAGCAGTTGATTAAGTAGTCTAGGAGCCACAGATAAGGATCCTTTTTATTGTCCTGACACGTGGCCATCCCAATTGTCTCGGGAGGATAGCTCAGTGGCAACATACTCGCCTTGGAAGCAGGACGACGCAGAGCAACACAGGTTTGATCCCCGGGTCCGTGCTTAGAAACCTCTGGGTATTAAGTGAGTTATAAATAACCTATCCTATCATATCAAAGCTGAAGACACAAGGGGATGAAGTAGAAGGACCCGCTCAAGAGATTCACATAAAGGACGTGGTTTCCAGCAGCCATATTAACCCGAGGAAGCAAGGTCAATTCAGGGTCAAAGCGGAATCTCAGGTTACACACCGAGGAAATAGGAGCAGATACCGGCCCCATTTCTACCGGCCAGAAAGAGGGGCCTCAAAGGTCGGCCTACCAGCCGCCACCAACACACCGGTTTTGTCAGTGTTCAGCTTCAGACAGTACCGCTTCATCAACAAGTCAATGGCCCATATACAATAAAACATTGAGAAAAGCAGGATCCCATCTCTTGATCCAAATAGAACAAAATCTGTCAAATGTGTTGGAGTAACAGCCGAGGTATTAACACTGGATCAGTTGGGTCGGCTGCTGAAGGTGCGAGTTAAAAAGGGGTGAAAATCCTGACTCCTGAGGTGCCCCACAGGGTAGGGGCAAAGGAGAAGAAAGAAAGGGTGCAAAAGGGCCAGCCTGAAAGTTTTCGTACAAGAGAAAACTTGTATTATTGTTACTCTTCCTGCAGCCACTGGAATTATTAAATGAATAACTTTTCTTCTAATCTTATGACCTGCATAAAAGTATCACACCAGTTCAAAAGTTTCATTAATTCCTTTCAGCCTTCAACGTGGCACTGAATAAGTCCAGGATTCTTCCCATTGTGTCATTATTGCTTCTCTATTGCAAGCTCTTGAAGATCTTGGGGCCGCTCTTTAATGTATGAATCATACTTGGACAGGTCTATGCCCCCTTTCCTGAAAGAATCTAGCCAACAGTGATTTCATCTGTTTAGATCTTGGCCCTCAATACGAGTGTGGCAGTAAATCGATGGTAAAGCACCAATTTTACTGCCAAATCCATTTACCATTAACACCATTTGGACCAGTGGCATTGCCAGAGGAGTGGTGTTATGGCAGCGTAAATCCCCATTTTTGGAGTCCATTAGACTCCTTGGGGATTTTGGTGGATTTTTCACGAATGGAAATACCATGTGGTAAGTCTGCCAATTTTTGGATGTAAAGTGGAGGACTTATCTCTAGCATTTTGCTGGAAGCGAATCCCGCTGTGGAAATGGCAGTGTGTATGTGCCGCTTGATGTTTACTGTGGGTTTTCATTTTACCAATGTATTGCATGACTTTCATGTTTCCCAAATGTATTTTCCACCTTGCACTGTGCATGACTCTATATTCAGTGCTTTGTTTATGCTAGCTGGTTGACCCTGCCTTGCTAGTTCGCCATTGGCTTTAGTTCACTCTAGCCCCTGCACCTGGGATATGTGGGGGGGTTTGGTGGAATTCCTCCAGCCCTGGGAAAAGACTCCAAAACCCAGTTAAACCTGTTACATGTCCTGCTACCAGAATTCCAGAGCTAACAATTTGTCATGGCTTTTTTCAATCTCCCCTTTGTCTTGTCATGAAGCCTCTCTGAGCCCTGCAAAACTAGTTCCAGTTGTGTCCATCATGGGGTGGGTGGGCTCTGGAAAGCTAAGTGTCCCCACCCAACAATTAGCCTGCCCTGTGACCCCATCTGTCCTGCACTGTATTATGTCATCTTCCCATAGCCTACCATTAACATTCCTGCTGGGTTCAAACTGCCAACTCCCTTGACCTGGGAATCACACAGAATACCTGAAAGTGTATGTCCCACTCTGCATCCCATCGCCCCTGGAAATGACCATTGCAACTCTTGCCGTAACAAACACTTGCCTGGATGAGGGGGCTGGCCCTGGGAACAACCCTGGCAACACCTGCCCAAGCAAACACTTGCCTGGGTGAGAGGCTGGCTATCCAGTGGGCAGGACCAACAGCCTTATATAAGCCTGTGGAGAGAGGACAGGGGGCTCTTATCTGGCTGCTGTTGCTGAGTGCTGACCATGGGAGTTGAGGGCAGAGAGGCATCCTATATAAGGTACCATTGTCCCCAGTCTTCGTGGTCTCCCTCTTCCCAAAACTGTTCTATTCATCCTCATTGCCTTGTTTCCCCCTGGTCTGTGTCTGTCTCCCTGTGTCTCTGTCTCCCAGTCTCTCTCTCTCTCTCTCTCTGTGCCACTCTGTACTTGACCCCCCCGTTCCTCTCTCACTCTCTCTCTCTCCTTTTCCCCCTCACCATCTCTACTAGCCTCCCTCTGTAACCTTTCCCTTTCTCCCTTGGTCTCCCTTTCCCCCTACATCCAAGCGTACTCCCCAGACACTGGGTTCCATGTCAGCGGGTGTGCCTAGCTAGACCAGTGTGTCTAATGTATCCTGCTGGCAATGAGTTTACTCCTCTTCCTATGATACATCTGTTCCCGGTTTCTGTAAAGACTTTGGTGCATTCATTGTGTTCCCACTTTTTAGTGCAACCTGCCGGTTAGTGCTAGAGGGGGGACCCAGTCCGTCGACGTAAACAACACACGCCCAACGGGTCTGTTGACTTCCTGGTCCTAACCTGTGGCTCTGACTGGGGTCCCTCAAATGACAGCCCCCATTTTGGCCTGCCTCCCACTTCCACAGCACATTTTACCTCCAAACTCGGAATTCAGAATGTGGTAAAAGAGAAGGCAATCCCATTACCACTAAACAAATAGGCAATAACGGAATTGCTGCCACTCTTTTAATGCACCACCAAGCTTGTAATGAAGCTTATATTTCTTTGAGGTTCTGTGATATGTGTTTTAACAGGTCTCATTGTGTGTCACACTACACTAAGTCCACACGTGCATTTGATCATACACACTGTGGTCATTCTGACATTTAGCCGAGTTCTCAGCACTTATCCTATGTCCAGTAAAAGAGTGATTGATCACCTCTCCTATATTAACCATGAGGCATTGCATACTGATAGGAGCAGGCCAAAAATCCAACTATAGAATCCTAAAATATTTTGAATGAATTGTGAAATCACCAGCAATCTCAGCCTCGTTGCAGCCACTGTTGCTCTGGGCGATTCACAGGGACAACGCCAGGGTCTTTCAACATTTTCATTTGAAATGAGCCCAGGGCTCTGGGGGGACCCGAGCAGCTTCCTCATGTTGGCTGCAGGTTATAGGGTGCCTTTGCTGGCACCCTCAGTCCATCACCTCCCTCTTGCGGTCTCCAGAAACATCCTTAGCAACTTGTTACCTTGTTAGGTTTCCCAGTCATTAGCACCCTGCTGTCAAAGAGCGATGAATAGCTTTTCACGGGATATTTAGTATTTCAGCCCCTTGCTGGTTGTGTGTCCTGTGACACTCTGCAGCATTCACGATCTTGCTGCATTTTTTTGACTGCATTATACTTCAAACACTCGATGGGCACCTCTGACATTTTCTCCGAGCGGTAAGGCAAGGGGAGCCTCCGGAATGTCAGGTTGAAATCGACCCTCACCAACCCAGTTTCTTTTCTCCATAAAACAATTCTCAAAGAAATAATATTGACTTATCCTCCAGAGGGGTGAGCTGGTTTCCACAAAATAAAAGAAGATCCTATTCCCCACGGTTGGATTCTAAATCCACTGCCTAATACACTGTTAATAAGATCATTCAAGAGCGTGAGGAGTTTGGTTCCCCAAGGATACATTCCCTGGATATGTAATGAAAAGTATTAGTCCTGTTGCTGTGTCTGTCTGACCTCTGTTTCACCTAAACGGTCTCTTTGACATCGCGCTGTATCCCTCAGAATCTCACAATGGCTGTGGTTAAACCATTTCTTAAGGTGCCATGTCTGAACTATAAGACACCTACCAGTAATTGGCCAATACCACAGCTCCCTTATTTGAGGAAACCCTTAGAGAAGTTAGTTGGCACCCAAACGCAAATGTTGTGTAAGATGTAAGAATATTAATAGCTACACACTGAGCAAGCTAATTCTGGGCCTGTCAGCGGAACAGAAACTGTATTGGGAGAGACCTAGATTACCTACGTGGCACTGACGGCCAAAGAGTCGCGGCGGCCCTTAGACGGTTGGACTCGGCCGCTGTGGTGGAAATGGAGGAACATGATCATGTGCTTTGTGAACTCTTAAAATTTGGAAGCAAATCTAAGATATCTGAATGGCTCCGACCCTCCTCGGAGAGACTATAGTCTGCCACCCTTGGACAACTCGAGCCAAAGGTTCTCCGCTGAAATACTGCGTGCTATAGGGCTCCAGATTTTTCCCATATTGCTTTTAAACTTTCTGGATCCCCGCTAGCTATTTGATAGAAACCTCCAGGCTTCATTTCTATCCCTATCCGCGACCAGCAAATTCTTGTCAGACTAAATGAAAACAACCAACATCCACTGGAAATTCTTAAACTGTCCAGTTGTCATGGATAAGAGAATGTGTTTGCATGAAGCCTTCTGACATCTGTGGTCCTCTGATTAGTGGCCCACGTGTGTGGGTCTTATTCCCAAGCCGACAGATGGCTAGTTCAAAATCTGGAAATCAAAGTGGACCAAAGGGATACATGTCCTTGGTAGTACCATCAGTATGTTCTCAGCTTGAGCCACTGCACAGTATCCCTAAACACTTTCATCTAATGAGCAGGTAATGGCTTTAAATGGACTTGTCTCCTCAAGATTGAAGGATTGCAATGCAACGCATTGTAGCCTTCCAGACTTTGAGTTCAAGTGTTAGCAGCCAGGTTACTTTGCAATCCATAAGCTTCATCGGTTACCGAGCAAGTCCAACACAACACCCTTTTCCTAGTTCCTAGGGCACTTTTAAGGCGCTTCCTGAGCCTACCACACATGCCTAGCTGCCTCCTGTGCCATCTCCCTCTGAGTGCAGCTATCGCGAATTGCGTGAATGTAATCCGGAACAGTGGGCTGGTAAGAATAAAACCTCCACTCCAGACACTCACCTCTCCTATCACTATGCTCACTCTGTACTCTACACCAACACACAATAGAGCGCAGATACACCCCTCGATCAATTTCAGCCTAGCTGCTCACATACGAACAATACTCCATGAACACCTCAACATCCTGCTAGAATGCAGCTATACCCCACGAAAAATTGGTCTGGCTGCACACATAAGCATCCTACACAGGCTTAATGGTGCCAACCACCAGACTGCACACATCCAACTGATCTCTCAATCCCAGCACACCTAAAGTTAGGATGCAGCTACCATCAAGCAATCGTATGAGCTGCTCACATATTGAGTGCGCCGAAGTACCCTATGCTACCCTAATCTCTCGGCTGACCTGGACTAGGGTCCCCAGGGGGCGTTCAACCCACCAGCGCTTTGAGGTCATACCAATGA
Organism: Ambystoma mexicanum; assembly: GCF_040938575.1. Taxonomy (NCBI): domain Eukaryota; kingdom Metazoa; phylum Chordata; class Amphibia; order Caudata; family Ambystomatidae; genus Ambystoma; species Ambystoma mexicanum. Next base: position 94,447,974 of record NC_090929.1, on the reverse strand, counting down.
TATATAGAGCGCTATATAAATGCCAAATAACATAACATAACATAACGCAACCTTTTTTCCATGCATATTTTATTGGTTTAAGCCCTCTCACGGAATGAGAACATGAACCAGCCGTCCATAGTCCTGGATGGCATTGACCCAGAGTATGGGGCAGGATACTTTCCTGGTGGGTCAGCAAGCTGCGGAACTCCTTGCAGCTGCCGATCAGGTCTACTGATGACCGAACCAAATATCAGAAGCTAGAGCTAGCCTGACGGTTCCACATTTAAGCCTTGGCATGAGAAACTGTCCCAGTGCACGGGATCCCACATGAGTCCTCCTTGCAGGGCGAGGTAGCAAGGCAGGAAGCATTCAAGCCAAGGAAACAATGGCTCCTTAATTAATAAGGCACCCACCAGCACTGCCTTGCATCTCTCCACTTTTGACTACCCACTGTAGGGCGGTGGGGGGCAGGTCTGGCATTGCGGCTGATGCCTCAGTGCAGGACATGGTGGCAAGGCAGAAAGCCTGCAAGACATAAGGCAGTGGCCTCATAGTGATTTGGCATGGCAAGCCATAAGGCAGGGCTGCCAAGGATCTTTCAACGTGCAGTGGGTCAAACTTGGGCAAGGAAGACTTCTGCAAGCGTAAAAGATCCTCGAAAAGGCCTCAGCGTAGTATGGTGAGGCAGAGGAGGAAAGAGGAGATTGAAAGAATACTGGCTCCAGGTAGAGGAGATATTCCCCTGCAAAAATCCTACTCTTGAATTGGTAGATGCGGTTAGGGGGAAGAAAACTCTGGCAATGTGCTCAGGGCTACGGAGCTTCCCTTCCTGCCGCTGCCATCTTCCGTCGTAGCGGGTCACCTCCATGCATAAGGGTACCTGCTTCCAGTCCATGCCATTAGCACAATGCCATCTGCAGTTTTCTCATGACATTTTGCAAGGTGCAATTTTGGGGTATTTCTGCCTAAAGGTTTAGCCGGTCTCAAACAACAATCAGCTTCATTATGAGTTTGGTGGTATTTTGGTGGGACTACAACCGAGATACCACCAAATGGTATTACTGTTACCAACTCTTACTCCAGCGGTATCAACCCCGGATTACACTTGGTGGTAGGCATTGTTAGTCCCCATTAATTGGAGTCCATAGGACTCGATGGGGATTTCAGCAGTATTTCCACCAGCGGTAATACTGCCAATTCGGCCATTTTGGGGTGGTAAGCAGATGAATTACCTCCAGCATTCAGCTGGAGGTGTTTCCTCTGCCTTACCTCCAAACCTGTAGTTCGATGATGTGGTAATGCAGCGGGAATGCAGTGATATCTCCTTTACCACTGTTTTTTTTTTACCACACTGCCAAACAGGTCCGTATTCCACTCAAAAGTTTCAGGGATTGAACCCGCCAGAGCCAAGGCCATTCCTCATTCAGAGATTCAGAGTTTGAGAAACTACGTATCATTAAAATAAATAACAGTAACAAATGTATAGCGCTACAACACACCAAGCACTGTATTAACAAGAGCTATAAAAACATTACTGTATGCGTGAAAGTGTATTCATTAGAGTGTTTTGGTAGCCAGTGAAAACAGCCTGAATACATCTCTTTAAACCCTATTAAAAAAAGAAAGCGGTATATCTTTTTTACAAATAAAGTTTTTGAATGCATTATGAGATATTTGTGTTCCTGTCTTAAACCAAAAGTCACTTTTTTTAAGTTGCTGGATATCTCCCCTGCCTTCCACATTCCATGCCTTGCGTGGTATTAATGGCCCACGCTTGGAGTGATAATTAATTCTGGTGGTAATTAGCTGACCCACGCATTGGAAGGTAATCAGCCTGTCAGGTTATCCACCAGCAGTGGGCACTTGCCTCACTACCCACGGGTGCAGGAATTTCCCGTCTGTCACTTTCCATTATTATGATTAAAGTGCGATGCCTCGAGCTCCAGGAAAAGACAGCTGACACCAGCAACATCAGCAAACTGCGGCGCGCGGCCCCTCCGCGCGCCTCGCGCCACTCACTGCTCAGGAAAAAGGGAGGATTCTGAGAGAACTTTGTGTGGTGAATCTGATGATTTTTAGAGGAAAAGTAGAGGTGTTCTAGACATTTTTCCTCCAAAGATTATATGGGCCTCATTCTGACCCTGCCGGTATCCTGGCGTTAAAGCCGACAGGATACCGGCATATGTTGATGCCGTTTCCGACACCCGGTCCGGTGGCATTGCCAACGGATTACGGGTGCTGAAGTGACAGAGTAAATTCCCATTCATGGAGTCGCAGAGGACTCCATGAGGGGATTTGCTGTCATTACCGGTAATGAGGGCTTTCTTTGCCGGTAGGGCGCCTGGCTTACCTCCATCATTAGCTGAAGTTAACCCAGGTACCCGTAGTTAGCTGGTCTAGTAAAGTACCAGTATCCATGAATACCAGCACTTTTTTACCGGACCGGTCGACTCAGAATGAGGCCCATATTGGTGCTGTAGGAACCTGGCCTCAAAGTGGCAGTCATTCTGGTACCGCAATTTTAGCATCGTGTTGTCCTGCACCACCGATCTTGTCTGTTCAAAGCATTTCTTTAGTTACTTTTCTTTCAATGCACTGTCAGGTTTGGCCACTTAATGGCGCATTTGAAGTTCTGTCTATCCAAAAACGAGCTTCAAATTTTGCATAAGGGTTGGTTATCTCCCCGTGTGCCTCCGTCACACCCCCCCCCCCCACGAAGTAATGTGCAATCGATTTCCTTTTAAAGATATGTTTCACTTTTTTATTTTTCAGTTCGTGAGCTGGTTATTTTTAGGTTAAATAAACTACCATTGTAACATATATGTTCATGCATGTGCTATTTTAACCATTAGATTGTTCTCTACTCTTAATTATATTTTTCGGAAATCATTAATTTCTATCTATTTTTCAAACAAATGTTTTTCAGACAAAATGTTTTCTGGACTCCTAAATTGTACTGGAGGGGACTGGTTCCTTTTTTTTTAGGGAGATCAGATGTTCCGTTTTTGCAGGAACTGGGACTTCTGTCCCCCAGTCCGAAGAGTTTTCCTCCCCACCCCCCCTTGGGAAAAGGGAAGGTGAGTGTCCCAGTATTGGTGAAAGCGGGGGTGTATACGTAACCGGCAACAATTATAAAGTAATTTAACATTGTAATACTCTCTGAATTTTGCCATCACAGGGCGGGCTCGAACCGCCAACCTCTCAGGTAGCAGTCACATGGATTAACTGATTGTTCAACAGAAACCAGTGGGGAAACAAGCAGAAATCAAGGCCTGTAATATCGACTTTTTATAGTGGCATGCTTGCATCCAGTGGCAACTGCACCATGTATATGCATTAGCAGTGCAGGAACAACTGTGGGATAGGGAGAGTGGGGGTGCGTGGGGCGAGGAAGGGGTGTTAGGGGTGTTCGGGTGTGGGCCATCCATTTTCTTTGGCTTGAAGATCTGGTCACCCTACCTTATGTGCAAAATGTCCCTTCACATGCAATTTTTGTCATTTGAACAGTTAAACATTGGAAAAATTGTCTTTACTTTTCCATGTTCTGATCCATTTTAGAAAAAGTGCAAATGCCGTTGGCAAATTACACTTTGCAGGCAGCATTTTAAATGGATTCCTAACGAATCCGGCTGATTATACCAGGGGGATTTCCTGGAAATCCTTTCATGAAAACATATGCTGACGGAAAACCACGGTGTTATTTGAAGGCGGAGCGGGAGTGCAGCAAATAAAGGCATGTCCCATTCTGTACCCCCTACCCAGCCTTCCAATGATACTAAATTGCCCTAAGTCGCAAAAACAAAGTGCAAATGGCCTGCACCTTGGTTTTACACTTTTATGATCCAGATGTCCTCCACATATGGATTAGACACCAGCACCCTCAAAGATGGAGAACTGGCATCAGCCTACCATCCATGGGGGTGCTCATATAAATGGCAGAAGTCCACTGAGTGAATTACCAGCTGGAATATATTTCTGGATTGGTTTATATGCTAGAAATACTATTTTCTATTTCTGGTGAAATGAAAGAACATGGCGTCTAGCATGAATGCCTCTCACACACCACGAAAAGAAAATATAAATGTGCTTCTATTTCTAGCCAAAAGCACAGGTAGAAATATTTGTATTCTGTTTCTAGCATTGGTCCGGTGAGTTTTGCCAGACACGCACTAGACATAGAAATAATACTTTTTATATATTCCTTGTGAGTGTGGACTAAAAAAAACACAACCCACAGCCCTAACGGGTCCCGCCAAGGGCCCTTACAGGCACTAAGTCATGTTTCAAGGCACTGTGGCAGATTCCTGCCTGCCCCTCCTTCAGTAATTTACTGCTCAAACTTTGTTTTTTAAATAATACCACTGAAAAAAGGTTTTGTGATTCCATTAACTTTGAATCTCCCAAAGTGTGTTTCAAAGTTTGCAAAAACGCGTTTGAAAAGGGACTATCTATACTGCTTAATATGGTGATAATGGTTTCTGCTGTCAGCCGACCTGGTCAAAAACGCCTTGCTAGATCAAGTTCCACGTTCAAAGTGGGCTTAGAGCGGTGACCAGCCGGGTCAGCCCCTGGTGGGGGACTTTACCACCTCTAGCATCATGGAATACTATCTGCAGGCTGATGGTTACTTTTTTTGCTGCATAAAAGGCCCTGCACAGCCTTTGCTCTACAAAAGCCTATAACTACATGCCAGATGGTTGCTAGATAATTTTTCTTGGGGCCTGCAGTTGGTGGCAGCGGCAATATTTTGGCCAAGAGAAAGCAGCAGGTAATTAGATTTAAAAATAAAAAAATTGAGGAGGTAGTGGGAAGAGGGTGCAGGGTATCTGGAAGAGCGGGGGGGTGCGTGGGGAGCGGTTGAGCAGCCAGCAGCCTCGTCGGAGCGCTATCAATTGTCAATGGATTCAGTCCGCAATCCAAGAAAGGTGATTGGTGGCACCTAGCGAGCCAGGTGCTAATGTTTTTTACAGCTCTCTGGAGGCATAGGCACTGAAGGAGAACGTTCCATAGTTTATCAGGGATTTTCCCCAAAACCTGAAGCTTTATTAGACATTAGGTACATTTTTTTTATTATGAAGATGAAGGCAGGCATCTGGATGGCAGATACTGGTGAACTCCTCTGGAAAGGTGTCCTGGCTTGTCCTGCGCCCTGCTGTATGTGTTAGTGAAAGGGCTTTGAAGTCAGACATTTCTTTGAAATTCAGCCAATGCACAGCCTGAGGGAATGCGCTCAGAATGATGGGTACCAAAAACGAGGCCTATCTCGATCGTTTCAGCAGTGACTTAGTGCAGAGATCCAGGGAGATGCCGTTGAAATGGTACAGGAGGGGCATTGTCACTGAAAGGACCATGTCATCTGGTGTATTAGTAGCTACAGGAGCGACAGGGGGCTTCACACATCATGCAGTAAATTGCCTTTTTGAGTAGACCGTTTGTTGCAATTTGCCAGATGGATATTCGTCAGAAGGGTGCCTAGATTCGGACCCTCTAGGCATGCCTTCTATGCCTGTAGACGGTGATCAGTTCAGGGGGGAGTGGCTGGGTACACAGGTCCTAGAACCCAAATCCACATCTTAATTTCAGAAACTTTAAGCGGGTACGCAGCATTTCCTTCACCTGCGCAACACTTGCACCACTGCAATTATGTATACTTTCAATGCATTTTTGCACAGGATACATTTTCGCCCAGGTACTAAAACTGCACATTTTCTGCAAAGGGGGTGCGGGGTGCATCTATTTATGAGTACCAATGACCAGGCAATCTAACAGTTGCACCGGTGCAAAGCGGTAACACTGCTGCTAAATGTATTTGCTCCATTTTTTTCAGAACATCAAAATGTAGATGATCTGAGCCCCAGGGTTAAAGTTCACCTCCTGGCCCCCAAGGGTAATGTGTGGGGCTGCAGGCTAGAAAGGATTGCATGAAGCTGGATGTCCATCCCTTTTCCAATCTGAAAGACGTTTTGCTCCAGGGTAACGATAACTGTGAAGGCCTTGGTGCTGCTCCACAGATGTGCTTGGGGGCCTAACTAGCCTGCTCATGCTTTACAGTGCCTCTCGCCATTTAAAGTCCTCTCTCTACCTCGATTACCCGATGCAATCCAGAGCCAATGGAAGAAGCCCACGAAACAGATGCATGGGCAGTACTATGGCCCGTTTCAAATGTGCAAATGCTGTTTTCACAAATGCAATGAAATGAGTGTCTGGGCAAGCGTACTTCAACTGTATATTCAATGGTGCGAATATGAAGGGGGATTGTGAACATGTGCTTGTGGTTGTGTGTGTGCAAACAGTATTTGAGCTTGTGTGAAAGGTTGCTGGAGTTCAACCAAGGCATTGCTTGAGGAAGATGGTTGAATCATGCATGCAGAAACATGTATACACTCTCAGGATCACCCATCCATGTTCAGAATTTAGACTTCTCGGTACATAACACGTGTTTGATGGCAGCACATCGATAGCCGCTTCCTCTCAAACTCGCCGAGGGGTTGGTCATGCCAATTTCATACAAACATATGAACCCTATCCCATGAGTGATTTATTTGTCATTTGGTTTCCGACCTTAGGGGTGTGCTTTACCTAAAATGAAAGGGGTACTGGCAGTTGCAGAACAACCAGGAGTTCAACTATTTGTTTCTGTTGGCTATTCCTTGACACATTTATGTTATGTTATTTACCCATCTGCATGGACTCCATGCGCTCTGGTGGATCTTAAAGAGGGTGATGACTGTGAAACATTTATTTTATTTTTTATTTATTTTTTATTAAGCATATTTTTTGTTTACAATTTAAGCTTTTTATGCTGCCTGGGTATGTGTATTTCAGGGGTGCGCTGGAAGTTTCACACGCGATTGGCCTGGGTACGTATATTTCAGGGGTGCGCGGGAAGTTTCACACGCGATTGGCCTGGGTACGTGTATTTCAGGGGTGCGCGGGAAGTTTCACACGCGATTGGCCTGGGTACGTGTATTTCAGGGGTGCGCAGGAAGTTTCACACGCAATTGGCCTGGGTACGTGTATTACGGGGGTGCGCGGGAAGTTTCACATGCGATTGGCCTGGGAACGTGTATTTCAGGGGTGCGCGGGAAGTTTCACACGCGATTGGCCTGGGTACGTGTATTTCAGGGGTGCGCGGGAAGTTTCATACGCGATTGGCCTGGGTACGTGTATTTCAGGGGTGCGTGTGAAGTTTCACACGAAATTGGGCTGGTTACGTGTATTTCAGGGGTGCGCGGGAAGTTTCACATGCGATTGGCCTGGGTACGTGTATTTCAGGGGTGCGCTGGAAGTTTCACATGTGATTGGCCTGGGTACGTGTATTTCAGGGTTGCGTGGGAAGTTTCACACGTGATTGACCTGGGTACGTGTATTTCAGGGGTGCACGGGAAGTTTCACACGCGATTGGCCTGGTTTCGTGTATTTCAGGGATGCGCTGGAAGTTTCACACGCGATTGGCCTGGGTACGTGTATTTCAGGGGTGCGTGGGAATTTCCACACACGATTGGCCTGGGTACGTGTATTTCAGGTGTGCGCGGGAAGTTCCACACGCGATTGGCCTGGGTACGTGTATTTCAGGGGGGCGCGGGAAGTTTCACACACGATTGGGCTGGTTACGTGTATTTCAGGGGTGCGCGGGAAGTTTCACATGCTATTGGCCTGGGTACTTGTATTTCAGGGGTGCGCGGGAATTTCCACACACGATTGGCCTGGGTACGTGTATTCCAGGGGTGCGCGGGAAGTTCCACACGCGATTGGCCTAGGTACGTGTATTTCAGGGGTGCGAGGGAAGTTCCACACGCGATTGGCCTGGGTATGTGTATTTCACGGGTGCACGGGAAGTTTCACACGCGATTGGGCTGGTTACGTGTATTTCAGGGGTGCGTGGGAAGTTTCACACGCGATTGGCCTGGGTACGTGTATTTGAGGGGTGTGCTGGAAGTTTCACATGCGATTGGCCTGGGTACGTGTATTTCAGGGATGCGCAGGAAGTTTCACACGCGATTGGGCTGGTTACGTGTATTTCAGGGGTGCGCGGGAAGTTTCACACGTGATTGGCCTGGGTACGTGTATTTCAGGGGTGCATGGGAATTTCCACACGCGATTGGCCTGGGTACATGTATTTCAGGTGTGCGCGGGAAGTTCCACACGCGATTGGCCTGGGACGTGTATTTCAGGGGTGCGCGGGAAGTTTCACACGCGATTGGGCTGGTTACGTGTATTTCAGGGGTGCACGGGAAGTTTCACATGCGATTGGCCTGGGTACGTGTATTTCAGGGGTGCGTGGGAATTTCCACACGCGATTGGCCTGGGTACGTGTATTTCAGGGGTGCGCGGGAAGTTCCACACGCGATTGGCCTAGGTACGTGTATTTCAGGGGTGCGTGGGAAGTTTCACACGCGATTAGCCTGGGTACGTGTATTTCACGGGTGCACGGGAAGTTTCACACGCGATTGGGCTGGTTACGTGTATTTCAGGGGTGCGCAGGAAGTTTCACACGCGATTTACCTAGGTACGTGTATTTCAGGGGTGCGTGGGAAGTTCCACACGCGATTGGCCTGGGTACGTGTATTTCAGGGGTACGCGGGGAGTCCCACATGTGAATTGGCAGTGTGGGTCCTCCCAGGTGTCCCCTCTACCCCCTCCATGGCCCCTGCAGGCAGCCCACACCACAGGGGACTACCCTGCACCCCTGGTCATGTCCCGCAGGCAGCCCATCCACCATGGGCATGCCTCCCAGCCAAGCCACATGTCACGTTGCAATATGATCACCAACTCATGTCTCCCAGCACCCCCCCAGCAGTGCAGGGCACCTGCCAGCAGGCCCCCACTCATGTCCCCTTGCACACCCACCACCAGCAGTGTGGGGCACCTGCCAGCAGGCCCCCACACATGTCCCCCAGCACCCCCAGCCCCAGCAGTCAGGGGCACCTGCCAGCAGGCCCCCACACATGTCCCCCAGCACCCCTACCTCCCAGCAGTCAGGGGCACCTGCCAGCCGGCCCCCACTCATGTCCCACTCATGTCCCCTTGCACACCCACCCCCCAGCAGTGCAGGGCACCTGCCAGCAGGCCCCCACTCAGATCCCACTCATGTACCCTTGCACACCCACCCCCCAGCAGTGTGGGGGACCTGCCAGCAGGCCCCCACACATGTCCCCCAGTACCCCTACCCCCAGCAGTCAGGTGCACCTGCCAGCAGGCCCCCACACATGTCCCACAGCTCCCCCCAGCATTGCAGGGCACCTGCCAGCAGGCCCCCACTCATGTCCCCTTGCACACCCACCCCCAGCAGTGTGGGGCATCTGCCAGCAGGCCCCCACACATGTCCCCCAGCACCCCCACCCCCAGCAGTCAGGGGCACCTGCCAGCAGGCCTCCACACATGTCCCCCAGCACCTCCACCTCCCAGCAGTCAGGGGCACCTGCCAGCAGGCCCCCACTCATGTCCCACTCATGTCCCCTTGCACACCCACCCCCCAGCAGTGCAGGGCACCTGCCAGCAGGCACCCACTCATGTCCCACTCATGTCCCCTTGCACACCCACCCCCCAGCAGTGTGGGGCACCTGCCAGCAGGCCCCCACACATGTCCCCCAGCACCCCAGCCCCAGCAGTCAGGGGCACCTGCCAGCAGGCCCCCACACATGTCCCCCAGCACCCCTACCTCCCAGCAGTCAGGGGCACCTGCCAGCAGGCCCCCACTCATGTCCCACTCATGTCCCCTTGCACACCCACCCCCCAGCAGTGCAGGGCACCTGCCAGCAGGCCCCCACTCAGATCCCACTCATGTACCCTTGCACACCCACCCCCCAGCAGTGTGGGGCACCTGCCAGCAGGCCCCCACACATGTCCCCCAGTACCCCTACCCCCAGCAGTCAGGGACACCTGCCAGCAGGCCCCTGCACATGTCCCCCAGCTCCCCCCCAGCATTGCAGGGCACCTTCCAGCAGGCCCCCACTCATGTCCCCTTGCACACCCACCCCCAGCAGTGTGGGGCATCTGCCAGCAGGCCCCCACACATGTCCCCCAGCACCCGCACCCCCAGCAGTCAGGGGCACCTGCCAGCAGGCCTCCACACATGTCCCCCAGCACCCCCACCTCCCAGCAGTCAGGGGCACCTGCCAGCAGGCCCCCACTCATGTCCCACTCATGTCCCCTTGCACACCCACCCCCCAGCAGTGCAGGGCACCTGCCAGCAGGCCCCCACTCATGTCCCACTCATGTCCCCTTGCACACCCACCCCCCAGCAGTGTGGGGCACCTGCCAGCAGGCCCCCACACATGTCCCCCAGCACCCCCACCCCCAGCAGTGCAGGGCACCTGCCAGCAGGCCCCCACACATGTCCCCCAGCACCCCCACTGAAAACCATTGCTCCATGGGGAAATCCAAAAAAAAGAGATGAATCCAATAGTGAACTATATACAGATGAACAATCCAGGGTCCATGATCCCAACTGAAGAAATGAAACCTATCAAAAATACTACCTAATGAAAAACTATACACAGAAACGTGGTGCATTGTCCAAGCGCAACCAAATAAAAAAAAAAACAAAGGAAACCTAACACTATGTAACTATTTACAAGGGCAGCAGGCTAGTCCGACGGCTCACTTTTGGATGTCCCGGGCCAGGGCATCATCGAACTCCTGCTCAATGTCCCGGAGGCGGTACTCTTCCATGGCCCAGAGGGTTCGCAGGGACGACAACATGTTCTCCTCCAACACCCTGCGAATTGCCTCGAGGCACTCGGCCTGCCTCAGGGCCCTCCGCATGGAGTTCTCCACCCTGACCATCGTGAGCCGTGCCTCTTCTGCCCGCTGCCGCTCCGCATCTATGGCATGGCCTAACCGCTGCCACACGGAAGACACTTTCTGGGTCCTCCTGCCCTCTGGCCGATGCCTGCCCCTCCGATGACGAAGGCCCCAACCCATCATGGCTCCCACCTTGTTGCTGTTGCTGCTGTGCCTCTGCCCATTCCTTGGCTCTTGCTGCCTGCACATCCTCCTCCGGCTGGTGTGCAGTTGTGGAGGTGGCCACCCCTACTGGACGTCAGACTCCCGACTGTGGCAGGGATGTGTCCTCCACCAGCCTGGCCGCAGGGTCAGAGGCAACTCCACAGAGGCACCCAGGTGACACATGGGTGGGAAGATGGCACGGACTATGACTGGCGCATAGGGGGTTCAGTAGAGGAGGAGGTCGGAACAAGGCCCAGCAAACAGAGGAATCCGGCCCTGGTGACCTGTCCCAGTAGGTCGACGTGGTCAACGAGCCATTCGAGACGACATGCGGACTCCCCATGAAAAGACTGCATTTCGCCTCGCATGGCCCGTTGACGCAACGCCACACCACCCAGGACAGGCTCAACCCGGTCCCGGATAGCCACGTCCGCAGGCAGAGGAAGGCCAGTTGTCGTAAGCTCATCCCCTGCCTGAAAACGGGTCTGGACGTAGGTATCCCTGCTGGTGCAGGATGATGCAGTCAAAGGATCGGGGACAGGATTATACACAGGCACCTCCGCGGCTGCCTGTGCTGCCTCCTGTCCCTGCCCCTGCACTGCACCACTAGCACCAGTGGAATCCCCACCTCCAGACCCCGTCTCTGTCCCTTTCACGGCCTCCTCCTCCACCAAACCCCCCACCAACCTGGATGACTCTGTGCCATCTTCCTCCGTCGGGCCCTGTGGGGTCTCAGCTGCCCATTCTGCTGCCGAGGAGTCCAACTCTGACATCCGCCTCTTGGACCTCCCCTCGGCAGCTGCGACCTGGGATGCGGCACCGGACTCCTCACTCCCCGACGAGATGACAACCTGGGAGGGGAGCTGGGCCTTGCGTCTCCGCTGGCGGTGTGATCCCTGCCGCTGTGCTCCACAGCAGCCTCTCCGCCCTCTTCATCAGTCGACGCTGCAGACAGGGAGAAATAGGACACAGGCATCAGGGCACTGTACAATGGACTCATACACACATGACAGTTGCACATGAGTGTCATTGTCAAACTTCAGACATGACATCACAATCCCCAACACACATGTAATTTCAAATCACACACATGAGCTATTCCACAGCCATATCGCAACAGCCAGCACCATCCATACACATACAACAGCTTGAGCAGGCAAAGGTGAGCCAGACATCACATGAGTCACAGGGAGTGCATTAGACATGCACACACGCCACCACACTGACATGCATGTGTACACCTCCACCAAGTGTCGCAGTGATGAGATCGGCATCCATGTCACATCTGGCAATCAGTCTTCTACATATCAGTCTCACATGCATCCATGTTGCATGACAGTTGCACACTTGTCAGATACACATACATGCACATGTACACAGTGCAGATACATGCAGCTGGAACCAACATCCATGTGTGACACCACAACCTTGACAACTGACATACAGAGTCATTCAAACATGTGTGCTCACACATCTGCATTTGGCCTGCAGTCTTACCCACAAATACACCATCCTTGTGTCTCACACATGAAAGGACTCGCATGTGTCAGCCTCACGGCCCTGTACATACACATCCATACATGGCCCTACAAAACCACATGTGCAACCTGCACACTACTGGCACACCACCACACGTGCAGCTTCCAATCAGTATGCTTGTACACTTACCACTCGACTCCAGACGAGTGTGCCTCTCAAGGACCTGGATGTGGAGCGCTGGGCACACGCATTCCAGGACCCTCATTTGGTCTTCCGACAGGTGGCCCCGGAGCCCTTTAGCATCCGCTGCCTTCAAGAGGCGCCAGGCCTTGTTGCGGTTCCTGGACCTGAAGTCCTCCCAGCTTCTTGACATGATGGAATTCACGGACTGCCACCCCCTCCGTGTTGATGGCAGTCACGATGTCTGTCCAGATCCTGGTCCGTCCTTCCTTGTCGGCGTGCAACCTTCCGAAGAGGGCATCATACTGCCCCAGGACTTGCTCCACCAGGACACCTACTTCGGTGGCAGTGAAGCTGGTGGCCCTCTGCCTCTCTGGCTGGGGTTTGCCAGTGCCGCCAGATGGTGTAGTGCTGGACATGGCAACCCCAGAGGCAGGAGTGGGTGCGCAACTGGGTCCTCGGGCTGGGCTGTGGAGCGATGGAATCCCAGTCGGGAGTCTTCGGTTCCAGCAGGGGTGGTCACAGCAACAGCACCCCTGGCTGACGTGCAGGCAGCAAATGGCAGGGCACGTGGGCAGCAGGCAGTCAGGCAGCAGCAGATGGCATGTGGGAGCATGCTCGGGGCTCTCTGGGGCAGTAATTCGGCCTTCTGGGCAGGAGCGTGGTCTTCCGTGTGCTTATGCGTGGCCAGCTTGATACGGAGTGAATTGGCACGTGAAAATCTTGCATGTCAGCGTGTAATTCGAGGAAAGGCCCTTAGCTCGTAAGCGCGTCAGCACACGTACGTGATTTCATTGGACCAAAGGCCATTAGCGCGTAAGCGCGTCTGTGAGGTGCGCGCGCGGGCGTTTCCCTGAACACGGGTGCATGTTACACGTCCAAGAACTGCATGTCGGAGTGTCAGCTCGTGTAATTTGAGGATAGGGCCTTAGCACGTATACGCGGAAGTGACGTTGGACGTGTGGCCCGGTTTAAAAGGTATGTGTAGGACGTCATTTCCTTGTACGTGCTTTTCGTGGAGAGCAAAAGGGTGTATTCTGTACTTCTTGTCGGTTCACACGCGATTAACTTCACAGCGTTTCTAGTTCGTACTCCCTGTTACCTCTGACAGCTTTTTTCTGATTTTCTGTTGGGCCTGTTTCCGCAAACAGCGTTCACTTCTTCTTTTGTCCTGTCTCCTCAGACAGCGTACAATTCTTCTTTTGGCGGGGGTGTTGCCAACGCGCACACGCGTGTCTTTTTCATGCTCTTTTTCCAGGCAGATGGTGGGTCGCGCACGTATTTACCAACTGTGCTTGCCCCGTGTTTCGCGTACCCCTTCAGAGGTCATTGTAGGCTGCGTGTAACACGCGTACGCTTTTTCTGTGTTTCTGGGTGCCACAGCGTAGTACGGGTTCATTTTTCCACGCACTTGGTCTACGAGGGGTTGCGTGCACGTTATTTTCTGTTTTTGGGGTGCCTGTGCATTGCGTGACCCGTCATCTTCCCCCAGGGGTCACATACAGCCTTGCTAGTGCACTAGGGTACGAATTCCATCTAGTACCCTACCCCTTTGACCCCCAATTGCCCAGGACAATAGTTTACTGCAACTCCCATACGCACAACAACATCAGTGCCATGGCTGGGAGGCAAGCAAGCGGTAAGGGAGGCAAAGGTGGCTGAGCTTCAACAGGTGGGCGTGGTGGGCATAGTAGGGGACATGGCCGGGATTTGCAGAGTGCCCCTATCCCCCATGTGTGGAGGACCAATCAGGGACACCCAGGCCCCCCCCATGGTTGAGGGAAGCGTGGCTGACACCATCCCAGCTCTGCCCTTGTTGGTCGGGCCCATTGTGGCACCTGACCTGGCACAGGAAGACTCCCAGGCTGACTTCCAGGTCAGCAAGTCTAGGCCATGTGTAGCGGTGCAAGTTGGTGTCAACAGGCCACGTGGATCTGGGGCAGCTATGTCATCTGCTGCCCCGAGTAGGCAGGGTGGGGAGGCTGCAGGGGCAGCTGCAGCTCCATCCCCCCCACTTCTGACTCTCCCAGCCAGGACATTGTCGGTCCCGGTCCATCATACTGACTTTCCCCCTGCCAACATCACACTCCAGCCAATGCCTGCACCAAGTCCTATGGTCAGTGTGCATTCGCACACTCCTACTACCCAGTCCACCGGTGCTCCTGCCCTTAGTGACCGGAGCGGCGTAAGCCACTCACGATCCCCACCACCTTCCAAAAGAAAGAGGAAGAGTACTCGTCCACTACAGGCTGATACCCCAGACACGGCTACGCAGTCCGGCACGCCAAGGAAGCCTAGCTTTAATGATGCCGAACGTGATACACTTGTGCAGTATGTGTCCCCACATGACCGTGAAATGTTGATAACTGCAGGGTGCAAGACCACACCTGCTCAACGTCAGGCACACTGGCAGACCGTCACGGACATCATAAGTGGCCTTGGATTTGTGAAGCGCACAGCTGGTGATTGCTACAAGCACTGGAATGACCTTAAACACAGGGCAGAGAAAAAGCTGGCCTCAAATCATGCCGCTACTCTGGTGACTGGAGGTGGGTCTCCCCCAGAGGACATTGAACTCACTGTACATGAGTATGTTGCTGGGACCTACGTCACAGAGGAACAGATCCAAGGTGTGGGAGAACTGCCAGATTACGAGGCATTGTCCGGTGAGTGCACATGCATGTGTGTGTGATCCATTTGTATGTTGTGTGTGTGAGGGGTTCGGATTGAGTGACAGGTGAGGGTGTGTGTGCCTGAGTGGTTTGGGTCACCCATGTGCTTCATCCAGAGTAGACCTTTTGCACAAAATCACGCCAGTTGCCCTTGAAGTGGCATCTTGCAACAACATTGTTCCGTATTTTTCAGTGTTCATTCAGGCTGATTGTTTCAATTCCCCCACTTTTACTACGCATTTCTCAGCCCTATTGTCAAACAATATGTGACATGCCTATGGCACATGCCATCTGTGTGATGGCATGTGTCATGTATGTGGATTGGACTGTAACGCTCACCTGATTCCCACGGAGGCGCAGGTCTGGCTTCGAGTGCTGGTGCTTCTTCAATGGTGAAGCGCAGGACCCTGAAGATGGACAGGAAGGGCCCCTCTACTCTGGCTTCTCTGGCTTGCAGGAATATTCTCCTGTGCGTGAAAAGGGAGTATTACCTACTGACTGAGTTATGCTCAAGCCTCCCACTCTCCTCCAGCCCTCCACAATACCCTTCCACGATTCCCCGTGAAGTCTCACCTTAGGGTCAAGAAGGATGAGCTCTCCATCCTGCTTCTGATGCAGGGGCGCGTTGAAACCCAGTTACTTCACTGTATTGAGGATTGATGGGAGTTCAGGTAAGCTTGACTATTCAGGTAAGGCGCTGTAAAAGTTCTGCTGCAAGTTCTAAAGTCCAAGCTTAAAAATAATGTTCATTGTCTTGTTGCAGAATGCCAGAGATATGGCGCCGACCCAAAGTGAAACGTGTAGTTCCAGTAAATGACAGGTAAGTTCCGGATGAGCGCTCGGGTAATGTCTTTGCATTCGCTCAGTCAATGTCTTTGGGCCTCATTACACGGACGGCGGTAAGGGTTAACAGTCACTGTTAATGGCAACGGTGACCGTTAACCCTTACCGCCGTACTACGAGGTCCCTTTGCGGGTTGGAGGAATTAACGCCTGCTTCTTGCAGGCGTTAAAATCCAACCCGCTAAGGGACCTCGGAGCTAATTACGGCACCGCAAAATTGCGGTGCCGTAATTAGCGCCTTCCCCATTTCCATAGAGCCCTATGGGGCAGAAATGGGAATGGGGAAGGGCAATGGCGGAAAGGGGATTTACCGCCCCTCCAACCTTGGAATGGGGCGGTAAATCCCCTTTCCGCCAAGGCGGTGCCGGTATTTTACCGGCATGAGCCATGGCGCTAATAGCGCTAATAGCGCCATGGCTCACCGCCTGCCGTGTAATGAGGCCCTTTGTCTTTTTTCCCCATAGGGGCCGGGGTCCGGAAAATGCCTGGAAGCGCCAAGACCCGAAATGAAATGGGAATGACCCAACAGAAGTCTTAGAAGGAAACTGAGCTTTTCCTATTCCTTTCCTTCTCTCACCTTGTTCTTGTCTTTTTCTCTCTAGGCTCTGGGAAGTGGCTGTGGATCCGGATGATCGCTGCTGAAGATGGAGGAGTCCAGGATAGGTGAGTGAAATGCAGCGCTGCAGCGATCGTAGCGAAATGCTTTTAAAATGATGTCTTCCTTTTCAGGATCGTTGGTGTGATGTCTCTGTGGTGCTGATTTAGCAGGTAAGGTCTTTTGTCTCCCTTTGCAGGTGACCCAGGATACTGACAGGCGTGGCTGAGGTCCAGATGCAGGAGCTGACACGGTGAGCGTCCAGCTGCGAGGAGCAGAACAACGCGAAGCGTGAGTTGCTGATCGGGTGTGGTTTAAATAGCTTTGGAAGAAGTTCCCAGTGTGTATCCTTCCACCGATCAGGTATGTATCCTTCCCCGACCACACCCGGGTGGAAAGTAGTCCCACAGGTAAAGTAGTTCCATTCAGGCCTCAAGAGGGCCTGGATGTAGCAGCATGGTCTGCATCAGGTAAGTGCACATTAAAACACGTGAACACATGTCTAGCTTTATGAGCCTGGCGCCTAAGGCGCCAGGACAGGGGTCCAACATGAGCCTGGCGCCTAAGGCGCCAGGACTGCGTCCAAAGGGCCCCAGCTTGGGCCTGCTGGCACTCCCCTGGGGGAAATGATGCCTGCCTCTGGGGTTGCTGGGTCGGACCTGGCTCCTTGGAGGTAGGCATCATGACATGGACATGCCACTCACAGGCCAATGTGTGATGGCACTGCTTGCCAGCATGCAGCTAATGTGTTGCTCTTCCATCTTGGTGTCATCAGTGTCTGCCATTTGCCTCCCCTTCAAACTCAGTGACAGTGCATGCATGGGAGGGTTATAGTCATGTGGGACATGTGTCAATCAAGTACTGGTTCTGTAGCTTGTCAGGCCTAATTGTGTGCCATGGTGCTAATGATTGTGTCCATTTTTTGTCTTTCATGTATTTGTAGGGGATGACGCACTTGATGCTGTTGAGTTTGAGGAGATGGTGCAGACCCAGGAGGCATCTCAGGCACGACCGGGCACCAGTGGGGGACGTGGTGTGGTGGTGGGTGAGAACCCACTCTTGCTGCAGACCATTCTCTCCAGGGGTGTCTCTGGGTGCACCTCCCCAGACCTCTATGCAGGTGTTGATTCGGATGATGAGGCCTATGTGGCGTCGCAGGTAAGTGTTTCTGGCAGGGATTCTGTTCTGTCCAACCCACTTGCAGCAGGGGTAGATCCCTCTATGGGGATGTCAGTGTTGGCAGGTCCGCCTTTGTTGGTTACGGATGCAGGGTCACACTCCGCAACATCTGATCCTGTTCCTGGGCCAGCAGATCAGAGGGGGAATGCAGTCCTGCAGCCTCAGGCAGTGCCGGCACAGCAAGGCGCAGTTTGCCTTGCCCCAGACAGGTGTGGTGCCCGCCAACGCGGTGGCCGTACGCCACCAGGCAATACCGCATGGGAGCGATCCATATACGGTATGGCAAAACAACAGGCAGCATCATCTGAGATGATGGCTCAAGCAATGGAGAGGGTGGCCACTTCCATTGTCCCCCCTGAAAGGCAGACGGAGCAACTACAGCAGGCAACAGACTCCATTTGCCAATCACTCAGGGAGGACATGTTGGCGTCCAACAGGGACAGACGGGCGGCACTGGAGACTCTGCGGGAAGCCATTTCTATAGAGTTCCAGGGCCACAGGGAAGCCCTGAGGGTAGAACTCCATCACCTCAGGGAGACTCTTGTTGACCTTGAGGCTTCCACTAACTTGAGGACAGAACAGCAGCTGGAGCGGGTCACACGTACGCTGTCAGCTGAGATGCAGGCAACTCGGGAGGAGGTCCGGGCATCACGTCAGGTGGTGCATGGGGTCTCCGCACTATAATCCTCCTGAACGAGACCTTCCACACCTGCATGCTTGCTGCCATGGAGGACCAGACTAGGGCTTTGCGTGGGTTGCCTCCTATAACACCACCACCTCCTGTGGCGGCAGCAGCACAGGGTGATGAGAGCGACCATAGCGATTCTGATTCTCTCACGATAGCGTAGCCGTGCAGGCCATGAGCCCATGGAGGTGTTTTTTTTCCCAACATCCACACAGGTGGCTGTTGGTGTGCACCCTGTTCTCGGACCTCCTGGATGCCCCCCCACCCCTCTGGACCCCACATGGCCATTTTTGATTTTTGATTTTTTGTTACAGTGTGTTGCCTTGTGTGGCTCCCGTGGACATCCACTGTATTCCGGCTGGGCACATGCAGGCTTGTCCTGAGTTTGGGTTAGATGCTTGGGTTCGTGAGACACACACCCCTCCTGCTTCCCGTTTCCATGGGCTTGCAAAGGGTGTGCCCAAGTGACAGTGACTTACACAGTGACGTTGGAATCCCATGAGCTGTGTGGGCAATCTGTAGTCAATACTGTGTAGACATTCCTTGTGTATATTGTTGTATTGTACATTGCATGTTGTAATTATGTATGCTTCTGCTTCCATGTCTCCCTCTAAATTTGCAGGTTCATTCCTCATGTCTTCACAAGGCCGTCTACTTTGGAGATGGAGTTCATGTTGTATTCAGTACACAGACAAGTTTTGAAGCCTGCAAGACTACAGTTGGCAGGGGGCAATGTTGTGGCATATTCAGGTTGTAAGACTATGACTACTTTAACTTAGTACTGTCATGTTTTAGTTATGTATGAGCTTGTGTAGCTGCATTGTATTGTTGGTAAGTATTTGGTCATGTGTGTTGTTAGTTCAACATTACTGGGAGCATATTGTGTGTGGCCAGTTTCCATTAGGGACACTGTACTTTGTGACACTTGTGTCAGGTTTTCAGGATTGCTTTGTTTGCTCTCACTTAGCATGACATGCCATGGTGTGTTGGGTGGTGGTGCTGGGGAGGGGTTGGGTGACATGGCACTGTTCTCATGTTGTATTTTGCAAGGGGGTAATGCATTTAGCAGCATATGTGTCTTTTGATGACACAGCATTGGTGGTGTTTCTGTAGGTAGGGATGCACACATTGTGACACTTCCAGGTGACCAATCTCAGACTGGTATGGTTGTGACAGTTGACTGTCCCTAGTGTCATTATATGATATGATATGATACGGCATATGTAACGTGCCTATCCACAAGTGTTTCAAGGCGCGACGAGGCAGGGGGGGGGGAACAAGGGGAGACAGACAATGATCCTACTAGGCCAGGTGTCATTCAGATTGCGCAAATGCATTGGTAGGGGGGACGGGAAAAGTGCAAGAGGGAAAGGGAGAGGGGAAAGTGCAGTACAGGGTTAGTAATGAACAAGATAAATAATGAGGGCCAGCTGGTGGCAAGTGCAAGATAAGTGCAGACAAGTGCTGGGAAGGGGGGCTGTAGGGATAAAGAGACAGTCCCGCAGTGCAGGGGTTGCCAGGAAGGCAGTGCAGGGGAGAGTGGCTGGGACAAGGACCGAGATTGGTGAGTGGCCCAGTTGCTGATTCAGTACAGTTTCAGTGATTGAGCAGGGGAGAGGGAGAGAGAAAGCAGAAGCAAAGAGGAAGGTTTTGATGTGCTTCCGGAACCGGAGATGGTTCTCCTCAAGGCTGTTCCAGAGGGAGGCCCCTGCTGTGGAGAGAGATCTCCCACCAACTCGTTGCTTGGAGAAGCGGCTGACCCGGAGGGAGTTGGAGGCGGAAGAGCAAAGGGCTCGAGAAGGAAGATGTTTAGGAAGGGAGAGTTGAAGGTAATTTGGCCCCAGGCCCCAGAAGGTCTTGTGGACAATGCAGAGGGATTTGAACGTAATCCTCGCAGCCACAGGGAGCCAGTGAAGCGATTTTAGTCCTGGAGAGATACGGTCCCTGGGCTTGAGGCCAAGGGCATGTCTCGCAGTCCAGTTCTGGATGAGTTGCAGAGGGCGGAGAGTAGAGGCAGGCAGATTTAGATAGAGGCTGTTACAGTAGTCCAGCATCGAGAGAACCAGGGCTCTGGAGACAGTGAGCTTCTGGGGGAAGGAGAGGAAAGGAAGGATACCTCTGAGGAGGTGCAGCTGGTAGTGTGACTTCTTAGAAACATCAGAAATGTGAGGAGAGAAGAAGAGTGTGGAGTCGAAGATGACCCCGAGGTTTTTTGCCTTGCAGGTAGGAGCAGGAAGAGGGCCAAGAAAGGCCGGCCAGAGAGCTGCAGGGAAGGAGGGAATGGGTGTGCCGATGAGTAGAATCTCGGTCTTACTGGCATTAAGGCAGAGGTCGTTGGCGGCACACCATTCCTGGATAGCAGAAAGACAGTCAGAGATGATGGAAGGAGAAGAGGAGGCCGAGGGTAGCCTGAAAATGAGCTGGGTATCATCCGCATAGCACTGAAAGTTGGGGCAGAGAGCAGCGATGCGGTGGGCGAGAAGTGCCAGATACTGGTTGAACAGCCAGGGAGAGAGGTTAGAACCCTGGGGGACACCACAGGTAGAGAAAAAGATGTCAGACAGGAAAGACCCCAGTTGGACCTGGGAGGGTCGATTTGAGAGGAAAGAGGTCAGCCAAGCCAGAGCCTGACCAGTGATACCCAGGTTATTACGGAGACTCTTAAGCAGGATGGTATGGTTGACAGTATCAAAGGCAGAAGAGAGATCAAGCAAAATGAGAACACATGGAATGTTAGAGTCAAGGTTCGAGAACAGGTCCTCACGGATGTTCAGGAGAGCAGTTTCCATGCTTCTGGCAGCTCTGAAGCCAGACTGATGGTCATGAAGGCTATCAACAGATTCAGCATGGAGATTAAGCTGGGAGATGGCAAGTTTCTCCAGGAGCTTGCCCAGGAAAGGAGTGATAGAGATAGGGCGATAGTTAGCTGGGCAGGACGGGTCGGAAGAGGGTTTCTTAAGAAGGGGGTGCACAAGGGAGTGCTTGAGAGGGGATGGGAAGACTCCAGAGGCGAAGGAGTGATTGCAGAAGTCAGCAAGGGCAGGAGCCAAGGAGTCGATGTGGTCCTTAATAGTTTTGGAGGAGCAGGGGTGGACCTGTGTTGACGAGACTTTCATAGATCGGACTTGTCTCGAAATCTCATCAGCAGAAAAAAGGGGAAAGGCAGAGAAGGAGAGAGGAGGGGTGGCTGCAGAAGGGCCAGAGGATGGGCAGGGAATAGAGGGGGGGAGGTGATGGGAGGAGAGTGAGGACAAGATGTCCTGAGTTTTTTTAATGAAGTGAGAGGCCAGTGCTGTACAGAGGGCCTGGGAGGGGACAGGAGAGGTAGAGTCTGCAGGAGGGTTGTCCAGCTCCTTGCAGATTTTAAAGAGTTCAGCCGAATTGTTAGATGCCGCAGTTATGGCGGCTTGGATAAGGGCTCTCTTATTGCCTTTTGAGCAGGCGACAGGCAAGTTTGTCAGAGGATGAACATGAAGCACGCCATTTCCTCTCTGCCACCCTGCACAAGCGTTTAAGGGTGACGAGATCCGAGTCATACCAGGAGTTACATTTGGCTTTGGGCTTCAGGTGGATTCTCATAACAGGGGTAAGGATATCAAGAGTATCAGATATAGCAGAGTAGAGAGTTGAGAGGGCTGTGTCAGGGTGGGAGTCAGCTGAGAGGGGAAGAGGGGGCGAGAAGGTGGCAGCGAAAGCCTCAACTGACACACGCTTCACGGGTCGGATGACTGAGAAGGAAAATGGCAGTGATGAGGGTGGCTTTGCCTGAGGGGTAGGGAGGGTGAAGTGAGAGGAGAGGAGAAAGTGATCACTCCAGGAGAGAGGGGTGGAGAGAGGGACAGAGAGGGGAAGGTCAGAAGAGATCAGGGCATCAAGAGTGTGCCCAGCAGAATGTGTTGGCCCAGACGTGAGAATAGAGAGTGAGAGAGAGTCGCAGAGGTCGCGAAAGAGTCCAGAGGGGGGACAGGAGGCATCCAGGTGGATGTTGAAGTCTCCAAGAAAGAGGAGTTGAGTGGTTGAGGACAGGAGTGAGGAGGAGAGGTCCGCCCACTCGTAGAGAAAGGAAGAAATTTGACCAGATGGCCGATTGATAGTAGCCACGGTAAGGGAATGGCTAGGAGAGAGAGAGAGTCGGCAGACAAGACATTCAAAAGAGGAGTAGGTCTGCGTGGGAATAGCAGTGTCAGGAATCCACTCAGGGAACATAAGGGCCACACCCCCCCCCTCCAGTACGGTTGGGCCTAGGCACAGAGAGGATCTTGTAGCCGTCAGGTAGGAGTGTGTCAAAGCTGGTGACAGAGCTGGCCGTGAACCATGTCTCAGTGAGACCGAGTACGTCAAGGTCCAGTTCCTCAAGAAGGCGGCAGATATCAGAGGAATGTTTGACAGCAGAGCGAGAGTTAAGAGTGGCAATGTGGAGAAGGTTGCCATCTTTGAAGGACTTCCGGGGAGGGGTACAGATCAGAGGTACGCCCTGCAGAGGAGAAGAAGGAGCACGGGAGGGGGCAGGGAGGGAGGGTAGAGGCAAGGTAGCTGAGGACAGAGGAGGGGGGACAGCAGGCAAGGAAAGGAAGTTGATGAGGCGCGGGAAGCATCTATCAAAGAGGTGAAGATTGGCCTGGGGGCCTTGGACCAAGATGGTCCCATTAGCGTAGACATTAATGATGGCCTTAGAGGAGTGGAAGGAGGCCAAGAGGACGTCCCAGCGGGTGCCACCATCAATGGGAGAAGAGGAGAAAGGAGAGAGCACAGAGACCATATGAAGGGTCCATAGGTCAGGTGAAGGCACGAAAAAGAGGATGTCAGTGAGAGTTTCCTTAGAGGAGGCACTGGTGTAGGTGTCAGCGATAGGGAGGCCTTGGTTGGAGACCAGGATGTCCTTTTTAAACCTTTTCCTACCTTTCCTACCAAATTTAGTGAGGAGAACAGGATAGTCAATGGAGAAGCAGTTAGAAAAGATAGGTGAGATAGAGAGCACCATGGGATATTAGGGAGTGGGGGAGCGGGGGGTAGGACAAGCAAGAGCGGGCAGGAAGAGAGCAGGAGGCCCTAGTTTACCACTGATTTGGAACACAGTGAACACAGTAATGCATATCAGGTACCCAGTGGAGAGGCCACCTAAGTTTGAAAATCCTGCGGGGGGAGAAAAACCCTAGTTTACCACTGATTCGGAACACAGTGAACACAGTAATGCATATCAGGTACCCAGTGGAGAGGCCATCTAAGTTTGAAAATCCTGCTGGGGGTGAAAGACCCTAGTTTACCACAGATTCAGAACACAGTGCACACAGTAACGCATATCAGGTACCCAGTGGAGAGGCCACCTAACTTTGTGAGTTTTAACAGGATTAACAGGTTAACAGGTGGAGCTTACCAAGGTGGACCAGCGCCAAGCGCCCCCTGCGGACACCTGCATACACACAGGGAGCCGCAGCTGTAGGAGTCACCCTTGGCCTTGGGGCCCTTAGCCGTAGGTGGCTGCCGGGCAGAGGCTGCCCAGGAGGGGGTGGTTATAGGCAGAGGGAGGAGAGGAAGGGGAAGGGGTGTGGGCGGGCAGGGAGGCGGGAAGGGAGAGGAGGACCAGGAAATGGGAGGGGGGAGCAGGCACAACATCGCGCTCAGAGCGCGAAAGCAAATATTAAATTTTTCGCACAAAATCAACTCACGGAGGCCCGCAAGGGCCAGGCAGGGCTTCCTTTTCCTGCAGTTCCCTCAGGGCTACCAGCAACCGCTCTCCCACGCTCCGCTGAACAAAGAAGCGAGCAGGGGGAGCGGCCATCGAGTAGGCCAGAAGGGAACCAGCCAGGCAGCCAATCAGAGGGGGGGTGGGCTGGCAGGGAGGCGGGAAGGGAGAGGAGGACCAGGATATGGGAGGGGTGAGCAGGCACAACAACGCACTCAGAGCGCAAAAGCAAATATTCAATTTTTCGCACAAAATCAACTCACGGAAGCCCGCAAGGGCCAGGCAGGGCTTCATCGATTGTCAGCTGGAATGTGGCAGGGCTGTGTGCACTCCACAGGGGTGTGATTCCAAGTGAAGTAATTAGCCACCAGCTGCGTTCGGGCTGCATCACCCTGTGCCCTTTCCCCTCTCATGCGCAGCGGGCGTGCATGTGGTTGGGGATGTGGGGGCACCACCATGTCCACCGGCAGGAGCCGGCGTGTTGCAATGTTGTACAGGATACAGGATGCCACTATGATCCTGCACACTACTGGGGGAGCGTATAACAGCTGCCCGCCAGAACGGTCAAGGGAGCGAAAGCGTGACTTGAGCAATCCGAATGTGCGCTCCACTATGCCCCGGGTTGCAATATGGGCTGTGTTGTATCTTACCTCCGGTGTGGTGGTGGGGTTCCGAATTGGCGTCATCATGTGGGTGCTCAGAGGGTAGGCACTGTCCCCTGGGGAGGTGGTGATGGGTATCATTAGTAGGGTTGTGACATTACTCAGTATCTGGCATGCATGCATGTGCTGTGGCATTTATACTCACCAAGCAGCCATGTATCGCCATGCCGCCCAGCTTCTAGGTGCTGGTTTAGGGTTGGCAGTCTGTAAATGAAACTGTTGTGGGTGGACCCTGGATAGTTGGCATATACTGAGGTGATGATTCCCTTGGCATCACATTCTACCTGCACGTTGATGGAATGCCAGTGCTTGCGGTTTCTATAGATGTGCTCTGATGCCCTGGGGGGACGTAGACCACATGGGTGCAATCAATGGCACCTAGGACTTTGGGGAATTGTGCGACCCCATAGAAATCCTGGACGGCAGCCTGCCTTTCTGCAGGTGTTCTGGGCAGGTATATGTGCCTGCGGACTGATGGGCGTGCAGTCATGATGGCCAAGACCTGGTGTAGGCAGCGTGACTGCGTGGCCTGTGACACACCCCCCCACTATGGCACTTGTCCGCTGAAATGATCCGGTGGCCAAAAAGTGCAGTATATTGAGCACCTTCTCGAGGGGGCTGAGTGCTTGGGAGCAGAGGGTGGGTGATGTGAGGTCATCCTCCCACTCACTGACCAGGTCGAGTATTATGTGAGGTGGAAACCTGTACCTCCCATACACCTGGTCATCAGGCATCCCAAAAAGGCTGGTTCTGGGTGTGAAAATTCTGGGTCTGACTATCCTCCTCCTCCTCCTGCGGTATCCCACAACCACTGCTGCTAGGAACGGTATGTTCATCCTGGTGTCTGAGCTTGCTTGTTGTTTGTGCGCACTTTTATGCTGCGCAGGTCCACGTACGCCTGCTTCCTGCTGGTGTACGTGTTTCCGGATTAGCGCATCTTTTTTGGCGCGTGCGTGTGGGCGTTCCACGCATTTGCCTCCTGTAC
Source organism: Ambystoma mexicanum (assembly GCF_040938575.1). Taxonomy (NCBI): domain Eukaryota; kingdom Metazoa; phylum Chordata; class Amphibia; order Caudata; family Ambystomatidae; genus Ambystoma; species Ambystoma mexicanum. The sequence goes on along the minus strand of NC_090929.1, from coordinate 94,422,080 downwards.
TTCCCCGCCCACCCCAGTAATATATGTACCCCGCTCGCCCAGGCCCAATCGCGTGTAAAACCTCCCACGAGCCCCTGAGATACATGTACCCCGCTCGCCCAGGCCCAATCACGTGTAGAACTTCCCGCGAGCCCCTGAAATACACGTACCCTGCTCGCCCAGGCCCAATCGCATGTGAAACTTCCCACGCACCCCCGAAGTACACGCTATTTTTGACACAGAGGGTATCCGTGTCTGTCGCGTACCCCTTTGCATGTCATTTGTCCTAGAGGGCCACAGTATGGGACATTCATCAGAGCTGTATATACGTGCTTTTTGTTAGCGCACATTTTTTTTAATGCGCAGGGACGCTACCGCCTGTCTTCGTGTGGCGGACATGTGTTGATGTACATAGTTGACTTTTGGTTTGTGTCATGAGATCGCCATTTCACTCCTGGGGGGTGGGGGTGCAAGGGGACATGAGTGGGACATGAGTGGGGGCCTGCTGGCAGGTCCCCTGCACTGCTGGGGGGTGGGGGTGCTGGGGGACATGAGTGGGGGCCTGCTGGCAGGTGCCCTGCACTGCTGGGGGGGTGGGGGTGCTGAGGGACATGAGTGGGGGCTTGCTGGCAGGTGCCCTGCACTGCTGGGGGATGGGGGTGCTGGGGGACATGAGTGGGACATGAGTGGGGGCCTGCTGGCAGGTGCCCTGCACTGCTGGGGGGTGGGGGTGCTGGGGGACATGAGTGGGGGCCTGCTGGCAGGTGCGCTGCATTGCTGGGGGGTGGGGGTGCTGGGGGACATGAGTGGGACATGAGTGGGGGCCTGCTGGCAGGTGCCCTGCACTGCTGGGGGGTGGGGGTGCAAGGGGACATGAGTGGGGGCCTGCTGGTAGGTACCCTGCACTGCTGGGGGGTGGGGTGCTGGGGGACATGAGTGGGGGCCTGCTGGCAGGTACCCTGCACTGCTGGGGTGTGGGGGTGCTGGGGGACATGAGTGGGACATGAGTGGGGGCCTGCTGGCAGGTGCCCTGCACTGCTGGGGGCTGGGGGTGCAAGGGGACATGAGTGGGGGCCTGCTGGCAGGTGCCCTGCACTGCTGGGGGGTAGGGGTGCTGGGGGACATGAGTGGGGGCCTGCTAGCAGGTGCCCTGCACTGCTGGGGGTGTGGGTGCTGGGGGACATGAGTGGGACATGAGTGGGGGCCTGCTGGCAGGTGCCCTGCACTGCTGGGGGGTGCAGGTGCAAGGGGACATGAGTGGGACATGAGTGGGGGCCTGCTGGCAGGTGCCCTGCACTGCTGGGGGATGGGGGTGCTGGTGGACATGAGTGGGACATGAGTGGGGGCCTGCTGGCAGGTGCCCTGCACTGCTGGGGGGTGGGGGTGCTGGGGGACATGGTTGGGGCCTGCTGGCAGGTGCACTGCACTGCTGGGGGATGGGGGTGCTGGGGGACAAGAGTGGGACTTGAGTGGGGGCTGCTGGCAGGTGCCCTGCACTGCTGGGGGTGGGGGTGCAAGGGGACATGAGTGGGACATCAGTGGGGGCCTGCTGGCAGGTGCCCTGCACTGCTGGGGGGTGGGGGTACAAGGGGACATGAGTGGGACATGAGTGGGGGCCTGCTGGCAGGTACCCTGCACTGCTGGGGGGTGGGGTGCTGGGGGACATGAGTGGGGGCCTGCTGGCAGTTGCCCTGCACTGCTGCGGGGTGGGGGTGCTGGGGTACATGAGTGGGACATGAGTGGGGGCCTGCTGGCAGGTGCCCTGCACTGCTGGGGGCTGGGGGTGCAAGGGGACATGAGTGGGGGCCTGCTGGGAGGTGTCCTGCACTGCTGGGGGGTAGGGGTGCTGGGGAACATGAGTGGGGGCCTGCTGGCAGGTGTCCTGCACTGCTGGGGGGTGTGGGTGCTGGGGGACATGAGTGGGACATGAGTGGGGGCCTGCTGGCAGGTACCCTGCACTGCTGGGGGTGGGGTTACAAGGGGACATGAGTGGGACATGAGTGGGGGCCTGCTGGCAGGTACCCTGCACTGCTGGGGGGTGGGGTGCTGGGGAACATGAGTGGGGGCCTGCTGGCAGGTGCCCTGCACTGCTGGGGGGTGGGGGTGCTGGGGGACATGAGTGGGGGCCTGCTGGCAGGTGCCCTGCACTGCTGGGGGGTGGGGGTGCTGGGGGACATGAGTGGGACATGAGTGGGGGCCTGCTGGCAGGTGCCCTGCACTACTGGGGGGTGGGGGTGCTAGAGGACATGATTGGGACATGAGTGGGGGCATGCTGGCAGGTGCCCTGCACTGCTGGGGGGTGGGGTGCTGGGGGACATGAGTGGGGCCTGCTGGCAGGTGCCCTGCACTGCTGGGGGGTGGGGGTGCTGGGGGAAATGAGTGGGGGCCTGCTGGCAGGTGCCCAGCACTGCTGGGGGGTGGGGGTGCTGGGGGACGTGAGTGGGGGCCTGCTGGCAGGTGCCCTGCACTGCTGGGGGGTGCGGGTGCTGGGGGACATGAGTGGGACATAAGTGGGGGCCTGCTGGCAGGTGCCCTGCACTGCTGGGGGGTGGGGGTGCTGGGGGACATGAGTGGGGGCCTGCTGGCAGGTGCCCAGCACTGCTGGGGGGTGGGGGTGCTGGGGGACATGAGTGGGGGCCTGCTGGCAGGTGCCCTGCACTGCTGGGGGGTGCGGGTGCTGGGGGACATGGTTGGGACATAAGTGGGGGCCTGCTGGCAGGTGCCCTGCACTGCTGGGGGGTGGGGGTGCTGGGGGACATGAGTGGGGGCCTGCTGGCAGGTGCCCTGCCCGGCTGGGGGGTGGGGGTGCTGGGGGACATGAGTGGGGGCCTGCTGGCAGGTGCCCTGCACTGCTGGGGGGTGGGGGTGCTGGGGGACATGAGTGGGACATGAGTGGGGGCCTGCTGGCAGGTGCCCTGCACTACTGGGGGGTGGGGGTGCTAGAGGACATGATTGGGACATGAGTGGGGGCATGCTGGCAGGTGCCCTGCACTGCTGGGGGGTGGGGTGCTGGGGGACATGAGTGGGGCCTGCTGGCAGGTGCCCTGCACTGCTGGGGGGTGGGGGTGCTTGGGGAAATGAGTGGGGGCCTGCTGGCAGGTGCCCAGCACTGCTGGGGGGTGGGGGTGCTGGGGGACATGAGTGGGGGCCTGCTGGCAGGTGCCCTGCACTGCTGGGGGGTGGGGGTGCTGGGGGACATGAGTGGGGGCCTGCTGGCAGGTGCCCTGCACTGCTGGGGGGTGGGGGTGCTGGGGGACATGAGTGGGGGCCTGCTGGCAGGTGCCCTGCACTGCTGGGGGGTGGGGGTGCTGGGGGACATGAGTGGGACATGAGTGGGGGCCTGCTGGCAGGTGCCCTGCACTACTGGGGGTGGGGGTGCTAGAGGACATGATTGGGACATGAGTGGGGGCATGCTGGCAGGTGCCCTGCACTGCTGGGGGGTGGGGTGCTGGGGGACATGAGTGGGTCCTGCTGGCAGGTGCCCTGCACTGCTGGGGGGTGGGGGTGCTGGGGGAAATGAGTGGGGGCCTGCTGGCAGGTGCCCAGCACTGCTGGGGGGTGGGGGTGCTGGGGGACATGAGTGGGGGCCTGCTGGCAGGTGCCCTGCACTGCTGGGGGGTGCGGGTGCTGGGGGACATGAGTGGGACATAAGTGGGGGCCTGCTGGCAGGTGCCCTGCACTGCTGGGGGGTGGGGGTGCTGGGGGACATGAGTGGGGGCCTGCTGGCAGGTGCCCAGCACTGCTGGGGGGTGGGGGTGCTGGGGGACATGAGTGGGGGCCTGCTGGCAGGTGCCCTGCACTGCTGGGGGGTGCGGGTGCTGGGGGACATGAGTGGGACATAAGTGGGGGCCTGCTGGCAGGTGCCCTGCACTGCTGGGGGGTGGGGGTGCTGGGGGACATGAGTGGGGGCCTGCTGGCAGGTGCCCTGCCCGGCTGGGGGGTGGGGGTGCAAGGGGACATGAGTGGGAAATGAGTGGGGGCCTGCTGGCAGGTGCCCTGCACTGCTGGGGGGTGGGGGTGCTGGGGGACATGAGTGGGGTCCTGCTGGCAGGTGCTCTGCACTGCTGGGGGGTGGGGGAGCAAGGGGACATGAGTGGGACATGAGTGGGGGCCTGCTGGCAGGTGCCCTGCACTGCTGGGGGGTGGGGGTGCTGGGGGACATGAGTGGGGGCCTGCTGGCAGGTGCCCTGCACTGCTGGGGGGTGGAGGTGCTGGGGGACATGAGTGGGGGCCTGCTGCCAGGTGCCCTGCACTGCTGGGCGGTGGGGGTGCTGGGGGACATGAGTGGGACATGAGTGGGGGCCTGCTGGCAGGTGCCCTGCACTGCTGGGGGGTGGGGGTGCTGGGGGACATGAGTGGGGGCTTGCTGGCAGGTGCCCTGCACTGCTGGGAAGTGGGGGTGCTGGGGGACATGAGTGGGGGCCTGCTGGCAGGTACCCTGCACTGCTGGGGGGTGGGGGTGCTGGGGGACATGAGTGGGACATGAGTGGGGACCTGCTGGCAGGTGCCCTGCACTGCTGGGGGGTGGGGCTGCAAGGGGACATGAGTGGGGGCCTGCTGGCAGGTGCCCTGCACTGCTGGGGGGTGGGGGTGCTGGGCGACAAGTGGGGGCCTGCTGGCAGGTGCTCTGCACTGCTGGGGGGTGGGGGTGCTGGGGGACATGAGTGGGGGCCTGCTGGCAGGTGCCCTGCGCGGCTGGGGGGTGGGGGTGCAAGGGGACATGAGTGGGAAATGAGTGGGGGCCTGCTGGCAGGTGCCCTGCACTGCTGGGGGGTGGGGGTGCTGGGGGACATGAGTGGGGGCCTGCTGGCAGGTGCCCTGCACTGCTGGGGGTGGGGGAGCAAGGGGACATGAGTGGGACATGAGTGGGGGCCTGCTGGCAGGTGCCCTGCACTGCTGGGGGGTGGGGGTGCTGGGGGACATGAGTGGGGACCTGCTGGCAGGTGCTCTGCACTGCTGGGGGGTGGAGGTGCTGAGGGACATGAGTGGGGCCTGCTGGCAGGTGCCCAGCCCTGCTGGGCGGTGGGGGTGCTGGGGGACATGAGTGGGACATGAGTGGGGACCTGCTGGCAGGTGCCCTGCACTGCTGGGGGGTGGGGTGCTGGGGGACATGAGTGGGGGCCTGCTGGCAGGTGCCCTGCACTGCTGGGGGGTGGGGGTGCTGGGGGACATGAGTGGGGGCCTGCTGGCAGGTGCCCTGCACTGCTGGGGGTGGGGGTGCTGGGGGACATGAGTGGGACATGAGTGGGGGCCTGCTGGCAGGTGCCCTGCACTGCTGGGGGGTGGGGCTGCAAGGGGACATGAGTGGGACATGAGTGGGGGCCTGCTGGCAGGTGCCCTACACTGCTGGGGCGTGGGGGTGCTGGGGGACAAGTGGGGGCCTGATGGCAGGTGCCCTGCACTGCTGGGGGATGGGGGTGCTGGGGGACATGAGTGGGGGCCTGCTGGCAGTTGCCCCTCGGTGCTGGGGGGTGGGGGTGGAGGGGTCTTGCGTTGGTGATCAGTAATGCAAGCTGAGATGTGGCTTTCATGGGGGGCATGCCCATGGTGGATGGGCTGCCTGTGGGACATGACCAGGGGTGCAGGGTAGTCCCCTGTGGTGTGGGCTGCCTGCAGGGGCCGTGGAGGGTATAGAGCGAATACCTGGGAGGAGCCACACTGCCAATTGACGTGTAGGACTCCACGGCACCCCCGAAATACATGTACCCTGCTGAAATCGTGTGTGAGACTTCCGCGAACCCCAGATTTACACGTACCCAGGCCAATCGCATGTGAAACTTCACGCAAACTCCAGGAATACACACACCCCACTCGCACAGGGCCTATTGCGTGTGAAACTTCCCGCAAACCCCAGTTTACACGTACCCAGGCCAATCGCGTGTGAAACTTCATGCGAACCCCAGATTTACACTTACCTCGCTCGCCCAAGGCCAATCGCCTGTGAAACTTCCCGCGTACCCCCGAAATACACGCACACACTATTTTTGACACAGCAGGTGTCGTTGTTTGTCACGTACCCTTTTGCACGTCCTTTGTCCTAGTGGGCCACAGTATGGGACATTCATCAGAGCTGAATATACGTGCTTTTTGTTAGCGCACATTTTGGTGCACATTTTTTTCATGCGCAGGGACGCTACATGTTTAGGCCTGTGCGCGTCTTTGCCCGTGCGCTATTTTTCCCTATTCGATTCCATGAATACGTGTTGTAGGCGAGCGTGTGGGCATTCCGCGTAATTGCCTCCTGTACTTCCCCCCGTGACGCCCACATTTTCACGAGTTGTTCCCCATTCCGCGTGTCACGCCCCGTGTTACGCCTACTTTTGTTATGTGCGCCACGCTATGTGCGCTTTCTCTGTGGCCGTAGCACACACCGTTAGATGACCTGTGCGCCGGCGTGCGCCACGCAGATTTTCAGCGCACATCCAAGATTTTACTCGCGCACGGACTTCCATGAATCGATGTGCGTGGGTTTCGCTGCGATTTTTGCACTTGCACTGCGATTTTCGCACTTGCACTGCGATTCGCACGGTTTTGCACGCTTGTGTAGGAATTTTCAGTGCACATTAATTCCATGAATCGGCCTCAAAATATGTTCAAAATGGAGAAAAAGGAAAAGAGAAAAGAAGAAAAAAAAGAAGCAAAAAAGAAAATCAAAAACAAAAATAAATAAAAATGTCAATGTTGTGACCATATTTAAACGACTAAAACATGCATTTGTAGATAGTTTGTACATTGGATCGCAATTGCATAATGCTTCAAATGTGCATTATTTACAGATGTTTACTGTGCACGATGACAGTCTTCCAGAATGTGCATGCCAGCATTAACTTTGCCTCTTAAAGTCCCGTTAAAATGTTGCATGTTGTACAATACCAGACGTGGTTAATGTGCAGTGGAGCTATTGGACAGGCTATATCCTAGCACCAGCAAATGTAATGCAAGGTTTTGGGGGTGCTATCTCCAGATCACATTATTGAAATAATATTTTGAAATGGGGCCTTTTACAGCACTTTTTTTGTTGTTGAAGAAACTAGGTAAAAGGTCAAACAATTTAGAATGTGCTCTGTAGGCTACCATTTACATGAATCAATTGCATGTATTCCAGGAGTGGGCAGTCCACAGCAGCAGTGTATAATATTTTCATGATGCCTATTCCCACAATGCATGTGCCACAATATATGCCAATATTGCCATTGTAAAACTCTGTCATTATGTTGACAATGATATATGCCAGCACACCACTGTAAAACATGCTCATTGAGTTGGTGTGGCTTCACTTGCCAACAAACACACACACACACATGCCTGCGTCCCATGCACATTTTCACTCACACACATACATGCATATTCACTTGCTCATACACACACCCACTGATTGAAACACTTTCACACACAAACACATTTCATTCACGATATGCATGAACACAAAACTTTCTTTTTCTTCGTGCTTTCTTCTGGAGAAGGCACAGGACATGGAAAAATTGTCTGTGGTCCTTGTGGTCACCGTTACCTTGAATTCCTTGTAGTATAAAACATCATGTGGGCCCTTCGGGCGTGGATTTACAAACTGTAGTGCATGTTTAACCTTCTTCAGCGGGCAACTCGATGGCCAAGCGGGAGGTCATGGGTTCAGTGGGACACGTGCATGGAGCCCCAGTCACTGAACTAGCTCAGCCATGTGACTTGCTCATGCATCCGTAGTTGGCCCTGGTTGACCACTCTAAGCGGACAGCACCCTTTGTGGCCACCTTTCCTCGTGGGTGGACCCCCTTGCTCCACCTCACTGTTCTGAGAGTGGGAGGGGGCACAGATACATGAGGGAAGGGGCTGAGGAGAACAGAATGGCTGTGGGGGCGTGTGGGAAGAGGGAAGAAGCCATCCTTTTCAATGTGACACCCATGCCCTCCTTCTTAGCCGGTGACACTGCCTTCACTTTCCCTATGAAGGACAGTTCACGAGTCCATTGGTGACGGGGGGCGGGGCATGGACATCTATACACAAAATGTATGTCCAGGTGGGGGTGGCCAGCTGTACAGAATGAACTGGCTCACCAGTGTTGTGCAAACAAAAAAGATTTGTGATGTTTGGTCTGGGGCCGGAGGGCCACCAAATGCCCCTGGCCCCTCCCCCGCAATATCCAAAATAATACAAAACATATATGATCCGGGATACTGCGGAACAGACCCCTTCAGAGCTGTGGAACTTGTATCTTTGATAACGCCCCCAGCGGCCTGCAGCAGTAAACAAAACTAGAAAAAAAGAAATGATGAAGGCTTTAAAAAAATCTAGTGAAATGTTCATGTCGACCCACAAGGAAAGTTTTGAAAATGCTCCTGACCTCGAATGACCCAAAACTGGAATGACTTGTGCTCGATCAAAACCTGGAACTATTTAATAGTAAGTGGTGCATAAAGTACAGTGCACCGGAAATACAAAATGCACAGCAGGGTCGCCATCAGAATGCTGCATAGTTATCCGCAAACGTGACGGGGGACTCCAAAACACACCAGACCTCGGCTAAAGCCGAGCTGTGTGTCAGCAGCAGAGACGCCGTGCGGATGCACCAGCTGACGAGGAAGGCGTGCGTGCCTGCGTCAGAGTCCGCGTCCACCAGAAACGTAGCCCTGCGTGAGCCCAGTGCAGGCATGCATGCCTTTAACACGTCCTGAGTTCCTCTCCCCCCATTCCAAGTACCTGCCAAGAATTATTAATGCTGCACTAGGGAAATAACTGCAAGTGCAGAGCAAAAGTTCGCGGACTATGCCAGGTTCTGTGCGTGCTGGTGTACTCAATGCGCACCCAGATGAGGGGGGGCCTCCCTCATAACGCCCTGACTGTATGTCCATATAAGCATACACTCACGCACAAAGGATACAATCTAGTGTTGGATTTGTGCAATTGCCTGCAGACTGTTCAAACAAATGCTTCTGAGACGGTTGCCGTGGCAACGCTACATGGCGCTTTCCCTGCACCCAAAGCAGCAGCAGCTTTATATAGAACTGACACTGCACAAAGGATTAATAACGGGACCTGGGACAGCTGCTCGGCTGTGTCATTTTACCGCATTTATTGCGGCATTTTTAACATTGCATTTGTTCGATTTTATTTTTGATTCTATGCGTGACGCCATATTGGCAGCCCCCCTCCAATTCCCCTCTCCCACAAACCTCACCGCTTCCAGACTCCTCCCAGTAGCCTAAAAGAAAATAATAACCCTAACCCAGCGCCCCCCCACCCCCAACCCACCAGGCACCCTAAAAAAACACTGCAAACAATGAATGAAAATGGCCGCAGCCCCAAATGCGTTGAAATGGCCGTGAGTAGGTGGGCGAGTCCCTAATAATGTACTGTTTGTCTGGAACACTTGCACGCTGCCTGTGATGTTCTGCAAAGAAAGATAATTTTTCGGGATTTATCATAACATGGGATTGCAGTCGGCGTATTTTTAGGGTACTCCTTCCTTTATACGTGCCTCCCATCTCAAAGAGGATCCCAGTAATGGGCCATACACAGGCAAACATGATAGATGTGGACTATTGACGAAGCCACAGGGTTGTCCAACTCCAGACTTCGAGCGTCAGATCCAAGCCAGGATTTCAGGATACCCCTCGTTAATATTCATGAGATTAATGTGAATACAATGATTCTAAATGTATGCACATTTGCCCTCGTGAATATTAATGAGGGATATCCTGAAAATCCGTCAGGATTCCGGCCTTTGAGGCGCTGAGTTGGGCATCCCTGAACTAAGGAGACATATTTAAGCAAGGGGTTCAGAGTGACATCTGATAGTCAACGAGAGCCAAACTCAAGTTGCTTGAGATGTTGCTATAATTTTATGTTCTGCGTGGCGCTGTGTGTCCATTTCACACCCCTTTTGCTGTCCCCATAGACCAGTGTTGCAGAATTTAGCATGTTAGTGGGGAGGATGTGCAGAGGGGAGGCTTGTGGGAACTCTAATAAGCTATTTTAAAAAAATAATAATATCTTGTTATGATATGATATGGCATTTATAACGCGCCTATGCACAAATGTTTCAAGTGCTCCCTCTCACCTCCTCCCACAGCACCCACACAAAAACTTGGAAGAGAAAATGACATGGGACCCAGTTGTGAAGTCACAGAAGTTGAGTGTGAATTCCATAATCCTCTTGCATGACGTCACAGTACGAGGATACAACATTCAGAGAGGGAAATTGTTGCTAAGGGTCTGCTACGGAAGCCTTGCAAGCAATGGAATAGATGCTTTGTCAGGGTCCTTAGGCTTTAAATCCAATCCAATGGCTCTGGAAAGCCAACTTTGAGAGGCTAGTTGAACTGACAGAGGGTTGTGTTTTGGGCCCACAGAGTGTGACCTCTCTCATAATTATGGCATGAACTCTAGTGTATTTACCACTACAGTAGACTGACGGAATGACAACCAAGTCCCTAATGCAGAGACGGTATTATCTACCAGCACAGGTGGACCACCAGAAGAAAGACGTCCTCTCCAATGGCCACTTGCCAGCATGATTTTATAATTTCTCATTCCACTGTAACCAGCAACGCTTGTACATTTACCTTTCGGTACCAGGTTCCCCTGTAACCCTGACGAACCTTGCACTGGCTATTACTTTTCATTCCTCTGCAACTAAGGAAGTCACCTGATGCCTCAGGGCTGCTTTGTGTGCTTTATAAATGTAAAAATAAATAAATAAAAAATGAATGATCATTAACGTTGGTCATCCACTGCCACGTTTAAATTGCAGCCTGGCAATACCCCATTTTCCACATTCGAGGGAACCCTTTGGTATGCTTTTATAGGATAGTTGAAGTGTTTAAATCACTAGAGCTTCTACAAGATAGAGAGAACAATAATTATTTTTTTATTTTTTATTTATTGTTATAGAAAAATAAATCGACTTTTCACAAATTACAAAATTAAAAAAGTGGACTTTAACATACATATATAATAACAGAAAAGTGGAAGTGAATGCAGAAAGAAAAACAGATGAAAAGAGAAATCTTTAGTCAATCGCATCACTTCAGAAGTGCCAATTTGCGAAGAAATGTTACTACTTCCCAAGTCAAGAGGCTTTCGTGGCCTGAACACAGTCTGTGCCAAAATGATTGTGTGTCCAGCCACGAATCCTTGTCCACAGACATGGCAAACATGTTCACCCTCTCAGCGTGAGTGCCTCCGCAGTCCATCAAGACGTGTCTCACAGTCTCTGCACATGAATGGTTGCAATGCTGGCCATAATGTGATTATGTTTAGACATTTGGGATTCCAGCCTTCTCTCACCCTGATTGGGGGTCCTGCGGCCATTGTACTATTGCAGATATTAGGAATCCAGGCTACACAAGACCTTTGTGGCACATCCATCTTCATACATGTTTCCGTAGATATGTTTAAGCATAGGCAATTTAAGTTCATGCTAAGCTCTCACAGCTTGCTAACATCTTGTGATTAATTCAATAAGGAACGGGGAGCATTATAACAACAAATCTTCCTGCGACTCACATTTCTGGGCACAGACAAATTTACATTTATGTGTTACCAATTACAGCATTAAAGTACACGGCATTATCCTGCTGCGTCAGTGGAATTACAGACTTACATTTAAATATCCTGTTGTAAAGTGCTCCGCTGCTCTTGAGCTAGGTTTGCGCTGTAAGCAATCAAATTAAAAATAAAAATAAATCAAATAGATGGATTCCAGGTCACTAAGAGTCCGCAGTAGCAGTGAACAACATTTTAAGATGCCTGTGCCCACAATATAAGCCAGCATTACCAATGTAAGATGCATTTGTCCTTAACCCCTTAAGTGCTAAGGTGTACTTACGCCTGCCTTCGGGTGGCGGATCGTATCAAGGACTTCCATGGCCATTTCCCAGCCGTGAGGTTGCGCAATCGAATCATACGTCTCGTGCTGCACAATTGTGGGCATGCAAGGGATTGCCTGTGGGCCGTCCCTCGTAACGCCCACTTTTCGCATGTTCATCCCCATTTTCTGAGTTCTGCCCGCTTCCCAGCCCTCTACGCAAGCCACGCCCACAATCTGCTTGCAGTCTCGTGCAAGGCCTTCGATGGCTCGCACACACATGCCGACCCAGCGCGAATGTGGAAAAGTCCTGCGCATTCGATTCCATGAATCGACAAAGGCGGATTTGGGCTCTGTTGCGCGTTCAAGCACCCTATTTTCCGCGCAGATAATTCACTTCTAAGACCACTTCTGGGGCAGCTTTTTTGTAACCCTTAATCATGCCTTCCTACGCTCTGTTTACAGCGCCTCGATGCCCGCGGGCTGCAGTGCGCTTTACAAATGTAAAAAATAATAAATAAATAAATATATAATTCCATGAATCAGGCCCTGTTCAGGGTCAGACTGGGGCAGAAAATTGTCACGGGCACCAACAGGGGCGTTGCTAGGGGGGGCTAAGGGGGCTATAGCCCCTGATCTTTTGGTTGTAGCCCCGGATAGAATCTCAGGAGCTACAGCCAAAAGACTACCTAGCCCCCAGTCCCAACAGTTCCGACATCAGCGTAGCCCCGGGTCTTTTCCAGACCTAGCAACTCCCCTGGGCACCAATGAAAAAGCTGTCCACAGTTGCAAATGGCAAATTCATTCCTTTTGTGACAGTCTGTGTGAACAGTATTCCAGGGATAGGTTTTTGATAAAAATACAATGCAAACTGCAATTTAAACAATATTTATTCAGCAACAATGGTCAAAACTGCTAGCCGCATAGTGAAGCTACTTATCAAACTTGCCCATAGGGGCCATAAAAGTGGCCGACACTAGCATTTTGCGTTTTTGCTTAGGGCATCACCCAATTGCCGTATAGGACAGTCCGAGCCTGTGTATGGTGTGTCTCATGGAGATATGTGAACTAGGCTATTCTGTATGTATGTATGCATGACTGCATTGAGGTGAATGGACTGCCCTGCGCTGTATAATGGCAATGTCGTGACATACAAGCAGCATGTCCCCTTCTTGTCAAGCTGCAGTGTGCGTCCCCAACCCTCTCCACTCGGGCAGTGGGTGGGGGAGGCACGAACTCATGCAGCTCTTTTATACTAGTACCTGCTATGAACGTCTATTGTGATAAGGGGTACGTCTTGCGGAGGGACGTCCCCATCTGCCAGCACTACAGCGCCCCCTGGCGGGGATGACTGGAGGTGTCACAGTATCTTAGAATCTGGAAGACGAAGCAGGTTATTAACACTGAAGGGAGGGGGCGAATACCCGAAACAACCAACGCCTGCCAGACTTAATTCACTCAGCTTCGGGGGCTTTCCTCAATAACGCGTGGCAATGCAAAGCTGTGCCAATGTGCGTCCGATGGCACAGGCAAAGCATTAAGTAGCCAGCATGCACCCACGCCCTCTCCCCCGGAAGTGAAAGGTCGGGTGAGCGGCGCTTCACATGATCCTACAAAGCAATAACTAAAAGGGCAGGGCATTGGTGAAAGACTTGATGACAGAGATGACAATAGTCATTGTTAATCAAAAATAGTATTTCTATTATTATAATTAGTAGTAGTAGTTCTCTTTAAATACGAATAATGGCTTTTCTACACAGGATAGAAAAGTCACATTGTATACATTGTGGAGTATACAGTAGGCCTGGCGTTTCTATAGCATGACAGAGTAGCAAATGTACCCTCAGTGTTCATGTATTCCACCCTAGTAAAGGTCCCGCCCTACTCTGCTGCGCTCTGCCCAGAGCAGGCGGATGCCTGCCATTGCTGACAGCAGGACACGGTTCTTTTAGACTGAAAAGTCAAGCCGTAGAGAGCGAGAGAGAGAGAGAACAGTGAACCCACTAGGAAAGGCTAGAATGAGCCTCCTGTGTGACCGCCGCCTGCACACTCAAGACAGTTCTACCTGTCCTGCAGAGGCGAGATATGTGCTGCGCTGCTTGACAATATGTAGGAACACACATGGTGCTGTATGTTACGCTGTGTTAATGGGATTGATAGCGCGCTCGTCCGCTGCCATTTGCATGGCCTTCAGGCGCTCTTGCAAGCAGTAACGTGTGCACTGGAGTGCATTTGCTGTGTACACAGAGGGGCCTGCAAAAGCGGGATTTAGAGTGAAACACGTTGTGTAATTAATGAACGTTGTTATTGCAATTATTCAATTACTAATAAGGAATTCAGCATTACTCATATTAATGACAGAGATATAAATTGTAGCAATCCTGGCGATAATACTCATTTGCATTAGGTGTACCTCCCTTCCATCGTTATCAAATAGACCTGCACAAAGTTGCATGCTGGCTCCTGGTGCTCGCAGCTAGGCGCCCGCAGGTGTTCTTCATTCATTCATGCATTCTTTGCTGAAGATAGGACGCCTCCTTCAGCTGCGTGTTACTAGCCTGAAGCAGGAAGTAATGCAGCACTGCAAGCAGGCCCTCACGTGCATGCACACGTGTAAAGAAAAGGAGCGTCCATGCAAGACTGCTAGGGAGGCCCGCGCATACAAAAACAAATCTACGAAGTCCACATTGAAAATGAAACTATCAGACCTGAACCACTCATCCTCAATAGAACCAACGTCCTGCGTCTCTTCGGAGCAATATCACAGCTAGATAAATTAGCAACAAGAGACATTGAACTAATAACATTCAAAGATTAATTACACCTAGATAAAATCACCATTGAGCTGGGCAACTCAATTAATCAACAACTGATTATATCAAAGTGCCCCCATTTCCTCCCCCTTCCCCTCCCCAGCGCTCTCCTCCAATGCGAGGAGTGTGCCTGTTAGCACACCCCCTCCATTCCCCCCGCAACGGGCCAACAAAATAGAAGTAGGACTAAAGTCGAATGTGTATTTTCTTTAGTCCTACTTCTATTTCCATAGACCGTCCGGGTTTTTTTTTTTAGAAAATCTGGTCACCCTACCATGCAAGCCTGCTAGGGAAAGAAAAGGAGTGTCGATCGTGCATGCGAGTGCGTAAAGAAAAGGAGCGTCGATGCAAGACTGCTAGGGAGGCCCTCACGTTCAGGCACGCGCGTGAAGAAAAGGAGCGTCCATGCAAGACTGCCAGGGTGCTTTTTTGACATGTTGACAGCAGATTTCATGTCCATGCATTTATTTTATTTTCATCTCGTGCTGCCACCACTGCAGTGGGGATGTGGTCTAAGGGTGAGCAATGCAGAGTTCGATAGCATTTCCACATTACATGTGCTATCCGAAATATACATCATGCTAAGAATATCTGCGCAAGTGAAGACCTGCACAGGGGCGCAGCCAGGAAGTCCTGCTATATGCAGAGATGCCTGAAGCCCTTCACTCGGAGCTCTGCAGCGTGGCAGAGCCAGCGCGCCAGCACAGCCACATAGACAGAGAACATGTAGCAGAACCACAGCAGTCAGGAGCTCGGGTCAGAGCCCAAAGGACAGAGATGGCAGCGCTCCACAAAAGAGACATACCGTGACATATTTATTTATTTATTTATTTTTTTAAAGTGATTCAGTTTGTAAACTTTTTCACATATATGTTGAAGTGTGAAGCAGCAATAAAATACGTGTGTCTCAGGGAATTCTTTTACTGAGTTCTAATATTGTGCTAAGAAGCATGGTGTTCGTGTATGTATAGTTGTTATTTTGCCCACTCAATAGGGTGGCCCATCTCTCTTCTGTGCCCATTTGTCGCGATGAGAGTTCAAAGAAGGCTCCAAACTGCTTGCGTTGACATGAGAGTGACTGGCATTCCATCATTAGGTGAAATAGGGTTTCTGGCGTTGTTTCATCTTTGCAGAAGCGGCAATAGTTCTTTGTGGTGGAAATCTTCCTCGTTGTTGCCAAGTATGAGTTTGTAGGTAAGATGTTTAAGCGTCTTCTTAGAAATGTTGTTCTAATGGTTCGGTCTGGGAACAGGTCAAGATATGGTGGCAATTCATGGATTTTTCTGATGTCTTTGGTGCATTGAACATTTTGTTTGTAGGCATTTTTCATTTGAATTGTTTTTAGCCAATCATTCTGAAGGAGTTTGATTTTGGCATGTTGTGGATGGAGGATTAGGAGTTCTGTTATGTCTTCGTTCTCCATTTCTTTTGTTATGGTCAGTTTCCATTTTAGTAATACTGCATTATTGAAGGTGTTTGGGTGGTCTCTCAGAATTTGAATCGCTGGGGTTTTCTGGTCAGAGAGGATTTTTCGGAGGATGTCTAACCTCTTCCAGAGTACAATGGATGCAATTGATTGCGTAGCCATTTCGTATCGTATTTTTATCATGGGATATGACTGCGGAAGGTGGAGAATTTTACGCCAAAAGATCGATTCATATTTCATCCAGTTCACTGTGTGGGCGTTGATCATTGCTTCTGTTCCGTACGTTATTATGGGAATGTATTTCTGTTTGTAGTAAGCAATGATAGGTCTAAAAGAGAATTTCCCGTATTTTGTGTGAATTTGACATCCTTGTCGCGCCAAGGTTTGAGCTGTTTGTTCTATTTTGTCAAGCAATTGTTCTTCGGTTTTGGATTGACTAATTGGTATCCCCAGGTATTTGAAGGTTGTCACGTCTTCTAGTTGAGTTCCGTTGATGATAAATGTTGGTTGCTTGGCTTTCTTTGATCATGTTTCGTTAGAGTCATTGTCTTGGTTTTTGATGTGTTGATTACTAGTTCGTTTTTGTCCATATAGGTGCTTAGTGCTGTTAGAGTTGTTTGTAAGCCAGAAGGCATTTTGTTGAGTAGGACGATGTCGTCTGCGTATGCCATGGCACGTACTGGTACAGAGTTTATTTTCGGGGGGTTGGTTTGATTACTGATCAGGTGTTTTTCAATATCTGCTGTGTACAGATTGTAAAGGGTTGCCGCCAATGGGCATCCTTGTTTTAGTCCATTTGACATGATAATTGGACCGATGGTGGCGCCTTGCTTTGAGAATCTTACTTTTATGGAGGTTTCTGAGTATAGTAAGATGATTGGTTCAAGGATGTTCGCTGGACAATTCCATTCTCTGGATTTTGCCCACAGCTTTTGTCGGGATATCGTGTTGAAGGCCATTTTCAGGTCTATGAATGCTGCATTTATGGTGGTATGGTTGCTGATGGCTTTGCATTTTATTAGATGGAATAGTATCAGATTGATGTTGGTTCCGACATTGGCGGTGAAGCCCGTTTGTCTCGCCGAGAACCTGTTGTCTGTTGCCCAAGTAATTAGTTGTTTCAATAGGATCGCCGCAAAGAGTTTGCGGAGCGGGTCCAGTAGGGCAATTGGGCAGAAATTCTGTGGTTCATCTCTTGGGCCTTTCTTGTAGATGGGAACAATTGTGGCAGACCTACAGAGTTAGGAATTAGATTGAGTGTATTTACCAAGGTTATAAGATGGCACATGAAATTTGCCCAGGCTGGTGGGTCCTGTTTGATGACGGCATTGGAGAGTCTGTCGGGCCGGGGTGTTCTAGACATATTTAGGTTTTGTATCAATCGTATGAGTTTGTCGTAATCAGCCACTACTTTCCATTTCAGTTCGTTCTTAGTCCTTGTGTATTGAGGCTGGATTGGTCGAGCTCCGTAGATGTTTGTAAAGTGTGATGTCCATGTTTCTTGCTAGACATTGGCCGTCAGTTTGTGTTGCTTTTGGATATTGTCGTTAAGGAGGTTCCAGAGGTCTCTCGTCTTATGAGACTTGTAGGTTGCCATTATTTTTTCTGCATCTGCTTGTTGGAGAATTTTTTGGTGGGATATTCTCCAGTTGGTGTATGTTTGTTTAAGATTTTTGATATGTGACGTGTTTTCTATGGAATTTGTTTTCTTTAGCTGACGTGTCGCTTTTGCGAGGCCTTTTTTCTTGTCGACTATTTCCTGATTGTATGCATGCTGATGATTTTTTTGTGGTCGATTTTTGACTGTTTGGCAAAAGGGTAATAGTTTTTCAATGTCGTTGCAATTTGTAGCATGTAGTTTGTTTGATAGTTGAACCATCTCTGCTTGTGGAATGCGGATTCTGGATGATGTTCCGTCAAGTTCTAATGGACATACTAGTGGAGGTTTTTCTTGTTCAGTTAAGATCTGAGAATGTACAGTTAGTTGGTTATGATCACTTCTGTCTGATGTTATGGTTTGAGTTTTCGTAACAGATTTGTGCAAGTTGTGTGAGAGAAATATATAATCAATGATTGCGGTTGAAGATCCTCTGGACCATGTTGACGTGTAAATTGTGGAGTTATTCTTTGCATGGTCGAGGAGAATGAGGTTACGAGTAGTGATTTCGCTCATCCATCTGATTGCTTTTGCTGAGAGCTGTGGTTGTGTTCGTAGAGTGCCATTCTGAGTGAATAGGTTAATGTTCAGATCTCCGCAGATTATGATTTCTGTCGGTCGGTTGGTTACCGCAATTTTGTCGATTGATATTAAAACTCCATTGATAAATGTTTCGGTTGTTATAGCTGCCAGGTTCCAATACAGATTTAGTATTGCAATTGTCAGGTCTTGTGTTCCTTTTCTTTGGTGTTTCTTAACACTCTTTATTTTTGTAAGTTGGGTCCAGGGGTTGATGTTTTCAGTGCTTAGTACCGTCCATTGAGGGTTTACCTTGATTAGGGTAAGTAGACCTGATGCAGGTCTACCTTGTTTTTTCACTATTGCAGGATTGAGAAAAGTAAGAAAGCCATCGCAGGCTGGGGATTCACTGAGCCATGTCTCTTGCAGCCATATGATTTGGTAGTTTTCTAGGTCCTGTGAAGGGTTGGTGAAGAGGTGTATGTTTCCTCTGGTGTTCCACGAGCAGAGTGACCATGTGGGTTCTAGATTCGATAGTTGTTATGATCTCGAGCTCATTGTGATGTCTGGTGTTGCAGGTTCTGGGTACAGATTTTCCAGATCGTAGATTCTTTTGAACGGTCGCTCAACTCTGCTTGTTTGCTCTTGTTGGTTTCTGCGCTTCTGTTTATTTGCTGTGGCCGACTGTTCGTTAATCTGATTGTTCACTTCGGCCCTTTGTTGTTGTTGCCAGTAATCATGTCTGTCTGTCTTCTGTTTGTTTTTTTGTGTGTTGTTTATTCCTGTTGTTGTGGAGGCCCAGCATGTGAATCCGAGTTTTTTCAGTTGTGGGCACTTTGATATAATCAGTTGTTGATTAATTGAGTTGCCCAGCTCAATGGTGATTTTATCTAGGTGTAATTAATCTTTGAATGTTATTAGTTCAATGTCTCTTGTTGCTATTTTATCTAGCTGTGATATTGCTCCGAAGAGACGCAGGACGTTGGTTCTATTGAGGATGAGTGGTTCAGGTCCGATAGTTTCATTTTCAATGTGGACTTCGTAGATTTGTTTTTGTTGGAGAGGATTGACAAATGATGGAATTGTATAGCTGACTTTGTTCTGATCTGGTGATCGTGATCTGAAAGAGTCCGTTGAAATTTGATCGTATGTTTTGTCCATTATTGAAACCGATGTCTCGCTTTCGGGAGATGTTTCTGAGATTGTTTCCAGAGAAGGATGTAAGATTTATTCGTAGTGATCCGCTATTGATTGTTCTTGTTCAGAAACGTATTCATCTATAATTAAATAGCTCGAGTGAGCTGTCGGTTGTGTAGATGGTAGTGTGTCATCTGTTGTTTGGTCTCCATAGGTGGATAAATTGAGTAATTCTTCAGCGATGGGTGATTTGTCTGAGTATATTTGCGGTGCCAGGGTATGTGGCTGGTTTGTAGATCTTGAGTTTCCTTGGTTTCGGATATTGTGTCGCATTGTGTTGCTTTGGGTCTTGGGTTTAGGTGGTGTCTGAAATTGATCGTTAGTTTTCACAGTTTGCAAAAACGCTCTTGATCCTGTTTGTCTTTTCTTGGTATTTTCCGTTTGTGGTGGTTTCAAATCAGGTATTGTTTTTTCCTTTGAAAAAATCTGGTATGTATCTGTAGTGTTCTTTTTTTGCTGTGTAGCTTCTTGAACATTGGTTTGTGGTTCAACGGTGAGTTCAGTTGTTCGCTTCGGAGGTTGTTCTTCAGCGGTTGAAGGTACAAGAGCCGTTTGTTGCAGTGAATGGGGCGGAGGAGGACAAGGGGTGATGTGGTCAGTTGGTGTGTTCGCTTTGAGGGCTGCTTGTTGTTGATAGTGTGCTTTCAGCAAGGAAATGACTTCAGTTGTTAACTTTGCTTTTTCTTGGTGGTCTCCTCTTGCTATTTCAGATAGTCTTTGTTGCCATTGGTTAGAGTGTTCTGCTTCCGTATTCAGCCGGGATTCAATTGTCGATATAAAGTTCTCTATGTATATTTGTTTGGAATGTATCATGGCTAAGAGGGTCGCTTGGTCTTTGATGCTGTCTTTCAAGGTTTCGTGCAATTTGAGGAAGGGGATCATCGATTGGGCCATATCATAACCTAGCATACCACAACATATCATAACATGGAACCTAGCAGATTATAGCATAGCAGAGCAAACACTAGCGTAACCTAGAATACCATAAACGAGCAGATTATAAGATAGCACACGATGGTACAACCTAGCATATCACACCATATCATAACATGTAAACTAGCAGATTATAGCATAACAGAGAAAACAGTAGTATAACCTAAAATACCAAAACCGAGCAGGTTATAACATAACATAGCAAACGATGGTACAACCTATCATATCACAACATATCATAACATGGAACCTAGCAGATTATACCATAACAGAGCAAACACTAGCATAACCTAGAATACCATAACCGAGCAGATTATAACATAGCATAGCAAACAATGGTACAACCTATCATATCACACCATATCATAACATGTAAACTAGCAGATTATAGCATAACAGAGCAAACAGTAGTATAACCTAAAATACCATAACCGAGCAGGTTATAACATAACATAGCAAACGATGGTACAACCTATCATATCACAACATATCATAAAATGTAACCTAGCAGATTATAGCATGATTTAGCAAACAATAGTACAACCTAGAATACCATTACCAAGCAGATTATATAAAATAACATAGCAAACGATGGTATAACCTAGTTTATCAAAACATATAATATAACCTAGTAGATTATAGCATGTCATAGCAAACAATAGCATAACCTAGAATACAATAACTGAGGAGATTATACAACATAACATAGCAAACGATGGTATAACCTATCAAATCATAACAAATAACCTAGGAGATTATAGCATGACATAGCAAACAATAGCATAATCTACAATACCATAACATATACAATAACATAACCAAGCAGATTATAAAACATCATAGCAAAAGATGGCATAACCTAGCATACCATATAATAACATAACAAAACCTAGCAGATTATAAAATAGCATTCCAAAAAATAGAATAACCTAGCCTATCATATCAAATCATAACCTGGCAAAATATAACATAGCATAGTAAATGCTATCAGAACCGAGAATACGATAATGTATTATAACATAAACGAGTAGATTGTAACCTAACATAGGAAAATATAGCATAACCTACCATGACATAACATTGCATAACATAACCTATCAGACAACATAACCCATCAGATTATAACATAACATAGAAATACTAGCATACCAGATCACAACATGAACTAGCAGATTATAACATAACACAGTAAATGATAGCATAACCTATCATATCATATCATAACATGAACTAGCAGAGTATAACATAACATAGCAAATGTTAGCATAACCTAGAATATGCTAATGTATTATAACATGACATAGCAGATCATAACATAATATAGCAAATATAGCATCAACTACCATGCCATACCATATCACAACATAATCTATTAGATTGTAACACAACATAGCAAAAGATAGCATGATCTGGTGCATCATATGATAAAATAAACGATCAGATTATAACATAGTAGAACATAGCTTTACCTACCATGCCATATCATATATCCTAGCAGATTATAGCATACCATAGCAAAATATAGCATAACCTACAATGGCATAATGCATCATAATATACCATATCAGATTATAACATAACATAGCAAAGAGTATACATAACCTAGCATATCAGGGCATAACCTAGCAGGTTATAACATAAAATAGCAAATGAGAGTTTAACCTAGAATACGATACTGTATCCTAACATAATCTAGTAGATTATAACATAACATAGGAAAATATAGCATAGCATATCATTACAGATGATAACGTAACATAGCAAACAGATAGCATAATTTAGCATATCATCTCATAACATATCAAAAAAGAATGCAGGCTTTATTTTTTATTTTATTATTTTGAAGTTTTATGGAGTGCCGGGTTGCAGTAAACTGATTCAAAGCACAACCCCAGTGCACACCCACATTCAAGGATGTGAAATAATCGGTGCACTAAGTAGTCGAGACACACGGAGGATATTTACACGAGGCGACACTATTCCATTACGATGGAGTACGCGACATGAAACATGGTGAATGAACATAAAACACACGGTGCATGCGCAGGTATTTACAGACGCCATGGCTATGGGTGAACAGCCTGTCATAACACACAAGTAGTGCCCATTATTGCCAGACACAGGTGGCGGGGAGCCGGAAAGCAGGGCGGGATAGTCCTGGCAGGCAGAGGCCAGCTGGTAGACTGTGCAGTGGAGCTGGAGGTAGGAGGCCTTGTGGCTGCTATCCCGCCGCGCTGTCGCTCCAGTGTTTGGAGCCAAGCACCGGAAGAGACCACCACTATGTCCGGTTCTCCAGGAATTAGGAGTGCACAGCAAGGTTTGGGATGCCGAGGAAGCTGGATGTAAGGTGGCGTTCCCCTTGATTGGCATTCACGATGCCAAGGGATTGGGGACGATTGCGTGGCCCACAGGGAGTTCATGCAGCGCCTTCAGGGAGCAGACTCGGGGCTCCCCAATGTTTGGCGGCCTTCTTATGGAGGGGCCCCAGCTGTCTGAGGGGTTCTTATGGAAACCCCATGTAATGAGCCAATTGAGAGGAAGGGATGGCGGCTGGGAGGGCACGATGCCCATGATTCCAGCTCCAGAGGTGCGGAAGCAAAGCCTGCCAATGGTCCAGTCTTGGATTGGCTGGAGCAAGGTTGGAATCAGATCAATGTCAGATCCAGTGGGTCACTGCGTAGGATCTGGGAATCATCTGCGTGGATCGGGAATCCAGTTGGCTTGTCTACAGCTGTTTATCCTTGCACGTCAGCCCGGGATCTGGGGGCTGCTGTTGCTATGCACATTTCCACTGGGTAACTCCCATGTTTAGCTTTAGTCACCCCTGGAAACCACAGAGAATAATGTCAGACCCTAGCAGCATTTATGTTGTAAACAAGGATCCCTGGATTCCCAACGTGTCAGAACAATACTCCATGGAGCACACACTGTAGCTTGATGTCTGAATGGGGCCCATGCATGCATGACCACAGTCCTATGGGGTCCAAGCATGCAGTCCTATGGGGGTCCATGCATGCATGACCACAGTCCTATGGGGTCCATGCATGCATGACCACAGTCCTATGGGGTCCATGCATGGATGACCACAGTCCTATGGGGTCCATGCATGCATGATCACAGTCCTATGGGGTCCATGCATGCATGACCACAGTCCTATGGGGCCCATGCATGCATGGCCACAGCCCTATGGAGTTCATGCATGAATGGCCACAGTCCTTGCATGCATGACCACAGTCCTATGAGGTCCATACATGCATGACCATAGCCCTATGGGGCCCATGCATGCAGTCCTATGGGGTCCATGCACGCAGGTCCACAGCCCTATGGGGTCCATGCATGCAGTCCTATGGGGTCCATGCATGCATGACCACAGCCCTATGGAGTCCATGCATGCATGACCACAGTCCTATGGAGTCCATGAATGCAGTCCTATGGGGTCTATGCACGCATGACCACAGTCCTATGGGGTCCATGAATGCAGTCCTATGGGGTCTATGCACGCATGACCACAGTCCTATGGGGTCCATGAATGCAGTCCTATGGGGTCTATGCACGCATGACCACAGCCCTATAGAGTCCATGCATGCATGACCACAGTCCAATGGGGTCCATGAATGCAGTCCTATGGGGTCTATGCACGCATGACCACAGCCCTATAGAGTCCATGCATGCATGACCACAGTCCAATGGGGTCCATGAATGCAGTCCTATGGGGTCTATGCACGCATGACCACAGCCCTATGGGGTCCATGCATGCAGTCCTATGGGGTCCATGCATTCATGACCACAGCCCTATGGAGTCCATGCATGCATGACCACAGTCCTATGGAGTCCATGCATGCATGACCACAGTCCTATGGAGTCCATGCATGCATGGCCACAGTCGTATGGGGTCCATGCATGCAAGACCACAGTCCTATCGGGTCCATGCATGCATGACCACAGTGCTATGGGGTCCATGCATGCATGACCACAGTGCTATGGGGTCCATGCATGCATGGCGACAGTCCTATGGGGTCCATACATGCATGACCACAATCCTACAGGGTCCGTGCATGCATGGCCACAGTCCTACAGGATTCATGCATGCATAACCACAGTCCTATGTGGTCCATGCATGCAGTCCTTTGGGGTCCATGCATGCATGAACACAGTCCTATGGGGTCCATGCATGCATGACCACAGTCCTATGGGGTCCATGCTTGCATGACCACAGTCCTATGGGGTCCGTGCATGCATGACCACAGGCCAATGGGGACCATACATGCATGACCACAGTCCTACGGGGTCCGTGCATGCATGGCCACAGTCCTACGGGGTCCATGCATGCAGTCATTTGCGGTCTGGCCACAGTCCTATGGATTCCTTGCAAGCATGGCCACCGCCCTGGCAGTCTTCTTGTACATACCATGTGTTCCCGAATGCATCCTGGCCGAACATTTCTAACCCAAGTGGATTGATTTAAATGTACATAGTGTCTTTGATGTTAGGGGGTCCTCCCTATTCCCAACTCCCACACCAAATCTATATATATATATATATATATATATATTCTGCCCCCCCTTTTTTTCCAAATTAATTTTTCGTTTGTTGTGCTCCCTTTCATTGTGTTTATTATTTCTGTGCATGCCTCTCTGGGTCTGTTTTCGTGCAATTCGTGCTGACATTTCCACTAGGGTGACCAGATTTAGAAAGTAAAAACCCAGGACAGGACAACTAACATAAAAGTAGGACGAACTCTTGAAAGTGGCTGTCAAGGCACTACACTACAGTAGCGTTTGGAGGAGAAGGGGGTTTAAGTGTTACTGTTCAAATAAACACATATTATAATTAATTTATCACTAACTTATTACAAACTAACACTACCATCTTAAGTTGTAAAATGCAGCATTTCTTCTGTGTCAGATTGCGCATTCCTGCTGTCAGCTATGAAGACCGACTACCAAAAACCGGGACCACTGCAGTTTCCATGGGAACATAATCTTGAGAAAGGGGGACAGAGCACCAAAAACCGGGCTAGTCCTGGCAAAAACGGGACGTCTGGTCACCCTAATTTCCACTCCAATTCCCTGGGCACTACCCAGGTCAGGGGCATCAGAAGGACTTTGATTGCAATTGACCATACCATCAGGCTTAATTTTACAAGCAAACACAATCCTTGCATTGCCACCACAAAGTGTACCCCACTACACCAACTTGATCATCAAACCATGCCTTGACACTCCAGTCTTGCTCATACACCCTCGCCAACCTGGCAGTAGCTAACGCTGGGAAGGTAGCTCAGCGAGTTAAATGCTCGCCAAGAACACACGTGTGAATACCAGGAGGATAGACTCCGACCTTCATGCTTCTGATGTTCACAAATGGAGCGCCATTACATCGGGTACTAATAGCACCCATTATTACAGCGCTTCGAAGTGACAGGCCTGCTGCACGAAGCTCTATTTCAAATGTGATATTGTTGTTCGACTTTCCTGAACACTACATTTGAGTGAAGGGTTATGAAATGTTCCTCTTAGTGTCGTGGAAGCCTGTACCTCTCCTCTCCTACTTTACTTTCCAGAATCATGGACCCACATGTGTGCATCCACGACACTGAACTTAACCATCAAGGCGCAAACGTACAGACTAACTTTAAAACAAAATACCTATATGGTGAGAATGACAATTATCCACTACAGAGCAGAGCTTCTTCAAATGCTAAAAATACATCAGATTCATTTATTTGCTTATTTGTATTATTGTGCTCCTATAGCGCTTTACAGCAAAGCGCTTTGAATACGTTATTTGAAACGATAAATAAGTGACTGAAATGATGGGAAACAAGCAAGACAGAAACGAGGAAAGAAAGTTTGACAATGAAAAATGACTGTAAGTAAATTGAAATAAAATCCTAAACTAGATTTGTCCAGAATGGAAGTCCAACAAAGGGTACAATGTGGTAAAAAGTTAAAGCAGCCCACTCTTTACCAAATAGATGGAAAGGCGTGTAGGTAGGAGTCAGTACCTTACATTTAAACATGAATGAAGGCAGGGAGATTTAAACAGCAGTTTGTCACTAGCAATGTAAACAAGCATTTGAAATGTTGGGGCTTTGATGCCGGCATCGGAACGGCTCTTGCCAAGCACTGCCATAGCGTATTAAGTTAACTCGCCATTGATGGTAGCGGGTGCAGGATGGTACAAGTACCTGGGCATCTATTGGCAGTGCCTGAAAAAAGCCTAATACTGAAACACAAGACAAAACGGGTTGCTTTGCCAATGCTTGTTTTCAACAGGAATTCAGTGAAGGACACACATAGTGCTTATAAATCAAGTGGCTAGAGGTAGAACTGGTTAAGACATTTCTATTACACCAGTAGCATGCTTGCAACTCCAATTAAGTCATTAACACAGAAACGACTGCTTTGAAAAAACCTTGACAGGCACTTTGAGTGCAACGTTTGATGGTAAGGTTTGAATAAAGAGATCTCAAAGAGTTCCCATGAGGAGATGTTTCCAGCAGAGAGGGGCAGGAACTGGGTGTGAATGCCCACATGGATTACCATGGCCAAGGTCAGTCAATGGGCGGGAAAATAACCAAACAACATTTACAAGCTCAGTGTCCCTTCTAAAATG
Organism: Ambystoma mexicanum; assembly: GCF_040938575.1. Lineage (NCBI taxonomy): Eukaryota > Metazoa > Chordata > Amphibia > Caudata > Ambystomatidae > Ambystoma > Ambystoma mexicanum. Next base: position 94,395,135 of record NC_090929.1, on the reverse strand, counting down.
CCATTTCTCCCTATCTGAACACTAATGCAATAGTTTTGGCTTATAGATGGCGCTAAACCACCACCCGTTCATTCATACAAAAAACGGACTCAAAATGGCCGCCAAGGAGCTGGAAGATGGGGCTCCAAGAGGAGCCCCTCTTCGATGTCCTTGGCGACCAGCAAGAAGACAGAGCAGCAGAGGTGGCGGGGGTGCTCTCAGCCCTGAAGGAATAAGGTAAGTGTGGCTGGGAGGGATCTTAAATGAAGGGGAAAGAAAGGGAAGATGGGAGGAAGATGGTGGAGTGGGGGAAGCAGCAGTCCATTTGCTCGGAATGCTGGCTTGGATCGTGGGATTCAGCCTAAAATCTGAGCAATCTGATTGGTTGCTCCCTCCCCCGCCCCGGTTGCTAATAAAGGTTATTCAGGTTATTCACCTTCAAATGTGTTCAACAGTGAGACATAGTTGGGGTAGCAATAAATCGGGGACAGGCCTGGCTGTATGTAAGGAGATGTTTAATTCCCAGAAATAATATAAATGTTTCATTACAGAGAGGCAAGCATGAACCCAAGAGTAGACCCATTTTTGAAGGTCATTTAGAGAGTTTTAGAACAAATGACCTCACCCACTCACAGTGCAAAGAATGAGTCCACCATGGACATATATTAGTTAATCGAGCAAAATGCGGGGGACAACAGAATACACATTTGGGTGCAAGGCGTAGGTCGGAGATCATTTTATTTGCGGTTTAATGAGGCTCATGACTCAGTCATGCAGTCCACCAGAGCGTACCATGATTTAGTATTAGCGTGCATCGTGGGGGAACATTGGGCGACAGTAGGCTGATGTGGTGATCAGGATAACAGTACCTTAAGCTAGCATGACCAAGGAGGGCAAGTCTTTGGGGTGCAGAGTGTCTGGCAGGAGGCAGGGAAGGCGTGGACAGGCTCGGGACAGGAAGCAATCCTTAGTGTGTGGTCCTTCGTGTGCCGGTTAATGTCATGCAGAGGAGGTGAAGCCTGGGGTTAGCTGGGGAGCAGGCAGAGGAGGGTGAAGTCATGTAGAGAGGAGGAAACCTGGGGTTAGGTGGGGTCCAGGCAGAGGAGAGTGAGGTCATGCAGAGAGTGGTGAAGCTTGGGGCTAGACGGCGTGCAGGCAAAGGAGGGTGACGTGTGGGATTACATGGGTTGCAGACAGGGCCGGGTGAAGTCATGCAGAGTGGGTGAAGAATTCTGGTGTTTGGTGGCGTGCAGGGAGTGGGGGATGAAGTCATGCAGATGGGGTAAAGCCTGCAGTTAGGTGGGTTGCAGGCAGGGCTGGGTGAAGTCATGCAGAGGGGGTGAAGAATTCTGGTGTTAGGTGGGGTGCAGGGAGTGGGGGGTAAAGTCATGCAGAGGGGTTGAAGCCTGCGGTTAGGTGGGGTGTGGGAAGAGGATGGTGAAGTCATGTAGCGAGGAGGAAGCCTGGGGTTAGGTGGGTGCAGGCAGAGGAGGGTGAAGTCATGCAGAGAGGGTGAAGCCTGGGGTTAGATGCCGGTGCAGGCAGAGGAGGGTGAAGTCATGCAGGGGGCGGAGGGGGTGAAGCCCGTGGCTATGTGGGATGCAGGCAGAGGAGGGTGAAGTCATGCAGAGGGGGTGAAGCCTGGGGTTAGGTGGGTTGCAGGCAGAGGAGGGTGAAGTCACGCATAGAGAGGTGAAGCTTGGGGTCATACAGGTTGCAGGCAGTTCCGGTGATGTCATGCGGTGAGGGTTGAAATGTGAGCCTATTTGAGGTGCAGGCAGAGTAGGATGACGTCATGCAGAGAGTCGCGAAAGCTGGGCTAGGTAGAATGCAGGTGGGGCAGCGTTTAGGCTGAGTTGGGAACCAGGTGCTGGCATGAAAGGGAATGTGATGCAGACAGGTTGCACAGGGTGGACCAAGCAAGATGGAAGTAGGGCATAGGGCATATATGAACAGAGGCAGGTTGGTTTTCGTCTTTGCAGTCCGAGGTGCAGGTAGGGATGGGCGCAGGAAGTGCAGAGGCGGTGGTGGCACATGGAAATGTCATTCCAGTGTTCCAATAGGAGGTATGGTCTGGAAGGGAGGGAACAAACACAGAAGTGTAGCAGCCAGGCGGAGGGAGTCATTCGCTCATTCCTGACTGTCCGTGATTCAGGAATGGTGCGACTCCAACAATCTCTGCCTTAGACTGAGATTCTTCTCATTGGGACCCCTGCTTTCTCTCTCTGACTCTTGCCACACTCCTTGGGCCCTTTTCCTTTACCTTCCTGGGAAGCTACACACCTTGGTGTAATCTTCGACTCCACTCTCTCCTTCTCTCCTCACATCACAGACCTTGCCAAGAAGGCCCACTACCAGCTCCACCACCTCAGAGGCATTCTTCCTTTATCACCTTCTCCCAGAAGATCACTGTCTCCAGAGCCCGGGTTCTCTCCGGGCTGGGTTACTGCAACAGCGTCTTTCTCAATCTGCCTTCCTCTACTCTCTGCCCTCAGCAACTAATCCAGATTAGGACTGCAAGACTTATCCTTGGTCTCAAGCCCAGGGGCCATATTTCTCCTGCCCTGAAATCTCTCCACCGGATCCTGGTGGCTGCAAGGATCAAGTGCAAAACCCCCTGCATCGGCCACATGGCTTTCTTGGGCCGAGTCCCGCACTACATCCAACTTTCTCTTACAAAATACCGTCCTTCTCGAGTCCTTCGCTCAGCTACCTCAAACTCTCTGGGGGTCAGACACTTCTCGAAGCAGGGACTGGGGAGTAGATATCTCTCCTCTACAGGTGCCTCCCTCTGGAATGGCCTCCATGTCCCTCTCAAACTTAAGCCAGACCACCTGAGGTTCCGGAAGCTGCTCAAGACCTTCCTTTTCTCTTTCTTTCTCCTTCTTCCTTTTCTCCTCTGCCTTCTCTCTCTCTCTCTCTCTCTGCTGCTGACCTACCTGTCTCCTGCACCGACTGGTTGCTTGGCTACCCTTAGAGTCCACTGGGTACAAAGGTCCTCCATGATCAGTCTCCCCTGCTCTGCCTCAAGGGCCTACCGTGCATCTAGGGGCTGTATCTGTTACCCACAGTCCACTTCCTCCTTGCACTTACCCAGAGCCATGCTTCGCTGGCTGCACTTACTCAAAGCAATGCTCCTTTGATTGCTCTTCCCCCCCTTCCCTCTCCCTGGCACCCCCTGTACACTCTTGCCCCTGCACTTTACTTCCTGGTAACACTTGCATGATCTGATTGACACAAGGCCTAGTAAGACTGTTTGACTTGTCGTCCCTCTGTCTTCCCTCCCTTGTCTTGTCGCACCTAGAAACACTTGTGTACAGGCACGTTATAAATGACATATATCATATTGTGAACGGAGGATAGCACGGGGCAAGGTGCTGGTCTGGAAGCAAGAGCATGCAGAGTAACAGAGGTTCAAATCCCAGACCGCGCTTAGAAACCGAACTCAGATATTAAGTGCGTTATAAAGAAATTTAAAATGTAAAAAATAAAATACATTAAAATGTCATAGCAGATCAGATTGCAATTAGGGCTGAGCAGGTTAATAAAGGTAATTCTGAGGACTCAGCCAGTGGCAGCTCCTTTCTCTCCCAGCAGCTCAGTGTATGAACTCACATGCCTCTCCTGGGCCATGCAAGCATCCAAACCCCTCAGGCCACTGCTTGGCTTTTCTCCTTCGTCTGCGTGCGTGGGGGATGGTGTTTGTGTATGGATGTCACGTGATGAGTTTAATAGACAGCCTCTCATCAAAGCCTTGCATGCAGCTGGGTGGGTGTAGCCTGTTTCAGAGCCCCAGAGGGAGGCGCACATCGCAGCACCCCCCCTAACCTCCCCAAGAGACGAACAAACCCATACACTAGGGGCTGGATCACCATACATTGCGCAAGCGTGACATCTTTCTGCGCATGGGCAAACAGTGTTTGCGCATCTGCAGGTGCATTTGCATGAGTATAAATGCAGTGCAAAATCATGCGCAGTGGTGCTAATCTGATTCGGCATGCACACATTCCACGTGGTCTGTGCAGCAGCATACGCGTCCTGCCTTTCGCCATGCAGAAAGAGGCACCACTGTGGGCGAAGAGTGTGTCGCCACAGGAAAACGAATTAGGTGGTTTCCAAATTGTTTGGCAGGCACTGGAAGAAAGGCCATGCTATCCGAGGTGTCTGCAGGGTATGTCTGGTTAGGATTGCAAGGATAGTGACCACTCGTTTATGAGGACTGCTTCTGCCCTTTCCCTGAAACCTTTGTCATCTGTTAGCCAGGCTTCTGCACCCCTTGACTCTTCAAATGTTTAGAAATACAACTCCCATCAGCCTTAGCCAGCATAGCCAGCGTAGTGAACTCCCATCAGCCTTAGCTAGCATAGTGAACTCCCATCAGCCTTAGCCAGCATGGTGAACTCCCATCAGCCTTAGCCAGCGTAGTGAACTCCCATCAGCCTTAGCCAGCATAGTGAACTCCCATCAGCCTTAGCCAGCATAGTTAACTCCCATCAGCCTTAGCCAGCATGGTGAACTCCCATCAGCCTTAGCCAGCATAGCCAGCGTAGTGAACTCCCATCAGCCTTAGCCAGCATGGTGAACTCCCATCAGCCTTAGCCAGCGTAGTGAACTCCCATCAGCCTTAGCCAGCATAGTGAACTCCCATCAGCCTTAGCCAGCATGGTGAACTCCCATCAGCCTTAGCCAGCATAGGGAACTCCCACCAGCCTTAGCCAGCATACTGAACTCCCATCAGCCTTAGCCAGCATAGTGAACTCCCATCAGCCTTAGCTAGCATAGGGAACTCCCATCAGCCTTAGCCAGCATGGTGAACTCCCATCAGCCTTAGCCAGCGTAGTGAACTCCCATCAGCCTTAGCCAGCATAGGGAACTCCCATCAGCCTTAGCCAGCATGGTGAACTCCCATCAGCCTTAGCCAGCATAGGATACTCCCACCAGCCTTAGCCAGCATAGTGAACTCCCATCAGCCTTAGCCAGCATGGTGAACTCCCATCAGCCTTAGCCAGCGTAGTGAACTCCCATCAGCCTTAGCTAGCATAGGGAACTCCCATCAGCCTTAGCCAGCATGGTGAACTCCCATCAGCCTTAGCCAGCATAGCCAGCGTAGTGAACTCCCATCAGCTTTAGCCAGCATAGGGAACTCCCATCAGCCTTAGCCAGCATGGTGAACTCCCATCAGCCTTAGCCAGCATAGCCAGCGTAGTGAACTCCCATCAGCCTTAGCCAGCATAGGGAACTCCCATCAGCCTTAGCCAGCATAGTGAACTCCCATCAGCCTTAGCCAGCATAGGGAACTCCCATCAGCCTTAGCCAGCATAGTGAACTCCCATCAGCCTTAGCTAGCATAGTGAACTCCCATCAGTCTCAGCCTTAGCCAGCGTAGTGAACTCCCATCAGCCTTAGCCAGCATAGTGAACTCCCATCAGCCTTAGCCAGCATAGTGAACTCCCATCAGCCTTAGCCAGCATAGTGAACTCCCATCAGCCTTAGCCAGCATGGTGAACTCCCATCAGCCTTAGCCAGCATAGGGAACTCCCACCAGCCTTAGCCAGCATACTGAACTCCCATCAGCCTTAGCCAGCGTAGTGAACTCCCATCAGCCTTAGCTAGCATAGTGAACTCCCATCAGCCTTAGCCAGCCTGGTGAACTCCCATCAGCCTTAGCCAGCTTAGTGAACTCCCATCAGCCTTAGCCAGCATAGTGAACTCCCATCAGCCTTAGCCAGCATAGTTAACTCCCATCAGCCTTAGCCAGCATGGTGAACTCCCATCAGCCTTAGCCAGCATAGCCAGCGTAGTGAACTCCCATCAGCCTTAGCCAGCATGGTGAACTCCCATCAGCCTTAGCCAGCGTAGTGAACTCCCATCAGCCTTAGCCAGCATAGTGAACTCCCATCAGCCTTAGCCAGCATGGTGAACTCCCATCAGCCTTAGCCAGCATAGGGAACTCCCACCAGCCTTAGCCAGCATACTGAACTCCCATCAGCCTTAGCCAGCATAGTGAACTCCCATCAGCCTTAGCTAGCATAGGGAACTCCCATCAGCCTTAGCCAGCATGGTGAACTCCCATCAGCCTTAGCCAGCGTAGTGAACTCCCATCAGCCTTAGCCAGCATAGGGAACTCCCATCAGCCTTAGCCAGCATGGTGAACTCCCATCAGCCTTAGCCAGCATAGGATACTCCCACCAGCCTTAGCCAGCATAGTGAACTCCCATCAGCCTTAGCCAGCATGGTGAACTCCCATCAGCCTTAGCCAGCGTAGTGAACTCCCATCAGCCTTAGCTAGCATAGGGAACTCCCATCAGCCTTAGCCAGCATGGTGAACTCCCATCAGCCTTAGCCAGCATAGCCAGCGTAGTGAACTCCCATCAGCTTTAGCCAGCATAGGGAACTCCCATCAGCCTTAGCCAGCATGGTGAACTCCCATCAGCCTTAGCCAGCATAGCCAGCGTAGTGAACTCCCATCAGCCTTAGCCAGCATAGGGAACTCCCATCAGCCTTAGCCAGCATAGTGAACTCCCATCAGCCTTAGCCAGCATAGGGAACTCCCATCAGCCTTAGCCAGCATAGTGAACTCCCATCAGCCTTAGCTAGCATAGTGAACTCCCATCAGCCTTAGCCAGCATAGTGAACTCCCATCAGCCTTAGCCAGCATAGTGAACTCCCATCAGCCTTAGCCAGCATAGTGAACTCCCATCAGCCTTAGCCAGCATAGTGAACTCCCACCAGCCTTAGCCAGCATAGTGAACTCCCACCAGCCTTAGCCAGCATGATGAACTCCCATCAGCCTTAGCCAGCATAGTGAACTCCCATCAGCCTTAGCCAGCATAGTGAACTCCCATCAGCCTTAGCTAGCATAGGGAACTCCCATCAGCCTTAGCCAGCATGGTGAACTCCCATCAGCCTTAGCCAGCATAGCCAGCGTAGTGAACTCCCATCAGCCTTAGCCAGCATAGTGAACTCCCACCAGCCTTAGCCAGCATGATGAACTCCCACCAGCCTTAGCCAGCGTAGTGAACTCCCATCAGCCTTAGCCAGCATAGGGAACTCCCATCAGCCTTAGCCAGCGTAGTGAACTCCCATCAGCCTTAGCTAGCGTAGTGAACTCCCATCAGCCTTAGCCAGCGTAGTGAACTCCCATCAGCCTTAGCCAGCGTAGTGAACTCCCATCAGCCTTAGCCAGCGTAGGGAACTCCCATCAGCCTTAGCCAGCGTAGTGAACTCCCATCAACCTTAGCCAGCGTAGTGAACTCCCATCAGCCTTAGCCAGTGTAGTGAACTCCCATCAGCCTTAGCTAGCGTAGTGAATTCCCATCAGCCTTAGCCAGCGTAGTGAACTCCCATCAGCCTTAGCCAGCATAGTGAACTCCCATCAGCCTTAGCCAGCATAGTGAACTCTCATCAGCCTTAGCCAGCATGGTGAACTCCCATCAGCCTTAGCCAGCATGGTGAACTCCCATCAGCCTTAGCCAGCATAGTGAACTCCCATCAGCCTTAGCCAGCATGGTGAACTCCCACCAGCCTTAGCCAGCATAGTGAACTCCCACCAGCCTTAGCCAGCATAGTGAACTCCCATCAGCCTTAGCCAGCATAGTGAACTCCCACCAGCCTTAGCCAGCATGGTGAACTCCCATCAGCCTTAGCCAGCATGGTGAACTCCCATCAGCCTTAGCCAGCATGGTGAACTCCCATCAGCCTTAGCCAGCATAGTGAACTCCCATCAGCCTTAGCCAGCATGGTGAACTCCCACCAGCCTTAGCCAGCATAGTGAACTCCCACCAGCCTTAGCCAGCATGGTGAACTCCCACCAGCCTTAGCCAGCATAGTGAACTCCCACCAGCCTTAGCCAGCATGGTGAACTCCCATCAGCCTTAGCCAGCATAGTGAACTCCCACCAGCCTTAGCCAGCATGGTGAACTCCCATCAGCCTTAGCCAGCATGGTGAACTCCCATCAGCCTTAGCCAGCATAGTGAACTCCCATCAGCCTTAGCCAGCATGGTGAACTCCCACCAGCCTTAGCCAGCATAGTGAACTCCCACCAGCCTTAGCCAGCATAGTGAACTCCCATCAGCCTTAGCCAGCATAGTGAACTCCCACCAGCCTTAGCCAGCATGGTGAACTCCCATCAGCCTTAGCCAGCATGGTGAACTCCCACCAGCCTTAGCCAGCATGGTGAACTCCCATCAGCCTTAGCCAGCATGGTGAACTCCCATCAGCCTTTGCCAGCATGGTGAACTCCCATCAGCCTTAGCCAGCATAGTGAACTCCCATCAGCCTTTGCCAGCATGGTGAACTCCCATCAGCCTTAGCCAGCATAGTGAACTCCCATCAGCCTTTGCCAGCATGGTGAACTCCCATCAGCCTTAGCCAGCATAGGATACTCCCACCAGCCTTAGCCAGCATGGTGAACTCCCACCAGCCTTAGCCAGCATAGTGAACTCCCACCAGCCTTAGCCAGCATAGTGAACTCCCACCAGCCTTAGCCAGCATAGTGAACTCCCACCAGCCTTAGCCAGCATGGTGAACTCCCATCAGCCTTAGCCAGCATGGTGAACTCCCATCAGCCTTAGCCAGCATAGTGAACTCCCATCAGCCTTAGCCAGCATGGTGAACTCCCATCAGCCTTTGCCAGCATGGTGAACTCCCATCAGCCTTAGCCAGCATAGTGAACTCCCATCAGCCTTTGCCAGCATGGTGAACTCCCACCAGCCTTAGCCAGCATGGTGAACTCCCACCAGCCTTAGCTAGCATAGTGAACTCCCATCAGCCTTAGCCAGCATAGTGAACTCCCATCAGCCTTAGCCAGCGTAGAGAACTCCCATCAGCCTTAGCCAGCATAGTGAACTCCCACCAGCCTTAGCTAGCATAGTGAACTCCCATCAGCCTTAGCCAGCATAGTGAACTCCCATCAGCCTTAGCCAGCATAGTGAACTCCCACCAGCCTTAGCCAGCATGGTGAACTCCCATCAGCCTTAGCCAGCATAGTGAACTCCCATCAGCCTTAGCCAGCGTAGAGAACTCCCATCAGCCTTAGCCAGCATAGTGAACTCCCACCAGCCTTAGCTAGCATAGTGAACTCCCATCAGCCTTAGCCAGCATAGTGAACTCCCATCAGCCTTAGCCAGCATAGTGAACTCCCATCAGCCTTAGCCAGCTCCCATCAGCCTTAGCCAGCATAGTGAACTCCCATCAGCCTTAGCTAGCATAGTGAACTCCCACCAGCCTTAGCCAGCATAGTGAACTCCCATCAGCCTTAGCTAGCATAGTGAACTCCCACCAGCCTTAGCCAGCATGGTGAACTCCCACCAGCCTTAGCCAGCATGGTGAACTCCCATCAGCCTTAGCCAGCATAGTGAACTCCCATCAGCCTTAGCCAGCATAGTGAACTCCCATCAGCCTTAGCCAGCATAGTGAACTCCCATCAGCCTTAGCCAGCATAGTGAATGGTGAAGAATCTTGCAAGTTGCAGACCCCTGTTTTAATTTTCTCGGGGAGAGGAATCTAAACATGAGGTTCTTGGGTCAAGCCACAACATAACTGACTTGTACTCATATATTTCTAATGCCCTTACATCAAACACTCGGTAAACCACACACGCACTTAGGTGGGAGTTTCTCCAACTCCAGGCCTCAAGGGCTCGAATCCTGATTGGCTTTCAGGATATCCGTCATTAATATTCATGAGGAAAAATGTGCACACATTTAAAATCATTGCATGCAAATGTATCTCATGAATATTGATGAGGTGTGTCCTGAAAATTCTACATGTTTCCCGACCTCGAGGCCTGGAGTTGGACAACCATGGAAGCAATCGTGTTTGTTACCAACCACCAATGCCCTGATTTAAATATCTGTTTTTGCACAGCTTCCCAGATACCATATCATTATGGGTGCTAAGGGCACCCCATACATGTTAATCACCTGGTGGATGGGCTGATCACCTGCTCCACCTGGTGGCTGGCAGTGCTGGGGTTGCAGAAGCTTCTGGATGCGGGCGAGCAGCCGACATGCACCAATCATCTCCCTTCAGGGATTTCATCTGCCTAGTCTCCATCCACCAATCAGCTCCCTCCAGGGATTTCACCCGCCTAGCCTCCATCCACCAATCAGCTCCCTCCAGGGATTTCATGCGCCTAGCCTCCATCCACCAATCAGCTCCCTCCAGGGATTTCATCTGCCCAGCCTCCATCCACCAATCAGCTCCCTTCAGGGTTTTCATCTGCCTAGCTGCCATCCACCAATCAGCTCCCTTCAGGGTTTTCATCTGCCTAGCTTCCATCCACCAATCAGCTCCCTTCAGGGATTTCATCGCCTAGTCTCCATCCACCAATCAGCTCCCTTCAGGGTTTTCATCTGCCTAGCTGCCATCCACCAATCAGCTCCCTTCAGGGATTTCATCGCCTAGTCTCCATCCACCAACCACCTCCCTTCAGGGATTTCATCTGCCTAGCTGCCATCCATCAATCAGCTCCCTCCAGAGTTTACATATGCCTAGCCTTCATCCACCAATAAGCTCCCTTCAGGGTTTTCATATGCCTAGCCTTCATCCACCAATCAGCTCCCTTAAGGGATTTCATCTGCATAGCTGCCATCCACCAATCAGCTCCCTTCAGGGATCTCATCCGCCTAGCCTCCATCCTCCAATCAGCTCCCTCCAGGGATTTCATCCGCATAGCCTCCATCCACCGACCAACTCCCTTCAGGGATTTCATCTGCCTAGCCTCCATCCACCGACCAACTCCCTTCAGGGATTTCATCTGCCTAGCCTCCATCCACCAATCACCTCCCTTCAGGGATTTCATCTGCCTAGCCTCCATCCACCAATCACCTCCCTTCAGGGATTTCATCTGCCTAGCCTCCATCCACCAACCAACTCCCTTCAGGGATTTCATCTGCCTAGCCTCCATCCACCAATCACCTCCCTTCAGGGATTTCATCTGCCTAGCCTCCATCCACCAATCACCTCCCTTCAGGGATTTCATCTGCCTAGCCTCCATCCACCAATCAGCTCCCTTCAGGGTTTTCATCTGCCTAGCCTCCATCCACCAACAAACTCCCTTCAGGGATTTCATCTGCCTAGCCTCCATCCACCAACAAACTCCCTTCAGGGATTTCATCTGCCTAGCCTCCATCCACCAATCACCTCCCTTCAGGGATTTCATCTACCTAGCTTCCATCGACCAATCAGTTCCCTCCAGGGATTTCATCCGCCTAGCCTCCATCCACCAATCAGCTCCCTTCTGGAATTTCATCTGCCTATCTTCCATCCACCAATCAGCTCCCTTCAGGGATTTCATCTGCCTAGCTGCCATCCACCAATCAGCTCCCTCCAGGGATTCATCCGCCTAGCCTCCATCCACCAATCAGCTCCCTCCAAGGATTTCATCCGCCTAGCCTCCATCCACCAATCAGCTCCCTTCAAGGATTTCATCTGCCTAGCTTCCATCCACCAATCAGCTCCCTTCAGGGATTTCATCTGCCTAGCTGCCATCCTCCAATCAGCTCCCTCCAGGGATTCATCCGCCTAGCCTCCATCCACCAATCAGCTCCCTTCAGGGATTTCATCTGCCTAGCCATGCATGCGTCCCTGAGCCTGGAGCGTTCCGTGTGGCCTAGGATGGGGGCAGCCAACATCAGGCATCTACCGGCCCAGCGCCTGCTGCCTGCGTTTGCTCCCATCCCACTTCAATTGACTAGGCAGCCAAGGATTTTGGGGTGAAGTATAGGAAGCGTGAAGGTAAAGCGGCCAGCGCCTTTGTTGGCTGCAGCTCTGATACAAAATATGGCAGTTGCCAAAACATTTGCAGGAGTTTCTTGCTTCCTTCTTCCAACCCTTAAATCAAGGCCAAAAAGTGGTCCTGCCATCTCTTTCACTAGAAAAGTGATTGGCCTGTTGATGGGTAACCATGGCTAGGGCACCTGAGGTAAAGATGGATCCAGTAGTCCAATGTGGGTTAAGAAAACATTTTGCTTTGTAAAACGTATATCTGTAAGCAGGAAAGAACCTTTCCGTCTTGTCACAGAAAAATATTTCAGTTTGGCAACCTGGGGGCGGGCCGGTTGCACAATATTTTTCTTGGATTAACCGCTTTCAAACTGAACTCTCTTTTTCTGCCATTTTCAAACGTGAGAGGAAACTATTAACAATATGGACAATGCTGCTTGTTTTCTTTCTGTGAATTCCAAACTGAAATGTTTGGACCACGTCGAGCTGGCAGTCGCGGGCGCAATGACGCGCACCGGAGAACAGTGCTGCGGTATGTCCTTGCCAACAAAAATCTGCATCGGTGATGAAACAAAGATGTATTCACCAAAAAAGTTGCTGAAGATTGCATGCTTTCAAGAGGAGTCTGCGGCAGGCCCAGGAACATAGCATGGCACGCTTACATTATGAAGGTGTACCACACTCGATGTAGACAGCACCCCAGCTCTCAGGTTGCAGTGTCTGCTAATTCATTCTAAGCAGAGTGTTATTCGTTGTTTTTGCCGTGCTGTGTGCTCTCAAAGTTGTGAGAATGAATTTGGAGATGCTGCGATCTACTCAGCTCCGGAATGTAGCCTAGAAGAGCCTTGTTAGCTTGACACCAACAGCTCCCAGGAGGAGCTTGTGAGCCCCCTCAGGCCAGTGAATACCATAGACATATGCCAATGTTATGTTAACTATGTGTTTTTGGGAAATACATATAAGTGAGCATTGGGACACACGTGAAATACCTTTAAACCATAATGGACCATATATGATGGTCAAAAGGTTATAGTTTGCCTCTCATGTAGAACTATATACTAGCGCCTCGTTCCCCAGAGGTAGCTCCTGCTTACTGGTTGAAGCCTGACGCCCAGCAGATGCTTTTTGCTACTGCTCATCAATTCTTTATATCGATCCCTGGGGCAGCTTTGACATATCAGATCCAACTACTGACATCTCAAGGAGCTTGATGACAACAACAAAAAATCATTTACGACAATGGAAAACTAACAAGAGCATATCATTGAACACCTTCCCAATTGAAGCGATCAAACTAGCATCCTTAGCGCGATCTATGGATCATGCAACAAATGTCGGTTACACGAAAGCCGTGGAGAAGGAATCCACTTAGGAAACGTAATCTACCAGCATACTCTTGTATACCAAACTTTGCATATCGAAATAGTCATCTAGGTCCTGGACCCCCCTACTAGCTCCTCACTCTTGGTCTTTCCCTTTTTCTTTTTACTTTTGCCAAGTGAAGGTAAATTCTCAGTGTAGTTTAAACACGTAAATGCTTTACTTCTGCAATTTCATATATATCTTTCTACGTGGGATGATTTTCTCTGACCTTCTTGTCATTGTAATAATGCAACATTTCAACAAATTTCTTTTTACTAAGCTCCTCTTGAGGGGACTGATGCCAAATGAACCTCTTAAAGTCTTAGTACAGCTTCCATTTAAGGACATCCTAATTTCTCCTCCTTGGATCTCCTTCTATCCCCTATATCACCCCCTTCTCTCATCCACGAGTGAGATGCTCGGAATTATAAAGCAAACTGATAGCTGAGGAGGACGACCGGGAGCAAGAAGGAGACGAGAGGAGGGGGGATGAAGATATCCTCAAACAGATGTGAGATTGGTGCATCATGGGAAGCAGACCCAGGTATTGAATGGGGTCAGAAGTTACTGATAGGTAAGGCTGGTTGAAGTAGTGTAGAGACAACGCTAAGAACCATTCGAATCTTGGGTGGTTTGACGTCCCATGCTTTTAGAAAAACCTCCCCAGACAGTCACCTGAAACATTAGAAAAAATCAGTGGGTGAAGCATTAGGAACTCTTAGGGGGAGGGTGGAGGGAGCCTGCACCTGCCTCCTACCACTGAACTCTATGCCCTGCTCCAATGCCCTACAGGGGTCTGTGGTCCCCACAGGGCATTGGGGCATGTTAAACCTTCATACATTTTCCAACTCTACTGCACTGGAAATAGAAAAACACGCTTGAACTATCATAGGGCTCATGGCGGAGGGTGTCTGAGAGGCCCTGTGAAGAAGTGGGGGCCTACGGGTGCCTTAGGTTAGTCCCGGAGTCTCGTTTGAATCCCAAACATTTGCCTGTGAATATTCACAGATCACCATACCTCTGGCTCAGTGTACTGAGAATATTCAGAGGCCATTTGCTGGAAATTCAACTTTCCTTACTGATAAGCATCAATTAGCAATTCAAGGTCCAACATTCTACATTTTCTTTCATGTTCATAATGACATCACAGAAAATATCCCTCTGTTTTTTCATAAACTTACATCTTTCACACTAGTGAGAGATTATTAGTTGATAGCATATTATGTCATGTGACAGGGATAATTCAGGTATATACATATTCAAGGAAAAAACTTGAGTTGCTAGGATGTTAATGTGAGAACTTAATGCAGAAAAGCTCAGCTAACGCCACCTTAAATTTGCACCCCCTGTGGCGCAAACTATGACCACAATGATGATATCACAGATCACATCACTGATAATATCAATAATTAGGTTACAACAGTCGTAACTGGCATTAAGCATGGCCTTCAGCCATGGTCAGTGTGCCTGGCCAAATATATTTCAACACATGAATGGGTACTAGTCATAGCCTTCATCTATGGACAGTGGTCACAACCTTCATCCATGTGCATTACCAGGCTACCAACCATAGATTATGGCCTTTCCCAGTGGAAACAGCTTTCAACCAGATTAGGCACTAGCCATGGACTTTAGCACAATACCGGCCACTGGCCACAATCTTTGGCTGTGCCCACTATATATTCTAACATATAAATGGGCCACTAGCCATGGCCTTTGACCTTGAGCAGTTTGTACATCTTTTGACCATGTCCACTGTATATTTTAAAATAATAAAATGCCATAAGCGATGACCTTCGGTCCACTGTGTATTACACAACACTAACCAGCCACTAGCTGTGGCTTTCAACCATGCCCACTGTATATTATATACACTAACCGGCCACTAGCCATGGTATTCAACACACTACTAGCCAGTGGTCACGGCTTTGGCTGTGCCGACTGTATATTCTGACATATTAATAGGCACTAGCTATGCCCTTTAGCCATGGCCACTGACTATAGCTTTCAACGTTGCCCACTGTATATTTTAAAACAGTGATGGGCCACTTGGCATGGCTTTTAACCAAGCACATTGGTATTTGTTAACACTAACCGACCACTAGCTATGGCCTTTGGTGCTGGACAGTAGTCCCAGCCTTTGTCATGGCCAAGTCCCCGGACTAAATTGTTATTAACGTAGTCAAAGTTGTCATGAGCTAACTTATACATGATGTTATATATAATTCCATTATTGATATAATCAGTTACATACAATGCAATTAGTGTTGTCACCAGTGATGGCATCAGTGATCTGATTTGTAATGTCATCATTGTTCTCATACAACATTGAACCCATAGACCTAGGGCCCTTTAAGACGAGGTAGAAATACTTAGAGATAGATGGGGATGCAGAAGTTACTCAAACATCAATAATCAGACCGACTCAGGAAGTTGGCAAAACATGGTCTGTTTTATTTTCATTTGTCTAAAACAGTGAGTTACAACGGACGTTTGCTCTATTTCTCTCAGCGCATATGATAAAAAACACAACTTTTATAGTAAAAACTTGTCATAAGTGACGTCACACTACGTGGCAAACTACAAAAACCTACTTGGGGATGTGATAGGATTACAGGGAACATCTAAGTATACGTTGCATACTGACGGGGGAAGCCAAGCCTTTCTTGTATTTCTCCATCGCCTTTAGTTATTTTCCAACTGCACCACACTGAAAACCCCTTTCCAATCACAGCGTTTCAAGCCTTGCTTAAAGTTCACCCTAGAACATCCAGGTTCTACACGTTCCTATGTATTATACATTGGCGCATCGCCGCAACTATTCACTATGTAGCAAGCCTTAAGATCACTTTGTCTACTTGCGTTACTGCGTCTGTACACGTGTAAACTAATTTGTATTTTCTTCAGCGTTTCTGTAGTATTAGCATCTTCATCTTGAGCCCAAAAGGTTGCTCATCTTTACCACCTTCTCTTCAGATCATATATGTTCTTTTGCCTCGTGCATCTTTTCTAGGTACGTCAGCTCTGCTCTGCATGATGTCACCAGGCTTCTCTTTCGCTCATTTTCACACTTCCTCCGGGACTTTGTCCAACAGGCCATTACTTCTTTGTGAATGCATATAGGGTTTTCTCAATGGATACCTTGTTTCCAGGATTTTCCGCGCTACAGGCATTCTCACTGGTACTGCACGTGTCTCAATTTATGTCTCCCAACATATAGGCAACATGGGGTGGAGCTTTTGGTGGGGGTACTTGACTCCACCTCTATGCTCCCCTCTCTGGGCGATTCATCGACCACTCTCTCAGCAATATTCACATCAAGACATCCTCGTCTGAAGAAGTGCTTCTTTGGGACCCATATCTTTACAACTCTTTTCCGGCATCCTGCTGATTTCACATGCTCAACACTCCAGGTCATAAGCATGCATTGTCCATCGGGACTGCAATAGATCCATCTGCTCACATACTTTCTGTGGTTCTTTGGGTACAAGAACTTCATTCCATCAGGTGGATGGATACTGGCCTTCACGTAGTCTCTGATTTCTTCATCTGTCAGCTCCTTTGTTTCAAATCCCGATTCGACATCAATCACAATCTTCATTACTACTGCTTTCTTTGCAGTTTTCTTGCATTGTGTGATTATTATGCTTATCACACAGAATTCAAACATGATTATCACCAACAGGACTCCAAGTAACTTGAAAATGTTCGCCATCCAATGTGGAACCCATGAGAATATTGACCCAAACCAGCTGTCATCACCAATGTTTTCCACTTTGTCTTCCATCTTGACTTGTAGGTTTGTCAGCAACGGTATGACCTCTGTCAAGGTGCCATTCTCGTTGTTGTGAGAAGGTATGAATGTGCAACATGATTCTCTGATTTTGGCACAAACACCTCCATCCATAACTGTAATCATGTCCAGGACATAACTGTTCTGAAGAGCCATCAGTCTTATGGCTCTGAGCTCCTCTTTGCTAGCAGTGAGACCCTTCATGGTGGTTTTAATCATCTGCATAAGCACCCATCTGGTTATCTGTAAACGTTTAGTCTTTGCTGCCATCTGGATCCTAGGCATAAAGATTGTCGTGAATATTGATAAAGTCTGACTGAAAAACCTGTGCTTATATGGGATTGCATCAAAAGCTTCTATCGACTTGGCTGAGAAATAATTCTCCCTCTTCATTCGATTCATGAGCTCAGTAGATCTCTTCTTCCTCAGGTGAGCATCTGCTTTTGGATATTTACCAATGTCCAGGTCGCTCTTCGGGATCACCAGTGCTGGAACATGGACAATCACTATAGAACATAGTCCTCCCCAATCTCTGGGCAGCTTCATGTAAGCTCTGGATCCACAGGCCCAGTAGTGATCCATTATCACTGCTGTCCCATCCTTCATTCCTGGCACATCAAAGATTCATCCACATTGCTGATTTTCTCCAACTTTTCTGATGCCATTGTTTCTGAAGCATAGCTCTGCACTAGCCAAAGGCCCTATCTGCAATGGACCTCCTTTGTCTTCGACCCATGCCAGAAGTGTTGTAATTCTTTGCCATAAAGGTTTGCACAATTGTTCTGCATTTTCTACTGCTGATTTGTGTGATCCTTTTGTTGCATTTGCTTTGCATATGACCACACTTTGTTCCCATCTGTCTGGAGAAAGCACAGTTCCCCAGATCTGAATCTGGTCTCTTTCTTTGCAATTTCTAACCTCTTCATCAGTTTTTCCTCGACAACTGAGTCTTCTTTTTATTTCCCATCTGATCCCTCATCCCTTCATACCAGGCTGTTCATATCACATGATTTCTGGTGTGTGCTCTCATTCTTGTCTTTATGTCTTGCACATAGTCATCTTCATCAGGTGCTGACAATTCTGTTACCCATTACCCATATCAAAGACGCTGTTTGGCCCTGGAATTGACCTTTTGTAAGGCAGAGTGCAAGGTGAGTAAGGCAATGAGCCGGTGTAACATATATTCCAACAGCTATGAATTTCTTAGACTTCCCCGGAGCATAAGGCAGGAGTGCACATGCATAGCAATCCTCTTCAGAAGCTCTTTCCCACCTCTTTCATGTGCTGATACCACATGTTGTTCTCCAAATGTGCCGTGCTGTCCAAATAATTGTTTAATTCATAATCATCCTCCATTGTACTTCTCTCAGGTCTCTGTTTCATTCCTGCCAAATGATTCTCCCTATAATGATCATAAAGTCCATCAAAAACGGATCTCCCTCCAAAGGGAAGGTTTGGATTTTTTGTCACATGATATATACCTCTACATGAGTTACTGGAGTAGGCATAATTACATAAGGCCTTGGCTGTCTCACAATGTCTAGTTCTGCCAAGGTAACTGGAGTGGGACGAATCAAAGGGACTACTGCGTTCTTGGGACCAATGAAATACACAGTGTGAATTAGCAGAATCAAAAAACAATGATAACTGTAGAGCAGGCATATATTATGCACCAATTAATGAGGCTCCACCATCGACGCCTCTCCACTTGTCGCTGACTCTGCTCACTTTGTGGACCTGCAATATGCTCTATGGACCACATGTTTATTTGCCCGTGATCACCTTTTAACAAAGGAAAAACTATTGTTATTGAGGCAAACTCGTCAGATGCTCCGGTAGTTGCTGAATCTGTTCAATGATTTCCAAAAGTAACGGGCTGATTTCTGGACGGTTAATAGGATCTCGCATGAACACAAAAGTGTTGGTTCTTCGCCAATCAAGATAAGGATGAACTTGAAGCAAATAGTAAAAGATCATAACAAGCAGCTTGTGGGCATCGTCATTAGACAGGACCATCTGTACCTCTAGTAAGATGCTCAGGTGATAGTCTGATCTGCTCCATTATTGCTGCCAATGGGCGTCTAATAGCCAGGCCATTCTTAGGATCCTGGAGAAAAATACATATGGTAGTTCTTCTCCCAACAAGAGCAGGCTAAGCTCTGAGTAAAAATCTGAAGACAGCAAGAAGTAGTCTGTGTACATCAGCATCAGTAAGTACCATAGGCACCTCCAAAGAGAAATTCAGTGAGAAACGAATCAGGGAACTGCTCCCTCTTCCAGATGTGCAAACACAAAATCCAGATCTGGTATGTTCTGTTTTTCTTTCACAATCCACAGTCCTATGTCAGCGAAGCTCCTGTGGCTCAAGAACAATAGCTTTTTTCTCACTCCTTGCTTAGCAGCTACAAAGAGTATCTCAGGAAAGCCACAGTCCAAATGTACACTTTTATTTGTCTACTGGACAGTCTCTGTGTCCTTCTTCCTTGTCATTGATCAAATCTGCTTGTGCTGAACAACTTCTTCTTGACTTGCTTGGTGAATCCAAGCTCATCTTCCTAGGAGCTGCTGACGGAGTAATGTCCTCCACTACGAAAGGGCCGCTGAAACGGGGCACGTGACAAATTTGTGTAAAGTTTCTAATTAAAACTTGATCTCCAGCAAAGATTTTAGGTAAACATAGTTCTTTAACTCTGGTTTTTGTATGGTCTTCATCTGTGTTCTGAGACCAACACCCGTCCGCTTGATTGTATCTGAAATGACAGAGATACTAGCCATCATACATGTTAAGCACGCACGTAGTTAATCTCCTAACAATTCTGCAGTAGTCTGGGCATCACTCCTAGTCCTCGATGGAGGAGTTAGAGGTAACTAATTCATGCGGTGTGCGGTAGTGGTTAGAGCCGGGCTGATTTCTTAATGCATATAATGCAAGGAGCAGGCAGTGCAGCCACCCCTTTTTCAATGTCAGTTTCAATTTAGCTATTCTCTCTTTGAGCAGACCATTGAGTCTCTCACATATTCCGTTCACTTGCTGGTGATAAGCAGAAGAAACCTGTGTTTTATACCAATGAATAAACTAATTTTCTCAAATACTTCATTCACAAAATGGGGGCCTTTATCTGTGTCAGGATCCCATGGCACATTTACACATGTTCTAAGAGACACTATACTAGAAAATCCTCATTTAAGAGATTACACCATCACATACATATGTAGAAGCATGGTTGAATATGGTATTGATATTAATTCTGAATTTTACATTAGATTATGTAAATACATTTCCTTAATGTTAATCTAATCAGGAAGTGTCTAAGTTCCCAAGCCAAGATGGTGAGTCTTTTCCACAGCAGTGATTGGATGAGAAGAGCTGTGAGGTAACTTGGAACTTTCACCAGGATTCTAAACTGCCTTTCATTCCAGTTTCCTTAGAGGAAGGTAGCAGTTAATTTAACTCTGAAAAAAAAGTAACTAAATTTGAATTTGAGAAACTATTTAAGAAGAAGTACTCTTAAGAAGATAAAGTAATTCAAGAAGAACTTATCCTGCATTGAGAGAACTATTTTCTATACAGATGAAGCAAGCTAAGTCCATGAGTGGAATATCATTTTATTTATTATTCAAAAAGACATTTACAAGTTGAGTCAAGAAATATATATATTTTTTTAATTATAATTCTACAATGCAATGAACTAATTGTGCTATAGCTCGAGTTGTTTTACCGTCTGATAAATGAATGTTTGGTTTTTAGAAATTGTGGTTGCAGTTGTTTTATCTCTAATTTAGCGTTAAGAATATTTAATGTGCTGAACTTTGATTTACATTGTATTATAGGGTTTAGACTAATATAGAGTTTTAAAAAAACTAATATAGTACTAACCTAAAGAAAATATTTATTCGAATTTCCGCGTGTGCGTGATAGTCGTTTTGTTTTGAAATTTAGAAGAACGGACCAGGAGACGTGTATCTGATGTCCTTCTTTGTTTATATTGACTTCCTGGTTGTGACGCAGGAAATATCTTTTGTAACCGGTTGCACGGCAGGCGCGGCATCGGGAAAGATTCTTGGTTTTCCATTGGTACGCAGATCTTTTTCGGATCGCGTGTTGTGCGCGTTTCATTTTTGTGCGCGGTCATCTGCAGCAGCGTGTTTTCGTTCCGGCATGCGCGGTGTGCGCGGCTCCTTAACAGTGCACGGTCATCTGTTACAGCGCTAAGCTTTTCGAGAGTGCGAGGTACGTGCATCTTCTCTTCAAGTGCGCGGTTCATTTTTACAAGGCGCGTTAGGATAAGAGATGTGAATATTTTTTCGTTCGCTTCGTATTTTTACAGAGCACATTTTCATCTGAGTTTCCTAAATCAATTTCAGTCAAGTTATGAGCACGCTATTTTCCGGATATAATAGAAGTCTATTCCATGTCAACATTTGTTCCTGCGCTAAAGCGAAAGTTACCAAGAAAAAGAATTCCATAAACAATTCATTGTGATTTGGGAGAAGTTCACAAACTTTCAGTCAAGGACATTATTTTCCAAGTCACATTTTTTGAAGTATTTTTGGACACTTTAGATTCATCATTAACTAAGACTCTAAAGTTTTCAGTTTGAATTTTAAGAAGAGGTCAAAGAAAATATTACAAAAGACACTAAGCAATGTTTAGCCTATCAGCAATTCAGCATAGGCCGCAGGTATATATATATATACATAGATGTTATTAAAACTAATATATATAAACAAAATAGAAATAAAGTATAGTAATATTAATAGCATATTATATGTGTTTAGATCTTCGCAGACTCAGCACTGAAGAAACATCTAGCCAGTTTACCAGTTCCAGACGAATAACCAGTAGAGAAGAGGTCTGCATAGAATACCAGAGAAGATCTGCTTTTGTTTTGTTCTCCATTCCCCTTTCCCCTTGGGTTTGCCAGTTTAGTAATTATAACTTTTTGAGATTGTTGAATTGGCACATCTAGGGGGTCTGGTGGGCCAGCATCACTCCTGCAGGAAGATTCAAGATTTGACCATGACAATCTGATCTCAGCACCTCACATACTCCCCATCTGGGTAATACATCTCGGACTAAAAACCTCACAGCGCAAGTGGCGTCAGGGTTTGTGCATCGACAGGCATCGATCCACCTTGAGAAGGGGCACACCACCTTTATCCTATAACTATATCCATTACAGATCTGCAGCATGTCAACATAGTCAATATGTAAATGCTGAAAAGGACAATTTGATTGAGGAATTACTCCTCTGACTTTTTGCAGCATGTGCCCAGCACTAAACATTTGACATACGATGCAATTTTCTACATAACAAGCAACGTGCTCTAGCAGGTTCAGCATGAACCAGTCCCCCACAATGGTTACTGCAAGGCTCTTCCTACTGACATGCACAGGGTAGTGTAGCTGTTCTAATGCCACCCTTAATAAGGCTACAGGCACCACCGGTTTACCAGTCTTCCTATGGGGCTTCACCCTGAATTTCTATCAATTGCGTTTGCGATAAGTGATTAAAACATTCAGCCACAACCATTTTCTCTTTCACATCAGGCGTATCAAAACTCATTATGTCAGATGAATATGCAACCCTTTTTACCTCTTCATCCGCGGCTTGGTTTCCGTGTTAAATAAAGTTGGTTCTCTTAGTGTGCTTAAAGAGATTCTCCCCTGCTACTAGAGCATTTTCCTTCACTCTCGAGATCGCGTCATAGAACTCCTCATAATTTGAGCAATCATGCACTTGTTCATCCTCGGCCAGTGGTTCAGTTACAACGTGGCAGGGTAAACCATTTTACACCTGACTATATTGATTGCTGGATTCCATCTAACTACCCCATAATCAGAAGCTCTTTCAGAGGTGGGTGTACCGTTGGGTTTCTCCAAAACAGCAAACAAAGCATGCTCAACAAACAAAGTCATGGAACACCCCATTACTATGGTTGCAGATTTCTCAATAGCGAACGCAGCTGCAGCCAACGATTGTTTATTACTGGGTCTAAAATCCCACTGTAATATGCTAAAGGCTTGTACCCCAAGGTAGTTCTCTGTGTGAGCACTGCTGTCATTACCGTTCCTTTTGTGTGCGAGAGTAAAAAGAACTCCTCAGAATAATTGGGAATTCCTAAAACTGGAGCTGTACATATTGCCTTTTTCAATTCATCAAACCCCTCCATTTCTTCAGTCCATTCATTTTTTTCCTGATTAATCTGTGCCTTTTTCAGGGCCTGCAACAAGGGCCTTGTGTATGAACTATAATCAAATACACATGTTCTTACATAATTACATAGTCCTAAAAACTGTTGCATTTGCTTTATCGTGTGCGATTTTTATGTTTTCAAAACCGCCTCAGCTCTTTCAGGCGTAACCTTCTTTCCTTCATGTGAAATTTACTGCCCTATATAAAACACCTCTTCCTGGCAATACTGCATTTTCTCTTTGTTCACTTTATATCCTTTCTCAGCTAGAAAAATCATTAGCTGAACCGAATCTCATCTGCCCTCTTCTTCTGAGGTGCTGCAGTCCAAAATATAATCTATGTATTGCAGCACAGCACTTTTCAAATGAATATTGCTTAGGTCCATCGGCAGGACCCTATTAAAAATCGATGGAGACTCATAGTACCCCTGGGGCAATCTTGTACTTTTCAGCTTAGACTGACAAAACGTAAATGACGTATGATCTTGGGAATCATTATGCAGCGGGATTGAGAAAAATGCAAGTCAATCACTGTGAAATATCGCGCCTCAACCGGTATACTACATAGGATCATTGGAATTAGAGGAAACTCTGCCTCTACAATCTGGTTAATCAGCCTCATGTCTTGAATTAAATGCCATGACCCCCCTTTTGATTTCTTGATAGGATACACTGCGGTATTGCATGGTGACTCTAACATCACTAAGATGCCTTGATCCATCATGGCTGATATAGTCTTGAAAATTCCCCCATCTGCCTCTTGAGACATGGAATACTGCCTTGCTCGAGGTAAAATTGCTCTTGGTTTCAACTTAATCTTAACTTCTCCCACCCACTTCAACAGTCCTACATCCTAAGGGCCCGTAGTCCATAACAAAATTGGCATCTTTGCCATGTCCTCCTCAAAAAATGCGGGACGCTGCCGCACTATCAACATTTTCTGTGGGACTTCTCGTCTTTCTGTCCTGATCCAATAAGTAATGCTCGTCTCGAACACTACTTTGTCATCTGATGGGTCATCACTAAATATGCCCTCATCAGTGACATCAGTCAATCTACATCCTTCCCCAATAGCAATCACTGTTCTCCATGGCCTACCTTGATCCCAACCTTCAAGCATGGCTAATTCTCCTCACACTATGGCTGCCTGCAATTCCAAGGGTAAAACCTATCCCCCCCTTCGTCCATGGGTATCTGTATCTGTGGCCTGAACAGAAATTCATCAGGCATTCTCATAATCTTCTCCATTATACCGGGTAGCCACGTTAACAAAATGCGTACCCCATAGTGAAAAAAGTGCTCTTCACAAAGCTATTTGTCCTGTAAATGCCATGATAAATTCACCTACATTAAAATAGTGAATTCCTGGTGTTAAACATACTATGGGCCTCATTAGGACCCTGGCAGTCCCGTAATGAACGGTGCCGGTACGGGACCGGCACCGTTCATTACATGCTGCCCTATTACGAGGACTGGTGGTGGACCCGCTAAGGAATGCCTGGTCCTGTTAGCAGTCCAGGATGCTAACAACGGGCCCGTCATTAATGGGCCCATTGTTAGCATCCTCCACATACCCATTGAGCCCTATGGGCTGAAATAGGAATGGGTATTAATATTTACCAGGTCCAAGAAAGGGGCAATTACCGGGTCCGCCAAGGTCGGCATGACCCGGTTATTGCATTTTTCTTGGACCCAGTAAAAAATCATTACCGGTGGCATCCGTGCCCTTAATAAGGACACGGCTACCACCAGGGTTGCAATGAGGTCCTATGCC
Source organism: Ambystoma mexicanum (assembly GCF_040938575.1). NCBI lineage: Eukaryota > Metazoa > Chordata > Amphibia > Caudata > Ambystomatidae > Ambystoma > Ambystoma mexicanum. The sequence goes on along the minus strand of NC_090929.1, from coordinate 94,370,303 downwards.
TTCATCAATGAAGGAGATTGTCATATTTAGCTTTGTCATTAAATCTCGGCCCAGTATATTAACTGTTGTCTGCCTTGAATACAACAATGGAACAGACATATCACATTCTTCTATAGAGACTGGCAATTTCTCAGTAAAAGGAACTCTACTTGTAGCTCCAGAGAACCCTTGAGCATTCACGGCATTACCTGATAACAAAAATATTCCCTCTCGTATACATGAGTGAGTTGCCCATGTGTCTACTAAAAAAGAAAAGGATTTGCCTCCTATTGTAACGTCAACCCTCGGTTCCTCTTGAGGATTGGGCATCAGTTATAGCACTGAACACATCAAGTTACCCTGTGAGCTGTCCTTTTGTGGGTATATACTTATTCCCGTACCCGTGAAAGCATTCCCTCCCACGACAGTGACACCCGCTACCCTAGGAGTCAATAACTGTCCTGTGTTATCGCTCTGCTGTATCTGCATGGGTGCGTGCTGTGACTGCCCTTGCGGCGGATTCAATGGTGCTTGCTGTGGTTGCAAAGCCTGCTGTGTTTGCGGTACCTGTGCTTGATACACTGTCTGATCTTGAGCAAACCTGTCCCTACTCTGTGGGCTATATGCTGGAGGATAAGCTGTCCCCCCCTCTTGAGAATTGTCAATTTTGCACATATCATTGGCTCCCACATGTTCACGCGATGGGCCCTGTCCACATGTCCAACATATAGGAGGGAATCTCCTAATTTGCCCTCCCTTCATGCCTTGATTATCATTCTGCATATTCTGAAACCCACCTCGGTTATTCTGAAAGTTTCCCTGATTATTCTGAAAGCCTCTTCTTACGCGGTAGCCTCCCCTCCTACTCGGCATAAACCCATTCCCTCCATGATCCGACTGCCGTTGGTTATTCACCTGTGGCATACCTGATGATTGCTGTGATCCTGGCTCTTCTCCACTAGTCAGCATTGCCCCTTCTGTAGCATACTTCGACAGCTTCTTCTGTACTAACTTAGCTTGTTTGATCTTCCTAGCATCCTCTCTCTTTCAATTTTTCTCTTGCTATAATCGCAATGGTGAGTGATGTTCAGATGTACTTCTTGAGCTGTCTCTGTACTTGATCTGGCAATCCCTGACACAAAATATGATAGAATACAGGTTTAGATTTCCCCCACAGCTTTCGAGTTTCCAAATACCACTGCTCTTGAAAATTCGGAATGTATGCAAGCGGATGCTCACCTTGCTGCAACTTACGTGCCATTATAGCTCCCATATCCGACGTATCAGCATATTTTACTTTAAGCGATTTCCATACTGCCACTCTACAATTATTCATTGGTGCCCCATCATGCACTTTGTTCTGTGCTGTGACACTTGCATATAAGGCTCTCGTCCAAATGTCATCAGCCCTTTCCCCAAGGATAGTTGCTAGAAGATCCTTGATGTCCCCTATAGCTAACGTGTTTCCACCTGTCATTTTTTCTAATTCATAAATCCATTTCCGGCACCCGAAGTTAAACTCGGCAGCTTACACCGTACGTTAGCCTTGTCCATCTGGGGCCACGGGATATACTGCGGTCTGGCCCCTCCTTTTTCTAACAAGTGAAACTGCAAAATCCCTAATTCGCAAACAGCTTCCATCGTCTTCCTATCCATAATAGGGACAATGGTTCCCGATCGCTGTCTTCCTTGCAATGACCTTAATCTGCTCACATATGGTGGCGATTCCCCCCTTACACTATGGGATCGCCCTTTAGATTGTTTCATGCATGCCATAGGCTCTGGCGTTCTTTCTTTTGGTAGGCCCAAAACCGACCATCTAACCTCTTTGTCTGTTTGAAAACATCCCGCTGAACCGCATGCACCAGCTCCCTCCTCCCCACGGAAGCTTTCCCTGTCTTCGTCTGACATGTCTTGTCCTCAACTCGTGTGGCTATCCTCCTTCTCATCTATGTTTAGAGTCATCCCATCCAAAGGAAAATGTCTGTGCTCGAAACTAAACAAGCTACGCTCCTTACCTCATGACTGGGAAATCTCAAATTGATCATCTTTCACTTTATTTTTCAATTCACTTTTTGTCCTCATCTCTCGATAAACATTGTCCATTTTGTCTCCTTTGTCTCATATCTTAAAATCCTCCTTTAGGTTTACTCTGGAGGGCCCTGCCATCGGTTCCTGTGATGGGAAGAACTCCTCTATGTCCTCCAATGCTACTAATGGATTTGGTTCTATTAGCTTTTTTTGACTGCTATCAATGTTGCATGCTCTCTGTCTTCTCTTTCGTTCCATCTCCTCATCAAATGCCTTTCGGTTCTTTGCCTCATCTCTAACCCTCTCTTCCTCCTGTCTCTTCGGTACTCTCCTCTCATTTGCCCTACGCACCACTTTGTCTCTGTGTCTTTGCATTCTTTTCTCTCTCAATTTCTGTTCTTCCTCTTCCTTCCTCTTCTTTTCTAGCCTGTCTCGTTCTTCGATTGCTCTCTGCTTTTTGTCATATTTTCTTTGCTCTTCCGCTCTTTCTTCCTTTCTTAACTGCTCTTCCTGATATATTTGCTCTCGTCTTAGTCTACTCTTCTTTTTAGCCTCATCTTCTCTCAATCGTTTCTCTCATTCCCTGCCTTTTTTATCTTGCTCGTCTTGTTCTTCCCCTTGCTGTACTTCCTCAATGATCTTCCCATCAAGTTTGAACAAAATCTGACCGCTCATCCATTCGTTCTGTATGAGCGCTATCTCGTCAGCTTTATCCTTTTCTCCTTTCCATTTCTTAATTTCTTATTCTATAGATAGAGTCTGGAGTTTTTTCTGGACTCTCGTCACTACTATTCGCAGGCGGCTCAGGCGTCGGATTACTATATCCTGCGGCTGCTTTAAGTTCCCTTAATGGATACACTCCTTTGTCTTTTGCGTTTTCATCATTTAATTCAGGCACGGTAGGGGGTGCAGAAGGCTCAACACCCCCCTCTTTACACTGGTTAAGTTAAGCATCCAGTCTTCAGGAGGCGGGTCTTCCCATTCTTCCTGGTACATTTTCCAAAGCACTAAGCTAGCTAGCCTTTTTTCTAACTTCTTTCCTTTGTTCGCTGCATGCAAGTATGTGGTCATGTGTTGTAAAAACCCTTTTGCCAGTGATCCCCTTTGTGGCCATGGCATGGACATTTTATTTGCCGTGCCCTTATCCCATTCTGCACTATATTGTTTAAGCTTGGGTGCTTGTTTTGGCAGCTGTTTGCACAGGTGCATGAGCAGAGTAACAGCTTCCATCATGACAAGTCAGAATCGACTGTCAATGCTTACCATCGTTTTACACAGAAACATACTTTTCAGAAAAATAACACAATATGAGCGTACACCAATCATTGCAGCTCCAATCCTCTATGTCTTACTTTACTTCAGTCTACCTATTCAATCAATACCTTTATCAACTAAATAAATAAATAATCTATTCTCAGCCTTTTACCACAATCTATTGGTTGTCGCTCTTCGACATTTGATCATTTCTTTATCACATATAATACATACATTATACAGACAGACAAACAGACTGGCCAGCCCACATATACTTCTGCCAACGTTCTTCGTGGCTACTCTCACCCCTACTAATGACTCAGATCAGAGTGTAAGTTGTTCTCTTTAACAGATCTATCTGTTTGTTTCCTAAATATCCACTTAGATTCTAAAACAACTTCTTCTAGACGTCCCTGAATGTAGGATTTTGGGCTTATCTTCTGGATCACTCCTCGTCCATATATCTTCACTTGACGTTCCTCGTCCTCAACTCAAATACCCCACCAACCCTCCGTTACTTACTTTCTCCCCATTATCACTTTCCCCATTTAATACACAGTTATGTTTGCCACCTCTCTTGATCTACTCACCATTCGCTTTTCAGCTCCTGTCCCTCAGTAGAGGCACCCGTCCCACCTGCTTTGTAAGTCTTGCAAGATTATGTTGTGGCAGCTATCCACAGGAAGCCTCACGGTCCTCCAGCTAAATGGCGGAGGACATCCGATATTTCCGAGACCTTTAAAAGCTTACTGGGTTGATGAGTCTTGAACCATAATCTCTCTGCTACCAAGTGAACTCAGAGACCTAGGGCCCGTTAAGACAAGGTAGCAATACTTAGAGATAGATGGGATGCAGAAGTTACTCAAACATCAATAATCAGATCGACTCAGGAAGTTGGCAAAACTTGGTCTGTTTTATTTTCAATTGTCTAAAACAAGGAGTTACAACGGACATCAACGGATGTTCACTCGATTTCCCTCAGCGCATATCATAAATAATACAACTTTTATAGTAAAAACGTGTCATAAGTGACTTCATACTAAGTAGCAAACTACAAAAACCTATTTGGGGATGTGATAGGATTACAGGGAACATCTAAGTATACTTTCCATACTGATGGAGAAGTGATTGGGTCTCTACTGTCAGGTGGGCAACTAAACCCATCTCAGTGCACGTCATCTTTCGTGTCACACTAAAACTCAACACTCTATTGGTTATACAAAGTATAGTGCTCTTTGATACATGGCCCTCTACCATTGGTTGGGAACCCTTTTACCCTTCTGGAATATTCTGCACGCTAGCAGCACGCAGGCTACCATACTAGGTGCAGGGAGGGTTAGCGTTATCATGCCTTCCCACCAATTAGCCCAACATCTATCATCACTCTTGCAATCTGCAGTCAATTAAGGCTTTGAACTTGGCCTTGTAGAAGCTCTCTGAGCCTGAGAATAAAGGGAGTATCTTCTTTGTTTCGGTGTAGCTCAATCCAATGTCTATTTTGATGTGACCATGTGACTTGGAGACCGCATTTTCAAGCTTTTTACAGCATTTAATTATTTCAAATGATGAAATTTTGACGCCTTCAGTGTTTATCAATTCTACCTCAAGCAGAAGTTTGTTTCTTTCTCACGTTCAAGCCTTTCTTGTCTTTCTCAATTGGCTTTAGTTATTTTCCATTGTGCCACATTGAAAAACCCTTTCCAATCACAGGGTTTCAAGCCTTGCTTAAAGTGCAGTGTGGAATATCCAGGTTCTATACATTCCTGTGTATCATACATAGGTGCATCACTGCAACTATTCACTATGTAGCCAGCCTTTACATCACTTTGCCTACTTGCGTTACTGCAACTGTACAAGTGTAAACTGATTTGTATTTTCTTCAGCGTTTCTGTAGCATGAGCAGCTTCATCTCAAGCCGAAATGTTGCTCCCCTTTACCACCTTCTCGTCAGATCTTATAGAACGTATATGTTCTTTTGCCTTGTGCATCTTTTCTAGGTGTGTCAGCTCTGCTCCGCATGACGTCACCAGTCTTCTCTTTCACTCATTTTCACACTTCCTCCATTACTTTGTCCAACAGGCCATTACTTCTTCATGAATGCATATAGGGTTTTCTCAATGGATACCTTGTTTCCAGTATTTTCTGCGGTACAGGCATTCTCTACTGGTACTGCACGTGTCTCAATTTCTGTCTCCCAACATATAGGCAACATGGGGGTGGAGCTTTTGGTGGGGGTAATTGACTCCACCTCTTCAACATGTAATTAGTGATGTCATTACTGATGTGATCTGTGATGTCATCATTGTGGTCAGAGTCTGCGCAAAGGGGGGGCAAAGTTAAGGTGGCTTTAGCTGAATTTCCAGGGTTTTGTTGCATTAAGTTCTCTACTTAACGTACTTGCAACTTAGGTTTTTTTCGTTGAATTTCAAGGGTTTTGTTGCAATTTATTGCTCACCTTAACGTCCCTGCAACTAAAGATTTTTCCTTGAATGTCAAGGGTTTTGTTATTCTCTACATAATTAACATTAATAACACAGACAATTCCGCTAATCTAAACAATGTATTACGTCTAGAAAGTAAAATAAAAAGCAATTGTGCGATCACATTCCCCCCAAATAAACCTGTTGTTAGAAAAAATGTGTTTGCATATGTACTTAACCTTTTAAGTATTTACATGTATATGTACTGTTCATGAATAGTTATTAAAGTGTTACAGTAACTGTGTAGAAAGACTACACTCAATATATTTTAAAATAAATATTTACAAGACTACTGCCCATATACATGTATATATACATATTTTTTGTAATAGTTTTATAGCTGCGTTTACTAAGGATGCATGCACGGCTACATGCAGCAACGACCGGGGGGTTACCAGTGTGTGTGCGAAATGAACCAATAGACGTTGACATCCTTCAACATGAGCACGTACTTTGTGCCAAATTCATCAGACATTCATATCACGCGATTCGGCTCCATGCCTACACGTGACTTTTAATGCGCATCAACTAACGATCCAATCAAACATTGGGATGTATTCAAGCGAATATGCCCATGCCGTGTGGCGTGAGCTGCACGTGCAAAATGAGCCAATAGGCTTTCAAACTCCCTTGACGCATCTACCAATCTTCACGCACGATCCACTAACCAATGAAATCATGCGCTGCAGCTATGCGTCTACACGTGACTTTTATGCGCGTGAACAAATGAGCCAATCAAACGTTCCAATATATTGACGCAGCTACGCCCATGCCATTTGACAACATCCGCACATACGAGACTCTCCAATCAGACGCTACGGCAGTCTGTTGCCACAAATAATCACCACACCCACAAAAAAGATGTTCACATTTATCGTTGCTTTCTGTACTTGCTAGTGAAAGGGTTTCTCGGTAACTGCAAGCTCTTTTGCCACTTTAACTTTTAGATTCCTGATCCTTTTACCCACCATTCCCCTTATCCTATGTCCCTTCTTTTTTAATTTGTTTTTGCAGCATTGTCCTTTTCCTTCCTACTAAGACATTCCAACATTTCCACTCCACCAAACTCCAAAAACTATCCACAACATGCCTACCAGCCCCCCCTGCACTCCTCATAGTCCTCGTCCACTCCCCCAGTCTCCTACAATCCCCCACTCAATACATATAAAATGCCACCCCACCCAAAATTTTGGATAGCTGTGGCTACCACATGTCCACAAACACACACCATGTCATTTGCCCGAATATAGCCACAGCTGCAGAAGCAGTGGAGGGGTGTACATCTACCCATGAATAGCAATGCAGCTCGCTGGGCGGCTGCTGTATAGCCAAGACAATATAAACAGCACCATCAACCAATCAAAAAAGAGAACACACACACACACACTACATACATACATAACCTACTCATACAAACTACTAGAAAATCAAACTTGGAATCATTTTTCTGGAAACAGAGAAATGCTGCAGATATCATGGCTGGTTTGAAAACCATGTGGCTGATTGGAGAGAGTTGGCTGGTTTGGTTGCTGGCTTTTTGTGAGAAACTAAATTTGAACATGGACCTAGGTTTGAGAGATATTACAATTACATTTTTTGGATTGCGGGGAATGCATTGGTTCCATGTTTTTCCAAAATTGTTAAGTCTGAGAAGTAAAGGGTACTCAGACATCATTCTAATTCATTGTAGGGGCAATGATTTGGGGAATGTACGAGGGGTGTCCATTACTCTACTGATGAAACAAGACATGGGAAAACAAATGCCACTATTTCCTCACACCATCTTCATCTTTTCCAATCTCACTCAGGCGCAAACATGGAAATGGACCACCAGATTTAATGGTAAAATTGAGAAATCCCAGAGAAATGTTAATAAAGCAGTTTCAGCATTCATGGGATACCACAACCAATTATGGATTGCGAACAACAACATACAGTTCTACATGGCCAATTTCTGTAGACTTGACGGAGTACATTTAACAGATGAAGCAAATGCAGTGTTCCTTCAAAACATCAAAACAGTACTCCTAATGTGCTAAAGTTCTACTCAGTGTACCCCAAAACAGTCCTTTCAAGAACTGCTTATCATACATAAATACACAAATACAATAATTAACAACAACATTTTTTTTTGTTATAACCGCGGCTACAAAATGTCAGTTGACAAAGGACTGACTTCAAGTTTTATACTACAGTCCATCTTAAATGATCAATACAGAACAACACTACTCATGTACTTATGTAAAGTAACTGAAAAATAAGAAACCATAAAAAAATACATAACAGTAAACATTGCACACCCACACAACATAATACCATAAGTGAGAATACACAACCTAAAATTCATTGTATGGCGCATCTAAAACTAGACTACAATTGCTCCTTTTTATATTAATGTTGTTCAAAATTTTCTTCTATCATTCTCCAAAGTCTCACATGCTCAAAAGTCTGAAAACACACATCCCAAATAAAAAAGACGACCTAATACTTACCATGGCCAGTGATTTTTTTCAACCCATGACATCACTATACCTAAACAAAGAGCTTTCAAAAAAATATATAACACTGACACCCCAAACTACATAGCCGCGGATACCGAACTACACATACCCTCGGCTATCTGTTGTCCTTTATAGCCTTGGATAAAGCCACGAATATCGGCAAAATGGGCAGAAACAAAAGGCTTTCCTGTCCCCACACCTCACCAAGTACCCCCCTCATCTGTGCCATCTCCCCCCACTCCCCAGATGGCCTCCTCACCTCCCCTGCCCTCTCCCTTTCCCCCCACAACACACGCTGCTTCTGTGACGCAGTTTTCTATGAGCTGTCGCTATTCGCGGATATAGCTGAGGCTACAGAAAGCTTTGTGTTGCATACTCGGCCCCTGTACCCCCTCCAACTCCCATATGTCACTCAGTGCCCTCTGGTCATCCCCCCACATCTACCCTGACAGCTTTCGTATGTTTTCTGACCTGCAACTAGCTTTTGACTGCATTTTATTTGCTCAGATCCTTAGCTATAGACGCAAATATCTCTCTCACCGAGAGAAAAACAAGATAGCAGTTGTTTCATTTCTGAAAACCATGATCCTGCAATGCACCATGGGAGCTATAACTATAATTGTTGAGGAAGGGGGCACCCCTTTCTCCGTAACATTTTAAAATAAATACGGCAGAGAATAACTCCAACCAATTCATGGATTGTGAGTCAACGCTTCGTGCCCAAGTTGTTTCTGACCTGGTCCAAATTCATCCAGCGGTTTAGGCTGTGCGCTTTGGCAAATACGTACTGTTTTTGTCTAAGGCAAAATGAATGGAATTATGCCACACTTTTGGCATAGACACTATAATACATATTGTGTATACTGCTGCACTTGATCTTCTAAGCGCAGGATAGGTTATCGAACCCATGCTGCTTGGCTCTTGTTTTCCAAGAGGAGTGCCTTGCCCCTGAGCTCAGCACGTGTACAAATAGGTGTTATACTACTAAATGTAATAGTACTTCATTTATTTACCTCATAAGAATGAAGGGCTGATTCAACCCTGTCAGTATATGAACTTGTAAAGTGCAGGATGGCACATGTCAGAGGTGAGTTTTTAGTATGCTAAGGTATCCAATTGTGACAGAGTATGTTGTTTTATTAGTTGTGTAGTTAAAAAGAAACATTTATTATGCTATCTACCCACCGCCCACTCCTGCCCTACCACCCCCAGTCATTTTATATTAAATAAAACACTACTATTATCAGGTTTCAAGTGCTCACTGCTGGGATCTAAGAGTTTTCTGCAGGTCACAGGTGTGAATACTCACAAGGTCTACTCAAATGTTCATTCTTCTGAGGTCGACCGATGAGTATTGTTGAGTGGGTAGCAATTTTATATAAGAATGTTTTATGTAAAGTGCTTTGGCCTAAAAGCGCTATATACGAAATGGATTAGTATGGTGTGTGATTGCTAAATATTGGCATAAATAAATCCAAGCATAGGCTCTTTTCCTGGGGCATTTGAGGCTGCTCATCAGCCATGATAAAGACACAATGCATACAAGAAATGATGTTGTTAGGGAGAACTCCCAGGCAAGCAGGGTGGTTTGCTAGGAGTTCACAGACACCAAACTCATGGAAGGCCTAACTCCTTCCCAATCCCAAAAGGAACGCAAGTCCAGACAAGTAGCAAGTTTAACTGAGGATTATTACAGCCAACATACCAACAGGGATCAGATGCTCTGAGGCAAATCCAGGCACAACTCGAGGAACTCTGGCTCGCAGGCCAGTTTTGATAGCATATTACGTCACAAGTACGTCACACCCTGGGCCCTTCTCCAAAAACCTAACTTGGGTAACGAGTGGTAGTTCCCCTATAGTAGCCTCTATAGAGGTTAGTGGATTGGGTGTGGCTATGTCAGGTGTCAGGCCTAGACCTTCCCCGAAAACTGTTACATACTAATTGTTACATTATGCAGACCTAATGATTGGTCGGTGGCCCCAGTTACCCACCCCTAGAGTCATGAGTTGTGATTGGCTAAGCTGTGAGCCCTCAGGCCTGGGATAACATCAATTCCCAGCTCGGAATGTACCTGTTCACAGTGCTATGTGCAACTATGTGTCTGCGATGTGCAACTATGTGTCTGCAGTATAGCCGTGTGTAGACCATCATTGCCGTGAGAGTGCTCCTTTCCCATCGTACAACTCTGGCTTGGCTGTAACGACTTTGTTGCAAGTCACTGTCTTGGTGTGTGAAATGGGTGCACTTCCCAGCCACCAGTTCTTGGCTCACTCAGTATGTTCATGTCACTGTCCTCTAACTAATAGAACTGTACGCGTGTGTTCTTCGTGTATTTGGGTCTGTGGGTGTCCCAAATGTGCTGATGGCATGTGTGCTTCATGTCTGCCGTGGCTATATTGTGTGGTCTCTAACGACTTGAGGCATGGCTTCTTGGCGCTTAAGTCGATTCTGTCCATATAACTGTCTCTGGTTCCGTCTTGCACGTCTTCATCCACTTTGGGTAATGTTTGTACTGCTCCTCGGTTGTAGGGTCGGCTGAGGGGGTATTTCTCTTGGTACTTGTCCATCATGGGCACAGTGGAGATTGGTGCGAGCTTGTACGATCGGTGGCCATATTGTCTTTGGTTCTTCTTCCGGTTGGAGTGTCTTCTGGGATTGGGGCATAGTTCAACCTCCCCTCTTCAGTCCCCTCTTTGGTCAACTTGTCGACCACACCACCACAATCTCTTCCATAGTCTACCAACCACCACACCTTTGTTTTCCCTGCAAGATGTCCATAGTATTTGACATGCTCTTCAAATGACCAGTACATGTAGACGCACCCACCTTCGGGTTTGCACCATACCCACTTCCCTGCGTACTTCTTTGGGTTGCCTGGGTTTTCTATCTTCATTTCAAGCGGAAATAGGTCAGATTCTGCTATCTTTTGTCTTAGTCTTTATCTTTCCTTCACAATATCATCCATTGCTTGTCCAGTCTCCATTTCCATTAGTACTTGCATCCCTATCACCTCCTCTGCCACCTTCTTGCATCTGCCAATACATATCTTGATGCCACATAGAGATGCTGCTCCTAGTGCTAGAGCTCCAACAATCACATTTAGTCCATCAGCCAGGATGGCATCCATCTGTTTAGATCATGATCAGGCTGAGGTGTCATTGTGCCTGCATCTGTGCCTGTCAGCCGTGGGAGCTTGGATGCAACACAATTGGCTGAGGCTTAATGGAGACAAGATGGAGGTGCTGGTGGTGGCCCCCCCCCCTGATCCTGCACTTTGGGTTTCTTACTTCTGGCTGTCTTCTCTTGGCCCTCTTCCGATCCCGGTTGCTAAGGTGAAGAATCTGGGTGTGATTATCTCCGCTTCCCTTTCTATGGCGGTACAAGTCTCGGCAGTCTGCCAAGCAGGCCATTTTCATCTTAAAATACAAAAAAAAGGTGCTTCCTTTGGTACCTCTTCACCTACAACCTCCAGTGGTAGCAGCCCTGGTACTGAGCTGCTTGGACTACTGCGATTCATTATACTTGGCCCAGCTTAACGGCCTAGTCCAGACTCTTCAATGCCTACAAAACATGGCTGCCTGCGTGACCACAGGATCCCGGTAGGGGGCTCACATTTCGTCGGTTATGCACTCTCTGCATTGGTTGCCAGTCACCCAATGTATTGGTTTCAATGCCCTTTGCCTGGTGCATCGTGCCTTGCACAATCAAGGTGCTAAATACCTGCGCGCTAAATGTACTCATTATCTTCCCGTACGGTCACTCCGATGTTCCTTCATTTCGCCTCTCCCGCCTTGGAGGTTGGACTTTTTTGGTTGCTTCAGCTCAACTATGGGACAACCTTCCTCTGACCTTGAAAAACTTGTCAAACCACTTGGCTTTCAGGAAACCTTTAAAAACCTATCTGTTTTAGCTGATTCCTGATGGCATATGGATTACTGTTCGCTCTCTCTCCAGCGCCATGATAACCTCGGGTGAACGAGCACTTAACAAGTTTCTATACCATAACATAACATATGTCTGCTTATACTTGCCGATCAAATATCCTGCAGTGGATGGTGGACTCAAAGAACGATCTAGAGTCTCTTGCTCTGCTCAACAAGCACCCTGTGTCCCCCTGCTTAAAGCCCCATCCAACCCCCTTCCCACCAGATTTAACCCCTTACCCCACTCCCAAATATATATATTTTCTTTAAATTCAGTATTTTTCGTTACTTCTGATTTTTTATAATTACATTCTTTATTTTTTATTAGGGACAATCACTGCATACCGTAGCACAGTCTACTTGAAAGCACCGGTAGGCCTTATCTTGACAGTTGTTGCAGTTTACAATTAAATTTACGTACAACCATACCCTTGCAATATCCAATGGCACCCAGAAAATATCTCATATGACTGAATGGTTTCGTTATCTTTAAAATGGCCTCCATCCTTGACTCAGTAATACTTCTACAGCGTGCATTTATGTTGTGGCCTAAATTACGCACTTTTTCTGTGCACAAATGTAATTTTTGCTTGGAAACTTTATGTCCTTTCTTGGCTGGGGCATTCAATATCGCTAGTGTATCTTGTTTGCTTGTCTCATATGAGGGTGACATGATTAATCAATCATCTACATATTGTACAAGCATTGAGCTCCCCAGAATGCAACACCATCCACATCCTTTTTCACGACCTGTCTAAAGACGGTTGGGCTTTCACTATACCCTTGTTGTGAACAGGTCCACGTTAATTGCGGCTCTCAGTGGGGAAAGTGAACAGATATTTGGACTATTGGGCTGAATTTGGACTAAGAAGAAGGCTGAAGTACAGTATGGTCACTGCATTAGAGGACAACCAGAAAGGGTAGTAATACTACTTCATTTACTGCCCTTAAGTCTTGGACAGATCTATAAACATCTTAGCTTGTTTTCTTTATGTGCAAAATTGTGGTGCTACACGGGTTGGTGGTGGGCAACAATATTCCCTGATCACAAAAGGAATTTGAGTAACAAGCTACCCCCTGTTTGTTAGCTATGCAACCTTTGGACGTAAAGCAGCCAAAATTCAATAACTGCACATGATTCTACAACTCTTATGTGAACACATTAAAACCACACTTTAGTCATTTAACAAAATAAATATATACACACAGTATGCCAACTTATCTAATAAATGACTCACAAGACATACACATCCAACCTATTAAAGTGCTGTCATGCAATACAGGTTTTGTTTTAAAGTGCCATTCATGTAATAAAATAAATATTTTTACATTTGAGCGATTTTTATACTTGCTACACCACAGTAACACAGGTATTGTGGTAATCTTTTCAACAGCATTACATTTTATTTTTTGAATTTTCAAATGAGGTATATACAAACCCCACTGACTTTGTTGTTTGATCACTGGACAGATGCTGTGCTTCATTGGCAAGTTCTCACTTTTTTTCAAAACTGGAAATATGCCCCCAAAACTTCCCTCAGCATTGATATTTCTAAATATCCTGTTCTCTTTATATTTTCTAACAAAAGGATGTATTTTTCATAAATGTCGACACACAGAGTTTCGGCCTTTTTCTTGAAATCCGGCCATCCCATTGCAATCTCTCTGTTCCTTCACATCTAGGCCTTCGTCAGGACAGAAAGTATTGAGTGTAATGTGAGAGCCAATCTCTTCTTTCGCCCTTCTAGCTGATGTTAATTCTACAATAAAAACACACACACACAATGATTTGGAGAGCCCTCCGTCAGCTCCCCCACTTGCCTTCAATTTTGTTTGTTAAGGTTCTACTGGCCTCTTTGTATTATTTCTTAGGAGAGCATATTGTATTTCTTAATGCCATGTCTTTTCATCATGTTGGCATCTAGAAAAATCAAATGCATCCTTCCAGGATATTCGTTTGTTTAAAGACTATACATTATTTTTAATGTATTTTTCATTCTGATCCCTAAGGGCAATAAAGTAAATACTGACTGATTTAAATGCAACACGAGGAAGTCTCCTCAATCTTCACAAATTTAAGAACCTGTGGCACCTGTTGGCAAATAACCATAATCATGGGCCACCCTCTGTTTATGTAAAAATCCCAAGCATGTCAGAAATCTCTTTAATTCTAATTATTACAGGCCACTCATTATGGGCAGACATTTTGTTAGTGGTTTTTCACTAAAATTCACATAAACTCTGTCCGTTGAACATTCATTCCCACTCATAGTGACAGAGACCATTGTCTTTTTCTTAGCACTGTTTCCCTTAATTCATGTGCATTATAAGTCAAGGTCTATTCCAAACTATATTCCACTACACAATAGGTGCTATTTACCAAACACATATTACTTTAATTTATCAGGGGGGTGTTATACTTCCATAAGCACAGCTAATGTAATTTTTGCTTAAATGACATCTCATTATGTTGGTATTTTCACAGATTTTGTTACCTCTCCCATTGTTACAAGGGCGCCATGCCAGTGGCACACAAATTAGTCCTTTATTCACATTTCTTAAAACGCCTTGACTCTCCGCTCTTTAATTATGTATTCTTTCTCTATGTGTAACAATACAGGGCCATTCAGAATTCCAACATCTGAAAAGTAGAAGATTCAGCAATGCACTGAACAACTTATTTAGGTCTCTCCCTCAGTTAGGAGTTTTTCAGAACAAACCAACATCACTGTTAGAGCGGCGCAATCTTTTTACATCCTTGTTTGTCTGTCTCCCAAAAAAGGGGCGGGGGGCTATTACTGCTTCTCTTTCAGCAACACCTGAGTACTTACAAAAATAAAGCCCATTCGATACTGGCATTTAAACCTGATCTGACCTTTTTTAAACTCTGTATCCACTTTTGTTCAAAGTTCTCACAGTGCTAGATCATTGCTAGACCAAAATATGTCAGTGTATTTATGTTGTTCCTTTGGAACATTTCACAAAGGAAAAACATAAACACACAGACATATTTTGGTTTGTGATACAGACTGTCAAGCCACTCCCACATGGAGGGGATAGAGATTTGGCATTGTGAAAACTTGAACGGGGTGAGCCTGCTATCCATTACCCTTCCTAGGGGTATTGCCAAGCAGGATCTCACCAGGGGTGACACCCCTCTGAAAATGAGGAAGGCCCTTATGCAACTCCGAGCCTACCTGACTAACAATCTCCACCCATATCCATAGGTTATATTGGAACCAAATGCAGGGGAAACACTCAGGGGCCCTTTAGAGGGGTGGCTAGAATAAATAGTGACCTGTGTATGACACCGCTGCCGTACCAGGCTTCCAAACCAATGGAATCTTCCCTCTTCCTGGAGTGCCACTTTAAGAACGTGCCAGAAGATCACAGAGAGAGATATACAGGAGAGAGAAGGGAACTGGCAATTACATAAAACATAAATACCGACCAAGTCCAACCAATCTCAGAGAGGGGAAAGAGGAGAAGGAACTGGCAAAGGAAGGTTTGAAAGATAATTTTCTTTGGAACAAACTGTTCCATTTTGTGTATGTTTGGAGAAAACAGACACTACACAACCCTTTGGGGGAAACAACAGTGAATCAGCCATCTCCCTGGGTGGAGTAACAATCATCTAAGCACTATCTTGGAGTTCTTTCATTCTTTTGTTCTAGAGAAGAAGGTTAGTGTTGGGTTAAACAAGGTTTTTAGTCTGAGAAATGACTGGGACGTCCTGATGAGCACCAGTTTATTGCTTTCTCTAATTTAGGGAAGCCATCTTAGATGTAGGAACTATAATAGCATTTAAGGGGATCGGGGACACCCCCGTAATCCCCATCCCCCTTAAATGGTGTAATGGGTTACACCTTTACCAGATCAAACCACAGCATTTTTGCCGCGATTTTTTGTAAAGGTGACATTTTTGCCACGATTTTATTACAGCATACCCTACTGGAGCAGTGAAGCCAACAACCAAACTCAATCTACCCGCCGTGTCCCAACCTTCTCACTAACACTTTCATTCATCTGTTCGATCTGTAACACAGCCATCACTTAATTTTCATATTAATTGGGGATGCCTAGGTACACTTCATCTGGGGTACAATGAATATTGTATCATAATGTACATCATACGTCACGTCCTTATACGTTTATTGGGAACAAAAGGTTAAAAAAGAGGCACGCTCTGCTTAGATCAGGGATGTCATCAATGGCTCAGTTACTGGATGAATCACTGTTCACCCAGGATAGCAGGACATATGTAAAGTCTTTTATTTTTATAGGTGATCGATTCACCCCTGTATCTATTAAACATGGCACGGTCTATATGTTGATTCTACAGTTTACCAAAGGACATTCTTGGTCTATCAATATCAATGCGTGCAGTTTCTGCTTGCCAATCTCTATAAATTGACCTGTTGTTTCTTCCGTGTTAGAAGAGGCTCTGCGTTCAGATTGTGAAAATGAGGAGCGGAGGGCAACACTGCCTTTCCCCCTGTGGCTTGAAGCAGAGGACGGTTGGGGCAAGCAGGCGTAAAGTGCCCCTCCTGCTTGCAATAGTGACCCTCAATGCTACTGGCCACAAGATCGTGCCTATCACTCTGCAGGCATAGCGTACCATCTCATTGCCCTCTACATCTTTCAGGGATCGTGCAGTTCCTCTTCTGGATACAAGCCAAGCACCTCCTGCATTTACAAATACTGGCCACTCCTGCACCGGGAACTGTTGTTATTGCTATCAATGTTGCACCTGTAGTGCCATCAACTTGAATTCACTAATAATGTATCTGCTATTGGCAAGAAACACAATGATTCACAACAGAAACGAGTTGTGATAGAGACATTGTTTGCTACCCAAAATAAATAGTTTCCAATTGTTATTATACCTTAGGCAATAGTACCTGAATACATGCACCTGTTATAGTTTCCTGTGCCATTTCAGTCAGCCTATTAATTCCTTCATGGTACATAAAACCAACCATCAGGCAATTCATTTTCTTCTATGGACAATTTGAAATGTTACCCCAAACTGCCATTCAAAGACATGTTCCTACAATCTTTTGCACAAAATAATCTGTGATCTGCACCAGTTCCGCATCAGATTCTACATACACCATGGGACAGCCATTCCCTGGAGTCAAACTCTGATGCACTTCTGTGGGACTAATCACTCTCATGAGATGATAAATATCGTCCCGTGAAGGATTGTAGCATTGTAACACTGTGATGAATTTCCATCTGGCAAGGGTGCAAAAGCCCTGGCTTTTTTGATTTTAATTAAGTAATAAAATGATGCGTGTAATTCCAACTCTGAAAGGGAAATCTGCTAATCGGATTCGCCTCTAATAAACTCGAAGCCAGAAGTTTAGTGTGTAATTGTGCCCTGCTGCCTCAGTATCCTGATTTGAGGCACCTGCTCTACCAGTGGCACAGAGCAGGTTCAGAGGTCACACGTGCCCTTGTGACAGCTGCAGTGAACCCAAGTCTCTGCAGTCGAGGGGTTTCATTTAACTTATGCACCTCTGTTCCAAAAACTGCATAACTCTTGAGATCCCGTCCTGGTGGTATGGTAACCTGTAAATATAAGCCATACCTGAGTTAGGGTATGGTGGCCAGCATCTCTCATAGTTATTCCAGCCACATTAAATTGGTATCACACATCTGACAGGACTGTAGTCTTGGGGGATTGCTTTTCTTTATTCCTTTGTAAGGGCAGGTAACACCCTTTCCCCCAGGACAGCCACTCCACAGGATTTTGGCCTGGGAACAGAAACCAAGAGGTACACCCATTCACAAAGAGTCAGGCCTCACACCAGGGGGCTGCGTTTCTAAAGACCTTTGTTCTTAGAGAGAAGTGAAGGGGCGGAGTTAGATTAATCAAGGGAACTCTGTTCAAGGGATGGAGGTTTCTACCATTTTGAATCTCTATGCCTCTCCTTCTCTTTCCTGTCCCCTTTGCTTCCTCTGGTGTGACATCAGAGGGGCAAAGTCCACTCATTTCAAGGGCAGGGATTGGCCCCCTAAAGCAGGCTAGCTTTAGTGCAATCACCTGGGGACCTTTTCCTATGAGAGAAGGGTTCTCCCACCACTTTTTGAATTATCTTGAAGCATCTTATGATCATCACTTGAGAAGATTTTGTTGGACCCTGCCGAGGGAGCAGTCCTTTCTAAAGTATTGTGAGGTGAAGGCAGGTGTTCCAAAAGCAGACGCAAGCTCTGTCCACTAACCATCCACCAGGGACTATTAGGGGTGAACACTGCTGCTCAACCATATGCCTGCCTCTTTGCCAGCCACCATATTGCCTAGACCTCACTTTGTTGTAGGGTCTCTGAAGGTGTGTACCAGCCTCCCTCATGTTTGGGAGCCCAAGAAAAGGACTGGCATTGGCCCTTGAGTCCCTC
The DNA here is from genome assembly GCF_040938575.1 of Ambystoma mexicanum. Classification (NCBI taxonomy): domain Eukaryota; kingdom Metazoa; phylum Chordata; class Amphibia; order Caudata; family Ambystomatidae; genus Ambystoma; species Ambystoma mexicanum. Next base: position 94,351,730 of record NC_090929.1, on the reverse strand, counting down.
GAGTGGGACTTACTGCACTTGGAAGCCAGAACAGCCAAGACCCCTGTTGTCAACGATGACCCGCTCCGAGCCGTGACTCAGGCACACTCGACACCAAACAATCTAGCAGGGCCCTTTGATGCTGCTCTTTGATGTCCATTATTATCTTAACCACTTTCTGCTGTTTGACTTTGTTCGGCCCTGCAACGTGCCAGAAAACGTGCATCAATGCCCCGGCTCGAACCACAAAGTACCGATGCATTGCCTTGCTCCAGCCACCAACCAAAACACCAGTTTGTTCATCCACGCTCCTGTAAGTCAAACGACCCAACCCTGGTTTTCCACGAACCACAACCTCTGAGTCTCTGCATAGAATCGACTCACCTGCACATCCTGGCACCAGCTCACTGCCGACTTAATCTGTGGACTGCCCAATCTGCACAGCATGAGTAGACGATTCGAGAACACAGCCACTTTCCTTTTGACCCCGACTCGACACCAACTTGCCAATGGGTCATCATGACTGCTGCATCCTCAACCCAAGCCAACAGCATGATTAGCGCTGACAAGTCTGGCTCGATGCCATTGAACCGCCAAGACATTAGCAAAGGTACTCCTGACCTACATATGCCATCCTAGTCCATCTTTGGGCCCTAGGGCCTGGATAGATCATTTGAATCCCCTTTTGCAACTCGAAGAAACATCCTTTTCAACATTGGGGTATTTTGATTGCCTTTCTCCCCTTGTCTCATTACTCAGAATGCTGCATCTGTTCTATCTTTGCTATGTTTTTTCTACAGGGGTCGAATTTTACAATGTTTTCTAATAAGTATTGGTCATGGTGTGTCTGAATGAAGTATATATTTGTATAGAACCTTGATTGGACATTCCTTTATTTTGGAATGTTATACTTTGCTGTTTGGGTTGCTACTGAACCACATTCACACCCCTCTTAAGAGTATATCGTTCCCTCAGACCACCTTCCCAGAAAAGGCAAAGGAGGTATATCTCTTGACTGGGCCTGTTTTACCTTTATGAATGGTTCTTGGTTTGTAGAAGTGTGAGGGCTGAGTGGGCGTTTTAGCCTCTACACAGCCTTGTACTCCTGCAGGGCAGAAGCACATTTGTCACAAATAAAGTATGCAATTCCTCAATACAATTCTTAGATTCTTACCTGATTTTCTGAAACTCTTTACAAAAATGCCTGAAATCCTTGGGTGTTCATGGGGCATGCCCCTTTAGCAGGCGAGCAGCGTCATCAGCACCCACTCCTGGTCACTCTGCCAGTAGGGCTGCAGTTTCTCAACTGTCTGGGAGGGGCTTATGGTAGACGCGCTTTTTGCTTGCCCTTATGGAGCTTACGCTTGGGATCACATGCTTGCTCGTACTGTGCTTCAGGGCTGTATTCGTGGGAATTGTGCTTGCGCCACTCGTACTGGTCGTGCTGGTTGCGCTTGTGCCGTGCAATCATGGTCCTGTACTTTCTTAACTCTTGGCAATATCTTCGACCGCTCCTTCCTCCGCTTCTTCCGTGTCCAGACCCCTGTCCAGATCCGGTAGACATGAAGCCCATGGATGCTTGATGCGTCACCAGGCGCTCATCTTGGGGGGAATCGTGCAAATAGGCAGTGTGGCTTGCTTCTCGAGCCGCACAGGTGGAGAGAGTGCAGGGGTGCCATTAGTAACTATTTAGGCCTATTGGTGATGGGGGAAACATGAATGGATGAATCAGCAATCACTTACAGAGACCAAGGGTCTCGCATTGGGACAAAAGGTGCATCGTGTGTCCGCTGATATTAGAAACATTTTGAAGGCAAGTACTATAGCATGACCAGTACACACAGTGGTCAAGTCCTAAAAATTAAAGTGGGGGGACTCATCAACAAACGAAATGGGATGTGACGTTGCCAGAAATTAGCATATCAAGGCAAAATATGCACATTGCATTAAATTAGCTTTGCATAACAACCTAAATTGAACAGGACGAATGGCATTTGCCTTTCATAAAATCAATACACACACAAAACCAAGAGAGTATATTGTCTTGTAATGGTGTTTTTGAAAACTTTAAAAGGTGTGCATGTTTTAAACTCCAAAAACCATTACACATGTTTTCCCTGGGACTTGCAGTACCGAAAAGGGACATTTCACCTTTAGGTGTTAGTTATTTTTCATCAGGTTATATAGTGTAGTGGTACATTGTCTGGCCTACAAATCTGCCGACTGCTGTTTGATCCCAGAGGTTGGCTTTAATTCATAAATTCAAAGAGGACATTCAATGTTTCTCATTTTAGCTGGGAGGACTGAGTCCACCCTCTGAATAAAGTGGGTGGACTCCGTCCCCCCACGTGCACCCTCGACTTGAGCCCTGAGTACACACCAGTAACCCCAGATTTGCTCTGAAAAGGCCCATGCTTCAATGCTTTTTCTCCAAACCTTGGGACAGGGGGCATGATGGGGAAAACAGGGCCTGTCCCCACAAAATGGGTACATTCTAGTCCCCATACTGCCATGGTATATCCAATTAGGCAGAGTGCAATTAATGCCAAATTGTAGATCCTCAGCAATACAATACCTTCTCTAAGAGATGATCTCGTCTCACTCTGAGCCTTGAGACGCGAGGGAAAGACGCACCAAGTCTCGGGAGGATAGCTGAGGGGCAAGGCGCTCATCTCGGAAGCAAGAGGACGCAGAGCAACACAGGTTCGATCCCCAGGTCCACGCTTAGAAACCTCTGGGTATTAAGCGCGTTATAAATAACCAATTATAATTACAAGCCCATACGGTAAGAGATTCCGACACTCGTAAATGACATCTTCATTGACATTGCTACTCTGCCAAGTAGTAAACTTTGCCAAAATTGATATCTTGTATTATCACTGCATTACATTTGGGGCCATTATTTGTCTGGTAACAGCTCACAGAGGTAAATACAGTGCAGGCAAAAAACGCTGAGACATCCACCCCAGGTCCAAGAAATATTTTCCATTATTTCCTGCAGTGATATCACTTCCAGTGTTGGTGAAAATAGTGAAAGTCATATATTATGCACATTTGTGAGACAGTTTAAGTTCCATGTAGAAATAAAACATATATGCACATCCACTTGAATATTTCCTGAATGACACGATCAACTCTCGAAACATTGCAGCAATTATTTAGATATGACAGTTTGTGAGCGCTCATTAAAAGTATTGTGGTGTGGGTAAGAATTGTGGTAATGAAGTGGTAATTGCATTACTGCACTGCCATCCTACCAGTTTGGTGGTAAGGTGGAGGATTTACCGCCAGCAAAACTCCTACACCTTACAACCAAAAATTGGCACAATCGGCAGAATTACCATCAGCGGTAATTTCGATGGAATCCTGTGGGCTCCAAAAATGGGGATTAACACTGCCCTACCACCACTTGTAATCCCCCAGTAAATCTGCTGGACCAAGTGACTCTAATGGTAATCGATGTTGGCTGTAATTCAGTGTATTTACCGCCAAATGTACTATAAAACTCGTAAAAATTGTATTTCTCACTTTTCGGAATTTGTTTTAGCTGATTGTATGAGCACCTTTTTCTACTGCAAAACTATAGATTGTACATTTGAGTTTGGTATGTAGAAGGGTGGTGGGGGATAAAGAGAGCTGGCACAGTGGCCGCCCTCTTCTTTTTAATGGAAAAAAAGTGATACAATCAACAAAATAAATTAAGCACAGTTGTAATTGGCAAAAAATACTAGAGGAATATTCATTGATGCCAATATTTATGTCTAGCTCAGAACAGGCTCTAATTTGTGATGTTAGAACCTTTATTTCAAGACATCCTATGAAACTGTAATGGGATTTCCTAAGCTTGATTTAATGACCACTTGTTTTTTTTTTATTATTTAGTTTATTGAAATGTACATATAACCAAGTAGAACATCAGATTTATCAACGTTAGAACTATAGAATTCATCACAATTAATCTCATCAAGTACCACTACCCTATACCTTAACAGAAAGCAATAGAAATTAATCAAAAAGCAGTGTTATAAGTCATCCAAAAATCTACCACACATTTGATCAAACTAATTCATTGTTTTGTTCCTGCGAAGAACAATCTTCTCAATTCTGGAAACCTTCCTTAAGTCCCCCACCCACTCTGAAAAGGTCGGTCTCTCATCACATTTCCATTTCCTCAAAATGATTTTTTTGCCGAACTTGCAGCCCTGAAAAACCAGCATTTCTGTGGGTAAGTGAGTCCTTCCACCCTATCATCCTCACCTAAGATGACGGTATTGTAATCAAAATCTTCCTGCAACAATAGGACCCCATTCATCCTCTCAGTGACTTCCCTCCAAAATGTCCTCAGTTCGTAGCAATTGAACACAGATCATGTGTTCAAAAGAGCCAACTGCATGTTTACACCTCCAACAAGCCTCTGAATCAATCATTCCTCTCGCATGTAGTCTTTGGAGAGTCCAAAACACCCTATTTAGAATTTTGATTTGTCGGCTTTGCTCTCCCAGATTAATAGAAGTCAGAGCCACATTTTTACAGATATACCGACATCTGTCCTCAGACATATCTGAGCCAATTATCTCAGACCACTTTGACAACAATCCTTCTGCCGGTGCAGCATGACGTAGGCCCAGATTTTTGTACACCTTTGACGCCATACCACCTCCTGCCTTATATTCAGACAACCAAATCTGCCATCCATTGCCATCAACTGCACCTTCATTCCGCAGTATTTTCCTCAATTTCCTATATTCTCCCATCGTGCAGTCTCTAAGATCTTTCACTCGTGCAAGTCTTTTATAACTGATCCATTTGCCATCTTCAATCAAATCGCTCAGCCTCATTACTCCACTCAGGAACCAGTTCAACTAAAGTAACGGTCTCCCATTCAACAATATCCCTGGATTCAGCTAGATTGGGATAAAATCATTATCACAAACCTTGCGTTTACTCTTCTTCCAAAGCTCCTTCCAACATGTTCGTAGAAATGTTGTTGGCGGAAATGACTGATATCCAGATCCATCCACCGTGTACAGCATAGCGCTAGGTGGCAACGGAGATGAACGGCTTGACTCCGCCAGCGTCCAGACATCATTTGAATTTTCAACAAATGGAACAAGATGTCTGGCACCAAAAGCCAAATGGTAATTTTCAAAATCTGGAACCCCTAAACCTCCACAGTCCTGGGGCAACTGCAATTTCCACAATTTAAGGCGCGGCTGTTTATTCTCCCAAAGAAAGGACTGGATTAGACTCTCAATTTTCTTCAAAAAGCTCTTTTTAATGTTCAATGGGAGCATACTAAGCACATAATTGACACGCGGTGTTGTTGTCATTTTGATTGCATGTACTCTCCCCCATAGACTCAACTTAAGCTCACTCCATCTCTTCAAATCAAACTCCAAGGATTGAACCACATTAGTAAGGTTGACATCCATAATTTTTGAGACATCACTGGTCAACCAAATCCCAAGATATCTCATCTTGTTCGGACACCAATTGAAGGCAAAGTTCCTAATTTTCAAAATAGTGCATGAATTTGACGCTGGTAGTGCTTCCGATTTGGACCAATTGATTTTGTATCCAGATATTCTGTGAAATACACCAATCAACTCAATCAGCACAGGAATGGAGTTCTCAACATTCTGCACTACCAGTAACATATCATCGAAAATAGCCAAACCTTTTGATTGGCTTCACCATAATGAATACCTTCAATTCTCACCTCTTCTCTTATCCTCACAGCTGGTAGTTCCATAGCAATTACAAAGAGGATGGATGACAATGGACAACCCTGTCTCGTGCCTCTTTCAAGTTCAAAAATGTCAGAGTTCATGCCATTAGTCCGAACACATGCAGTAGGGCGTGAGTAAAGTAGCCTTATCCATCCGATCATGTTTCCCCCAAATCCGAATCCCTCCAAGGCACTGAAAAGATATTTCCACTCGATACGATCGAATGCTTTTTCCGCGTCCAATGATAACATCCCCACATCATTCTGATGTTCCCTGCTTTCAAATAGAGTCAGAAAAAGTCTTCTCATATTATCTGATGCATGTCTTCCTTTCACGAAACCTGACTGACCTTGATCTATGATATCCATTAGAGACGTCTCAATCCTCAAGGCCAATGCTTTGGCTGAAATTTTGTTGTCAATATTCAGAAAACCTATTGGACGATAACTGCCTGATTTAACTGGTGGTTTCCCATCCTTCAGAAAAACAGAGATCAATGTGTGCCTTGTTGAAACTGGAAGACAACCATCCCTTAGAGATAGATGCAACATTTCCAACATAAGTTCAAAAACCTAATTTGGAAATATTTTGTAAAGTTCCGCTGGCAGTCCATCTGGACCTGGACATTTCCCAGAGTTCAATGCACAAGCCGCCATCCTGAGATCCTCCACACTTAACTCTCTTTCCATGCATTCCAAAGATTCTGAACTTATTTTCTTCAAATGACAGTCATCAATGAATTGACATATCTCACTCGCAGATAAGTTGACTTCTGAAGAATATAGGGTTTTGTAATATGACTGAAACGTTGCATTAATTTCCATAGGATAAAAAGTCACCACTCCATCTGGTTTCTCTATTGCATTAACAGTTCTTTCGTTATCCATGACTCTCAAACGATGAGCAAGAAGCCGATCACATTTTTCTCCCTTTTCATAGTAATTACTCTTGGTTCGAAAAAGTAACCACTCAGCCTTCGTAGAATACATATCCTCCAATTTTTCTTTTTTCAGTCTCAAATCTCTCAAAGTATCACTTGAAAAGCTTTGCATATTACCCTTTTCAAGACCCTGCATTTCTTCATTGAGCTTTTTCACTTCAGCATCCCTCAATTTCTTTTTCTTGCTTGACAATCCAATCAGCATACCTCTCATGTATGTCTTGAAGGGTTCCCACACAAACGCCACTCTGACTTCTCCAGTCCAATTTTCTGCTACAAAGAATTTTGCCTCTATTTTATCCACAATATCCACAATTTCATCGTCCTCCACCAAAGTGGCGCATGCGGCTGGCGCACAGTGTGCGCGTGTGACCTTCTGCGCCAGCCGCGTGCGCTAAAATCCATTTCCGCGCAAAGGGTATTCATGGATTTTAACATCCAAAACCAGCCGTGGCGCAGAGTGGCGCAGCGACCCTGCAGCAGCGCCAGTTACACCCCAACCCCTCCCCGTGCGCCATGTACAGCGCACAAATCCCGTACATGGCGCACAGGCTCACAACCTCGAAAACGCCTGTAAAACTTGCAGCACACCCCTCCGAATACACGTACCCCGCTGCGTGGGTAGTCTCACACGCGATTGGGCCTGAGCGAGCGGGGTACGTGGATTACTGGGGTGCACGGGAAGTTTCACACGCGATTGGGCCTGTGCGAGCGGGGTACATGGATTACTGGGGTGCATGGGAAGTTTCACACGCGATTGGGCCTGTGCGAGTGGGGTACGTGGATTACTGGGGTGCGCAGGAAGTTTCACACGTGATTGGCCCTGTGCGCGCGGGGTACGTGGATTTGGGGGTGCGCAGGAAGTTTCACAAGCGGCAGGCCCTGTGCATGCATGCTACGTGGATAACTGAGGTGCGCGGGAAGTTTCACACGCGGCAGGCCCTGTGCATGCGGGCTATGTGGATTACTGGGGCACGCGATTGGGCCTGTGCGAGCAGGGTACGTGGATTACTAGGGTGTATGGGAAGTTTCACACACGATTGGCCCTGTGCGTGCGGGGTACATGGATTTGGGGGGTGTGCGGGAAGATTCACACGTGGCAGGCCCTGTGCATGCGACGTTGATAACTGGGGTGCGCGGGAAGTTTCACACGCAGCAGGCTCTATGCATGCGGGCTACGTGGATTACTGGGGTGCGCAGGAAGTTTCACACGCGATTGGGGTTGTGCGAGTGGGGTACGTGGATTGCTGGGGTGCATGGGAAGTTCCACACGCGATTGGGCCTGTGCGAGCGGGGTACGTGGACAACTGGGGTGCGCGGGAAGATTCACACGCGATTGGCCCTGTGCGTGCGGGGTACATGGATAACTGGAGTGCGCGGGAAGTTTCACACGTGGCAGGCCCTGTGCGTGCGGGCTATGTGGATTACTAGGGTGCGCGGGAAGTTTCACACGCGATTGGGCCTGTTCAAGCGGGGTACGTGGATTACTGGGGTGCGTGGGACGTTTCACACGTGGCAGGCCCTGTGCATGCGGGCTACGTGGATTACTGGGGTGCGCAGGAAGTTTCACACGCGGCAGGCCCTGTGCATGCGGGCTACGTGGATTACTGGGGTGTGCGAGAAGTTTCACACGCGATTGGCCCTGTGCGAGCGGGGTACGTGTATAACGCGGGACGGGGTAAGTTCCACACATGCTTTCGCTGTCAGAGCGGGGTACGTGTATCCCGGGGGGTGTGCAGGGAGTCCCACATGTCAATTGGCAGTGTGGGTTCTCACAGGTGTGCCCTCTACCCCCTCCACGGACCCTGCAGGCAACCCACACCACAGGGGACTACCCAGCACCCCTGTGATGTCCCGCAGGCAGTCCATACACCATGGGCATGTCCCCAGCCAGGCCACGTCACCTTGCACTAGTGATCACCAACTCATGTCCCCCAGCACCCCCAGCCCCCAGCACTGAGGGGCACCTGCCAGCAGTACCCCACTCATGCCCCACTCATGTCCCCCTGCACCCCCACCCCCCAGCAGTGAGGGGCACCTGCCAGCAGGCCCCCACTCATGTCCCCCTGCACCCCAACCCCCCAGCAGTGAGGGGCACCTGCCAGCAGGCCCCCACTCATGTCCCCCTGTGCCCCCACCCCCCAGCAGTGAGGGGCACCTGCCAGCAGGCCCCCACTCATGTCCACCTGCACCCCCACCCCCCAGCAGTGAGGGTCACCTGCCAGCAGGCCCCCACTCATGTCCCACACATGTCCCCCTGCACCCCCACCCCCCAGCAGTGAGGGGCACCTGCCAGCAGGCCCCCACTCATGTCCCACTCATGTCCCCCTGCACCCCCACCCCCAGCTGTGAGGGGCACCTGCCAGCAAGTCCCCACTCATGTCCCCGTGCACCCCCACCTCCCAGCAGTGAGGGGCACCTGCCAGCAGGCCCCCACTCATGTCCCCCTGCACCCCTACCCCCCAGCAGTGACGGTCACCTGCCAGCAGGACCCCACTCATGTCCCACTCATGTCCCCATGCACCCCCACCCCCCAGCAGTGAGGGGCACCTGCCAGCAGGCCCCCACTCATGTCCCCCTGCACTCCCGCCCCCCAGCAGTGAGGGGCACGTGCCAGCAGGCCCACACTCATGTCCCCCTGCACCCCCACCCCCCAGCAGTGAGGAGCACCTGCCAGCAGGCCCCCACTCATGTCCCACTCATGTCCCCCTGCACCCCCACCCCCCAGCAGTGAGGGGCACCTGCCAGCAGGCTCCCACTCATGTCCCCCTGCACCCCCACCCCCCAGCAGTGAGGGGCACCTGCCAGCAGGCCCCCACTCATGCCCCACTCATGTCCCGCTGCACCCCCACCCCCCAGCAGTGAGGGGCACCTGCCAGCAGGCCCCCAATCATGTCCCACTCATGTCCCCCTGCACCCCCACCCCCCAGCAGTGAGGAGCACCTGCCAGAAGGCCCCCACCCATGTCCCCCTGCACCCCCACCCCCCAGCAGTGAGAGGCACCTGCCAGCAGGCCCCCACTCATGTCCCCCTGCACCCCCACGCCCCAGCAGTGAGGGGCACCTGCCAGCCGGCGCCCACTCATGTTCCACTCATGTCCCCCTGCACCCCCACCCCCCAGCAGTGAGGGGCACCTTCCAGCAGGCCCCTACTCATGTCCCCTTGCACCCCCACCCCCCAGCAGTGAGGGTCACCTGCCAGCAGGCCCCCACTCATGTCCCACTCATGTCCCCCTGCACTCCCACCCCCCAGCAGTGAGGGGCACCTGCCAGCAGGCCCCCACTCATGTCCCCCTCCACCCCCACCCCCAGCAGTGAGGGGCACCTACCAGCAGGCCCCCACTCATGTCCCCCTGCACCCCCACCCCCCAGCAGTGAGGGGCACCTGCCAGCAGGCCCCCACTCATATCCCCCTGCACCCCCACCCCCCAGCAGTGAGGGGTACCTGCCAGCAGGCCCCCACTCATGTCCCACTCATGTCCCCCTGCACCCCCACCCCCTAGCAGTGAGGGGCACCTGCCAGCAGGCCCCCATCCATGTCCCCCTGCACCCCCACCCCCCAGCAGTGAGGGTCACCTGCCAGCAGGCCCCCACTCATGTCCCACTCATGTCCCCCTGCACTCCCAACCCCCAGAAGCGAGGGGCACCTGCCAGCAGGCCCCCACTCATGTCCCCCTGAACCCCCACCCCCCACCAGTGAGCGGCACCTGCCAGCAGGCCCCCACTCATGTCCCCCTGCAACCCCACCTCCAGCAGTGAGGGGCACCTGCCAGCAGGCCCCCACTCATGTCCCCCTGCACCCCCACCCCCCAGCAGTGAGGGGCACCTGCCAGCAGACCCCGCTCATGTCCCCCAGCACCCACACCCCCCAGCAGTGAGGGGCACCTGCCAGCAGGTCCCCACTCATGTCCCCCTGCACCCCCACCCCCCAGCAATGAGGGGCACCTGCCAGCAGGCCCCCTCTCATGTCCCCCTGCACCCCCAACCCCCAGCAGTGAGGGGCACCTGCCAGCAGGCCCCCACTCATGTCCCCCCACCCACTCACCCACCCAGCAGTGACATGCCTATCTCATGACACAAACCAAAAGTCAACTATGTACATCAACACATGTCCGTCTCACACACACACAGGTTGCCATTGATTAAGTAAACCCACATGTCGACATGCATGAACCCAATGAGCGAATCCCACACATTGAAGTAAAACATGAAAATGTATTAACATGAAAATCATTTTAAAGTAATTAAAGCATAAGATAATGGCAAACATGAAATGAAATGCATGTCCAAATAAAAATAAAAAATATCCTAAAAAAAAACCAAGTAACCCAAAAGAAAAATGGGCAAAACTCTCTGTCCACCAAACCAAATCCAAATGAAACGCAAAAAGGTAAATCCATTGATCCATGGTGAAATGAAATTAAAATGTCCAAATAAATCCAACGTCCAACTATGTACAATCCAATTTTCAAGGGTCCATGTCCCCAACGAAACAAATGAAACCTATCTAATAACCTACCTAACAAAAAAACTATATACAAAAGTGTGGGGCATAGTACTAAATCCCCAAAATATTTTTTTTAAAAAAGGAAACCTAACACTATAAACTATTTACAATGGCGGCGGGCAAGTCCTAGGCTCACTCAGTGATGTTTTCGGCCAGGGCATCATCGAACTCTATGTCTATTTGCTGGAGGCGGGCCTCTGTCCTGGCCCCGAGGTCTCACAGGGAGGCACTCATGGCCTGTTCCAACTCCCTGAGAGTTGCCTCGAGGCACTCTGCCCGCCTCAATGCCCGACGCATGGAGAACTCTGCCCTGACCATGGTGAGCTGCGCCTCTTTTGCCCGCCGCCGCTCCACACCTATACGCTGGCCCAACCGCAGCCACACGGAAGACACACCCATTCCAGGGTCCTCCTGCCCTCTGGCCTATGCCTGCCCCCCTGATGTCGATGGCCCTGAGCCATCATTGCTCCCACCTACAGCCTGCTCCTGCTGCTGCTGCTGCTGCTGTCCATGTGCCCTGTCCGATGATGCCTGCACATCCTCCATCAGCTGGTCTCCAGTTGTGGTGTCCACCCCTGCCGGACTGCCGACTCCCGACTGTGGCAGGGATGGGATCTCCACCAAGCTGGCTTTGTTGGTCAGGCCAGGTCCACAGGGGGCCCTGGTGGAATCTGGGCCGGAAGACGGCAGGGAGAACGACTGGCGCATAGTCTCCACAGAGGAGGAGAGGTCCGCCAGAGTGCGCGTCACATGTAGGAACCCACCGACCAGGGCCCCTCCCAACAGTGCCACGTCGCAACGCTGCTGTTCGTGATGGCGTGCGTTCTCCGCCCATCACCAACGCGACACCAATAAGGACGAAGCCCATACATTCATGGGACCACTCGTCCGCATGTAGTGGAGATGCAGATGACATGGTACTTTCCCCTACCTGCGGACGGGCCTGGGACGGGGCATCCCTGCGGGTGAATGGTGGTGCAGTCACAGGGTCAAGGACAGCGACATGCACAGGCCCCTCTGCGGTGACCTGTGCTGCCTCCTGACCCTGGCCCTGGACTGCACCACTTGCACCAGTGGTACTACCCCCACCAGGCCCCATGTGCGGCCCTTCCGCTACTGTCCAAAGAGTAACTCAAAGGGGCTGAAACCAACACCTTCTTGAGGTACATCTCTGCAAGCAAACAGCAGGCATGGCAGGAGGAGATCCCATTTCCTCCTTAGGGGCTCTTCCAAAGCACCTAGCATGCCCTTGAGAGTTTTGTTAAACCTCTCAACCAGACCATTGGTCTGCGGGTGGTAAGAAGTGGAGAACTTGTAGGTTACCCCACACTCTTGACACATGGTTTTCATGTAACTAGACATGAAGTTGGATCCTCGGTCAGAGACAACCTCCTTGGGGAATCCAACTCGGGTGAAAATGCCCAGGAGGGCCCGGGCAATGTGCCTATTTGATAGCCACTGTGCCCTAGTCTGTTGACCACTGTGCCTGCCCATTGTACCTATTCTGATCCTGACTACTTGCCTTCCTGCCTATCCCGACCCAGTCGGCTCCCGCTTCACCTCAAACTATTCTATTACCACCTAGTCAGCCTCATCCAACTACATCCTGGTCTTACTCTGACCACCCATGGCAAACCTCTACTTAGCCACGCTCACCTTAACGGCTACACTCGCCCTGCTCCACCACAACAACACCACCCGCCACAAACCCCGTCCACAATCACTCCCAACCCAACATCCCTCATACACCTCGACTATGGGTTTTTTGGAGGCCCAACATATTGACCAGCCTGACGCCCTCAGTCCCATAGATTGGATCCGCCGATTTGCTGCTCCGCCCACTCCTTGGAACCCATGCACATTGCAAGACAGAAACCTGAGACTCGGCTCTCGGTTCATAACCCCCAAGACACTCGCCAAAAGACACTCCTCTCATCCCACACACAGTCAAGCGAACACCGCTCAAATTTTGAACATCACCCAAACAGCCCCTTTGAGCACATCTGAACAGCCACTAATCAAGGGCGCCCTCGTCAATGCCCGCTCCCTGGTCGCCCATGCGCTAGATATCGCAGACTTCATCTCTGTCAACAACCTACACTTCCTGGCTATCACGGAAACCTGGCTGCACCAAGCAGCAGGCCCAGCCCTTTCCCTCGCCATCCCAGAAGGTTATTCAATACTAAGGAAAGACCGGGACATAGGTAAAGGAGGAGGAGTAGCCTTCATCGCTAAAACATCCCTTGGACTTAGATCAACCCCTCCGCCCAGCTTCCGATCTGCAGAACTTCTGTCAGCAAAGCTCCAACTCTCTGCTACACAAACCATACTATTACACCTCCTTTACAGACCTCCAGGCCCCATCACCACATTTGAGGAAGAGATATCTGACCTCTTGACCACCAACACCAAAACAGGATCTCAAACTATCCTACTTGGTGACCTCAACCTCGGTCTCGGCGACCCAAACGATACCAATGCGCTCTCCCTGGAAAGCACCATCTCCCAACTAGGGTTCAAGCTCAGAATCACAGACCCTACCCACAACAAAGGCAGGACCTTGGACTGGCTAGCGGATCTCAACTGCTCTACGTCCATCACAAAAAACGAGCAAATTGCATGGTCTGACCACCACGCCATCTCCTTCTCCATCCAAGGGAAATCACAACCAAACACTCCAACCCCTTCCGTCCCCCAAACCCTCACCAGAAACAACCGCAACATTACCTTACAAAACCTCCACCCACTTATAAACAATATCTGTACCCCTACAAACTACGCCAACCTAGATGCGGAGAAACTTGCTGACCTCTACAACAAAACGATAGAATCAGCAATAGACACCATCGCTCCTCTCAAACCCACCAAAGCCAAACCGGCAGCCCATATGAACAAATGGTTCACACCAGAGCTAAAAATCCTCTGAAACTCCAAACGAGCCGCAGAAGCCACCTGGAGAAAAACGCCCAACCTCGCCAACAAAACTCAACTCTCGATAGCTGCCACCACCTACAAAACTGCTATCCTCAAGGCCAAAAAAGAGACATATGATAACAGAATTGAGAGCGCCAAATCCAAAACAAAAGAGCTTTTCAACATCCTCAGGGAACTCGAATCCCCCCCACACTTGCTGAAACCTGCGTGAAAGATGCAGATTGGTGTGAGAGGATTCAAAAAGCCCTAGCAGACAAAATCACCATGTTACAATCCAAAATCGGACAGAAAAAGCTCAACCTAGCCAAAAAAACAAACCATCCACCGTCAACCACCCCTCAAACGTCCACTTGCCCCCCCTTCTCCTTCTCACCAGTTTCCACTAAAGAAGTAGAAAGCATCATTAAGGGCCTCAAGCCCTCTAGATGCCAAGGGGACTCATGCCCAGCTCCCATCATCCAAGAAGGCGCCAACACTCTGGCCCCCTTCATAACAGCCCTCATCAACGCATCCTTCAAATCAAGCTCAGTGCCTAGCAGCCTCAAGGAGGCCTGGGTCATGCCACTTCTAAAAAAACCTAATCTAGACCCCAATACCCCAACTAATTACAGGCCAATCACCACCGTTCCCTACATCCTAAAGATCTTAGACAGAGTGGCCTACCTGCAAATACAGAAGCACCTGGAAGACAACAACCTCCTGGGTCTCAGACAATCCGGCTTCAGGCCAAGGCATGGAACAGAGTCAGCCCTACTGGACCTAAAAATCCAGATGGACGAGGCAAAGGACAAGGGTAATCTAGCCATTCTCCTACTGCTAGATCTATCAGCTGCCTTCGACCTCGTCGACCATCAGATCCTCACGGAACATCTGATGACCTCAGCGGCCTTCTCTAACCAGGCGACTGCCTGGATCCAGTCCTTCCTAGCCAACCGAACCACCGGGTCTTCTCCCCGGGGGCATCAGCACTCCCTGTCCCCATTACCTGCGGCGTTCCTCAAGGCTCGTGCGTCTCGCCGACCCTATACAATATCTTCACTAAGCTATTGTTTGACCGCCTAGATAACCTAGGTGTCACATACACAAACTATGCTGATGATACCCAGGTTCTCATCACCCTATCGGGGTGCTACGATGAGGACTCCACCAGAATCAACAACCTTTACTTGGAGATCCAAGCCTGGATGGCAGAGCACGGTCTATGCCTCAACGATGAGAAAACTGAGCTCCTTCTTGTCGGCTCCCAACCACGGCTAAACAAACTAGACCCCCGTTACGCGTCCTTCAACATAGACGGTAACCTAATCACAGTAGCCAAAGAAATTAAAACCCTGGGGGTTTATCTAGACTCTACTCTCTCACTCAAAAGACAGGTGAACGCCACTGCCTCATCCACAGCTTACACCAATAAGCTCATCAACGCATGCAAACCTTTCCTATCACCCTCCAGCTGCATTACACTAGCCAGAGCGTTAGTGCTCTCAAAAATTGACTACTGCAATACCCTCTTTCTCGGCTCTTCAGAACGCAACCTGAACAAACTACAGGTGCTTCAAAATAATGCCATCAGAGCCGCCCTCAGTATCCCACGAAACGGCCACATCTCCAGCATCAGACAAGATGCTCACTGGCTCCCGGTACGAGACAGAATCACTCTCAGATCCCTCGTCATCGTCCATAAATGCCGCTCCAATGATGCACCAAAATACCTGGCAGACAAGTTCCACAATCACACCTCAACTAGACCAACTAGAACGCCATACTCACATTGCCTTTCCGTTCCTAAATTCTCCCTAAAAAAAGCAGGTGGCGCCAGCTTCCCGGTCCTGGCCGCCAAACTATGGAACGCTTTGCCACCAAACCTTAGAGCAGAACCCTCATTTTGGACTTTTAGAGCCAAAACAAAAACATGGCTTTCCAACAAAAACGCTGCTTAATGTACTTCCTCTCCGCATGTCTCTGTTGACCACCTGTAACCCGGTCTGCTACACCTATTGTTGTTTTATCACAGTCTGTATTGTATATTTTTACCATGTTGTAACTGTTTCTAAGTCTCCGGCGCCCAGTTACCCCAGGGTTCGGCGCGCGGTACAAATAAATAAACTAAACTAAACTAAACTAAACTAAACCTTGGCAGTAACAGTCCAAAGGGGTATAGCCTCAGGGTACCTGGTGGCATGATCTACCGAAACCAGGATGAACCGATATCCACCTGACGTGGGAGGGTCAAGGGGACTGACGATGTCAATGCCCACCCTCTCAAACGGTGTGCCAACCACTGGCAATGGCTGCAGTGGGGCAATGACACTGCCTCCAGTCTTGCCAGACAACTGACAAGTTGGGCAGGTCCTGCAGTGGGACTCCACTTCTACTCCCATCCGGGGCCAGTAGAAATGGGCAGAGAGCCTCTGCTTAGTCTTCTTGGTACCAAGATGACCAGCCAAGGGCACCTCATATGCCAACTGCAGTAGGAAGGGCCTGTAAACCTGGGGTACCACCAACCTCTTGAGGGCACCAGGTTCAGGCTTAGTGGGCTCACTAACAAGGAGCTCACCCTCCCAATAAATCCGGAAAGTCCTAGGCACTTCTCCGTGTGCCTGGGACAGGGCCTGTTTCCTCAGACCCTCGAGAGAGGGACACTCTCTCTGTCCTTTGCAGAAGTCTGCCCGGGAGGGTCCCCCTTCAGCTAACAAGCATTGAAGACTGGGATGATCCTCCGGGTTGAGAACCTCTCCCCCAGGAGAGTCTTCTGGCTCTTCTCCCACAGGAGTTGAGACAGGGTTTGCCACTGGACCGAGCCCGTCCGGAGCATGGATCCCAGTGGGTGCTGTAGGAACAGCAGGAAGAGAAGGGGCTCCCTTCACAGAGGTGGCCTTCTTGCTCTTCCTTCGTCGTGCCTTAGGCCGCACCTTCGGCTCGGCTACCTGACTCACAGCCAGACCCGGTGTCACCTGTGACCTAGTGACCGCAGCAGCAGTCATGGGAAGACCATCCGCGATCAATCCCAACTCGACTCGATCGTTACCTAACAGAATGTTAGCAGGGACGTTGTCCAGAACCAGGACAGTAAGCTTTGCTGTCTTGTCTCCAATTACTAGTGTGACCCGGGCTACAGGCGATAATTTGGGAGGCCCACCAGCTAACCTGGTGGTTCTCAGAGGAGCATCTACATAGTCCTCTGGCTTGAGCAGGGTACTGTCCACCACTGTCATGCTTGCCCCAGTGTCTCTCAAACCAGTAGAAGGCTGGCCATTCAGGAGGACACTCCTCAAAAATCTACGGGTGTTCTGTGGGATAGTTGCCAGTACTTCCGCGTACTGGTCCCAGGCCCCAAGGGACACTAAGGAAATCTCTACGGGTGCACCAAAAGTGAACCTGGTAGAGGAGGGGAGGACAGTGGCCTCCACCTCAGACATGGGGTAAGGGTAGGTCAGGCTGACAGCCTGTACTCCGAGTGCCTTACCGTTACACTTGGAGTCACCCCTTTTGTGATCCAGAGCCCCACAGTCCCAACAAGTGCCGGGAGTGCGGGGTACGGTACTGGAACCACCGGGAGCCTGCTTTGCAGCAGGTGGACCACTACTCTTATTCCCACCCACAGATGACTTATCCCCACTAGACTTTTGGGTCTTAAGAGAGGAGGGTTTAGGTTTATTCGACTGTGACTGCTTTTGGGACTCCTCAGCTTTCTGAGAGGCGCCCTTTTCTTTGTCCTTGTCCTTCCCACTGGAGTCCTTAGGGGACACCCGGTGGGAGACCCACTTGTCAGCCAACCTAGCCAGCTTAAAGGGATCCAAAATGTTCTGGTCAGCAACATACTGACGCAGCTCTGGTGAACAGGATTCAGAAAAATGCTCAAAAAACAATAGGTGGGACAATTCAACAAAAGTTTCACCTTGTAACCGTCAATCCATCCCATCATATTCATGTGCGCAGCACTCACCCAGTCGACCCAAGACACATTCTCTCTTTTCTTAAAATCCCTGAACCTTTTAAGGTATTGGGTAGGTGTCTTGCCAAACTTGGCAATCAAAGCAGATTTCATAGACTCATACTGACCCCGTTCTTCCACACTCAGCTTCAGAATACAGTCATATCCAGTTTGAGTCACTCTGCTTAGCAAACACTTAGCCCAATCTCTTTTGTCAACATCATGAATTGCACAAGCCATTTCAAACGCTTCAATCATTGGAGGATATCAGAACCCTCCGAAAACACACCAACCAAATCCTTCATAAATTTAGTGGCTGGGGACCTGACACTCTCACTGGGTTTCGCTGAAGTCTCCACTCGAGCTTTCTCTAGCTGGATTCTCTGACATTCAGTGTCCTTGTCTTTGAGTTCAAGATCCCTATTCTTGAGTTCCACTTGTTGAGCCAGCTCCTCCTTCTTAAGCTCAGCATCTATCTCCAACTTGCGATATTCAAAGGCCAATTTCATCCTTAATAACTCAAGCTCCAAGGTATTGCTGGGGTTCGGAACAGAGGCAGCAGGAATGGCGGCATTCCCAGAAACAGATTCAGTAGAAACCCCAGGGGCAGAGTCCTCATTGGTTGCATTCCTCCCCTCATCAAGAGTTTCACCATCGGTCTGGTAGTCCACCAGGGCAGCTATCAGCTCAGCCCTAGACTTATCCACAAAGTCTAACTCCCTGGCTTCACTCTGGAGAGCCTCTAAGCTCATCCGAGTCAGTTTACCATTCGCATTAGACTCCATTGCTTGTAATGCAGTTATTTTGTACACACCAAAACCTTAATCGAATAAAGTGCAGATATTTTGTAAGTGACACGGTTATACACTGATTCTTAAAACCATAAGCATCCCACCGCTGCCACGAGTGTAAAGACCGTAAGGGGTGTCTGTACTTCCGCTCTCTATATGGTAGAGGAGAGGCACAGCGGACCCCAGCCAAGATTCTCTATAAGGTAGCAATGGACGAGCAATGAAGGCCTAGCTTCTCAGGAGGTGATGCGGGCTGGTTCTTAAGTACAGTGTAGTCCCCGAACCCCCACAAAGGAATGTCCACACACTGTATTACTGAAAACACAGTCTTTATATAATTAATATTCAAAGGTATGTACACGATCACAATAACGCACTTTGTACTTAGAAGTCAATAATGATAAATATATACACGTCTAGAGTGGTACCACTAATGTTATCAAATCTCATTAAAGTGCATCAACTGTACGGTTAAAATATCACACAGATCAATAACGAGTAAACCAGCAATAGAGATAGGCAGGAACGTAAGATGGTTGAAACAATAGACAGAATGCTGACCCCTACCACTAGGCACAGTTCTGTGTGGAGATCCCCTCACCTGGGCAACCTGTAAATAAAGATATATCGCACAAGCCCAGTCCTTATGTTCAATAGTCTTACTCCTTCCTGTTAAGGTTTTACCCCCTCAGTGTACCTGGTGGAGTAGAGTTCTCCGACGATGCACCGACCGATCCTTCTTGAGTGCCTCCCTTTCTGGCGGGAGCCACGGATCGTCGAGAGGTGTCGGGGAACTTGGCGTTCGGTGTCGGGGAATCGACGGCCCTTCTTGAGTGCCCTCCCTTTCAGGCGGGAGTCACGGGTCGTCGAACGTCCGACGGTGGACAGGGTGAACTATGGCAGGGAAGTGGCAGCTTCGTTCCTAGCGGTGCTCGTCGACGACAGAGCGTTGGCGTCCTGCAAGGAAGAGGCGTGCAGGGCACCTCAGTGGCAATAGTTGTGGACTGCAAGAGATGATGAAGAACTGTGGCCCAGCAAGGGCGTTGAGTCATCGGCGTCTCTGCGGTCTGTAGGTGGCGGGAAACCCACCGGTGGATACTCCTCGGCGCGTCGACGGTCGGGCCTTCTCCAGCGGGAGACAAGCGGATGACGATGCAGATGAGAGCGTCCGATGATCAATGGAAGTTCTTAGGCAAACGGGAGCACGGCGGCTCCGGTCGGCGATGGCGGTCGTCGACAGTGGCGGACAACAGTCCGAGTGCTTCTCCTTGGAGTTCCGCAGCAGTGCCCGTATCGAGTCAGCAGCCTGTCGAAGGTCTGTCTACCAGGGAGCGTTGGCAAAGATCAGCTGTGCACGATGGTCCCTCGTAGCTCGGGAAGAGGGTGCCTTACCAGGTCCTCTCTGGGTCAGTCCTTGGAGGCACAGCAGCTTTCAGATTGTGAAGGAGAGCAGCAGCAATTCTTCTCGTCCAGCAGGGCTTCAAGGTCAAGCATCAGTTAATCCAGTTACTCGTCGTAGTGGACTTCAGCTTCTGAACACGATTTCTAGCAGTGAGAGGTCCCCAGATATACTGTTGATCTCCCATTCATTCCGCTGGGTCACACTCAAGCATCCAATCACGACTACGAGCATTCATGCAGGCAGGCAGCCAATCAGGCACACGAGGTATTCAGGCCATTCACTTCTCTCCAGACACTCACAACAAGTTATGTGTATTGGGACAAGTACCGAGCCATTCAACACTCCAAGCTGCATTCATACCGGTTTCGGGCAGGGTTGTCTCAGTCATTGTGTCAACCACCAGATACTAGACACCCACAACACAGAATGCATATTCGTCACGCACTCTATTCACCCAGGTCCCACCCACAGGAGGTACCCACAACATACATCACCGGGAAGGCTCCAGCTAGTCTGACTAGGCTTTCACAACAACACCATATATGGCACTTCCATCCAACAGCCAGTCAGGGGGAAGGGACATAGTCGGGGCTTCCAAGGACTTTGGGAAAACAAGGTAATGGGTAATAGAAAGCAAGAGGCCACCAGGGCCATCTTGTTTTCCATCAGGGATCAACTGATCTCAATGGCAGGGCCGGGGTATCCCAAAATGGAGGATACTCCGCGCACCTGTCAAATTCAGCATGGAGCTGCCACCAGCCCATACCCTGCTCTGTGGGCCACCCACAGGTGCCCAAAAACATACACTAGGGGCACAGGGTTGCACCCCCACCCATGGGTGCCATAAGGGTATCCCACGGGTCCGTTCACCAAACCAAAAGAAAGAGAGCTGCACCGCCAGGAGTCCCACATGAACTCCTGCGCGGAAAACACGACAGAACACACAATGAAAAGCAGTAAAGGACAAGGATACGTAGGCCCTGTCCCTCCGATGCATTTCCAGCATCACACCTCCACAATACATGGGTGAATGCACGCAACACACATGCAGAAACAGGCACGGCGCCTGCAATCAACATCAGCATCCATGTACAAGGGCCTCTTTTAACCAAAATGTTGCTTCAAACTCACATGCATCATGGCTCACACTGATCCCATGCACACACATCACCGGAGGGTCATGCATCATGGCTTGTACACCACAGACACAGTGGATAGACACAGTGGATACAACGGCGACCGCACTGCATGAGTGACTCTACACATCATCACAGACATGTGTTATGCATCCATGGCATTTCAAAGACACACACACATGTGCACCATACATGTACATGAGAGCAGCACCCATCCCTCACCCCCCCTCCATGTGCAGGAACAGAGACTGGCATGCAATCATGTGTGCATTCCGCATAAAGCTCCCCATGTTGCATTGGAACATATGCACCATCCATGTGGTTCACACATTACTGGTCTCACATGCATGACCATGATGTCCCTGCACACACACATCCATACATGGGCTATGTCACACATACAGGCAAGTATCAGACTACCAGCACACTGCAACATGCCCTGTCTCACACAGCAATGCTTGGGCACTTACCGCTCAACTCCAGACGGGTCTGCCTCCGAAGGATCTGGGCGTGGAGCGCTGGGCCTACGCGTTCCAGGACTCTCATCTGGATGTTGCTCATGCTGACCCAGCCCCCTCCGCGAGGTGCCGAGCCTTGTAGAGGGTCCTGGACCTGAAGTCCTCCCAGCGCTTCTGGACGTGCTTGATGTCGCGGGTTGCCACCACCTCCGCGTTGATGGCAACCACTGCGTCCTCCCAGATCCTCTCCCGTCCTTCCTAGTTGGGGCGTGATGTTCCGAAGATGGCATCATAATGCCCCAGGACATGCTCCACCAGGACACCAACTTCCTTCTCACTGAAGCTGGTGGCCGTCTGCCTCTCTGGCTGAGGGTCGCCTGTGGTCTCAGATGGTGTTTGCCCCGACATGGTGACCCCCGTGGCAGGCGTGGGTGGGCAACTGGGTCCTGGGTCTGGGCTGAGGAGCAATGGTATCCCAGTCGGGAGTCTTCTGTTCCATCAGGGGTGGACACAGCAACTAGAACCCTGGCTGACGTGCAGGCACCAAATAGCAGGGCACGTGGGCAGCAGGCAGGCAGCAGCAGATGGCAGGTGGGAGCGTGCTCGGGGCTCTGGGGGGCAGTAATTCGGCCTTCTGGGCAGGAGCGTGGTCTTCCATGTGTTGTTGCGTGGCCAGCTTGATACGGAGTGATTTGGCACGTGAAAATCTTGCACGTCTGCGTGTAATTCGAGGAAAGGCCCTTAGCGCATAAGCACGTCTGTGACGTTACGCGCGCGGGCATTTCCTTTGTGACGTGGGAATAGTGGTTCAGGGCGCGTGAAAAAACTGCACGTCCGCGTGTGAATGCGTGTAATCCGAGGAAAGGGCCTACGCGTCTGTGACGTGATGCGCAAGGGTGTTTCAATCAACACGGGTGTATGTTCATCGTACACGTGCAAAAACTGCATGTCTGAGTGTCAGCTCGTGTAATTGGAGGAAAGGGCCTTAGCGTGTACACGCGTAAGTGACATTGTACATGTGGGCCGGTTTAAAAGGTACGTGTAGGACACCATTTCCTTGTACGTGCTTTTCGTGGAGAGCGAGTGGGTGAATTCTGTACTTCTTGTCAGTTCACACGCGATTACTTCACAGCGTTTCAAGTTCGTACTCCCTGTTACCTCTGACAGCGTTCAATTTTTTTGTTGGGCCTGTTTCCTCAAACAGCGTTCAATTCTTCTTTTGTCCTGTCTCCTCAGACAGCGTACAATTCTTCTTTTGGTTGGGGTGTTGCCAATGCGCACATGAGCGTCTTTTTCATGTTCTTTTTCCAGGCAGACAGTGAGTCACGCACGTATTTACCAACTGTGCTTGCCCCGTGTGTCGTGTACCCCTTCAGAGGTCATTGTAGGCTGCGTGTATTACACGTACGCTTAATTTTGTGTTTCTGGGTGCCACAGCGTAGAGCGGGTTCATTTTTCCACGCATGTGGTCCACGAGGGGTTGTGTGCACGTTATTTTTTGTTTTCGGGGTGCCTGTGCATTGCGTGACCCGTCATCTTCCCCCAGGGGTCACAGACAGCTTTGCTAGAGCACAAAGGTACGAATGCCCAGCAGGACAATTGTTTACTGCTACTCCCATATGCACAACAACATCAGTGCCATGGTTGGGAGGCGACCAAGCGGTAAGGGAGGCAAAGGTGGCCGACCTCCAAAAGGTGGGCATGGTGGGCGTGGTAGGGGACGTGGCCAGGATTTGCAGGGAGCCCCTAGACCCCCATGTGTGGAGGAGCAATCAGGGACACCCATGCCCCCCCCCCATGGTTGTGGGAAACTTATCTGGCACAATCCCAGCTCAGCCCTTGTTGGACCAGCCCATTGTGGCACCTGAACCTTCACAGGATGACTCCCAGGCTGACTTCCAGGTCAGCAAGTCTAAGCCACGTGGTTCGGTGCAAGTTGGTGTCACCAGGCCACGTGGATCTGGGGCAGCGATGTCATCTGCTGCCCCAAGTAGGCAGGGTGGGTAGGCTGCAGGGGCAGCTGCAGCTCTATCCACCCCAGCTCTGTGTCTCCCAGCCAGGACAGTGTCAGTCCCGGTCCATCAAAGCGACGTTGCCCCTGCCAACATCACCCTGCAGCCAATGCCTGCACCAAGACCTATGGTCATTGTGCATTCGCAGAATCCTAGTACCCAGTCCACCGGCACTTCTGTCCTACTGACCAGAGCGGCGTAAGCCACTCAGGATCCGCACCACCTTTGAAAAAGAGGAAGAAGGGTGCTCTGGCACTACAGGCTGAGACCCCAGACACGGCTACACACTCCGGCACGTCAAGGAAGCCTACCTTTAATGACACCGAACTTGATGCACTTGTGGCCTATGTGTCGGCACATGGCCGTGAAATGGTGGTGACTGCAGGGTGCAAGACTACACCTGGTCAACGTAAGGCACACTGGCAGACCATCCCGGACATCATTAGTGCCCTTGGATTTGTGAGGCACAGAGCTGATGATTGCTACAAGCGGTGGAATGACCTGAAATGCAGAGCAAAGAACAAGCTGGCCTCAAATCATGCTTCTACTCTGGTGACTGGCGGTGGGTTTCCACAAGAGGACAACCAACTCACTGAACATGAGTCTGTTGCTGGAACCTTCATCACAGAGGAACAGATCCAAGGCATGGGAGACCTACCAGATTACGATGCATTGTCCGGTGAGTGCATATGCATGTGTGTGTGTGTAATCCATGTGTATGTTGTGTGGGTGACGGGTTCTGATTGAGTGCCAGGTGAGGGTGTGTGCACCTGAGTGGTATGGGTCAGCCATGTGCTTCCTCCAAAACATTCACTGGCCTTGGATTTGGGTATGACAGTATCCCTTCTGCCCACAGTAGCCAATTAGGCCCACATTAGTGCACTTTACCTTGAACTGTCATCTTGCAACAACATTGCTCAGAATTTTTCAGTGTTCATTCAGGCTGATTGTTTCAATTCTCCCACTTTTGCAACACATTTTTCAGCCCTATTGTCACATATGTGACATGCTTCTGTCATTGATTACACCCCACATTGACCCTCATTTGTTACCTTGTTAACACACCATGTTCACACCATTCAGGCTGATTGAGTGTTGGCCTGCTCACATTGATTTTTGGTGCCTGTTTGTATGTGGTACATGATAATTGTTTCCTGTCAAGTTTAAGTGACCAACCATTGATGTGTACATCTGCCTGCAATCACTGTATTCTTGTACACTGGATGTGTTGCAGTGAGTGGCACATGCGTATTTTGTCACACTATGTGGCATTTTTCATCTCATCATGTCCATCTCACATGGATGGCTGACAGTACTCATTCAATAACATATGGCTGTACTTGTGGAATGTACCATGGCTATGCTACATGCCATCTGTGTGATGGCATGTGTCATGTATGTGTATTGGACATGCCACTCACAGGCTAATGTGTGATGCCAGTGCTAGCCAGCATGCAGCAAATGTCTTGCTTTTCCATCTTGGTGTCATCAGTGTGTGCATTTTGCCTCTCCTTCCAACTCATTGACAGTGCATGCATGCCAGGGTTATAGTCATGTGGGACATGTGTAATTCATGTACTGGATCTCTGCCTTGTCAGGCCTATGTGTGTGCTGTGGTGCTCATGCCTGTTTCCATTTGTTGTCTTTCATATTTTTGAAGGTGATGACGCACTTAATGCTGTTGAGGTGGAGTAGATGGTGCAGACCAAGCAGGAATCTCAGGCATGACTGGACAGCAGTGGGGGACGTGGTGTGGTGGTGGGTGAAAACCCTTTGTTACTGCAGGCCATACTGTCCAGGGGTGTCTTTGGGTGCACCTCCCCAGACCTCTATTCAGGTGCTGAATTGGATGATGAGACTTATGTGCTGTCACAGGTGAGTGTTTCTGGCAGGGATTCTGTTCTGTCCAATCCAACTGTACCAGGGGTAGAACCCTCTATGGGGATGTCAGTGTTGGTTACTCCGCCTTTGGCGGTTACGGATGCAGGGTCACACTCCACAACATCTGATCCTGTCCCTGGGCCAGCAGATCAGAGGGGGAATGCAGTCCTGCAGCCTCAGGCAGTGCCAGCACAGCAAGGTGGAGATCGCCTTGCCCCAAACAGGTGTGGTGCCCGCCAATGCGGTGGCCTCACGCCACCAGGCAATACTGTATGGGAGAACTCCATGTACGGTATGGCAACCCAACAGGCAGCATCAGTTGAAATGATGGCTCAGGCAATGGAGAGGGTGGCCACTTCCATTATCACCACTGAAAGGCAGATGGAGCAACAACAGCAGGCAACAGACTCCATTTGCCAATCACACAGGGAAGACATGTTGGTGTCCAACAGGGACCGACTGGCGACACTGGAGACTCTGCGGGAAGCCATTTCTATAGAGTCACAGGGCCACAGGGAAACCCTGAGTGTAGAACTCCATAACCTCAGGGAGACTCTTGTTGAACTTGAGGCTTCCACAAATTTGAGGACAGAACAGCAGCTGGAGCGGCTCACACGCTCGCTCTCAGCTGAGCTGCAGGCAACTCGGGAGGAGATCCGGGCATCACGGGAGGCCATGCGTGCAGAAATGCAGGTAACCCGTCAGGTGCTGCATGGGGATCTCCGTACTATCATCCTCCAGAACGAGACCTTCCACACCCGCATGCTTGCTGCCATGGAGGACCATACCAGGGCTTTGTGTGGGCTGCCTCCCATAGCACCACCACCTCCTGATGCAGCAGCAGAGGTTGATGAGAGCGACAGCAGCACTTCTCCCACAGTAGCGTAGCCGTGCAGGCCATGAGCACATGGAGGTGTTTTTTTTCACAACATCCAAACAGGTGGACATCCACTGTGTATTCCGGCTGGGCACATGCAGGCTTGTCCTGTGTTTGGGTTAGATGCTTGGGTTGCTGACACACACACTCCTCCTGTTTCCCGTTTCCATGGGCTCGCAAAGGGTGTGACCAAGTGACAGTGACTTACACAGTGACATTGGACTCCCATGAGCTGTGTGGGCAGTCTGTAGTCATAACTGTGTAGACATCCCTAGTGGGGTTTGTTTTTGTATTGAACACTGCATGGTGTATTGATGTCCTTGTGCATCCATGTCTTCCTCCTTATTCGCAGGTACCTACT
The DNA here is from genome assembly GCF_040938575.1 of Ambystoma mexicanum. Classification (NCBI taxonomy): domain Eukaryota; kingdom Metazoa; phylum Chordata; class Amphibia; order Caudata; family Ambystomatidae; genus Ambystoma; species Ambystoma mexicanum. Next base: position 94,324,793 of record NC_090929.1, on the reverse strand, counting down.
TCATGTCTTCACAAGGCCGTCTCCTTTGCAGATGCAGTTCATGTTGTATGCAGTACACTGACACATTTGCCTGACAGCAACACTCTGGAGTTGGAAGCGGTCGATGTGCTGGCTTATTGAGGTGGTATGACTTACATTACTTTGAGTTTGTACTGTCATATTTTGGCAATGTTTCATGCTGTGTTGCTGTATTGTGTTGCTGGTAAGTATTTGGGCATGTGTGCTGTTTGTTATTGATTACTGGGAGCATATTGTCTGTGGCCTGTTTCCATTTGGGACAGTGCACTTTGTGACAATTGTGTCATGTGTTGTGCATTCCTTTGTTTGCTTTCACATTGCAGGACATGCCATGGTGCGTTGGGTGGTGGAGATGGAGAGGGGTTGGGTGACATGGCGCTATTTTCATGTTGTTTTTTTCAAGGGGGTAGTTATTCATGCAGCATGAATGTGTGTCTTTTTGTGACACAGCATTGATTGTCTTTCGGTAGGTAGGGATGCACACAACGTAACACTACCAGGTGACCAATCTCAGGCTGGTATGGTTGTGACAGTTGACTGTCCCTTATGTCATCATCACTGATTGTCAGCTGGTATGTGCCAGGGCTGTGTGCACTCCACAGGAGTATGATTTTAGGTGAAGTAATTAGCCACAGCTGCGTACGGGCTGCATCACCACGTGCCCTTTCCCCTCCCATGCACAGCGGCCGTGCTTGTGGTTGGAGATGTGGGGCACCACCATATCCACCGGCAGGCCCCGGCGTGCTGCAAAATTGTGCAGGACACATGCTGCCACTATGATCCTGCACACTACTGGGGGCGCGTATAGCAGCTGCCCACCGGACCTGTCAAGGGAGCGAAAGCGTGCCTTGAGCACTCCGAATGTGCGCTCCACTATGCCCCGGTTGCAATATGGGCTGTGTTGTATCTTACCTCGAGTGGTTTGGTGGCGTTCCGAATTGGCGTCATCATGTGGGTGCTCAGAGGGTAGGCACTGCCCCCTGGGGAGGTGATGATGGGTTTCATTAGTGGGGTTGTGACATTACTCAGTATCTGACATTCATTCCTGTGCAGGGGCATTTATACTCACCAAGCAGCCATGTATCGCCATGCCGCCCAGCTTCTATGTCCCGGTTTAGGGTTGACATTCTGTAAATGAAACTGTCGTGGGTGGACCCTGGATAGTTGGCATATACTGAGGTGATGATTCCCTTGGCATCACATACTACCTGGACGTTGATGGAATGCCAGTGCTTGCGGTTTCTATAGATGTGCTCATATGCCCTGGGCGGACGTAGAGCCACATGGGTGCAGTCAATGGCACCTAGCACTTTGGGGAAGTGTGCCACCCCGTAAAAATCCTGGACGACAGCCTGCCTTTCTGCAGGTGTTCTGGGCAGGTATATGTGCATGCGGACTGATGGGCGTGCAGGCATGATGGCCAACACCTGGTGCAGGCAGCGTGACTGCGTGGCCTGTGACACCCCCCCCACTGTGGCACTTGTCAGCTGAAATGAACCAGTGGCCAAGAAATGCAGTACATTGAGCACCTTTTCCAAGGGGCTCAGTGCTTGGGAGCACAGGGTGGGTGATGTGAGGTCATCCTCTCACTCATTCACCAGGTCGAGTATTATGTGAGGTCGAAACCTATACCTCCCATACACCTGGTCATCAGGCATCCCAAAATGGCTGGTTCTGGGTGTAATAATTCTGGCCCTGACTATCCTCCTCCTCCTCCTGCGTTATCTTACGACCACTGCTGCAAGGAACGGTATATTCATCTTAGCGTCTGAGCTTGTTTGTTGTTTGCGCGCACTTTTATGCTGCGCGGGTCCACGTATGCCTGCTTACTGCTGGCGTACGTGTTTCCGGATTAGCACATCTTTTTTGGCGCATGCGTTAGCCCCATTCGATTCCATGAATACGTGTTGTAGGCGCGCATGTGGGCGTTCCGCGCATTTGCCTCCTGTACTTCCCCCGTGACGCCCACATTTTCACGCGTTGTTCCCCATTCCGTGTGTTATGCCCCGTGTTACGCCTACTTTTGTTGTGTCCTCTGCGCTATGTGCGCTTTCGCTGTGCGCATAGCGCACGCTGTTTAGAGACGTGTGCGCCAGCGTGTGCCACGCAGGATACTAGCGCACATCCATGTATTTACACATGCACGGCCTTCCATGAATCGCTGTGCGCAGGTTTCGCTGCGATTTTCGCACTTGCGCTGCGATTCGCACGCTTTCGCACGCTTGCGCGGAAATTTTCTGCGCACATTAATTACATGAATCGGCCTGTGAGACTCTATATTGAACCCTGCTGCACTCGAGAGCTCCATTTCTTTTATAATTTTAACTGTTCTTTTATAACGTGCTTAACACCAATGAGTGGTTTCTAAGTGTGGGATCGGGATTAGAACCTCTGTTGTGGTGCGCTGTCCTGTTTGCAAGACAAACGCATTCCCCTGAGCTATCCTTCCTCCCATCATTGCACCTCATTTTACCAATGAGGCGCAATGAGGGAGACTCATTTTACTTATGAGGCGCAATGAGGGGAGTAATGTAGTAAAACTACATTGAGGGGAGTATGTAGTAAAACTGCATTTTACTAATGAGGCGCAAGTGCAAGAGCTACACATGTGTGCCTCGCCAGGAGCTGATGGAGTTTGGCTAATCCGGTGCAAATATAATTGTTCTATGTTCTAGTTTGCATCATAAATGGCAGACATTAATCCTGAACCATTTCCAAAATGGCGTCGGTCACCTGTGTTTGTGAAGAATGAGGAGATCATAAAATAAGGATGACAGGGAAATGCTGCATGCGATTTATGGAAATCCTTAATGGTGATTCCTTAGGTTTGCACAGCGTTTGTTTATGTTGGAGACTCCCGCGAGTTGCGGGAGTCTTAGTTGGTGGGTCTGCTGTCAGCAGGTGGTAAAGTCTGGCAACACCGGGCGTCCTGATCTTGAATCAACTTCTGTATTCTCTTTGGGCAGAAGCTGAGTTTACAGGCTGTAAAAAGCTTTTTAAAACTTGTTTGTTCTGGGCATATATTGATCTCAGTGTTTCTCACTATATTGGATGTTCCTACACTGTTTTCCGTTCCAGTGGCAGTTTGTCACCAGCCGGTTGCAGTGCTTCATTGCCTTACGGTTGTTGGCACTACACCCACTGATATGAATGCTACATATGGTGATCCATTCTTGTATGAAATGCATATCATTTTACAGATATCTCGTAACCATATTTTTCTTAGTGTACTCAACAATGCTATGTGATGCCACATCCTGTTTTGTCAAGTGGCGAAAGGTTGTGTGCCATCACTTCCCGTGATGTCACTGGAAGGGGGGGTCAAATGACATCACATCCTGTGATGTCATCAGAGGTCAAGGGTTGTGATTAAATGTCTAATACAAAGTCCATAACATTTACATAGAAATAGATCGAATTGTGGTCAAATGTTTGATGATACCAAATATGGAAGTTTAATTTCAACTGGTGAACTCATAGTCCTGATATTGAAATTATTCACTAAAATCAGCTAGTGCATGAGAGAACGATTAACCACCCTAACGATTAGGCTCGCAACAATAAGTGATGCATGCTTACACAAATCATGCCTTTCCGACTTGCATTCATAGATAATTTGCAGTAGGTAACTGCACATCAGGACATGATGATTGACAAATGGTACTAGATATTATTGCCAAACAGGGAATCAACACAACAACTATACGTGAAGTATCGGGGTTCTAAAAGCAGTTAGATTTTGAAACTACAATTCCCGATAGATGGGACACATACAGATTCACGTCATTGCGCTGATGCGCGATGACGTAGCAATAAATAAACGTGCCCGAGGGTCCTGGCGTCTTGTTGCCAAGGGGAACTTGTGTTGCCTTTGACACAACAATGCCGCTGGACCCTTGGCGCGAGAAATGTATAACGCGTACCAAGTAAATACATTTGAATGTAATGCGCGAGTATTCCAGAAACATGGGCTTACGCCCACGTCTAAGTACTAACTCGAGTTTCTTAATATTAAAAGGTCTCGTGAATTGAATCACACAAAATCATTGCTACCATCACCGAGTTGAACCGCAGCATATTCCGTGAGTGCTCAATAGAGCTAAGCACTCATGGGTACATTTAAATGTTAAGGAAGAAAGCATAAAGGTGAACAGCCAATCGTTATTCTATGTTCAACCACCGTTGTAAGTTTGGTGATTTCCCTTTCTTTCAGGGAACAACTTAAAATTGTGACACGCACTTGACTGTCAAATAAACCAGTGCAATGGTTTTCTCAAACTAAATAAGCTCAATGGACCCACGGCATATGTGTGTAAGAGACGCTTAAGCTACAGGCACACTGATTTTTGCTTTGAAAGTTTAACAGATGGCCAAATGTGTCTAATGGAAAACTAATAGATACAATTGGCAGTAGAGTGCACAACAAGTTGACAGTAGAGTGCACAACAAGTTGACAGGTATGTTTTGCTTGATGATATGGAAAAGAAATGTGTTTTTTCTTTTTTTTTTAAAGTGACATGTTATGTAATTGTATTCCATGAAGAAAGGGGTAATGTTAGCCACATTTGTGTTAATGTTTTTTTAGAGCCCGCCCTGAGGAAGGAGGACAAGTCCAAAATGCATCGGTATGGGCCTTTGCTTATTAATTTTTGAATAAAGACAAATTGTATACAAGACTGAAACTGGAACCTAAAAAGAGTAAATTAATTTGTCAGTCCATTGAGATTGACTACACAAGAAGAATCACAATTCTGTATTTGATAAAGACCAATCTATAAGTAGTATTTACTACAGTACAGGCGTCTCCAAGCTAAGGGGAAATTCCACTGAGCACACTCTGCCAAGGGTTGTGTGATGTCACTTCCGATACCCTTGGCATTTTGGTGAAATGACGCCCCTGCAAATCTGTATGCTTTAAGACAAAGAAACCATGGCATATTTGTACACAATATGGAATGAGTGAGTACTGAATCTCTCTGAGACCGATGCATGAAAGGAAGACAAATTAGATTAATTCTTGCAATCGATGCACCCTGAAATTAATTTATGAAGATCTTAATTAAAGACGGTTAGGAAAAATGATCTTTGAATATATACAGAATGATGAATGTTTCAAAAGGCTATATTAAATGTATGTATTGGCTTTTGATATGCATTTATAATATGAATATCGTAATATATACAATATAATATACTAGTGCATATAGTATCATGTAAACTAAATATGCACTGACTCTAGAAATTGAAGATATTCAGTGCAAAACTTGTCTAGCTTTGAACGAGAAACTATAAAAGGTCTAGGCAACCTTTACCTAGAAACATTAGGAATATTATTTCTAGCGTAATGCCCACCCACTCAAGAAACAATGAAAACAAATATTTCTAGCATGAGCTTTGACCACAACAGAAATCTATCAAGATAGATGTGTTTCTTTTTTACAGCCTTATCGGAAATATGTTTAGAACAGTACATGCTCCACTTCCCTGCAAGAGCATAGCCAAGCTTGGCAGGGGCTGGGGCATATTTGGCATCCTGCATGGGATGGAATATTGCCCGCCTCCCACCTTCCTCACTGTGACTCTTGCTCATTTTCTTCATGCCGCACCACAGCATAAGCTTTCTAATTTAGTGCACTCCTATTGACTCAAAACAGGTGATTTGGAATTTTACAACATTCCTTCATTCAGGCTGCTAATCACACAACCACAACATTAGTAAGTCTTCATAACCTCTGATTGTTACAACATAACTCAAATCATGTCATTTTTGTTTAATAAACATGCTGCATTATTAAATTGAAAGAATCTAGCAATGGCCTATTTTTGTACTGAATATGGCCTTTGAATGCAATGTATGTAAATGTTTTGTTATGTTATGTTATGTTAACGGTACTTATATAGCGCACCGTCACCAACGGAATTGGTTCCCAGGCACTCTGGAGGATCTGTAAATGAGAAGGTGGGATGGGTTGGTACGGTGAAGAGGGCGTAGGATAGTGAGAGGAGTGGTGTACTGTTGGCAGCTTCAACTCGGTAGACACCGGGTGCTGAGCTTTGGTGCGAGTATTGGATCGGTGTAAGTCCGCATGTGCTGTTGGTGCGGCTTCTGTGTTGTTGCAGTGTGGTGAAGTGCGTGCAGCTGGTTGTGCGGGAGATGGTTGTGTGAGTTTTTTTTAAGTATGCAGAGAGTTAGAGCTTATATTGGTTAGTGGGTTATGTGACATTTAACATGCAAGCATTCACAGTTCTAAGTGTGGCACTTGCTGCCCTACACAATTCAGTCTGAGTGTGGCACTCACCATCCTTAACAATACCATCCAGATACCGCACAGGCCAATGTTCATAATTCTATCCAAGTGCGGGACATGCCAACATTCTCAATTCCTTTTAAGTGCAGTGTTTGGCAATCTTCATAATTTCGTCTAGGTGTGGCACTCGCTAACATTCACAATCCTGTCCAGATACGGCGCAGGCTAATGTTCTCAACTTTAAGTGTGGCACATGCTAACATTCACAATCCTGTCTAGATAGGGCGCAGGCTAGTGTTCTCAATTCTAAGTGTGGTAAATGCTAACATTCTCAGTCAAATGTAAATACAAAGTGGTTTTATATAGCGCTGTGCATTACTCTGTATGAAAAGAGGACAGTGTGTGTTAGCCGGATAGTGAGAAAGCAAATGCAGAAAACTTTGGTATGGATGAATACCGGTCGGAGGTACCTGTTACATGCGTGCCAATAGTTACATCTCTATGTTGATTGTGGTAGGTATGTACCAGGCATGTTAGCCATATGCACAGCCCCCAGATTATGGAGTGCAAAAATTGACAGCATGGTTGTTAATAGAAGATGGATAGCGTCTGAATGTGGTAAGTACCCTAGAGCTGGTCAGTTATTTGAAGGAGTGTGGGACGTGTAAGGATAGTGAGGAGTTAGCACTGAGATCCACATGCGTGCCAGTGTCACACAGCAAGGATCCATGAATGAAATCAGTTTCCCACAGATGGTAGTGCAAAGGTTTTGGCAATTGCCTGTCATAAATTAGCCCACATTTCTGGTGCACACTTTTTAGTCGGTTGATATTATCTTTAATTTCTTTCAAAGTGGTTGGTTGAAAAACCATGTTTTGAGCTGAAGTTGTGGACACGTAGTAATGAAGCAAGTGTTCTAGGGGGGAGTATAGTGCTGAAACTAACTAGCAATTTATGATGGCATTCCGAAAGCTAGAGGTCTTCCACTTTTAAAAAAAAATCAGTTTCTATAGTCTACAAGAGTACATGTCCCTAATTTGGCTTTTTAGATATTTGGTAAAGTCAATTGCATTACACTGGTTAATGTGCAAACAGCATGATTATTGTTTTCTTATTCCTGTTCACAATGTCAACAATGTTAATACAGAAGTCTCAATGTTAATTATTGGAAGCAAGCTGATGGCAGGCGATGGGAGGCAATGAACATTATAGGCTATGACATCACACTGTTGATCACTTTCATTGGGTACCTAATAACCCTTTCTAAAATATAGGCAAGACCAGCCAGAAGCTCAAAGGGAAATAAGGCAATGCTACTACAGACCCGGATTGGCTTTTAGAAGACATGTGCTATTAATTAACCTTGAGTCAACCCTATCTTCTAAGCTACACGTGGGTTTGTAAATGCAGAACTTCCTGAACTCCTGGTGAGCAGACTCCATGTGGGTCAGAGATGAAATGACTTCTAGGCTGGGGTAAGATAATAGCATCAGCTACATCTAACTTATTTTCTAGAGAAGAGCACATCTGACCACTGGATCTGAATTATTGGTATTATTTTTCCAATTTTTCTAAATGCCAATGTTATTCTTGCTTTTAATTTTCCATGTCCATCACAATGTGATAGCCAAACATGAAATGCTCCATGGCATGCCGATGTACAAACCTATCTTATTCAATCCTTTCAGTTCCCTTACCAGGCCAGATCAGACGATTGCCACCACAATACTCAGAAGCTCTTGGAAGTTTGAGAAGGACACCCTGGCTGAAGGCAGCACAATAAAGAAGGACACCTGGATTTTGGAGGTGCTGCATGAAGCAGAAATATGTGGCTGTTGGTACAGGCAGGTTATTAGGTTTGTGGTACAAGAACAGATCTGTCCACCAGAAAAGGAGGTTTTGATCGATCAGCTGAAACCAGACCCACAAGGTTAGTCGCCCGTACCTGATAAACAGAACTGTTCCTCTTGACCAAAGTTGAGAGGAGGCACAAAAAGATGTCATTTTAATGATGGATGAAAGAAAGGGATAATAATTCAATGTTTCCCTGTCTTGTATACATGGAAACAGAGTCTTTGCCTGAACTATACAAAGGGACAAAATGTTCACATACCATGAAACACTAGTTCTGCAACAAAAGATGGAAATAATGTTTTGAGAGTATAGCCCTTTTCTGTGGTTTGCTTTGGGTGAGCGCCCCCTTTGGTTACATTTTTTTGCCTACTGCAACTTATTTTACTCCAGCAGCAACACATCATACTGGTATACAAGCATGTTTTACATCGGCCATCTGGCATACACTACACAAGGGAGATGTGCAATATAGAGTCCATGCAGTTGCACGGGCGTCCCACTATATGTGCTGTACTGCCTTGTCCAGGACTAAGCAATAGAAAGTGAGAGAAAGTTTATAGTTGAACGGGATCACCTATTCCTTTGGGTCAGTTCTGGGCAAGACACTATAGCACATACAATGGGCCTATTATGCAATTTCCGGTACACACAGACTACCAGTGATAGCTGAATCAAGAAGGTTTATCCACGGTGAACATATTTCAGAAGCAGGTGAGAACACATTTTGGGCTAGATTGAAGATCTTTACTGGAGGTGCTTTGTTAAATGCTAATATAAGGTAAGATAAAGGGGTCTTGTATAGAGTCTTTATGCCAATAATGTTGGCCTGCAGTGCGGGGCTCTGTAAAGAAAGTGGGTGAGGTAGTTGTGTTATTGGAACAATGAGGAAAGGAGCGCAGAGGAAAGGCTGTTGTGTTTTTGACTGTAGATCAGAAGCAGTCATTACCTGTGTGCTTCATATGGACGCTGATGTGCTGGGATAGGGAAACGTGCTTATGCAATGGGGCAGTCCCAGCATTAAGAGGACAGTTGCAGATGCATTAGGTGTAGTTGAGTAAAGTGTTGGTGGGGGAACTGTCGGGCATGAGTCTGTGTGGGACTTCTGATAGGGTGGATGTGGTTTGAAATGTTGGAAGATTTAGTGGTGAGTAAATAGTGGGGGGGTGCGTAGGTGGAAATCCTGGATCACATATATAAGAATTGCAATAACCAAGTACACTGGTTACACGGTGTAGTGGCATTGTCAGACTCATAGCCTGAATTTAAAGCAGAGTAGCTCTATATAACACTGTAGAACTTCTGAAGGATGATAGCTTCTGCTGGTCAATACTGTCGTTTTTGCTAGAAATAAAACACATATATTCTTTATCTAAATTGGAAGCCTACAAGGGAAAATACTGCATAAGCCATAGACGAAGCTTACCCGTAACCACCTAACTGCGGAAGTGGGCGGAGCCTACAAAGATTTCTTATGGGAGTTCAGGACGAAGATACTTGCCCTTAGTGCTTAATAGGTTAATGCTTTCAGGTGCATGATGTATGCTTCAGTTACCCCTGCACCAGGGTCTATTCACCCCCATGAGTGTAACAAGACTGCTGTGTTTCTCTTTAGGGCCCCACAAAACACTTCACAGACATTTGCAATCTCTTTTGGCAAGCCGTGAAACTTCATGACTATACGTGCATAGTCCAACTCCGGCTTTCATGGCATAGATACATGGACTATGTCCATTTGGACTGCAGTCAAACAGCTATATGGCTAGAGAAGCCTAGGTAGATGTATTCGAGGGCATGGTTTACAATCCCGGCAAAAGAAGGTTCTACGCGGCCAATGACAATTTCCATGCCCCACAGCAGGGATCTACATTCATGTCATTATGGATTTGAATGGCACAATGCCAAATGATCGAGCCATAATCACAAATGACCAACAGGCTGCAGCAAATCTTCCATGAGTGACTTCGTTGCTAGACGCTTTAGCAAGAGGTGTTCCGGGCGTCTTGAGCTCACAGAAATGTGCCATTCAGATGAGAGAACTGAATCTCTCTACACAAGCAAGAAGGCAACCCAAGGCAGAAGATGCATGCACACTGTTCACTAAATGGGGCAAATGTTTTTATTCACCATTGGCCAAGGTCAAAGGTGTGCCATCTTGGACAATCCATGCACTCTTAAAAATGTCACTACCTACAAAGCCTGCTTTACTGTGCCATGCACTACAATCATGAGGTAGCCGTCACCACATTCATCAACACTGGAAAAATACGTTGCTTGATGTTCCCTACAAACAGTCCCCAGTATGCCATTAAAACCTGTGATGAGACACTTCAAGTTAAGTGTCAAGATGTCACAAGAACACCGCCCTGTGAACTGTTATCAGTTTCTACAGTCTGCACCATGCGTGACATGCAGATGTGATATGATATGGCATTTATAACAAATGTTTCAAGATTTAAACCTTAACAAGTGGATTATACTTGATACCTAATTTGTTCTAAATGATGAAATGTAATGAGGCGTGGGGTGGCGTGGTGTGCCTGTGGGAACTGCCAGTCTGATCCTTACCACTGATGAGGTCCTATGCTGTGGAATATTTCTTCAACCACCAATATTTGTTGAACCAGAACAACTGCAATGACTGAAGTCACGCTCAGTCATTTCTAGTTCCACATGCTACCGCTGAATTTGCCATGCCCGAAGAACTTCACAATATCCATTTCCAAGCCAACTAAGACATTCCAAGGCAGGATGAGGTAACTGGCGAAATCCGTCCTTGATAGCACTCCAACCTGATCAAATGTCATATGCACCATCCTGCAAAGCTCTACCTTACCAGGAATCACTTCACCTTTTCAGAGACTGGGTAGCTCATTCAGTTTTCAACAATGAGTCCGGAATACTGAACCTTTTGTATGAGTAATACAGAGCTTCCGCATCTTTCTGGTGAAATGTTGAAAGAAACTGAACGTGTGGCTATTGCTCGCTTTGAGGGTGAACAGGCTGACAGAAAAGCAAAGAGACAATTCTGCTTTCTGGTGGGGTAATTCATTCTCATGGAAAATCACTTATTGCTGTACTCACACCAGCAAGATAGAGTGAGAATGCACCGAACATTCTTCACCTTGACTTGGCTTGACAATAACTTGCACATGGTTAGCTGAGTACAGAGACTCCATTCTCAGCGCGGCTACTTATCCTTTGCTCTGCATCAAGTACCACTGTTCCATTTTGCACCTCCTGCAGACCACAACAGCAGGGGAGCCCACCAATGATTGATGACCGGGAGATTGAACTGATGCAAAGTAGACACCTGCACACAGGTTCATGCACAGGCAGACAAGGAAGATATCTGTGTAGCCCTTTCACCAGTCCTGTATGGTGCTTAGAAGATGAACAATCACAGTAAACACATTATCAGCTGGTTCCTACCAAATGGAAACCTACAAGTAGCCACTATTTTACGGAGAGGAATATGTCTGGGATTTGTGTTCCTGGACCCCCAACCGGCCCATAGAGTCGGGGTTTGCCCAGAAGCACTTTAAGACAAGATATCAGCATCCGTGAGATAGATGGGGGTTCAGATTTAATACTCCAACACCAAATCAATAATGACAACTTAATGGTTTGGCAAAGGGAGTCCGTTTAATGACAAGTACAAAAAACAGGGAGTTATGAATATCATCAGTGGTGCGATCTTCCTTCTCGCTTCAACTCCAATGAGCTTCATAACAATCATAACATTTATACTGAAAACTCATCATCATTGAGGTGTAACGCTTAAAAGTTGGCATACAATTCTATTGGTTCAGGAAAGGTAACTTTACTATAGGTACTATATCTGTATATGGTAACGGAGTAAGGGGATTGGGTAAACACTGTCAGGTGGGGCATCTAAGTCCTACCTTCAAACTGGCTACTGTAGATGTCACTAAGAGTACAACGTCTCGTTGGTTCTACTAACTATAGGACCCTAGATTACTTGTTCCCTTGTGATTGGGTTGGCACCAACCCCACCCGTACTTTTCCACTTCACTTAGCAGCACGCAGAATAATGAGGCCAGGTGCAGGGAGTAAGTTTGCTTCAATGTATGTTACAGCCATTCATCACCTTAGTGGCCGTGTGTCAATTACTGCCTTGTAGTTTGGCCTTGAGTCTGCCGCTTGGTCTGAGAAAATAAAGGAGGATGGGTACGATAAGGCTCCATGCGCAGGTCTGAAAGGCTTACTTCTGCTCGCTCGGCTGGTCACGTGGTTCAGACTCTGTGAATTTGCTTCTTCTTCGTACAATTTGTGTATTTGACTTTTGTTTCACCCACCACCTGCCTTCGGCTTCTTATCTTGACCCTTCAGAGCAGTATATTCTGTTCTTTGCTTCAATTAATTGTAGCCACTGTTCGTCCATCTTGACAGATAGGACCTTGGTTCCCCAGGCACGATTTGCCTCTGCTGAGTTTCATATCTGCCGCTGTAGTCTTGATTTCGCCAAATATAAAAATCTTCTCGTGTGGCATTTTAGTAACCTTTTGGTTGATTCTGCATCTTGTGCAAAGTGCAAATATACTTATATAATGTACTTCTTGTAGGCAGATTATGTATAGTGGTGCTTTCCGCCCTATCTTTCTACTAAGCATAGCAAGCTGCACAATGTTCTTAGCTTTCTTGCGGTTCCAAGTATATGTACATGCGTAAACTTGGTTGAATATCTTCACCATGCTCATGGCTTAAGCTTCTACATTTGACATCGTCCTTTCACTTTAGGTTCACAATATCTTTAATTCATGGCGTTTCGTCTCTTTATGTCATTCTCTGGTCGTCATTTCTTATATATGTGAGTCAGTCTGGGTTCTGGTGATGTCACCATTGGTCTTACATCAAGACCTTTTTGGTTTCTTCAGGGACTGTACTCAGACGATCTTCATTTCATTTTATTGGCTGATATGGCTTCCTCAATGGATACCTGAGTGTCCATGGTTTCCTTGGTACTGGTACTTCAATAGGTGCTGTTCTTCTGATAGGTACTGGACACAGCCCCACTGCGGCTCTCTGCTGGTTTATTTGCTCATCATGCGTAGCATATCTCGGTGTGAACGTTCCTGGTCCTTCAAAATGGACGGTTGGAGTGCGGGCTATACTTGGGACCTACTGTACAGATTTAACCTGACATTTTAACTGTAACTACTCCATCATTTGGAACAATGTCCCTTGGCCGCTTTAACTGTCCTAGAAGCTTGTGACTGGAGACCCATCTCAATCACCTACACAAGAGACTTATCTATGGCCTTAGTATGAGTTGTATTCACCACCATTTCATTTTGAAACCAGCTACTTTCTGCTTGTGGTGAAAACTAGAAATATTCCTGCATGGATTCAGAACTAAAAATTACTCTTGCACAATTATCCTGTGTAGCTGATGGAATATGTCCAAGGTGTATCAAAATAAGACAGTGTTTGTCTTTTCTCTCTGTCCTCTCTTTTTTCTAGATTTCACAGCTCTATTCAGAGCAGAGAGGGGCCTTGTGGATTGAGCTCAGTGTGTTAAATCCCTTACAAGCTAATTTCAGCCCTAAATGAGCACATGCCTGTTTCTATAAACATTAGTGAACTGCTAATGCACTAAGCTAGCAGCTGTATTAATATTGGCGTTAGCATTTTTCACAAACACACACACACACACACGATTGCTGTTTGCAAATAGGTGCATAGGCAATCAACTGTGAAAGTGCTATTTAGTTGGAAATGCATCTACTAACACACAGGGCTGGGGTCCACAAAATGACTTTTCTCTTCACTGCTATTTTTACAATGTGACTCAAATCCAGTGAGGTTTAATAAGCACAGTGTGTTATTAAATCAAAAAAGTCCAGCCGCAGCATAGTGCTATGCTGAATACGGCCTGGGAATGCACTTAATGATTTTCTTTTTCAAAGTTACAGTACATCATGAATTAGTATCAGTTTTAATATTTTATTATAGAGTATTTGTCCTTAAATACTGTATGAACATGCTGCACTCACTTGGTTAGTTCACATTACTCTAGTATAAGAATAAATGAAATGGTAATTCAAATGTTAGCTTTGAACTTTCAAGATGCTTGGAGAGACGCTGTACTGTGGAGTGGTACAAGTCTGGACACAGCCTATTTTAAACACCTTTGTTCCTGCTTGTACTACTTGTCCTGTCTGGTCAGGATAAGTGGACCCATACATTCATTGATAGATGGAAGGAAGGAGATGGATTGGTAGTGTTTTTCCTATATTGCTATCCATGGCTTTAATTGTTTTATGTCAGTGCCACTAATTTATGAAAGAAATTTCAGCTCCTTCCATTTATTGTATTTACACTGAATGGAATATCATCACATGACTTCTGCCTTCACTATTCTCATACTACTGTCAGTAGGTTTTTAAGTTTCCTGTGCCATATTTTAGATGGCAGTACACAGTATGGTGTGGCCCCAGGCTGTACACATTATGGTTTGGCCCCAGGGTTTTGAATCCTAGAGGTTGATAGAAGAGTAGGATCCTAGGATTATATTCAAATACATTACTGCTAAAATTCGAGACTGCATTTTCGTTGACTATATTATGTGTCATATTCTTGTATTATCACTACAGGAGAATACATGGGCATACAGGCTAAATAAAAACGTGCGCACGTGTGTGCGTTTCATAATCATGAGTGTAATGAAGTGCTATATGACAAGTGTGAATGCTTGTGATTTTAGTGACAAAACTGAATAGGAAGATTATTAATGACATCGAATGTTAATTACTTACACAAGGATATTAAGAATTGGTCCCTGGATGTTCTGGGGTTATGACCAATAGTAAACATGTCAAGTGCTCCGGGGTAGTGATTTCTCATACACTATGTGAAGAGACCCAACCCTCTCCAGATCCTTGCATAAGATAATGCACTATTTTCTGCTGCAAAATCTGTCTCAGCCACAGATGGGCATTCTGGCTGGCTCTGGTCTGGAGATTAGACTCCAGTAAGTGACGTATGATCAAAATCACAACGCCATGTTCTGTTGCCCAGCGGCATGCCGATGTTATTCTTTTCCTCCCCACTTACCCATCTGCCTCTGTGTGGTTCAGACCCTATCCCACTAGCCTTGAGGTTTTCTGCATGTCATCTCTGCCCCTATCCGTAACTCCATCGCTGAATGCCACACGCCACTGCTGCCTCTGTTTGCACATTGCTGTCAGCACTATTCGCCCTGCCAGCATTTCCTGCACTCAAATGTCTTCCTGCTGGTTGCAATACAACTCATCCTCGGACTGCTAATAGGTTTCTATCAGCAAACGCTCCTTTCATACAGAGATGCATGAGGCCACTGTGAGTGTACCAAATATATCATGAGACACGTGAGGTCACCGTGAGCATACTGCACATGTCTAGAGACACATCAGGATGCAGCGAGAAGCACCAGATGACAGTGAATATGCTGCACTTGTTCAGCGATGAATCATGGAGCAGTGAGTGCACTTCCATGTCTCACGATGCACAAGGTTACAGTGAGTGCATGGCACATATCTGCAGTTCCATCATATGTCTGTGAGTGAATCGCATATGACTAGGTATGCATCAGGTGGCAGTGTGTGGCCTGCACATTTCTAGAGAATGATCAGGTCCCAGTAAGCCCACTGGCCTTATCTTGAGATACTTCCTGTTGCAGGATTTCACCACACATCTATAGATGCATTAGGCCTCAGTGAGTGTACTGCACATACCTATATATGGATCATGTCACAGTGAGTGTACTGCACTTGTCTGTCAATGTAACAGGCTACAATGATTGCACTGCAAACATAAAGAGGTGAATTTGCTTCCAGTCCATATGATGCTTATGGCTAGAGAATCATCAGATCACAATGGCTGTGCAACACATATCTAGACATGCATCACTTCAGTGTTTGCACTACACATATACATAAAAAGTCACATTAACTGCCGTGTGTATATCATGTTTCATTGAGTGCTCTGACCATGTCTAGAGATGCATCATGTTGCAGCGAGCACACTGCATGCATCCGGTCAGAGTGAATGCACTCCAGCTGTCTAGAGATGCGTGATGCGTCCCCTCATAGGGAGTGCATTGCTCACATCAAGGGGTGCATCGGGTTGCAGTGAAACACTGTAGCAGTCAGGCAGGGATCCATCCACTCATAGTCAGTGCATTGCACATATCTAGAGATGCATCAGGTGGCAGTGAATGCACTGAAAGCACTGTAGTCATCTAGAGATGCATCCACTCACAGTGATTGCATTACACGCATCTAGAGATGCATCCACACACAGTGATTGCATTACACGTATCTAGAGATGCACCCGGTCACAGTGAATGCACTGCAGCTGTCTAGAGATGCATTGGTTCATAGTGAGCACATTGCGCCTATCTAGAAATGCATCAGGTCACAGTGAATGCACTGCTGCTGTCTAGAGGTGCATGCACTCATAAGGAAACTCTCACTGCAGTTTGGAAGCTGTGTTTTGGTGTCAGAGAGAACATGTTATAGTGGTGCTTGATGGCTGGTGCCCTGCTACCTACTAATTGAGCTCAGTGATCAGCAAAACTTACCTGTGTCCACTAACTCTCCCAGCAAGAAATGCATGCAAGGGCAAGTGCGTGGAAAGTGTCACTGCAGTTTGGCAACCATGTTTCAGTGTCAGAGAGAACATGTTATAGAAGTGCTTGCAGCGCCGGTGCTCTGCCACCTATTAATTTAGCCTGCAAGCTTGGTGCTCGGCCAAACTCACTTGTGTCCAGTTATTCTACAAATACCCGTCCAAGTGAGAGGCACACACAAGGAGAAGTGCATGGAAAGTGTCACTGCAGTTTGGCAGCCGTGTATTGGTGTCGGAGAGAACGTGTGATGGCACTCCTTGCAGGCCTGGTGCTCTGCTACCTTCTAATTTACCCTGGGAGCTTGTTGCTCGACAAAACTCAGCTGTGTCCAGTTACTGCACAAATAACTTTCCCAGCGCATGTGAGGGGAAGCGCATGGAAAGTGTCACTGCAGTTTAGCAGTTCGTTAAGGAAGCAGTTGCCGTGCATGGAAGATCACTACTACGTTGAACTACCCAACTGACAGTGAGTGTGAGTAACTGTGTTTCATTCAGCCTTTTTGGTGACAACACTAGTGTGGCTCTTGCTCTTGAGCATTGAGGAGCCTATCAGCCCCACTCCTCTCCAGGAACATTATCTCGCTTTGCCACTGGCTGTTATTTCCCTCACAGAGAAGCCGACTAATGCAGCGGGACTGTCAGCGACCAGTGAGAGGCCGCGGGAGGCATTACTGAAGAAGCACTGGTGCTTGAACCGTGCTCTAACCTAGGTAATCCATTTGTGATGGAAAGTGTCATGAGTTTAACACCTATGCAATCTCTGCCCTGAGTGACTTGTAATGGTCTTACTGCCAACTTCTCACATGTTCCAGTAATAATGACATCTATTGCTGGTTACAAATGACAGACTTTTTCCCACGATCAGGGACAAGTACGGAAGTTAGAATACTAAAATCGTCTCGTGAGATGGTAATAACAGAACATTCACACATCCATGATCAGAGTATGGCAGAGGTGGCCGAAGACCTGCTAGGGCCAATGCAAGTTAATAATACATTGGGCCTCATTACGACCCTGGCGCTAAGGGGTCTGCGCCAGCGTTAGCTGCGCGGACCCCTTACCGCCAACTACGAGTTCCTGGAGCGCCATGGTCATTTTTCCGCCCGCTTTTTGCGGGCGGAAAAATCCATGGCGCTCTGGGACCTTGGTGTTAATTACGCCACCGTATTTTACGGTGGCGTAATTAACTCCTTCCCCACTCCCATTGAGCCCTATGGGGCCGAAATGGGAATGGGGAAGGGTAAATGGGTCAATGGGGACTTACCGCCCCGCCGACCTCGGAATGGGGCGGTAAGTCCGCCATCCGCCATGGCGTAAAGGGACTTTGCGCCATGGCCGGAAAGTCCGTCGATGGCGGAAAAAATCCGCCAGGGTCGTAATGAGGGCCATTGAGTTATGCCAAGGCTTCGACCGCTTAGTGGACTTACCCGTTTCACCCATTCAGGGTGAAAATAGCCCAGTAACTCTGCCAGTATTGACAGATCTATTGGAAGGAGTATCTGCCACATCGATTATACGCGGGAACGCTCCATTACACCACACTCTTAGTGATGTGGATGAAAGGATTAGACTTACTTCCACCACAATATCTGCCTCAAACACTGTCCTGCTCTCCTTCGTGGACCAATATGACAACATTAGGGACACGTGCGGCGAGAGTCTACTGTGTTGTATTCTGCCTCTTAGTACTGTGTCAAATCCAGATAGTTGGCAAAAAGATTTCGGTGTGGTACTCTACCTCTTAAGACTTTGTCACATCTAGATAGTGCGCTCAAAGATTGCAATGTTGTACTCTGCATTTTAAAACTGTCATTTCTAGATAATCTGTTCAAAGATTACAGTGTTGTACTCTGCCTCTTAATACTGTGTCACATGTAGATAGTGTGCCGGCCGATAGTTTACTGTGTTGTATTCTGCATCCTAATACTGTGCCACATCTAAATAGTGCACTGAAAGTGTAATGTGTTCTACCCTGCCTCTTCAAACTGTGTCACATTTAGATAGACACTGAAATGTTTAATGAGTTGATTTCTACCTTAAGACTGAGTCACACCGAGATAATGCGCTGAAAGTTAGTTTACCAAGTCCTATTCTACCTCCTAATGCTGTTCACATCTAGATAGTACGCTCAAAGATTACTGTGTTGTACTTTACCTGTTAAGGTTGTGACACTTCTAGATAGTGTTGGAAATGTTTAATGAGCTGTATTTTACCCCTTAAAACTGTATAATTTCTAGACAGTGCGATCAAATATTACTGGAAAGTTTAATAAGTATTATTCAACTGTGACGGTATCACACCTAGATAGTACGCCCAATGATTTCTGTGTTGTAGATAGTGTTGTACTCTGCCTCTTACGTCTATGTCACATCTAGATTTTGTACCCAAGTGATATTGTGTTGCATTCCACCCTCTTAACTTATCTCAAGTCTAGTTAGTGCTCTGAAAGTTCAGTGTGTTGAACTCCACCTTATAAGACTCTGTCAGATCTAGATGGTGACCCTGTCTCGCACCTCTCACACCCGTCCAGATCCCTAGAACTGCCCGCTCCCTCCATCCTGTCCTCACTCAGTCCCGATGGCTAGCCACCCGCACACTAGAACCCTCCTTCTCGAGCCCCCCATCATTCCCTACCCGACCACATCCGCAGTAATCCCCCAGCTCACCCCACTTCAGCATATCGCCACTCGCCCAATCTCCTGCCACCACCCTGCATCCAACTCTAAAATTAGCGCTGCACCCTGGCACGCCAACCACCTCCCTCCCCGGAAGCCCACTCCCCTCTCCCCTTCCAACCCAAACTCATCGCTCCCAACCCTCCCTCTGACTACTTCTGAGAACCCCGCAACACACCATGACACGACACCCCACCCCCTGTCAAACCCGAAAATCAGAGCCACACTCTGGCCTGCCAACCACCTCCCTCCCCTGAACCCCATTCAGCCCCTCCACTCTCACTGAAACTCATCACTCCCCACCCTCCCGCTGACCGCTATTGAGAACTCCCTAATACCCCTCGCCATGATACCCCAACCCCTATCTAACTCCCAAGCCAGAGGACCCAGCTGGTGCTCCAAACACCTCAAACCCTCACCTTCTTCAACCCCTTCCTCCCACCCCACACGCCTCTCTGAAGTCAAGTGCATCCTTTTTAATGCCCTCTCTGTAGCGAAGAACAGACACAGCATCTTCGACCTCCTCTCCTCTGACAAACCTGACCTAGTCTTTATCACTGATACCTGGCTCTCGGACGACTTTGCCCCTGTTGCACATGAGGCATTTCCCCACTGATACTCCCTCATCGCACTCAACAGACCCTCAAGAGGAGGCAGCGTGGCAGTCCTTTTCAGATCGTATTTCTCTGTCTCACTTGTTGATTCTCAGACATGCATTCCATCATGTAAACCCCTCCTTGTTAAAGTCTCACTACCTCTGACTTTCTCCCACAGCTTCCTAATCATTTACAGACCCCCTGATTATGACATACATTTCACAACCAACATCTGTGACTCTGTAGCCACCATTCAAGTAAGTCACCCCTCCCTGACTCTCCTAGGAGACTTCAATATCTGGTTGGACATCCCCACCAACCCCATGACCCATTTACTGGTCGACAGTCTTGATGCACTCAACCTCTCCCTTCACATGAACGGTCCAACCCATTCTAAAGGGCACACCCTAGATGCTATCTTCAGCTCCCACGACCTGATACACCTAGCCCCCCTCCCCCTTACCACTCATCTGGTCTGACCATTTTGTCTTCCCTTTCACCATCCTCTCTCCTGCCCCCACACCCCCCAACCCGCCTCCCCCTTCTCAGCAAATGCTGGAACAAACTAAAGATCATCCCTGACCTATCTGAAGCCCAGCTTCTCAGACCCCCCCACAACAGACCCCTTGACAGATCTTTAACCATCGACTACCTTGGCTCATGGCTCAATGATTCACTAATTCCGCTCACACCCTTGCGCCCCTCTTTCTCACACCTCAGACCCTGTCCCAAATGGTTTACTCCTGAACTGAGGAATGCCAGAAAACTAAATAATTCCTTGGAACGCCAATGGCGAACAGAAAAAAAACAGTATCAGCAGATCCACATTCGCCTTGCACCATCGCAACTACAAAGCAGAAATCCGGAAAGCCAAAAAAGCCCACTACAACAATCTGATTCTCAGCTGTGGAAACCACAGCAAAGGACTCCACAGAATCATATCTGAATTCGTCAAACCCACTTGCACTTCTTCCCAATCTACCCCATCACAATCAATCTGTGACTTGCTCTCCCGCCACTTCTACACCACTGCTCTCAACAGAACAACCTCCCTTAACAACAAACTGTCCCCCCTCTCCCTGCCCCAAATACCGACCAATCTAACAATCCCCCTCCGTGGAAATCCCCACCATACCCACCTTTGACTCCTTCAAACCCATCTTCAGAGAATTTCTTGACCTTCTATCTGCTCGCAAACCTTCTGGTTCCCCCTAGATGCCTGCCCCCTCTCAGTCCTCAAAGAAATATTCTTGTCCACCTGCACAGGAGAGCATTCAAGAACCATCCTAAATGACTCCCTCAGCTCTGGAATATTTACTGATGCCTTCAAAAATGCACATGTCAAGCCTCTTCTTAAAAAAACATCCCTTGAATCCAACAACCTCCTTAACCCCGCCCAATCAGGCTTCAGACCGTGTCATGGAACCAAATCCACTCTTACCTCAATCTGGGACAATCTTAAAATCACTGCAGACTCTGCAGGTTGCGCTGCACTAATTCTCCTCGACCTGTCTGCAGCTTTCAACACAATTAACCACTCAATCCTCCTTGACCGCCTCCACTCCCTAGAAATCCATGGAATCACTTTTAAATGGATCTCCTCCTTCCTCAACAACAGGAAACAAATAACTCTCCTCTCCCCTTTTGTCTGGGCCGCTCCCTCAGTTAACACTGGAGTACCGCAAGGCGCATGTCTATCAGCTCTCCTATTCAACCTCTATATGTCCACCCTCCCCGGAATCATCCACCTACACAATATCCTGTGCTACAACTATGCTGATGATACCCAAATCATCCTTAAACTCCACAACTCAGACTCCAACTCTCAGTCAAACCTTGCAGCCTGCCTCCTAGATATCGGCCGTTAGATGACTACAAACCACCTCTTCCTAAACCCCACTCAAACCAAAATCATGGTATGCGGCAACACCAAGCTTCTACCTCGTCCACACCCCTGGATCCCTTCCATGGGCCAACCGCCCACCCCATCCGTCACAGTAAAAAACCGTAGATGCACTGTGGACTCTGGCCTAGCCCTCTCCTGACAGATCAACAACATATTTAAATCTTTTTGCTACCATCTCAAAATTCTCAAGCACATTTTTCCCTACCTCTCCTTCCTGAACAGACTTGCTTATGTCCATTGTAATGTCAAGACTGGACTATGCCAACTCCCTTTACCTAGATGTCCCGGCATACCACCTTAATAAACTACAAAGAGCGCAAAAAGCTGCAGCTGAAATGCGACTAGCCCTGGGTCCAAGAGATCACACCTCTTCAGCTCTCAGAACCCTCCACTGGCTCCCAGTTGGACGAAGGGCCACTTTCAAGACCCTATGAATCACTCACCGTGCAGTGCACAAGGCTAGCCCTCTTTACCTGCAAGATAAGCTAAAACCTTACCTCACACCCCACACCCTAAGATGAAGCTCTTCCTTCCTTTTAGTGATCCCAACCACCAACTCCATCGGGATCGGAGGATCCTCTTTCTCAGCATTGGCCCCGACTCTGTGGAACTAGGACATTCCGCAAATTACTAAAAACATGGGTCTTTCCATAAGAGCAACAAAAACCTAAATATATGTCTGAACTCCAACAACCCAATGACTAAATACACAAAGAGACTATCTGCCAGGTGTTCAATGACCTCTGATCCTACCACAGGATAGGATGGATAGATGGAGTGAATGAAGGGAATGGATTGACAAAATGGGTGGATGGAATGGATGGTGTGGATGCATGTATGGAGTGACGGATAGAGCAAACGGATGGAGTGGATGGAGAGGACGTCATTAATGGAACAAGATAGACACATGTGAAGGGGATGGATTGATTGGACGAGTGGAACAGTGGATGAATAAATAAATGGAATGGACGGAGGGGAATGAGTGGATGGAATGGACAGATAGATGGAGGGGATCAATGGAATAGATGCTGGATGGAATGGATGGACGCAATAGATATAAAGACGAATGGGTGGAAGGGATGGATGACATAGATGGAATGGATGGACGCATGTGGGGCATAAATTTGCTTGGATGCATGTACAATGATTGGAAAATATGTACAGAGAATTGACGAATGCAATGGATGGAATGGTCAGAATATGTGTATATGGACTTTATAGATGGAATTGATGGAATTGAATGATGTGTGTGGAATTGTCTGCAATGGATGGATAATGAGGATGGTAACGGTTGGATAAAATGGATGGATGGAATGGATGGATGGAACGGATGAAACAAATGGAACCGACTGAGCGGATGGAACGGAATCGATCGATGGATAGAACGGATGGAGTGGACGGAGTGGATAGAATGGATGGATGAAACAGATGGAGTAGACAGAATGGATTTAAACAGATGAATGAAACAAATGGGATGGATGGAATGGACAGAGTATATGGATATGGGATCGATCGATGGATGGAACGGAAGGAGTTGACCAAGTGGATGGAATGGATAGATGGGGCCAATGGATGGAACAGATAAAATAGATGGAATGAATGAATGGAATGGATGGAATAGGGGAGTGAATGAGGTGGATGGAGTGGGCAGAATGGATGGAATGGGTGGAGTGGAGTTGATGGAATGGATGTGGTGGATGAAATGGATGGATTGGATTGAATAAATGAAGTGGATGAAGTAGATGGAATAGATGGAATGGATGAAGTTGATGAACTGGGTGGAGTGGATGGAATGGATGTCATGGATAGAGTGGATGGAAAGAGTGGAGTGTACAGGGTGCATAGAAAGGATGAGTGGACGGAGTGGGCGGAGTGGATAATATGGATAGAGTGGGCGGAATGGATGGAGTGGGTGAAGTAGATGGAATGGATGGAATGGATGGAGTGGATGGAGTGCACCAAAAAGACAGAGTGGATCAAATGGATGGAATGGATCAAATGGATGGAGTGAATGAAAAGGATGGAGTGGATAGAGCCGATGGAGTGGATGGAGGGAGTGGATGGAGTGGATCGAATGGATTGAGTGGATGAGGTGGGAGGAATGGATGGAATGGGTGTAATGGATGCAATGGATGGAACTGTTGTAATGGATGAATTGGATGGAATGGATGAAATGGATGGACTTGGTGTAATGGATGAAATGGATGGAATAGATGGAATGGATGAAATGGATAGAGCGGATGCAATGGATGGAGTGGACAGAGTGGATGGGACAGATGGAATAGATGGATAAGGTGAATGGGGTGGATGGGATGGATGAAATGGATAGAATGGATGAAATGGATGGAATGGATAGAATGAATGAAATGGATAGACTGAATGAAACTGACAGAAATGGATAGGAATGGATGGAATGGAGGATGGAATTGATGGAATGAGTAGTTGGAATGGATGGATGGAATCAATGGATTGTGTGGAGGGATCGATTGGACCGTTTGGATGAAAAGGATGGAATGGATGGAAAGGATGATATAGATGCACGTATATCACTGTGTACTCTGCTCTCCTGTTCCCCATGCTGTTCCTATATATCCGTATCCCTCCCTGTCGCCGTAAACCCAGCCCCCTGTCTCTGTGTCCATGTGTCACTATGTTCCCTGCCATCCCTTTCACGTGCCTATTCTCGGGTGCTTTAAAGATAACTATCATATCATATCACTACGCTTACTCTCTACTATACACCATCATTCAACTAGAACACAGCTATACCCCTGATTAATTCGGCCTAGCTGTTCACATACGAATACTACCCCATGGACACCTCATCACCCTAATAAAACACAGCTATGCCGTGCACATTCCGGCCTAGTCGCTCACATAGGCATTCTTCAGGCCTAACGCAGCCAGAGCCCAGTCCGGGTGTCCACCCACCAGACTGTACACATCCAACTGATATCTCCAACACCACACCTAACGCTAGGATGCAGCTACCACCTGGCAATTACATCAGCTGCACACATATCTGGGGCACCCACGCACCCTACAACACTATCTCTCGCTACTGACCAGAACTACGGGTCCTGAGGGTGTTCAACCGACCGGCGCGTTGATGTCATACCAATGATACATAGAACGCTATATACATGCCAAATAACATAACATAACAAGGTAAGAGCTCACACACTAATACTGAGCGAATTAAACATTCAAATGAAATCCCTCGCCAACACCTCTTCGCTGGCTGCAAACGTGTTATCTCAGTTATCTACACAGCCAAGAAAGATCACAGCTCGGGAAGAGGAAAGTCGTGCTGTAGAGAGCATGGTGTGTAAATATGATACACCATGTTCCACCCTAAAACATATTTCCTCAACAGAAGAGCTGAGTCACGTGCAGGCTCAATTTGGGAATCGACAAACAAACCAAGGTGCACAATATCTCTTAACCTCAGAGGAAGAGAAGAGGCCGGCCCTGGCCCAGTCTGGTAATGGACAATTAAATCAAGCCACCCTAGAGATAATGTGTGTGGAGGAGGCACCAGGCTCTGTGGGTGCACCTGGGGGAAGTGTAAGTCGGTAGAAAAGCAAAGTAGTCGAGCGGAGCTGGATGATCTGTTTGAAGGCCCTTCAAGAGTCCTGTGTCAATATAAAAAAGGCTACTTGGGAAAAAAAGTAAAGAAAACCAAAAATATCAAGAAAATCATAACCAAAGTGATGTTGTCAAGACACTTCCTATGCAATCTAACCATCCATTAATCTTTGAATGGAAAGCCACTCGTGGGTAGGAACAAAATAATGCCCACTGAGAACATTCCAGCTCAGGCCCACACATAAAAAATGTAGAGGTGCAGAATGTTGGCTTTGGTGACATCTCTTTAGTATCTGCTTTTGATGATGCGATACTGCTCATAGAGAATCACAATGCGAGTACATTGGTACAAACAGACTCTTTGCCATTATCGACCATGGACTTATTGACCAGGGGTTCTTCACAAGGGAAATTCGTCAGTTTTTGGGATGCAGCTAAAGATTGTGTGAGTGGGACCCCACTATTTACAGTGAATGAAAGTAGCACATTTGAGGAAGGGGTGAAGCTGGTCCAGCCCAATGTCTTGTTGGAAAAAACAGTTAGACCATCCCCAATTTCCATACTGACTGTAAGGCTGATAGAACCAGCTTATTAAGTGGTCAACGTGTGGCCTTTCGAGAGGGTGGTTAGGTGATCAACATAATAATAGGTCTATGAATGCTGATGTATATATACAGAAGGGGAGGGAAGGGCCTGAATTGTCGGTTTATAGTGTACTGAAAGGAGCTCGAAGCTCTGATGAAGTGGAACCAGAAGTTAAGAAATCACCCCCTCCACCCCATTGTGATACAGAAATCATATTCCAGAAGAAGAGAATGACTGACATTATCCCTGCCCACGTAGGCCCATTGGTTAATACGTTGCTGGTAAAGAATTTCCATAGAGAGGATTTGGCTCTATGTTGATGTTTCGGCCATCTTCACAGAAATACCAAATCTTAGGTCAATCTCAACAAGTGATATTGACAGAGTGAAGTTTACTGACCCTGTTAAGATAGATCAAGTTATCTTGCATACTGGCTCTAGAATTGCTCGAGATATTATCTTAAAAGATAGCCCACAATGCGGCAGCTGAGGTTCGACATATCGGATTCCCGCAAACATTTCCACATAATTATGGCAATAGTGAAATGACTATTTCCGTTAATGCAGGAGGAGGTTGTAAAGGAGTGATTACCTTAACACAAGGTGACAGCCCCAAATCCCTTGACCAAGAAGATTGGTCATGGATGGCTGCTGCACTCAAGGGATCTGGATTCATTGTCATTGAACTCACAAACATGTCTTTAGTGATCTAGGCCAAATGCTTGTGATTTCTTGGAATACAACGTTTCTTGGAACGTTCATTTGTTTACCAACTTGGAGGTGACGAGTATTCTGAGGTTGCAAAGCATAATAATGTTGCAAGAAGTATGGTTAACTGAATGCCGGACTCTAGACAGCTACTCTGTTTTTGGTCAGGAAGCACGCAATGTTAATGGCGGACGTCCCTATGGTGGGTTGTTAACGCCAATGTCAACAGGGCCTGTGTGCTAACAAACTGCCAAATTCCCTGTATGGAGATTTCCTCCTGTTAAATATGTATTGGCACCAGGGGATGGGTAGCTTAAACAAACTATTGCAGGAGCTGGCCAAGTGCATTATTGAGTGGAAACAAATTAATGAAAAGTAGTTTGTTTTGCTTGTCGGCGATCTGAACTCCAACTGTACAATGGACGATGATTGTGAAGAGAGGTGGAATCTGGTAACGACTACAACATGTCGCTCGGGAAAAGTAATTCATGGTAAGAAGTGGGACCCTTGTTTGTCATCTTTGGGTCTCCAAATGTTGAATGGAGCTATTCAAGGGGACATTCCAAGTCATCCTACTTGGCATAGGGGTGTTAGTCAATCAAGACTAGACTTCTTCTTCTCCGACCACGCAATGTATGAGAGTTGTGGATTCCTGCGGGTGGTGAGTTCAGCGGTAGGTCAGGTCAACCATTTGTATTCTGAGAGAGAGGAAGAGCTGTAAAAACAGTAGGGGGAGAGTTGTCTTATCCCTTGCAGTGGGGGCTGGGTGGCTGTGGCTTGGTTGCCTTAGGCCATGGCTCCCCCCTCTGAGAAGCATGCATAGCACTGCCTGGGCTGCTGTGGACAGAGTAGGGGAATGCATGGCAGATGGATCTCTGATAGCTGATGGGAATGGAGAGCCAATGAATAAAAAGGGAAGCTCCATACAGAGGAATGCAGTGCCGGGGTGACAGACAAGGGAGTGCAAAAGGGGAATATGGCACAGGTAACACTTCAGTAGGTGTTCTTGTGGGAAGCAGTGTCAAGGGGAGAAGGGAACGGGTGCAAAGGTCTGGTACTAATGTGAAGTCCTGCAGTAGGTCTCCAGCGGATAGGAAGGTTGATAAAGCTGGGAGGACAGGCAATGGACATGAAGGTGAAAAAGATTATACCAGCTGTGGAACTGGGGAGGAGCCAATGGAGGGTGTATATGGTTGTTTCATATTTGTCAGGCGCCACAAATAGTAAAGGTTTCACATTATTTTTATTGTGTAGTGATTAGTATTTCAAAAAGTGGCCCTTTGTGATAACACGTGTTTCGGCGAACGCAGCGACTTTCCCAAATCAGGGCTATTTCCAACAATGAATGATTCAATTTCACTATATTCCGTATCTGATTTCAAAATGCTTGAATGAAGATTAGTCATGGGTTAAATCCCTCCTGAAAAGTCCTATAAAGTTAGACGTCCATGTGTTCGTGTTCAATGGAGTGTGATTTGGAGTGGCGAGTGGTCATTAAGTCGGCTATGCCTGATAAAGATCTTGGAGGCGTTAGCTCTTTTGTTATTTCGAAATGGGTAAAGAAAGGGATTGGTGAGGTGCAGTCTGTGCAGGTGGTAAGTGGAGGGAGATTGTTGGTAAAAGGTGTAGGTGAGGAAACCAGGAACAATGCTTTATACTTAGCTAGCCTTGGGAAACACCCTATAACTGTGACGGAGCAGTATGGGGTTACATTTAAATGTGTGATATATGGAGTCCCTCTTAGTACGCATGTTAAGGATATAGTGAGATCACTGCAAGATATGGGGGTGTTAGAAGTGGGGCGGTTGGGCAGAAAAACCTCTGATTGAGGCACTAGCTCTATAACTGTGGCACTTCGTTTTAAGGGAAACGTAGTCCCAGAATGTGTGCAGTTGCAGTTTCCGCGCTTTAGGGTCAAGCTGTATGACCCGGCGCCACTTCGTTGTTAAAAAGGCCAAGAGTTTGGCCATGTGGCACGAACATGTAGGATGGATAAGCTCTGTAGTAAATATCGTGGGCCCCATGATGTTAAGGAATGTGTGACCGAGGTACGCCAAAGTGTTGTAATTGTGGTGGTGAACACGTTGCTTCATATAGAGGTTGCCTTAAGCAAGTGGAGGCCTGGAAAGTAATGTAAAGAAAAGTGAGGAAAAAAATAAGCTATGCTGTGGCAGTTCAGAAAGTGAGAGAGGAGAGTAAGCAAGTGGCGATTCGTCCTAAGGTCCGTGAGGGGCAGGTGGAGGTGGGGGTGCGGCAGACGCATAGGAGTGGCGAGGAGCCTGGACAGGGGGTGGATGTCAGAATGGAAGACTTGCAGTGTTTTCACATTGCACCCATTAACATGACGGCTTAGTGTCAGTCGAAATCTGACAGATTGCAGGTGGTCGTGAGGGCCGCAAAGATGTATCTGAAGATAGGCAATCTCACTTACAGGGATGTTCACAGAATGATGAGTGGTGGTGATACTACCCGTGATAGTTCAGGGATCTAAAATGATGGCAGTAGAAAGCCAGGAGGTTATTGGCGAATTGACAAAAACTGAAGAGTGAGTTGTGATATGATAGGTTATTTATAACACGCCTAATACCCAGAGGTTTCAAAGCACAGACCCGGGGATTGAACATGTGGTGCTCTGCGTCGTCTTGCTTCCAAGGCAAGCACGTTGCCCCTGAGCTATCTTTCCGAGACTACGTTGGTGAAAGAGGGTGATGTGGATATTGTGTGTATACAGGAGACTGTTGGGTGTCCTGACCCACGTTTGAGCTATAATGCTGCAACATTTGGTGCTGTGGGCTTAGAAAATCCAAGATGGCCAAAAAGCCCACAAGTGCGCCAGAATCCAGGAGAACCATGCAGTTTGTGCGCACACCAAAATGGTTACCTAACTTGCCACCCATCAGTGTAAAGAAAGATCTTTGTTAACAAAATCCACTGTTACTGAGGTCAAAAAGTTGCTGAAATCGTGACTCATTGGACCACTTTAAAGATTCAACCCTTTTGTGGGGTTCCACATAACCATCTTACTGTAAGGAGCCCCATCAAAACAATGTTAAGCAAGGATTATTCACTACCATGTAAGAACCATTCCTGTTTGGAATGCATTAATCCAAGAAAGATCCCAAAATTGCATGCAGTACCAACAAAATCCTCAAGGCGGCGCTAGCGGTCTAAACTCTGACAGGAGAACTGAGTGCAGTTGCTGACAAAGGGATTTGACTCAGCTGACTTCAAAGGCTGCATTTTAATTAAAAATTAGCCACCTGCTGTTCCCAGAGGCCTGAAGCCTGGGAAACCCTCTCACCTCCAGAGATTCACACCAGGAGTTAGAATCTCACATGACCTCTTCATTGATAGAAGGCAGACTGGCTGGGAGCCTCCTGGAGACCACACAATAGGCTCTTGCAATTGAATAGGATATGTTGATTTTGACTGTTTCCTGTCAACAAAGGCCTGCCTGCCAGAAGACACATGTGCCTGACCCACCCAAGTCTTGGAGGCGGACTCCAACACTCTGAGAACTGAATTGAAAGCAAAATATATATTTTACAGAAACACTGATAACTCTTTGTAATCAAATGACAGAAATGTATAACTTTGAGAGCCTTAATTTAAAAAAATGTACCTTCAATTCAAGCCCAAACTCCAATTTGTGTGATGTTCTGGGGCAAAACCCTGCTATTTATGTATACTACAGACTCTGTGTTTAAGCTAGAGACATGTTAAGTTACTGGAGTATGTATGGACAGGCCGTGTACATGTGTACAAATCTGGAGAAAAATCCGATGTTGCAAAACCACTAAAAAGCACAAAATATTGCCATTTCTGAATGCAAGCCCCCAGGAAGAGCAGAGTTTGAACAGGGGCTACCATCAGTAAATGCATGATGGGTGCATGTAATTTCAAACCACTGGGTATCTAGGAAGTGTGCATTTTGATCAAATATAGATTTTGTGGGCAAACTGACCAGGGGAGGATCCTCTGACCCATAAAACCTACAGCATCACTCTAACTCACAGTTCCTTCCCCAATCATGGGAGAGGGGAGAATTGGGCCAATGGGCAGTTGAGATAGGGGCTGGCTAGTGATGCTCCACACACACCCACTTTCAAAACACATAAAAGCAGACAGTCGGGACAGATAGGGACATTCAATTCCATTTGCTGCAACGCGCTATGCCGGACCACACAACATCCAGAAGATACCAGATTCAACACTTAGACTTTAAAACTCCAAAGAACTTGATTCAGAACTCAAAGCAAGGGCCTAAACCCACAAACTGAGAACTCTTCTCAGCGGGCCTCAGCATCCAGCAAACCTAACAGCGATAGCAGCATCCAGGAGCCGTGCAGATCAGCGCTGGGTCCAGAGAAAGCTGTGCAGAAAGATCCAGAAGCAGTGCTGTATCCAGAGAAAGCTGTGCAGAAAGATCCAGAAGCAGTGCTGTACCCAGAGAAAGCAGAGCAGTATCCAGAACCAGAGGCAGAGCATAGCTGACCCAGACCGCTGTTCGCAGAACCAGAGAGCTGACCCAGACGCTGTGCGCAGAGACCGTCCGTGGCGAGTGAAGAAAACCTGACCAGATCCGTGGCGAGGCCCATTCTATTTCTAAATATATTGTGAGTACCTAGCAGAACTGTGCAGAACCAATCTCTTAGTTAAAATAATATCATTCAATCTATTTTAATCTAGCCAGAACTGTCTCCTAACTGTCGCCTGTCATTTGCAAAGCTGTCACCTGTCATTTCTAGTTGCTAGCTGTAATTTGTCACTTTGAACTTTTAAAATTTCAAATCTGAAAAACGACCTTTACCATATTTCTCATATCTCCGTGACCGTTTGTCTTAGAGACTTGCAGTAACTTTCCTCTGAAAGCCGGGAATCTTGGCTTTTCAACGAACCTAGAACCGCATTGCTACTCCCTATACTTTTGCCGCAATCACGAAAAACGCACTCGCGAATTTGCCGCGATTTGCAAATTTCTCCACGTGTGAAAACAGCAGCTTCCTTGCTTTCATTTGCCAAAAATTCGTTTAACCTGCCAATCATTCCTAGAACATTGCTAAAGTAAGCCTGAACTAATTTAAACCAACTAATCCTCAACCTGAACCTCCAGAGGGAATTGGAATCATTTTGGCACATTTTCCAATATATCGCTATCGCATATAAAAGCATTTTGGGCCTGTGTTTCAAACTTCTGTAGTCTAAGCTTGCTGGGGTGAACTGAATTACATTTGATTGCCTTTCTGAGAACTGTGTGCTTTCCTTCCATTTCCTTGCATTGCATAAAGGGGGGAGGGGATTGCCAGAGAAAAGTGATTACATTGTTTTGTTGAAATCATATTGAGTATTTTCTGTATTGCATTTTCATTCAACATTACATCCATCTGAACTTATATAAAGCATTCTCTACCACCTTATTCTTCTGTTCCTATTCACAAGTGTGCTAGTGCCAGACTATCCATTATTGATTACTGCTCAGATTAAGTGTGATATCCAAGTATTAATTTATCATAAAGTGTGATATATATATATATATATATTGTTTAAATTCTCCAATAAACCTTTTAACTTGCAAAACAGAACTACTTCTTGGCTCAGTGGGGTCAGGGGGATTCCAAGAGAGGGGTGTTATATAGGGGTAGTCATCCAGAACGCATGAACTGGACATAAAGATATATCAATAAGGGTTTCCATTCAGTATCCCAGACTAGGCATTGACTTAGCTGTAGTGTTGAATTGAATCCTCTTACAAGACTTGGTTAAGAGGCGGTCTCAACTTTCACTTTCCAGGGTATGTATTATATCGGAAGGATAGAGAAGTAGGTAGAGGGGGTGGTGTTGGTATTTTGGTTAAGAGTGGTATTCAATGTTCAGTAGTTGAGTCAGATGGAGCCATTGAACTTATAGGTATTGAAATACCAGTGGGTAATGGAGCAATAGTTGTGCTTAACTTCTATAACCTGTGCAGACCCCTCAATAGTCATAATACCCTATGGAATAGTCCTGTGACATCATGAATGGCGACAGACTTGAGGCGATGGCAGAAGAGTGTGGGCTTGTATTGTTGAACTCTAAAGAATACACAAGGACAGATGTGACTACAGGCAAGGGGTCCTGCCTTGATTTGGCGTGGGTTTCAGTGAGTTTGGTGCCTAAGTGCGTGTGGAAGGTGAGGACGGATGGGCAGTTGGGGAGAGGTCATGGATCTATTGCACTTCAGGTACACGTCAGGATGGTAATAGTGCCTAGTTCTTCCCCCAGGGGTTGTAACATTAAAAAAATGGACTTGATGAGGTTTTGTGCGATGTGCACCAATTTGATTCTTGATAGTGGAGAAGGTGGTGGGAAGAGATCACACTTGTCCTCCTTAATAGAAGAGTTGAATCAAGTGATAGTGCATGTGTTTCAGAGTGAGGTGGAGGAACTGGCTCTGGCTTGGAGAAATCAGTCTAGGAAAACAGAGGTCCTGTGGTGGTCGTCAGAATGTTCGGCTGTTCTTAGGGATAGGAAAAGAAAACGGCGGAAGGACTTACGCTCCAAGTGTTTGGATGATGTGGTGGCATATAGAAAGACCAGGGCTCTTGCCCAACGTTTAATCAGGTCACATGAAAGAGATTATTGGAGGAAATATTGCAGTGCTCTTTCTGGGGATACAAGTATGGCGTAGGTATGAGTGAGATTTAAACGTACATCGTGTCAGGTGAGACCGTTTTATCAGATCCCGCTCATCACTGTGGACGGGCATGAATTGGTCGTTGATTGGAGTAAAGCCAA
The DNA here is from genome assembly GCF_040938575.1 of Ambystoma mexicanum. Lineage (NCBI taxonomy): Eukaryota > Metazoa > Chordata > Amphibia > Caudata > Ambystomatidae > Ambystoma > Ambystoma mexicanum. The sequence continues at coordinate 94,291,214 of NC_090929.1, read as the reverse complement.
TGCTTTAGGGGCACATTTTGCAGGTTTGCACAGTACGTGTAATTATTCTCCGGCAGCTAGACAAGAGATGACACATTTCATGATTGCAAATGTGAGTGTGCTGGAGAATGAGCAGGCGTGTATGCCCTGTACGGAAGTGCCTTTCTCTAAGTGGGAGTTACTGAGAGCCTTCAAGGGTAGTAGGGACTCTAACCCGGGAAAGGATGGTGTGCGATATGTCTTCCTGCAGATGTTACCGGATAACTGCTTGGTGGTAGTGTTGAGATTGTATAATATCGTGTGGGCCAGTGCGACGATGTCAACTGGGTGGAAGAGGGCTACCATCCTCCCGATATTGAAAACGGAGAAACCAGCTGATTCCTGTGGGTCTTATCGACCCATACCCCTGACGTCTGTCCTATGCAAAGTAATGGAGAAAATGGTATGTGAAAGATTGGTAAACTTTCTGGAGTCGGAGGGTAAACTAAGATTTTTCCAGCATTGATTTTCGGAAACATAGGTCAGTTATGGATTCCGTGATTGCTCTAACGTCGGATGTTGAAGAGGCCTTGAGCTGAGGTGAAATGATGAGCGAATTCTTCATAGACATGGAGAAGGCTTAAGATATGGTGTGGAGAGGACGTCTGCTCTGCGCTTTGTGCTAGAAACGTGTTCAAGGGAAATCCTCAAAGAGCGCATTCTCTTCAAGACGCTGGCTATTACACACAAATGCCTCTCAATTAATGCTCCTCCCTACCTCTCTGAAAGGATTACGCCTTGCACATCCTCCAAACCCACCAGATCCCACCTCACCAACCAGATCCATGTCCCTTCTTTTAAAAGAGTCAAAGTGGGTGGCACCAGTTTCCATCACTTAGTACCAAAAAATTGAAACGCCCTCCCCACAGCCCTGAGAAATGAAAAATCATACATTGTGTTCAGAAAAATGCTCAAAACTAAACTGTTTAATTACGTTTTCTGCACAACTGCCTGAACTCTTGCCAAACCAAGCCACTGTTCCACTGTAACCTTGTAAGGCACCTGTAAGCTTGCCTGCACGTATGTAACTGTATGCAACTAAAGAATGTAAGCAACAAGCCTTCTGTAACAAGCGCTATGATGCCCCAGGGCCGCCAGGCACTATACAAAATCAAATAAAGAAAAAATAAAATACATTATTTCCCTAGGTGAAGATTATTTGGGAAAATAGAGAGTTTTGTGTGAAAGTGAGGGGTACAATATCGCAGGAATACCTGATGGGGAATGAGACCCCTCAGGGCAGCGTGATTAGTCCTGTCCTCTTTAATATAGCGGTCGATGTTCGTATAGGAAAGTTCCAGGAGTATGGATGTCAAGTCGGGTTCCATGCAGACGATTGGGTACAATGGGTGAGAAACAAGCAAGGTGTTAATATTCAGGAGAAAATGCAAATAATAATCATAATAATAATCATAATAATAATAATAAACAAATGACATTGACTGTCATGGTAGGATGGCTCACAAAATGGGGCTTTATGATGTTTAGCTCCAAATCAGTGTGTATGCTGCTTCCTAGACATAGAACAAGAGAAACCCTGGACCATAGACTGCGTGGGGTTGTGCTGGAGCAAGTGACGGGATGTAGGTACCGGGATGAGTGTTTACATTGGAATGTACAGGTGGATAGGACTGTAGCGAAATGTAAGGAGGCCTAAATCTGTTAAGTGCAGTGTCGGGCCAGAAGTGGGGGGTGGGGTGATGTCCAAAGAGCATGAGACTGCTGTATATTGGATTGGTTAGACGTGTGTTAGAATACGGGGTTCAACTGCAGCTTAGTTACAGCAGGACTCAGCTTGGTTTGTTGGATAGAGTTCAGGCAAGAGCACTGAGAATTGTGACAGGCACAGTAAGGTTGTCACCTGCTGAAGCCGTGCAGGTGTTGGCAGCGGTGTTGCCCTTGGCCTGAGGAGGGTGGAATTATGTTTTAAATATTGGTTGAAATGGCACTCCTACAGTGAGAAGCACCCGATGAAAAAGTGCCTGGAGGCAGCGCTGGCAAATGGGTTGGCTCTTGCCGGGTCTGAGATCCTGCATCAGCTGTCTGGCCGGATCTCGGGACCCGGCCAGCCTCAGCCCTAACAAGGCTATACCGAGCCACCAGCTTCACCGAGGGCAGCTGGGATCTCGGTGACCTAATCTGCGCTGCGCTACTTTCACGGGCCGTCATTCGCACCTCTGCAGACCTTATTCGCTCAGCCTGTTTGCTTTCTTCTGGCCTGAAAGGGTCACCACAGAAATCAATGGGCCATGAATATAACTGGCAGGAGGCATCGCTGTTGGAAGCAGGCTTTCTACATGCTGGGCACACTGTTGGTTTCCAAATTTGCATTTCACACTTCCATATAAAAACAAAAGTAAATTCCAAACTGAAAAATGCTGTTTGCATTCACTAGTTTTTTTTAATCATTAGTTATTTTATTTTTTTGGGACTAACACACATACTCTGTAATGTGTGTGCCTCTTTGTGTTTTACCACAGGTTATATTTATAAAGATGTTATATGTTTGTCAAACTGGTTTATCACAAATAAATGTTTATGTTGTGCTGATACCAGTTTTTAGGAAATTAAACTGTGGGTTCATGGGTGCCAACTTTTGCTTTTCAGTACAGGGGCAGAAACACCACAGTCTCTGCCCTTAGCCAAACTCATTTTATACCACTTGTTTTTTTTTTAATAAGGAATTGCAAAAAGTCATACGATTTAACAACCATTTTTAATATATAACATCTCAGCAATCGTCTCTCAACCTGCTGAGCTACCTTGGTAGCCTTTCGTGTAGAGCGTGTCTATAGATCCCTTAAGGTACTAAAAAGCATTGCATTACCAAAAGTATTTTGCATCCACTACTGGCATGGAAGTGATTTAAAGTGGAATTGATATACAGTGACGAGTTTGGAAAGAAGCAGCATGAAAGAAATTGCAAAATGTTTTTAAATATCATTTTCAACATTTCCTTTGAGTTGAGTCCAACTGCCAGCTCCGCCTCCTCGGAACTCCGCTCCCTCGGCACTCCGTGCCTACCTCCAGACTCCACCACCAGTGCGGCCCTTGTGGCATCCCCATTTAAGTTTTGTCCATTTCCACCACTGCCTAGAGGTTAACTGGATGCATGTATACAAAGGTGAAAGCTGGGAGAGAAAAGGGGGGACCTTTGGGTTTCATGCGGATAGGTTAGCGAAGCGCCTGGGGGTGGAGGCACTACAGATTGTGGAGAATGTTAGTAGAGTGCTGTCTCCCGTATGGATGTTGCATGAACCGAAAATATCTTTAGATTTGCTGAAGGTAGTGGTGAAAAAGAAAGGTGATGGAGGCGAAATCAAAAGAATGGCGCTTGGGTATTTGGGGGGGTAAATTAGGTTCCCAAGTATATACTGATGGATCCAGGCACCCCGACAGGCACTAAGTATGTATGGCCTACTATTCCATATGCACGGCAGAGTTGATGGCAGTGGTTAGAGCTATGGAGAAACAGCTGGCAAAAGAAGAGGTATTTGTGGATTTGTAGAGCTTGTTACAAGCTATCAAGGAATGGAACGGTGATAGAAAAGAAATTACTTTGTGTATTAGACAGCAGCTGGAGAAAGGCACAGTAGGGGGGACGGGGATTGAGTTGGCATGGATCTACAGTCATTGTGGGATATTGGGAAATGCGTTGGTGGAAAGAGCTGCACATGAGGCCCGACTAGGGAGTTAGTTGGTATAGGGATGCCTGAGGTCCAGCTGGTGGTGAAAGGTGGAGTTGACGGAGAATGGCAATGCAGATGGGACACGAGCAGGAAGGGGAGGCACATGTACGCAGTACAAAGGAAGGTTCTGTGTAAAAGATGGGGGAATGCAGAGCTGGCACATAGAGGGGAAACTATTCTGAACCGGCTAAGAGTGGACCATGCAGGTTTGAAAGGATGGAAGTTTAAACCGTCATATTTGCAAATTTGGAGGCGTGCGGAAGCTCAGAGACGTTGGATCACTGCATGATGGGATGCGAAAAGTTCAGACTGTAGAGGGAATTGTTAATAGCCAGGATTGATTGATTGATTGATATTTTATTTCTATTGCGCTCGTACACAAGTGTTTCAGAGCGCAACAAGGCAAGGGAGGGGAACAGGGGAGAACAAAACAGCGACCTTTCTAGGCCCAGTGACATTGAGAATGCGCAAGTGCATTGGAGAGGGGGGAGGAGAAAAGTGCATGGAAGGGGGGAGAGGTGGAAAGTGCGAAGCAGAGGAGAAACAGATAAATAACAATAAAATAAATAATAAAGGCAACTAACAGTGGTAATGCAGCCAGCAATTGGCAAGTGCAAGGTTTAAGGCAGCAGACAGGGTAGGTCTGATAAGTGCAGGAAGAAAAAGGGGGGGGCTGTATGGGTACAGATACAGACCCCAGTGCAAAGGGTGGCCCAGAGGCAGAGCGGGAGGGTGGCAGGATGAGCAGGTACCTGGGCCCAAAAGACAGAGGGTGGCCAGGTGCACGGTGCCAAGAGAGAACAGATCAGCAGGGGAGAGGGGGAGTGAAGGAAGAAGAAAAGAGGAAGGTCTTGAGCTGCTTCCGGAACCGGAGATGGTTCTCCTCAAGTTTTAGAGTGGCAGGGAGGCTGTTCCAGAGGGAGGCCCCAGCCGAAGACAGAGATCTACCCCCAGCTCGTTTCTTAGAAAAACGACTGACCCTGAGTGAGTTGGAGGTAGAGGAGCGAAGAGCTCGAGTGGGGAGGTATTTGCGGAGGGATAGCTGAAGGTATTTTGGACTCAGGCCCCAGAAAGCCTTGTGGACAATGCAGAGGGTTTTGAATTTAATTCTTGCATCCACTGGGAGCCAGTGGAGAGATTTCAGAGCTGGAGAGATACGATCCCACGGCTTGAGGCCAAGGACAAGTCTCGCAGTCCTGTTCTGGATTAGTTGCAGAGGGCGGAGAGTAGAGGCAGGTAGATTTAGAAAGAGGCTGTTACAATAGTCCAAGCTAGAGAGAACCAGAGCCTGAGATACCGTGAGCTTCTGGGGGAAGGAGAGGAAAGGCAGAGTACCTCTGAGGAGGTGCAGTCGGAAATTTGACTTTTTAGAGACCTCAGATATGTGGGCGGAGAAGGAAAGGGTGGAGTCAAAGATGACCTCGAGGTTCTTAGCCTCGCAGGTGGGGGTAGGAGGAGGGCCAAGGGAGGCCGGCTAGAGAGTGAGGGGAAAGGATGATGAAGGTGTCCGATGAGGAGGATCTCCATCTTGCTGGCATTCAGACAAAGATCATTGGCGGCACACCAATCTTGAATGGCAGTTAGGCAATCAGAGATGAGAGAGGGGGAGGAGGAGGCAGAGGGCAGCTTGAAAATGAGTTGAGTGTCGTCAGCGTAGCACTGGAAATTTGAGCAGAAAATGGCAATGCAGTGGGCGAGAGTTACCAGGTATTGGTTGAAAAGCCAGGGCGAGAGGTTAGACCCCTGGGGAACACCACAGGTAGAGAGGAAGATAGATGAAAGGAAGGAGCCAAGTTGGACCTGGGAGGGTCGATCTGAGAGGAAAGAATTCAGGCAGGCCAGAGCCTGATCAGTGATACCCATATTTTCACGGTGATGGTTGAGCCGGATGGTATGGTTAACCGCGTCGAAGGCAGAAGAGAGATCGAGGAGGATGAGGACAGATGGAATGTTAGAGTCAAGGTTGGTGAGCAGATCTTCACAGATGTTTAGGAAAGCAGTTTCCGTGCTTCTGGGAGCTCTGAAGCCAGCCTGGTGGTCATGAGGACAGCCAACCGAATTGGAATGAAGGTTAAGCTGAGAGATGGACAACTTTTCCAGGAGTTTGCCAAGAAAGGGAGTAATGGAAATTGGGCGATAGTAAGCTGGACAAGAAGGATCAGCTGTGGGTTTCCTGAGAAGAGGGTGCACAAAGGCGTGCTTCAGAGGGGAGGGGAAGGATCCAGATGCAAAGGAGTGGTTGCAAAAATCAGCAAGGGCCGGAGCGAGGGCGTCAATCTGGTCCTTGATGGTTTTAGAGGAACAGGGGTGAACCTGTTTTGAAGAGGCTTTCATAGATCGGACTTGTCTTGCAACCTCGTCAGGGGTGAAAAGAGGAAAGGACGAGAAGGATGGTGGGAGGGTGGCTAAAGGAGGGTCAGCAAGCACAGATGGAGAGGGAAGAGGAGGAGTGTGTGTGGAGAGGGTGGACAGGATGTCCTGGGTTTTTTAAATGAAGTGAGAGGCAAGGGCATTGCAAAGAGCCTGGGAGGCAACAGGAGGGGTAGAGACTGCAGCACGGTTGGCCAGCTCCTTGCAGATTTTAAAGAGTTTGTCCGAGTTGTTAGATGCTGCAGAGACATGAGCTTGAATGTGGACTCTCTTCTTGGTGAGGACAAAGTGTCGGTATTGCCTTTGTAGCTGGCGACAGGCCACTTTGTCAGAGGATGAACAGGAAGTCCTCCATTTCATCTCAGCTGCCCTACACTTACGTTTAAGTGTAGCTAGGTCAGAGTCATACCAGGAATTGCACTTGGCTTTGGACTTCAAATGGATCCTCATGACAGGGGCAAGAGGAGGAGGAGGGGAGGTTTGCCCACTCAGAGAGAAATTAGGTGATTTGACCAGGAGGCCGATAGATGGTAACCACAGTAAGAGAATGGGTAGGTGAGAGAGAAAGCCTACAGACAAGGCATTCAAAAGAGGAGTGGGTCTGAGTGGGAATGAGAGGCAGGAATCCACTCAGGAAAGATCAGGGCTACCCCACCACCGGACCAGGAGGATCTGGGTGCTGAGAGGATCTTGTAGCCATCAGGGAGGAGAGTGTCAAAGCTCGTGACTGAGCTGGCCATGAACCATGTCTCAGTAAGACAAAGGAAATCAAGGTCTAGTTCTTCAAGGAGGTGGCAGATGTCAGAGGAGTGTTTGACGGCAGAGCGAGAGTTGAGAGTGGCAATATGAAGAAGCTTGCCAGCCTTAAAGACCTTCCGGGGAGGGGTACAGATCAGAGGTATGCCCTGTTGAGGAGAAAGAGCAAGTTAGGATGAGTAGCATGTGGTGGCAGAGAAGAGTATATTTGACTTGCTTCCCCTCAAAATGGGGTCCGTGGATAAGCAGTGCAGCTTCCTCCTTCAATATGCTACAGACTCTGGGAAGTGGGAGGAGCTTTAGCAGAGGTGCACATCTGACAAGGGTGACTAACGGCGAACATCATCTCTCCAGATGGAAATGGCCGGATCCGGCCCTTGATGTTAACAGTAGAAACAAAAGACGTTAATGGATAAAGTCACACATGATATGATATGATATGGCATTTGTAACGTGCCTATACACAAGTGTTTCAAGGCGCGACGAGGCGGGGGGGAAACAAGGGGAGACAGACAACGATCCTACTAGCCCAGGTGTCATTCAGATTGCGCAAGTGCAAGGGTAGAGGGGAAGGGAAAGTGCAAGGGGGAAAGGGAGGGGGAAAAGTGCAGTACAGGGGTATTATCATACAAGATAAATAACAAGGGCCAGCTGGTGGCAAGTGCGAGGTAAGTGAGTGCAGACAAGTGCTGGGAAGGGGGGCTGTAGGGATACAGACACAGTCCTGCAGTGCAGGGGTAGCCAGGGAGGCAGTGCAGGGGAAAGTGGCTGGGCCAGGGACCGAGAACGGTGAGTGGCCCAGTTGCAGATTCAGTGCAGTTTCAGTTATTTTAGCAAGGGAGAGGGGGAGAGAAAGCAGAGGCAAAGAGGAAGGTTTTGAGGTGCTTCCAGAACCGGAGATGGTTCTCCTCAAGTTTCAGGGAGGCAGGAAGGATGTTCCAGAGGGAGGCCCCTGCAGCGGAGAGAGATCTGCCCCCAACTCGTTGTTTGGAGAAGCGGCTGACCCTGAGGGAGTTGGAGGCGGATGAGCGAAGAGCACGAGAAGGAAGATATTTAGGAAGAGATAATTGAATGTATTTTGGCCCAAGGCTCCAGAAGGCCTTGTGGACAATGCAGAGGGTTTGAACTTGATCCTCGCAGTCACTGGGAGACAGTGTAGTGATTTCAGTCCCGGAGAGATACGGTCCCTGGGCTTGAGCCCAAGGACAAGTCTTGCAGTCCTGTTCTGGATGAGTTGCAAAGGGCAGAGAGTAGAGGCGGGCAGATTTAGATAGAGGCTGTTACAGTAGTCCAGCTTTGAGAGAACCAGGGTTCTAGAGACAGTGAGCTTCTGGGGGAAGGAGAGGAAAGGAAGGATACCTCTGAGGAGGTGTAGCTGGTAGTGTGACTTCTTAGAGACGTCGGATATGTGGGGGGAGAAAGAGAGTGTGGAGTCGAAGATGACCCTGAGGTTTTTTGCCTTGCAGGTAGGAGCAGGAAGAGGGCCTAGAGAGGCCGGCCAGAGAGCTACAGGATGTGCCCATGAGGAGAATTTCAGTCTTACTGGCATTAAGGCAGAGGTCGTTGGCGGCACACCATTCCTGGTGGATGATTGAAATACAAATAGTAAAGGAGAAAGAAAAATTCTAGCAAACTGCAGTATGAATTAAAAAAGAAAAGGGTGTCTGTCCCTTTAGGCAAGACCCTGCAGTACAGACACTGCAAGACATGAAGGGACTGATTTACAAAAATCTTTTAACAAGGTCCCATTGAATACATTTGTGCAAATCAGGCCCTAAGTGTGGAAGCAAGGGGCAAGCATTCATAGGGTCAGGAACTAGTAAAGGGGAAGAGGGAGGACCGCCAGCGGTGGGAGTAAGTGAAATAAGTGACCTCAGAGGAGGCACAATGCAGATGAAAGAGCCTTGCCGAGGTGTGAGAAAAACGATACTGTAGTCCGTAAATCAAAGGAATACCCCGGGCCTCGGCGGCAGGAAGAGGAGGGCCGCCGTGACCTGTTAAGGACCGCACACAACTTTCAGAGAAGGCAACGCTGGACGCGCCGAAGAACGCCACCCGGCACGAAGGCAACTTCCCAATGTGCGTCTGCGGTGTGGCTTCAATCTCAGCACATCCAACTCTGCTCTTTCCAGCATCAAGATCACTTTGCCAGGGAGCGCCACTGCTTCTGCGCCAGTAGCCTCCCTCGTTCCTAAGGGGAGGGCACAGCCCATGCCCCGGGCGCGGGCACGGGCGCCTATGAAGCAACCGCGTCTCCAGGGGGTTTGACCTGCCCCCTGCACTTCGGCCTCAGCACACAAAAGCTGGGAGGGAATAGTCATAACATGGGTGACCCTGGGCGACCCATAAGCACCGGCCCAGGGTTACACGATTAAAAGTGAACGCTGCCCCAAATGGGTGGAAACTGGCGCTGCGGAATCTGCTGCTCGCCGTAGTGCGACATGATCTGTCACTCCAGGCGCTATATAGCGCCACACAAAAGACAAAAGGTATTTAAAAATGGGCAAAAAAGGGCTCGCAGTGTGAGTTCAAAGAGAATGAATGTGCAAGCGGGGCTAATAATTCTTGCTGTTCTAGGTTACAGTCATTAAATAATAATATAATAATAATGTCTTTATGTTATGTCACGGTTTACTAGTACGGCGCACTGCCACCCGAAGGATCCTGGCCTTTAAAAATGGACTAATAATAGCTCGTGTGATCAAAGGCTGGTGGTGAGGCAAATGTTATGTTATCAATTATTTGCACTGCGCCCGTCACCACCATGGTGGTTTTACAGTGCCTAGCATTCTGGCATGAAGCGCTATATAACAACACTTATTATTATTATTATTAGTAGTACTAGTAGTAGTAGTGTTGTTATTATTAGTATTATTATTACATTATTATTGTATTATTTCTAATATGGTTATTCTGCTCACGGCTTTTAGTCCAAGGGATGGTGTCCTCAGCTTCATGAGATTTTTGAGGAATTCACACTCCACTTTTTATCTTTCCTGCTCCTCATTTCATCATTACGAACTCCGTGCAGTGCTGCAGCATCCTTATGAAAATGCACCCGTTAAGTGGTGTCAGGTGAGGGTTGGGGAGGGATTCCATTTTACCGGGTGGCTGTATGCACTGGTTGAAAGGGGTTTCGGGTTCGCCAGAAACACTGGGGTAGACCTCTGCGGGGAAACGAGCAGGGATTCTGGCCCTTGCCCGATCCCCTGAGAGACGCAGTTTGCTTCCTAGTGGGCTTTGCCAGGCCAGCTGGCAACTGTGCACAGCACCTGAGCAAGTTAGAGTGAGGTTTAAGGTGGCTCTCATCTCACAAGCCAACATACTACTGAAGGTGAAATGGGTGACCTGGTTGGTCATATTTCAAGCAGTCCTTTATCCATCTTGCCTCCCATTACCCTTAAGATGTAGTTTATGGTAATGAGGGGAGTATCATTACTTTACGTGCCAATGTACAGGTCTTGCTGCACTTGGGCTGCAATGTGCCCGTGAAAGAGAAAGCGAGAGAGAGATGAAAAGAGTTGGAGAGAGAAAGTTTGTTCGGGGGGATTCACAGTGGCAAAATGAGAAAGTGGTAAGAGAGTGCAGAGAACACCAGGCTCCGAGCTTCACGCTCCAACCCCTCCTAACTGACCTGATCCCCCTAAGAGCTCCTACCACTGTGTGCGCCCTGAGGCCCCCTGGGCGAGCTGGCGCGTTATCAAAAATGTAAATAAATAAATAAACACATAAACGTACACACCACTCACAAGTCTTCCAGAAACAGCTGCCACAGTTCTAGCCGCTAGAGCAGGGGTCTGCAACCTATGGCTCTCCAGATGTTTTGGACTACAACTCCCATCAGCACTAGGCAGCATGACTATGGTGAGGGAGCATGGGTTTGCAGTCCAACACACCTGGAGAGCCACAGGTTGCATACCCCTGCGCTAGACCATCAACACCAATGAAGCTATGTTTAGGCTCCCCTCTTTAGCTCGCTCATAATCCCCCCACATCAGCGGCTAGCCAACCTTGAAGCATTGTAGTGTATCAGATCTTGGGCTCTGCCCTTTTCGTAAAATACTCCCAAGTGTTTCCACCAAACCCAGATCAAGCAGATCGGCCCTCAGTACGTGGGTACTTCTGACCTGAACATATCTACACCACTGGTTTCGCATCTGCCGCTCCTGTTATCCCCAAAACATCTCCAACACTTGTGTTACAGAGCCGCATGCAGCAAGGGCAAGAGAAATAGCAGAGAGGCATTATGCCAGATGCTGTGCATTAGTGCCCTGTGCACTAGAATCTCTTATGGTGTACATGCATTGAGAACTGAGCATGCACACAATCACCCTTACCCTGAGATGCAACTAAAATCCAGACCAGAAATAGAAAACTCCAATGGAGTGAGTGAGGCCACATACATTGTATACACACATCCATACCTTGTGATTGTCAGTTTCCAAAATGTGCATTGACGTTATGCAAAGCAGCCAGGAGCCCTCACAAGTGCTGTTTGTCCCCTTGCCCTTTCTCGTGGTGGTACGTTTAAAGCCTACAATATGAGTGTAGCAGACTGTCCATCTTGGAATGCTAATCTGGTTGTGCGTCAGAAGTGTGCATTGCAGATATCCGTCGCTACTTGAGAAATGAGCCACATGTCCAACTTTTTTTCGTGACTTTTTGAGTTGTTTCTTCACCCACATACTGCCCTTTGTCGATGACCACTGCATGCCCTCTTCTTTTCCTTCTGCCTTTTTATGCACCCTGTTCCCTGTTTTTCCCACTTTTATTTGCCTTTCCAAACTAACCATATATATGTATGGTTGGTATGGAACATTATATATGTGTATGGTTGGTATGGAACATGATATATATGTATGGTTGGTATGGAACAGTATATATGTGTATGGTTGGTATGGAACATTATATATATATATGGTTGGTATGGAATGGTATATATGTGTATGGTTGGTATGGAACAGTATATATGTGTATGGTTGGTATGGAACATTATATATGTGTATGGTTGGTATGGAACAGTATATATGTGTATGGTTGGTATGGAACATTATATATGTGTATGGTTGGTATGGAACATGATATATGTGTATGGTTGGTATGGAACAGTATATATGTGTATGGTTGGTATGGAATGGTATATATGTGTATGGTTGGTATGGAACATTATATATGTGTATGGTTGGTATGGAACAGTATATATGTGTATGGTTGGTATGGAACATTATATATGTGTATGGTTGGTATGGAACAGTATATATGTGTATGGTTGGTATGGAACATGATATATGCGTATGGTTGGTATCGAACAGTATATATGTGTATGGTTGGTATGGAACATTATATATGTGTATGGTTGGTATGGAACATTATATATATGTATGGTTGGTATGGAACATTATATATGTGTATGGTTGGTATGGAACATTATATATGTGTATGGTTGGTATGGAACATTTCCGAGCTGGGTCTGGACATTTGCATTCACAATTTTTGTTTTAGGGGGTGGTGATTGCAAGCCAGAAAATAATGAACATGTGTATTCAATGATTTTATGATGTGCTCTGCACAGTAACACAAGTGTAACATTCTTATTATGACTACGGTATATACAGCAAAGGATTATTATACATTAACATTGCAAAATGGACAAAGGTGCCAGTGTATGACATTAGTAAAATTGAATAATACCTTTTTACTGGCGGCTTTTGGGAAATAACACAGCCCCCCTCCATCAGGATATCTGCTGTCTTTTTTTCTCTCAGGTCACAAAACTGTCAGCAAAAGCTGCAATGACCCTAGAAAACTCAAACCTTAGTACATCAGAGAGAAAAGGAGAGAGAAAGAGAGAACAGGAGAGAGAGAGAGCAACACAAAGAGAGAGACAAATAGATAGAGAGACAGAGAGAAAGGGGATGAGACGGAAAGACAGGGCAGGGGAGAGAGCAACAGAAGGAGAAAGAGAGAGAGAGAGCGAGAGAGAGATAGCTAGATGGATAGATAGAGAGACATAGAGAAAGGGGATGAGAGGGAAAGACACCGCAGGGGAGAGAGCAATAGAAGGAGAGAGAGAGAAAGAGAGAGAGATAGATGGATTTATAGAGAGAGAGAAAGGGGATGAGAAGGAGAAAGAGAGAACAGGAGAGAGAGAGCAACAAAAAGAGAGAGACACATAGATAGAGAGACAGAGAGAAAGGGGATGAGAGGGAGAGGGAAAGACAGGGCAGGGGAGAGAGCAACAGAAGGAGAGAGAGAGAGATAGCTAGATGGATATAGATAGATAGATAGATAGATAGATAGATAGATAGATAGATAGATAGACAGACAGACAGACAGACAGACAGACAGACAGACAGACAGACAGATAGATAGATAGATAGATAGATAGATAGATAGATAGATAGATAGATAGATAGATAGATAGATAGAGATAGAGGATGAGAGGGAAAGACAGGGCAGGGGAGAGAGCAACAGAAGGAGAGAGAGAGAGAGAGAGAGAGAGAGGGAGAGAGAGAGAGAGAGAGAGAGAGAGAAAGAGAGAGAGAGAGAGAGATAGATGGATAGATAGAGAGACAGAGAGAAAGGGGATGAGAGGGAGAGGGAAAGACACAGCAGGGGAGAGAGTAATAGAAGGAGAGAGAGAGAGAAAGAGAGAGAGATAGATGGATGGATAGAGAGACAGAGAGAAAGGGGATGAGAGGGAGAGAGAGCAGGGGAGAGAAAAACAGAGAGAGAGAGACAGAGAGAAAGAGGATGCGATGGAGAGAGAGAAAGAGGATGCGAAAAACAAAGAGAGACAGAGAGAGTGAGTCAAAGAGAAACGGGGATGAGAAAAAAGAGACGGAGAGAACAATGAGAAAAACAGAGGGAGACAGAGAGAGAGGATTAGAGGGAGAGAGAAATGGAGAGCAGAGAAGATAGAGCAACAGAAAGAGATAGCAAGATAGAGAGAGAAACAGAGAGAACGAGAAAGAGAGAGAGCGATGATAAAAACAGAGAGAGAGAGAGAGAGTCAGAGGGAAAGGGGAAGAGACAGAGAGAGAAAGAGGATGAGAACAACAGAGAGTCAGAGAGAAAGGGGATGAGAAAAAAGAGACAGAGAACAATGAGAAAAACAGAGCGATAGAGAGAAAGAGGATTAGAGGGAGAGAGAAAGGGAGAGCAAAGAAGAGAGAGCAACAGAAATAGAGAGCAAGATAGATAGGCAGAGAGAACCAGAAACAGAGAGAACGAGACAGAGAGAGTAAGAGAGAAAGGGGAAGAGAAAAAAGAGAGAGAACAATGAGAAAAACAGAGAGAAAGATAGAAAGAGGATGGAGTGAGAGAGAAAGAAAGAACATGGGAGAGAGAGCAACGGAAAGAGAGAGATAGATAAAGAGACAGAGAGAACGCAGATAAGACGGAGAAAGAGAAAGCGGGGGAGAGAGCAACAGAAAGAGAGAGATAGAGAGAGAGAGCGAGAGACAGAGAGATGAGAGAGAGAACGAAAGAGAGAGAAAGAGTATGAGCAAAACAGAGTCAGAGAAGGGAATGAGAAAAAAAGACAGAGAGAACAATGAGAAAAACAAGGAGAGACAGAGAAAGAGGATGAGAAAAACAGAGAGACAGAGAGAAAGAGGATGAGACAGAGAGAAAGGGGATGAGAAAAACAAAGAGAGACAGAGATTGAGTCAGAGAGAAAGGGGATGAGAAAAAAGAGACAGAGAGAACAATGAGAAAAACAGAGGGAGATAGAGAGAAAGAGAAAAAGAGGATTAGATGGAGAGAGAAATGGAGAGCAGAGAAGATAGAGCAACAGAAAGAGAGAGCAAGATAGAGAGAGAAACAGAGAGAACGAGAAAGAGAGAGAGCAATGATAAAAACAGAGACAGAGAGAGTCAGAGAGAAAGGGGAAGAGACGGAGAGAGAGAAAGAGGATGAGAAAAAACAGAGATAGACAGAGAGAGTCACAGAGAAAGGGAATGAGAAAAAATAGACAGAGAAAACAATCAGAAAAACAGAGAGAAAGATAGAAAGAGGATGAGAGTGAGAGAGAAAGAGAGAACACAGGAGAGAGAGCAACGGAAAGAGAGAGATAGATAAAGAGACAGAGAGAAAGCGGATAAGACAGAGAAAGAGAAAGCAGGGGAGCAACAGAAAGAGAGAGAGAGACAGAGAGAAGGAGGATGAGAGAGAGAAAGAAAGAGAGAAAGAGGATGAGAAAAACAGAGAGACAGAGAGAGTCAGAGAGAAAGGGAATGAGAAAAGGGACAGAGAGAACAATGAGAAAAAAAGGAGAGACAGAGAAAGAGGATGAGAAAAACAGAGAGAGACAGAGAGAAAGGGAATGAGAAAAGGGACAGAGAGAGGGGGAGATTGCCATATGATGTACTCGATATAGCAACGTATTATTATAGTTATTTTTTTATTATAGCCGTACAGAGCTCTGGAGGGGTCAGTGTTGTAGTCTTAACATGGGGAAGGGCCATTATCCCAAGCGATAATGACCCCTCCCGAGCTCCCTAAGGCTAATAGCACATCGTGGAAGAAGCAGCACATGTTGTGAAGTTTTAGTTATGAAGTAAAAAAAGATGACTGGTGGATACAATAAACAGCCAAACTGAGTTAGTGCATGTAGTGTGTTTTTTGTTTAAATAGCCTGGTTGTGCTCAGAAGGGAAGCGTTTTACTTGCAAATGTCCCTGAACTGAAACCGGTTTAACATGAGCTGCATTAGGAGTCATGTAAAAGGAAAGGAAACGATTCCTCTATAGGAGAGTGAAACCATGCTGCCTTGTGTTATCTGTCTCTTTGCTGTGTTAAATAGGAAGTTTCAGAAAAAAGCTCCTATCAGAGAACAAGTGCCTGGTTGAAAAAAAGACCTTCCTTGAAATGTCCCTGTTTCCCTGTTTGCTTTTAAAGGCATAATGGTCAGAATGCAGTCAATACCAGTATCTATTGATTATGCTCTAAACATTCTGATTGGTTAAGAAGAGGTGGATCTCATGTCCTCATATATAACTATTATATAAAAGCCTATCAATATATTATTATTATTATCATATTCACATTCTGAGTTCCTGACCTAGAGCCAATGAAATGGGACCCAACTGTTTGCCTGATCATGTTGGCGTGGGAAAATACCCGGCATATTTATGGTTGTTGAACTAATAAACAGTGTTTATCCTAATGGAACCTGTGAGGGGAGGGGGATGGTTTGAATTATTTTACCGGCT
This sequence comes from Ambystoma mexicanum, assembly GCF_040938575.1. Lineage (NCBI taxonomy): Eukaryota > Metazoa > Chordata > Amphibia > Caudata > Ambystomatidae > Ambystoma > Ambystoma mexicanum. The sequence goes on along the minus strand of NC_090929.1, from coordinate 94,275,167 downwards.
TCCCCATTTTTTCCTCTCCCCTTTTTTCTCCTTCCTTCCCTGTTGTCTTTTCCTGTTCATTACGTAACACAAACAAAAATACTCTGAAGTCACAAGAACGAATAGATCATGTTACAAGACAATGGGAGATAGAAGTGTGAACTGACCAAGGACAGCTGAAGGGCCAAGGGATTGCTTTTGATGGATGCATCCCAATTCTGTAACCGTGAGACTATTCTAAGAAGTCAGGCGTAAATTTGCTGTAATCCCCTGCAATCGATAACTCTTAACCCCAGTGCTTGGCCTGAGATGGGCCTTGGTGTATCCCAAAACACCAGGGAGTTTGGCAACAGTATTTTGAAACTTGATCGGAAACACGAGGAGATGAATATCCTGTCAATTTCTTCCCTGTGGCACGGGTGTGGGGGGGGATTACGACCAATGGAATTACTGGTCCCCACTCTGTTGACACTCCATTCAAGTACTTTCTGAATTATGCCTTGTGTATTTGAAAAGAAACAGCGAGAGCATGTCTTTTCAAAAGTCATTTCTCAGAAACATTTCGTCTATATTTGGGAGAACACAAAACAATACTTTACAATGTGGTCTCACTGCACCAATTGTCACCTGTCTCTTTCGCCGGGTATGCGTTCTTTTGAACAATAACACACCTTGAAATCTATGACCTTTGCGTTAATGTCAGAAATGTGTAAATATGTGTATCTATACATGTCTATAGTGTTCCAAAAAAAAAATCGTAGCACACAATACCAACTCTTGGTACACTTTTTGCAGATAGAGGGCAGTCGAAAGGGTTGCCCAGGATCACATACAAATTGGTGAAGTGGAGAAACCAGGACTAGAATTCCTAGCTTCTGGCTAACCAACAAACATCAATACCGACAGACTACATCATTTCCTCTCTAACCAATGTTTTTTTTATTTTTTAGTAACTTTCAGGAAAGTGAATTGTGTGCAGCGGTTCCGATGCAGATGTGTTCCTGTGGTTCTGCCACATTTCAGCATGCAGTGGCCTTTTATGCACAAGATGCCTTGTGATCCCACAGTGGAAAGGTTGTGCGCGGGGTCATCAGTGCCTCAAAGGCTGCAGCCTGCACATACTATGCACAACTTCAAAGGCCCCAGCTGCATTCCTTAGCCGTGTACCAATAATCACAAATAACACAGAAAAAATGAAAGGCAAAACAGATGTAGCCCAATAGCATTTATTCCTGGCCACCACCGCTCATAGCTATCTTAACACCTTGGGGCATAAGGAGACAAAGCCGCCCGCGCGTCGCGCGCAACCTTGCAACGCACCCTGTTAATACTTCTGGAATGTTAACCTTAGTTCCAGTCTGCTTCACTGCTGACAGACGGTCTCCATTATAATCTTAAGAAAAGCTGTTGCAAATGTCAGCTAATAACGCGTCCAAGCCCGTGAGCTGGTCCCCATTACGAGGAGCGCCTGACAACACTGCGCTTCAATGCCTCAGTGAGACAATGGCGCGTAAAGTGTCCCGATTAACTTTGTCACAAAGTCATGGACAACTTCCATCAAGTGGTCCATTATCGGGCATATCATGACCAAGACTGGGCTGGATTAGATGGGTTATGTCTGAAATATTCAGTTACCGCTCGGATGATGACACGTGTCACAAGAAGTCAACACATCAGATTCGATCTTAAACACAGTAGTGGTGATCGCCTTCAGTTTATATTGCTTTTTAGCCCTCAAAGAGCGCCTCTTGACAAAGCATTGTTTCCGATATCAGACATGTTCATTGTATATACATGAATTAAGTCATGGAACGCATGAGTTCATCAACAGGTGTCCATCAATCATATGTTGGGAATATTTCTGGGAGAGAATCAATTTTTGTAAACTATAAAACTAACTGAGAAAAATACATAAAACAAACAGATTTTTAATCAAAGTACAGTGAATGATTATAATGCTAGAGATGAAAGAATGACTATTGTAGTATACTGGCGCAATTCCTAGATAACTCTAGGGAGAACAATTTGCAAAGGAAAATGGACCCAAAAGTCAAGATGGTCATCATTTATCAAACAATGACTTTATCAGTGTTGGATATAGGAAGGGATCAGTAAAGGGTTAACTCAGTGAGACAGAGAAGGTGTCTTGGGGGGGTGGGGTTGGAGGGTAAGGCATTGCTAGATGCTACTAATACCGGATTACATGGACCGTCCCATAATGGGGTCAAAGAAGTATCTTGCACCCCTGTATGCAGACGACGCGGTGCTGCTCGCATTCACTCCCCGTGGCCTGAAATTAACCATGGATATAAACGTGAAGAGCTTACTATGAGACTGAATATTAATAAAGGAAAGCTCATGGTGTTCAGGACCCGGGTTTTGGAAGCAGCTTGGGCTTACTATTAGTGTGGAGGGGGGAGTTTAGACCAGGTCCCGTTCGCTGATTACTTGGGAATCAGATTCAATGAGGACGGACTCTGGACTGCCCATTCAGATAAAGCCTGCTCCACTTTGGGAAAACATCCTGGTGCCCATAGAATATGCCATGCAAAGCATGGCACAGGGGCAATTGCCCCAGGATTAGCACTGTACCACAAACATGCGATCTCGCATGTCTCTATGGTGCTGAACTCTGGGGTCATGTTAATCCCAACATTGTAACTGGCCTAGAAAATAAACACCTGAAGCAAATCCTTCAGAGACCTCTGGCACCCTGAATGGATTGTTGCACTTGGTAACAGATGTGCCCCCGATTGAAGTCAAGATGGCACTAAACCCTGTACTCTATTGGATACGGCTATGGAGCACAGAATGCATAGAGAAATATCGTGACGCTATGTCACACGTATGGGCCTTAGAAGGAGGCAACAGCATCCCCTGGCTGGCCCGTGTGAAAAAGGTGTCATGTAGCCTTAATGAAACAGTGTCATGAATGGACCCACAATCCTTTGCTAAGAGTTATACATCCAGGTTACGGGTACATTTACTGCCCTAACCAGGAGTAAAATGGTGGAAGCCACAGGTATGTTAAAGCTGGGTTCTAATTATCAAGCATGCAAATAAGAATTTGCCCAGGAAGACTCCATGGATTGTGTGAAGCCATCGTGTGTGCGTGCCTTATTAGCATGGGGACATTTAGGGCCCGATCCATGGAATTGTTTGCACAGTTCAAAGTGACTGCGCTGCTGAAAAGTGACTTTGCACTGCCGACACAAACCCTGATTCATGGAACTGTGCAAAGTGTATTTTTGCTGTGCAAAGTCCGGGCAAAGTCATTTTTGCAATACAAAATGACTGTGCACTGACTTTGCACTGGACAAATAGACTTTGCACAGTTCCATGAATGAAGGATTGTGTCGGCAGTGCAAAGTCACTTTAAACTGTGCAAACATTCCATGAATCTGGCCCTTAATATTGCTGCTTTCGCCAAATTGTTGAAAAATTGCAGGGATGGTCTCTGCCCTGAATGTGAGGAGGGAGAAGAAAAAATGGGGCACTTTTTATTTCTGTGCATGTAAACCATCGAAACAGGTGAGAGGACGGTTCTTGAAATCACTATTACAGACTGAGGGCCTGCGCCCAGTAGCGGATGACGCAAACTTCTGTAAAAGAACCGCTAATCCTTATTGTGTTACAAATATTGCAAGTTATATTCACCGGGCTTGGCTCTGTAGACGTAAGATTTGCACCGCAATTTCAGTTGGTGTTTGAACACCCCCCTCCCCGCCCTGCGAAGGTACCATTGAGTCTGAAATCATTTTTATTTATTTTTTATTTATTAAATTTATAGAGCGCTTTAAGCTAAAGGCAATTTTAGTTTGGGACTGCGAGTTTACCCTCCCCATCTGAAGATGGGAGTGTGAGTTCACGCTCCCCAATCTAAGATTTTGCAGGTTTCCTTTCAAAAGTTTGAAAATACTGACTTTTTATAGGGTATATAAAAGGTTTGTGCTTGAAAGGTTTGATGGATAATGCCAATTTAGTGGGGTGGGAGTGGATATGGCTATTGATTGTACATTTACTGCTTTAGTATTTTACATTTTTATTTTATGTTTTATAAGCAGGGATCTCTGAAAAATAACGTATTTGCAAATTACAAGTCATGCTTCTTTTTACTTAAATCCTCAGTTGTGAGTTATATGTCTAAATTTGCACACTTTTATGGCTTTGTGTCGAAAATAAAGCTATACTTGACTTGACGTGGCTACTAATTGATACGCTGCACATTAACCAAAGGCCGATATTCCTAGTATGAGCACCAATTATTACATTTATTTCATAAGAAATTTCTTCAAAAGAACTCCTAAAAAGCTACATTTTCCATTTCTCAATACCAGGGAATATATTACTTGAATCTACATTGGAACATAAAATTATTTTGCGTAATTTCTCCAAAATTGGAGAAGGAACATTGAAAAAGGTTATCCTTTGCATTACCTTGAGCGTGAAAAAAAAGTACGGCGTGAAATTAATATGTCATTGAGCAATCCCCTGAGAGTCTCACTTTACAAGTTAGAAACCTTGTCCCATAAACGCCTTTTGCCTCTTTGCAAACCCGCTAAAGGAACACCTGCACTGCACAGTCCACAAGGCAACTCCCCATGGGCACTGCTGACCATGTGCCTATTCTCTGTCCACAGCTCTGCCCACAGGACCATCATCCTTGTGCCTATTCTCTGTCCACAGCTCTGCCCACAGGACCATCATCCTTGTGCCTATTCTCTGTCCACAGCTCTGCCCACAGGACCATCATCCTTGTGCCTATTCTCTGTCCACAGCTCTGCCCACAGGACCATCATCCTTCCTGCTGCACAGAGTCCCACCCACTACCCCACACGCAGTCCAGCACTCTGCCCAGCACCACTATGCAGGCTCTAGGGGAGAGGCTACTATGCACCTCACCATCCATGGTACCGCAAAGCTCCCAGTCCCATCGTGGTAAACCTATTAGCAAACAAAATTTCAATACATAATGTCAATGTATTTCCATTAGATGTAAACTATTTCAATCATTTAATAGGATGGTGCAAAACGTATGTGCATTTTCCACACACAGTACTATCTATACTTTCTCTGCTGCATTTTAAAATGAATCCTCTGCAAAGTTCATAGAAAGAGACCCCTCTAATCTCTGGTCCAATCTCTGGTTCATTTGTCGGGTTTGTCCTGTCAATCAAAGCCCTCTCCAGCAGATTAGCCTAGTTCGGTCAGTTAAGCAGAGCCTGCTAATCTCATAAAGGAAGCTTGACTCGCTATAAAAGACCCAGTTCACTTCCTGTTCCTTTCTGTTTTTCTAGTTTCATGTTATGTTATGTTGATTTATACCGTGCACCGCAGCCATTTGCATGGTCTGCAGGCACTCACGTTGCTCTGCAAGAAAGTGGGTTGGGTGGGTAAGTGAGGGAAGAGAGACAGAACAGAGGTTGTGCTTTTCTGTTGATGCTTGCAGAACCAGGAGAAACTGGTGTCTGTGTGTGTCAGATTTCTGTGTGTGCTATTTTGTGTGCACTGGACTTGTGTCCGGAGGGGTAACCTCCAGTGTTTGGTTTGTTTATTGTTAGTGTCTGTTTGTTTTTGCAGCTTTTGAGTGGCTTGTGGGTTTTTGGGTGTGTTATGGCTGTCCCTTTTGGGAGTGTGTAGTACATGGGAGGTATGCGGGAGAGGAGAAAGGAGCAGGGGAATGTGTTTAGTTTGTTTGGCTGCGGGTGTGTGGTTGATTTATTGTCGGTTCCACGAGCCGTACTGTCCCATGATTGCCCTGGGTCCGGAGTATGAGTTGTGGGGGTGCTTCCTTTCATGCTTGTCTTTGTGAATTGAAAAGTCAGGTTTTCAGTCGTTTTCTGAAGGTTAGGTGATCTTCTGTCATTCTTATTTCCTTCAGTACTGTGTTTCATAGTTTGGCTTTTAAATGAGAGAATGTGCTTCCTGCGAATTTCCTTTTCTCATAGTAGTTCATCTCGATTTGGGCGTCGTTGCTCGATCTAAGGTTTCTTCCTGGTTGGTAGCGGTTGATTTTGGCTTGGAGAAATTCCTCGCCTTGTCTGTGTAGTGATTTCTGGTCTATGCAGATGGCTTTAAAGTTAAAATGTTTTTTTTTTTTTTTATCTGAGACCAATGTAGGCTTCTCAGGGCTGGTGTGATGTGGTCTCTTCTCTTGAGTCTCAGGAGTAGTCTCTCTCTCTGGGGCAAGGTGCCACACTTTAACATACAGGCTGGGTTCCTTTGGGCATGATGGTGCCGGCATAGTAGCTGTTGGTGTTGTTGTTGCCACTTTACGATGGATCTGCTTTCTGATCACTGACATGAAGGCTGTTGCTCAAAAGATACTATGCACAGGTGGTGCTTGAGCATTCATTACTCCTACAGCCTCTATACCTATGATGTATTTCCCCTTATCCTCCTCAGTATCGCAGCTTTCCAGCAGCCACACACATTCCTGATGGATCATAAATACGGTTCTCTGTATTATGGTATTTATGTTTTTAATGTTCCCTCTGTATTTACCAATATGTATTTATTAGCACACTGGTGGGGGGTGCCAGCCAATCAGGTAGTTAGGAATCGGACATTCCATACCGCCTGATGGGTGGCAGCCCCTGCCGCCATCTTCCCCCATCCTCCGTTCTGTTTTTTTAAATTGTTTGTATTCCACCTACCCCCAACTTAACTTTTTCGACTGTGGCGGCACTTGCTGCTGCAGCCGCACCTTCCGCTCTGCTAACAACGGCCACCATCGAAAGGGAAGAGGGACTCCGTACGGGGCCTGCCTTCCCTTTCCATGGTGGCCATCTTTGTAAAGGATTTTCCTTCTTACAACGGGATACCGTGCGTGCCCTGTGGTACGAAGGAAAATCCTTTTTTTAGCTCCCCGGGTTACTGCTTTGGCTACCCGTGATGCTAATTGCCTTAAGTCCCCAATGAACGGGGTTAGCGGCCTGGCAGCCAAGTGATCATCCTGAGCGTTCCAGCCCTTGGAAAGGAGGCTTAACACCATATTAGTCATTTTACCTGTATTTATCCACATGAATAATTGCCCTGTAAAAAAAAAAAATATATGCAACTCGTGCATTTCTGCAACTATTCAAATGAAAAATGGAGCTCTTTGATGCCTTTAATGGGATGCTCTAATGGGGCGAGGGGTACTTACACATGAAGCCAAAATCCATGTTCATCATAAAAACAAACAGCTGCTCCTTAAGCTGACCAGATAAACATCTTGATTGCCTTTTAGACCATTTCAACAGGGAATAGGTCACTTTCCGGAGCCTCGCCATTGTGATGCTTTGCACAGCCGTTCGTCTGTTAGGAATAATTGACCACCTGAAGAGCTACTCAAGAGGCTGGAATTTCCATATTTTCCTTTGTTTTCGTTTTTTACAAATAAAAACTGAAAGGAATCGGAGACATTTTCATCGGTATTTGTGGATAAAAATGGATAATCGGGAGCCCTAATCATCAGCATTATCTTGATCAATATTATCGAAGTCGTCGTCAGCATCACTGTTGTCTGACTTCTCAGGGGATAAGGGGTCGGCGGAGACAGAGACCTGGGATTTTTAATCTCTTCGCATTGTTCAACTACACAGTACGCTATTCTTCCCTGACCTGAATCTGGTTGCATCACGTCAAACTGGTGTGATTTGAGGTTGCAGCAGTCAAAGTTGTCCAAGCCAAGCTTTTTTAAATAACTATTTAATTCACTTGATATGATAGGTTATTTATAATGCACTTAATACCCACAGGTTTCTAAGCGCGGACCGGGTTCGAACCCGTGGTGCGCTGTGTCGTCTTGCTTCCAAGGTGAGCACGTTGCCCCTGACCTATCCTCCCAACACTTGACAGATGTCTACGGTATATGCCATTTGACCCCTCTGACCTTCCTTGTTTGAGGGGAAATCAACTACAGTGGAATGGTCAGGTTTTGATTGTGGCCCAACATATGGAACTCAAACATGTACATTTCTGGGTCATTGATGGAGAAGGCAGGTGAGCGTAGGAGGGGAATATTTGTAAAGCGCCTCAAATCTTCACAGCTTTTAATCTCCATTTAGCCTCAAATATGTTTTTCTCATTAAAGAAGCGTGTGAATAATTCCTGAAACCATTGATTAAAATTGGAGGCGCCATTTACTTTCGCATGTAGGTCCTCAAGAGATGACTCGCCCGCATAGAACTGTAGTGTGGAACGTTGAGTTTGATTGTAATTTTGTCGATAATGTGTCTCACAAATGTGTATTTTTGGTTTACAGTGAATCTGAGGTTTTGGGTATAGTCCATTTTGAAAACAACATTAACAAGGACCCTTGAATAATTGCCCTGCAGACGTACGACTTATTTTGTCAGATAAAAAAAAGCCATCGCCCATTTCACCTGAAGAGGATGTAAAAAAAACCTTTAGCAATGTTCTAAAAATGTGGATCTCTATAATGAGGAAATATATGTGTGCCACCCACAAAGAACGGGTTGAGGGTTAGGAGCAATTCTTTATAATACACGAAATAAACTCTTGCATTAATTGAAAGGCAGGAGTTCACACATTTACTGGACACAACAAAACAACTGCAGTTGTCACGCTTCATTCATGTGTCATAGTATTGTAGCCAGTCACAATATCCCCTTGTTTTATAATTCACCATATATCCATAGTATTGTAGCCTGTCGCGATATCCCCTTGTTGTACAGTTCTCCATATATCCATATTATTGTAGCCTGTCACGATATCCCCTTGTTGTACAGTTCACCATATTTCAATAGTGTTGTAGCCTGTCACGATATCCCCTTGTTGTACAGTTCACCATATATCCATAGTATTGTAGCCTGTCGCGATATCCCCTTGTTGTACAGTTCTCCATATATCCATATTATTGTAGCCTGTCACGATATCCCCTTGTTGTACAGTTCACCATATATCCATAGTATTGTAGCCTATCACAATATCCTCTTGTTGTACAGTCGACCATATGTCCATAGTATTGTAGCCTGTCACAATATCCCCTTATTGTACAGTTCACCCTATGTCCAAAGTATTGTATATAGTTACGTTCTCACCAGAAACAATGTGCCACAACATTTTTAGAGTGAACAAATCTTGTTTTAATAATTTAGTGAAAAATCTGGAGAAAACAATGCTCCTTGCCCATAAGATGACACATGTTTCAGCTGGTAATGCCTTTCTCAAATCTTGGGCATATGATTCAAAAATAATAAATTTGACATTTGACATAACTAGTATGTCTGGTTGGATGCAGCACTTCGATGTGGCTGTGTATAAAAGGGATTAATCCCATCATATTACATGTTTCCTTATCACCCACGTTGGCTTTGTGAGTTACCAGCCGAAACACGTGTCATCTTATGGGCAAGGAGCATTGTTTTCTCCCGATTTTTCACTGAATTATTAAAACAAGATTTTTTTCACTCTAAAAATGTTGTGGCGCATTGTTTCTGGTGAGAACTATATTACGTTTTTAGGGGTAGGTTTCCCACGGCTCCCATGTTTCTCGCTCAATGCAACATCCCTCAATTCAAATCTAAAGAACCAGGATGCGGGACTTAAATAGGTTGAAACAAAAAAAAAACACGTCCATAGTATTGTAGCTTGTCACAATATCCCCTTGTTGTACAGTTCACCATATGTCCATAGTATTGTAGCCTCTCACGATATCCCCTTGATATACAGTTCACCGTATGTCCATAGTATTGTAGCCTGTCACGATAACCCCTTGTTTTACAGTTCACCATATATCCATAGTACTGTAGCCTGTCACGATATCCCCTTGTTGTACAGTTCACCATATATCCATAGTATTGTAGCCTGTCACAATATCCTCTTGTTGTACAGTTGACCATATAGCCATAGTATTGTAGCCTGTCACGATATCCTCTTGTTGTACAGTTCACCATATGTCCGTAGTATTGTATATAGTTAATTTCTCACCAGAAACAATGTGCCACAACATTTTTAGAGTGAAAACATCTTGTTTTAATAATTTAGTGGAAAATATGGAGAAAACAATACTCCTTGCCCATAAAATAACACATGTTTCGTCTGGTAATGCCTTTCTCAAATCTTGGGCATATGATTCAAAAATGATACATTTGACATTTGACATAAATAGTATGTCTGGTTGGATGTAGCACTTTGATGTGGCTGTGTATAAAAGGGATTAATCCCATCATCTTACATGTTTCCTTATCACCTGTGTTGGCTTTGTGAGTTACCAGCCGAAACACATGTCATCTTATGGCCAAGGAGCATTGTTTTCTTCCGATTTTTCACTGAATTATTAAAACAAGATTTTTTTCACTCTAAAAATGTTGTGGCGCATTGTTTCTGGTGAGAACTTAACTATATTACGTCTTTGGGGGTAGGGTTCTCACGGCCCCCATGTTTCTCGCTCAATGCAACATCCCTCAATTCAAATCTAAAGAACCAGGTTGCGGGACTTAAATAGGTTGAAACAAAAAAAAACACATCCATAGTATTGTAGCCTGTCACGATATCCCTTTGTTGTACAGTTCATCATATGTCCATAGTATTGTAGCCTGTGACGATATCCCCTTGTTGTACAGTTCACCATATATCCAGAGGGCTGTAGACTGTGACGATATCCCCTTTTTGTACAGTTCACCATGTATCTATAGTATTGTAGCCTGTCACGATATCCCCTTTTTGAACAGTTCACCATATATACATGGTATTGAAGCCTGTCACAATATCCCCTTGTTGTACAGTTCACCATAATTCCATAGTGTTGAAGCCTGTCACAATATCCCCTTGTTGTACAGTTCACCATATAGCCATGGTATTGAAGCCTGTCACAATATCCCCTTGTTGTACAGTTTAAAATATATCCATAGTGTTGAAGCCTGTCACGATATCGCCTTATTGTACAGTTCACCATATGTCCATAGTGTTGTAGCCTGTCACGATATCCCCTTGTTTTACAGTTCACCATATATCCATAGTGTTGAAGCCTGTCACAATATCCTCTTGTTGTACAGTTGACCATATAGCCATAGTCTTGTAGCCTGTCACGATATCCCCTTGTTGTACAGTTGACCATATATCCATAGTATTGTAGCCTGTCACAATATCCTCTTGTGTACAGTTTAAAATATATCCATAGTGTTGAAGCCTGTCAGGATATCCCCTTATTTTACAGTTCACCATATGTCCATAGTGTTGTAGCCTGTCGCGATATCCCCTTGTTGTACAGTTCACAATATATCCATAGTATTGTAGCCTGTCGCAATATCCTCTTGTTGTACAGTTGACCATATAGCCATAGTCTTGTAGCCTGTCACGATATCCCCTTGTTGTACAGTTGACCATATATCCATAGTATTGTAGCCTGTCACAATATCCTCTTGTGTACAGTTTAAAATATATCCATAGTGTTGAAGCCTGTCAGGATATCCCCTTATTTTACAGTTCACCATATGTCCATAGTGTTGTAGCCTGTCGCGATATCCCCTTGTTGTACAGTTCACCATATATCCATAGTATTGTAGCCTGTCGCAATATCCCCTTGTTGTACAGTTCACCATATATCCATAGTATTGTAGCCTGTCACAATATCCCCTTGTTGTACAGTTCACCATATATCCATAGTATTGTAGCCTGTCACAATATCCTCTTGTTGTACAGTTCACCATATATCCATAGTATTGTAGCCTGTCAAAATATCCCCTTGTTGTACAGTTTAAAATATATCTATAGTGTTGAAGCCTGTCACGATATCCCCTTATTGTACAGTTCACCATGTCCATAGTGTTGTAGCCTGTCGCAATATCCCCTTGTTGTACAGTTCACCATATATCCATACTATTGTAGCCTGTCGCGATATCCCCTTGTTGTACAGTTCACCATATAGCCATAGTATTGTCGCCTGTCACGATATTCCCTTGTTTTACAGTTCACCATCTATCCATAGTATTGTAGCCTATCACGATATCCTCTTGTTGTACAGTTGACCATATAGCCATAGTCTTTTAGCCTGTCACGATATCCCCTTGTTTTACAGTTGATCATATATCCATAGTATTGTAGCCTATCACGATATCCTCTTGTTGTACAGTTCACAATATATCCATAGGTTTGTAGCCTGTCACGATATCCCCTTGTTGCACAGTTCACCATATATCCATAGTATTGTAGCCTATCACGATATCCTCTTGTTGAACAGTTGACCACATAGCCATAGTATTGTAGCCTGTCAGGATATCCCCTTGTTGTACAGTTGACCATATGTCCATAGTATTGTAGCCTGTCACAATATCCCCTTGATGTACAGTTCACCATATGTCCATAGTATTGTATATAGTTAAGTTCACACCAGAAACAATGTGCCACAACATTGTTTGAGTGAAAAAATCTTGTTTTAATAATTTAGTGAAAAATCTGGAGAAAACAATGTTCCTTGCCTATAAGATGACATGTGTTTCGGCTGGTAATGCCTTTCTCAAATCTTGGGCATATGATTCAAAAATAATAAATTTGACATTTGACATAACTAGCATGGCTGGTTGGATGTAGCACTTTGATGTGGCTGTGTATAAAAGGGATTAATCCCATCATGTTACATGTTTCCTTATCACCCGCGTTGGCATTGTAAGTTACCAGCCGAAACATGTGTCATCTTATGGGCAAGGAGCATTGTTTTCTCCTGGTTTTTCAGTGAATTATTAAAACAAGATTTTTTCACTCTAAAAATGTTGTGGCAAATTGTTTCTGGTGAGAACTTAACTATATTTAGTCTTTGGGGGTAGGGTTCTCACGGCCCCCATGTTTCTCGTTCAATGCAATATCCCTCAATTCAAACCTAAAGAACCAGGTCGCGGGACTTAAATAGGTTGAAACCACAGAAAAAACACGTCCATAGTATTGTAGCCTGTCACGATATCCCCTGTTGTACAGTTCACCATATATCCATAGTGCTGTAGCCTGTCACAATATCCCCTTGTTGTACAGTTCACCATTTATCTGTAGTATTGCAGCCTGTCACAATATCCCCTTTTTGTACAGTTCACCATATATCCATGGTATTGAAGCCTGTCACAATATCCCCTTGTTGTACAGTTCACCATATATCCATAGTGTTGAAGCCTGTCACGATATCCCCTTGTTGTACAGTTCACCATATGTCCATAATGTTGTAGCCTGTCACGATATCCCCTTTTTGTACAGTTCACCATATGGCCATAGTATTGAAGCCAGTCACAATACCCCCTTGTTGTTCAGTTTAAAATATATCCATAGTGTTGAAGCCTGTCACGATATCCCCTTATTGTACAGTTCACCATATGTCCATAGTGTTGTAGCCTGTCGTGATATCCACTTGCTGTACAGTTCACCATATATCCATAGTATTGTAGCCTTTCACAATATCCCCTTGTTGTACAGTTCACCATATATCCATAGTATTGTAGCCTGTCACAATATCTCCTTGTTGTACAGTTGACCAAATATCCATAGTATTGTAGCCTGTCACAATCCTCTTGTTGTACAGTTGACCATATAGCCATAGTATTGTAGCCTGTCACGATATCCTCTTGTTGTACAGTTCGCCATATATCCATAGTGTTGTAGCCTGTCACGATATCCCCTTGTTGTACAGTTCGCCATATGTCCATAAAGTTGTAGCCTGTCACGATATCCCCTTTTTGTACAGTTCACCATATGGCCATAGTATTGAAGCCTGTCACAATATCCCCTTGTTGTTCAGTTTAAAATATATCCATAGTGTTGAAGCCTGTCACGATATCCCCTTATTGTACAGTTCACCATATGTCCATAGTGTTGTAGCCTGTCGTGATATCCACTTGCTGTACAGTTCACCATACATCCATAGTATTGTAGCCTGTCACGATATCCCCTTGTTGTACAGTTCACCATATATCCATAGTATTGTAGCCTGTCACAATCCTCTTGTTGTACAGTTGACCATATAGCCATAGTATTGTAGCCTGTCACGATATCCCCTTGTTGTACAGTTCGCCATATATCCATAGTATTGTAGCCTGTCACAATCCTCTTGTTGTACAGTTGACCATATAGCCATAGTATTGTAGCCTGTCACGATATCCCCTTGTTGTACAGTTCGCCATATATCCATAGTATTGTAGCCTGTCACGATATCCCCTTGTTGTACAGTTCGCCATATATCCATAGTGTTGTAGCCTGTCACGATATCCCCTTGTTGTACAGTTCGCCATATATCCATAGTGTTGTAGCCTGTTACGATATCCACTTGTTGTACAGTTCGCCATATATCCATAGTATTGTAGCCTGTCACGATATCCCATTGTTGTACAGTTCGCCATATATCCATAGTATTGTAGCCTGTCACAATCCTCTTGTTGTACAGTTGACCATATAGCCATAGTATTGTAGCCCTTCACGATATCCCCTTGTTGTACAGTTCGCCATATATCCATAGTATTGTAGCCTGTCACGATATCCCCTTGTTGTACAGTTCACCATATATCCATAGTATTGTAGGTAGCCTGTCACAATCCTCTTGTTGTACAGTTGACCATATAGCCATAGTATTGTAGCCCTTCACGATATCCCCTTGTTGTACAGTTCGCCATATATCCATAGTGTTGAAGCCTGTCAGGATATCCCCTTATTTTACAGTTCACCATATGTCCATAGTGTTGTAGCCTGTCGCGATATCCCCTTGTTGTACAGTTCACCATATATCCATAGTATTGTAGCCTGTCACAGTATCCCCTTGTTGTACAGTTCACCATATATCCATAGTATTGTAGCCTGTCACAATATCCTCTTGTTGTACAGCTTACCATATATCCATAGTATTGTAGCCTGTCACAATATCCCCTTGTTGTACAGTTTAAAATATATCCATAGTGTTGTAGCCTGTCGTGATATCCCCTTATTGTACAGTTCACCATGTCCATAGTGTTGTAGCCTGTCGCGATATCCCCTTGTTGTACAGTTCACCATATATCCATAGTATTGTAGCCTGTCGCGATATCCGCTTGTTGTACAGTTCACCATATATCCATAGTATTGTAGCCTGTCACGATATCCCCTTGTTTTACAGTTCACCATATATCCATAGTGTTGAAGCCTGTCACAATATCCTCTTGTTGTACATTTGACCATATAGCCATAGTCTTGTATCCTGTCACGATATCCCCTTGTTGTACAGTTGACCATATATCCATAGTATTGTAGCCTGTCACAATATCCTCTTGTGTACAGTTTAAAATATATCCATAGTGTTGAAGCCTGTCAGGATATCCCCTTATTTTACAGTTCACCATATGTCCATAGTGTTGTAGCCTGTCGCGATATCCCCTTGTACAGTTCACCATATATCCATATTATTGTAGCCTGTCGCAATATCCCCTTGTTGTACAGTTCACCATATATCCATAGTATTGTAGCCTGTCACAATATCCCCTTGTTGTACAGTTCACCATATATCCATAGTATTGTAGCCTGTCACAATATCCTCTTGTTGTACAGTTCACCATATATCCATAGTATTGTAGCCTGTCAAAATATCCCCTTGTTGTACAGTTTAAAATATATCTATAGTGTTGAAGCCTGTCACGATATTCCCTTGTTTTACAGTTCACCATCTATCCATAGTATTGTAGCCTATCACGATATCCTCTTGTTGTACAGTTGACCATATAGCCATAGTCTTTTAGCCTGTCACGATATCCCCTTGTTTTACAGTTGATTATATATCCATAGTATTGTAGCCTATCACGATATCCTCTTGTTGTACAGTTCACAATATATCCATAGGTTTGTAGCCTGTCACGATATCCCCTTGTTGCACAGTTCACCATATATCCATAGTATTGTAGCCTATCACGATATCCTCTTGTTGAACAGTTGACCACATAGCCATAGTATTGTAGCCTGTCAGGATATCCCCTTGTTGTACAGTTGACCATATGTCCATAGTATTGTAGCCTGTCACAATATCCCCTTGTTGTACAGTTCACCATATGTCCATAGTATTGTATATAGTTAAGTTCTCACCAGAAACAATGTGCCACAACATTGTTTGAGTGAAAAAATCTTGTTTTAATAATTTAGTGAAAAATCTGGAGAAAACAATGTTCCTTGCCAATAAGATGACATGTGTTTCGGCTGGTAATGCCTTTCTCAAATCTTGGGCATATGATTCAAAAATAATAAATTTGACATTTGACATAACTAGCATGGCTGGTTGGATGTAGCACTTTGATGTGGCTGTGTATAAAAGGGATTAATCCCATCATGTTACATGTTTCCTTATCACCCGCGTTGGCATTGTAAGTTACCAGCCGAAACATGTGTCATCTTATGGGCAAGGAGCATTGTTTTCTCCTGGTTTTTCAGTGAATTATTAAAACAAGATTTTTTCACTCTAAAAATGTTGTGGCAAATTGTTTCTGGTGAGAACTTAACTATATTTAGTCTTTGGGGGTAGGGTTCTCACGGCCCCCATGTTTCTCGCTCAATGCAATATCCCTCAATTTAAACCTAAAGAACCAGGTCGCGGGACTTAAATAGGTTGAAACCACAGAAAAAACACGTCCATAGTATTGTAGCCTGTTACGATATCCCCTGTTGTACAGTTCACCATATATCCATAGTGCTGTAGCCTGTCACAATATCCCCTTGTTGTACAGTTCACCATTTATCCGTAGTATTGCAGCCTGTCACAATATCCCCTTTTTGTACAGTTCACCATATATCCATGGTATTGAAGCCTGTCACAATATCCCCTTGTTGTACAGTTCACCATATATCCATAGTGTTGAAGCCAGTCACAATACCCCCTTGTTGTTCAGTTTAAAATATATCCATAGTGTTGAAGCCTGTCACGATATCCCCTTATTGTACAGTTCACCATATGTCCATAGTGTTGTAGCCTGTCGTGATATCCACTTGCTGTACAGTTCGCCATATATCCATAGTATTGTAGCCTTTCGCAATATCCCCTTGTTGTACAGTTCACCATATATCCAGAGTATTGTAGCCTGTCACAATATCTCCTTGTTGTACAGTTGACCAAATATCCATAGTATTGTAGCCTGTCACAATCCTCTTGTTGTACAGTTGACCATATAGCCATAGTATTGTAGCCTGTCACGATATCCTCTTGTTGTACAGTTCGCCATATATCCATAGTGTTGTAGCCTGTCACGATATCCCCTTGTTGTACAGTTCGCCATATGTCCATAATGTTGTAGCCTGTCACGATATCCCCTTTTTGTACAGTTCACCATATGGCCATAGTATTGAAGCCTGTCACAATATCCCCTTGTTGTTCAGTTTAAAATATATCCATAGTGTTGAAGCCTGTCACGATATCCCCTTATTGTACAGTTCACCATATGTCCATAGTGTTGTAGCCTGTCGTGATATCCACTTGCTGTACAGTTCACCATACATCCATAGTATTGTAGCCTGTCACGATATCCCCTTGTTGTACAGTTCACCATATATCCATAGTATTGTAGCCTGTCACAATCCTCTTGTTGTACAGTTGACCATATAGCCATAGTATTGTAGCCTGTCACGATATCCCCTTGTTGTACAGTTCGCCATATATCCATAGTATTGTAGCCTGTCACAATCCTCTTGTTGTACAGTTGACCATATAGCCATAGTATTGTAGCCTGTCACGATATCCCCTTGTTGTATAGTTCGCCATATATCCATAGTATTGTAGCCTGTCACGATATCCCCTTGTTGTACAGTTCGCCATATATCCATAGTGTTGTAGCCTGTCACGATATCCCCTTGTTGTACAGTTCGCCATATATCCATAGTGTTGTAGCCTGTCACGATATCCCCTTGTTGTACAGTTCGCCATATATCCATAGTATTGTAGCCTGTCACAATATCCCCTTGTTGTACAGTTCGCCATATATCCATAGTATTGTAGCCTGTCACAATATCCTCTTGTTGTACAGCTTACCATATATCCATAGTATTGTAGCCTGTCACAATATCCCCTTGTTGTACAGTTTAAAATATATCCATAATGTTGAAGCCTGTCACGATATCCCCTTATTGTACAGTTCACCATGTCCATAGTGTTGTAGCCTGTCGCGATATCCCCTTGTTGTACAGTTCACCATATATCCATAGTATTGTAGCCTGTCGCGATATCCGCTTGTTGTACAGTTCACCATATATCCATAGTATTGTAGCCTGTCACGATATCCCCTTGTTTTACAGTTCACCATATATCCATAGTGTTGAAGCCTGTCACAATATCCTCTTGTTGTACAGTTGACCATATAGCCATAGTCTTGTAGCCTGTCACGATATCCCCTTGTTGTACAGTTGACCATATATCCATAGTATTGTAGCCTGTCACAATATCCTCTTGTGTACAGTTTAAAATATATCCATAGTGTTGAAGCCTGTCAGGATATCCCCTTATTTTACAGTTCACCATATGTCCATAGTGTTGTAGCCTGTCGCGATATCCCCTTGTTGTACAGTTCACCATATATCCATAGTATTGTAGCCTGTCGCAATATCCCCTTGTTGTACAGTTCACCATATATCCATAGTATTGTAGCCTGTCACAATATCCCCTTGTTGTACAGTTCACCATATATCCATAGTATTGTAGCCTGTCACAATATCCTCTTGTTGTACAGTTCACCATATATCCATAGTATTGTAGCCTGTCAAAATATCCCCTTGTTGTACAGTTTAAAATATATCTATAGTGTTGAAGCCTGTCACGATATCCCCTTATTGTACAGTTCACCATGTCCATAGTGTTGTAGCCTGTCGCAATATCCCCTTGTTGTACAGTTCACCATATATCCATACTATTGTAGCCTGTCGCGATATCCCCTTGTTGTACAGTTCACCATATAGCCATAGTATTGTCGCCTGTCACGATATTCCCTTGTTTTACAGTTCACCATCTATCCATAGTATTGTAGCCTATCACGATATCCTCTTGTTGTACAGTTGACCATATAGCCATAGTCTTTTAGCCTGTCACGATATCCCCTTGTTTTACAGTTGATCATATATCCATAGTATTGTAGCCTATCACGATATCCTCTTGTTGTACAGTTCACAATATATCCATAGGTTTGTAGCCTGTCACGATATCCCCTTGTTGTACAGTTCACCATATGTCCATAATGTTGTAGCCTGTCACGATATCCCCTTTTTGTACAGTTCACCATATGGCCATAGTATTGAAGCCTGTCACAATACCCCCTTGTTGTTCAGTTTAAAATATATCCATAGTGTTGAAGCCTGTCACGATATCCCCTTATTGTACAGTTCACCAAATGTCCATAGTGTTGTAGCCTGTCGTGATATTCACTTGCTGTACAGTTCACCATATATCCATAGTATTGTAGCCTTTCGCAATATCCCCTTGTTGTACAGTTCACCATATATCCATAGTATTGTAGCCTGTCACGATATCTCCTTGTTGTACAGTTCGCCATATATCCATAGTGTTGAAGCCTGTCAGGATATCCCCTTATTTTACAGTTCACCATATGTCCATAGTGTTGTAGCCTGTCACGATATCCCCTTGTTGTACAGTTCGCCATATATCCATAGTGTTGTAGCCTGTCACGATATCCCCTTGTTGTACAGTTCGCCATATGTCCATAATGTTGTAGCCTGTCACGATATCCCCTTTTTGTACAGTTCACCATATGGCCATAGTATTGAAGCCTGTCACAATATCCCCTTGTTGTTCAGTTTAAAATATATCCATAGTGTTGAAGCCTGTCACGATATCCCCTTATTGTACAGTTCACCATATGTCCATAGTGTTGTAGCCTGTCGTGATATCCACTTGCTGTACAGTTCACCATACATCCATAGTATTGTAGCCTGTCACGATATCCCCTTGTTGCACAGTTCACCATATATCCATAGTATTGTAGCCTGTCACAATCCTCTTGTTGTACAGTTGACCATATAGCCATAGTATTGTAGCCCTTCACGATATCCCCTTGTTGTACAGTTCGCCATATATCCATAGTGTTGAAGCCTGTCAGGATATCCCCTTATTTTACAGTTCACCATATGTCCATAGTGTTGTAGCCTGTCACGATATCCCCTTGTTGTACAGTTCGCCATATATCCATAGTGTTGTAGCCTGTCACGATATCCCCTTGTTGTACAGTTCGCCATATGTCCATAATGTTGTAGCCTGTCACGATATCCCCTTTTTGTACAGTTCATCATATGGCCATAGTATTGAAGCCTGTCACAATATCCCCTTGTTGTTCAGTTTTAAATATATCCATAGTGTTGAAGCCTGTCACGATATCCCCTTATTGTACAGTTCACCATATGTCCATAGTGTTGTAGCCTGTCGTGATATCCACTTGCTGTACAGTTCACCATACATCCATAGTATTGTAGCCTGTCACGATATCCCCTTGTTGTACAGTTCACCATATATCCATAGTATTGTAGCCTGTCACAATCCTCTTGTTGTACAGTTGACCATATAGCCATAGTATTGTAGCCTGTCACGATATCCCCTTGTTGTACAGTTCGCCATATATCCATAGTATTGTAGCCTGTCACAATCCTCTTGTTGTACAGTTGACCATATAGCCATAGTATTGTAGCCTGTCATGATATCCCCTTGTTGTACAGTTCGCCATATATCCATAGTATTGTAGCCTGTCACGATATCCCCTTGTTGTACAGTTCGCCATATATCCATAGTGTTGTAGCCTGTCACGATATCCCCTTGTTGTACAGTTCGCCATATATCCATAGTGTTGTAGCCTGTCACGATATCCCCTTGTTGTACAGTTCGCCATATATCCATAGTATTGTAGCCTGTCACGATATCCCTCTGTTGTACAGTTCGCCATATATCCATAGTATTGTAGCCTGTCACAATCCTCTTGTTGTACAGTTGACCATATAGCCATAGTATTGTAGCCCTTCACGATATCCCCTTGTTGTACAGTTCGCCATATATCCAAAGTGTTGTATCCTGTCACGATATCCCCTTGTTGTACAGTTCGCCATATATCCAAAGTGTTGTATCCTGTCACGATATCCTCTTGTTGTTCAGTTCACTGCTGTTTCACAGCTACGTTCATATGGTATAAAACTCATTACATATCTACACATTTGTTGGATGGATATTGTCTCCCAATTATAACCTACTCATACATAGTGAAAATCAAACTTAGTGACTATAACCGCAAGGGTGAAAACCTTGCAAGACAAACTCAGAAATATCATATAAAAAGTTGCCTCAGTGGTATAGAAAATGGCGGGGACATCTGTGCGATGTTGCTTATTGACATGCTACCGACGGGGTCTTCTGTGGTTAAAAGGGACCACACTTGCTTCCTCTCTCAAAGGGGTAATCGCCATGGGAGCCGCAGAGACACTCCAGTGCAGGTCGGAAGGTCTGATCATGTGAAAGTCAGAGGATTAGAGTTTAATGCGAGCACAGCTGTGGACCCAAACACAAATGATCAAGAATGGGTCTGCCTTTCCCTTCTCAACCCTCTGTATCCCATCTCACCATGACCGTCCAAGTGTACCCTTACCAGTCTATCCTTCTAAGTGTCTTGTTACTGTACCCCATTACTGTGTTCCACTGTTACACAACGCTGCGTTGCTATCACAGCAAGGGTTGTGCTTTACATACAGCGCACAAGACACAATGATTGAATCAGAGGTGAGTGTAAACATGAACAAAGTCAATCTGTGGAAAACATCAGTGAAAACGGGCCTTCAGGATTGAAACAAGGCTGAGGAAGGGTAATGGCCAACAAAGCCAGCAAAGATGTTGAGTAGAGTGGTGATGCTGTACGCATGACAATCAGGACCATCATTGAGGCATTCTGCGCATGCTCCACTTGGAACGGCTCATCCAGGGAAGATGCTGCGATATTACGCCGCGACGACTGATACTACGCCGCCACAGAACAAAATGTCAATGTAAACAGTGCCTTGGCTTTGTCTATTGTTGAAAGTGATTTGCTGAAAACTTGACAGTTGCACCTGTTGATGGGAGCAACATATTACTGATAAGCTTACACAAAATAATAGCCATTATTTCTGTTGCACCCTTTGCTGGCTCCTTCTGCAAGTTATGTAATATGATGTCAATATGCTTTCATACTGTGCCAAACTATTACCGAATTCGTCGCACAGTGCCTGGGCTTCTCTGTGGAGTGGCATTCTATGACCTTTCCTGCCACAGGGCACACAGACTGCTGGGGGAAAGAAAAGGAGCAAGGGGGATATAGGAGGATGGGGAAGCAAGAAAAAGATGCTGCAGATACAGGGAGGGAGGGATGCAGAGAGAGAAGATTGGTTTGTGATAACATGAATGCAAATCCATCCCTAATTGCTGGGCTATAGTTGTAAAAAAGGGAGGAGGCAGATACATGCTCAAATGTTGTGATCATTGTGTTGTGTTGCCCTGGCAGATTAGGGGAATTGGAAATTGGTACAGAATGTAATGTTGAAGGCACAAAT
The DNA here is from genome assembly GCF_040938575.1 of Ambystoma mexicanum. Classification (NCBI taxonomy): domain Eukaryota; kingdom Metazoa; phylum Chordata; class Amphibia; order Caudata; family Ambystomatidae; genus Ambystoma; species Ambystoma mexicanum. The sequence goes on along the minus strand of NC_090929.1, from coordinate 94,252,694 downwards.
TGCTTGAGGGTGTGCTTGGTCAATCCTGGACGTTGTGTGGCTTACTTGCCCAGCGTCTCCATATGTTGTACCCCCGGTCAAACTACAGAATGTCACTTCTGGGTCTGCCAAGTCCAGAATAGATTTTGTATAAAGATCAATATTGCTAATAACAGAAGGTAAGGGAATGGAATGGAATTTGTTTTTGTTCAGTGCCATGTCATATGATATGCCCAAGGGCTGTTTGCGTGCTGTACAAATGTAAACAATAAAAATAAATAACTGATATGATATGGCATTTATAACGCGCCTGGACATAAGTGTTTAATATATTGTCAAACTTATTTTAGTTCATGGTGAGACAGGGTGGTGCCTATCTTGGCAGTAGGATATCAATGTATAGCAATATGTAGCAATCTATAGTGAGGAAATACACTGTGAACTCCTTATCCAGGACTTGCATCAGATGTGTGTCCTTCTGAAAGTCTTCTGTGTGAAATGTGTCAGTGTGTCTCTGTCTCTAGGGCCGTCAGACTTTAACCCTTCCACAACACCATGGTGTCATTTTGAGCCTGGGTTTGTGATACCACGTACAAGATGTGTGTGAAGCAAAATGCACCTTAACTTGTCCTTAGAACCTGAACAACCATGAACAGACAGGTTCTACAGACAGGAAAGCCGGGAGGAAATGCTGGGAACTTCATGGGGAATGCTATAATTGCGGGGGAGTCAGGAGCTGTGTTGGGCTGAGGCTGGGCTCTGCTGGAGGTAAATCTGCATAATGCAGCCTTGTCTACCCTTCTCATCATGGGCTGCAGTTGCCATGCCCTGATAACAGAGGGCAGCATCAGGATCTTAGGTCTAAACAGGGGTGTAGAGATTGCTTACCAGCTTACAATTGCAAGTCTACTTTGGGCATTATAGCCCCTTTCTTAAACTGAATGAAGCTCACATTGTAATATTCATTCATTGGGTGTTTTGTGGAGTGCTACCTGTCACCCTGCAGCTGCTCCAAATCGCTTGACATTTGACATAAGTGTGAAATGACATAATATAACATAACACAGCTAATAAAAGAAAACTAGAATCATGTCCCAACACATATGAAGAAAAGTAAAAAAAAATAGTTGATTTAGAAAAATTAGCAAAACTCACCCATACAATCCCAAAAATTCTGATTTGGTTGGTAGTTTAGCAATTGGGAAGAGAGGATTATAAACGTACGGAAAGGGGTTTTGTTTAGCTGCAGTAAGGGAGGAAGTGGGATTCGCAACTGTAGAGTGTGTGGTGGAAGGTGAAAACACAAAGCAATCAACATGTGAAGTCGACTGAGGAGGTCTCTTCCTCACCAGGGTATCTGTGCAATACAACAAAGGAGCAGATACATTTTGTGTACCTACCTTAAAGTGTAGATCTTCAGTGTAAGGAACCAGCAGAATAGCCCCAGAGAATCCCTGTGTATCCATTGTTGTTCCTGATAATGGGAAATCACCTTCCTAGATGCAAGATTTTGTAGACCCTGTATCGACCATGAATGAAAACTTTCAATCACCTACCTGCACATCTATCCAGGATTGCTGTTCTAGATTGGTGGTAACGGACAGGACCGGACACATCAGAGATCCCTGTGGGCTGTCCTAATCTTGGTACATATTAGCTCCTTAGAGCAAGAAAGGATTCCCTCCAAAAACAATTGCTCCAGTGTAATGATTGATCGTTTCTTGGGGTAAAGGATTTTTCTCCATGTCTGAACCAGTGCCTGTGTTATCATGGTCAGTTGAATCACACCCCAGTCACTGGGTACTGTTCAACCATGCCTGCTGGGATTGCACAGAGCCTGGGGCATATGGCATGTTGGGAATTGCATCTGTTGTACTCCTATGTTAAAATACTATGGCCTGCTCTGGCAATTTTATGCCATGGGTTACATGCTTCTGTACGACTAAAACTGAATCCCCTACAACTCTCCATAGTTACTTCCCATTGGCTTGTTAAACTGTGGCCATATTCCTATGAACCCACCAAATGACCAATTTCCTTCTGAAAACCCTCCCATTCCCCTCGGAAACCCTCTAATTTGCCTTGGACCGGCAGTATACCTGTCCATGCAGCCCTGTGTAATACACAATTCACTATATGCCTGTTGTCCCAACTATCCCTGCTTACCCTGCAGGGAGCTGTTAATCACAGCTCCATCAAAACAGATTTTGGCCAGCTTTTGCTGAACAAGCATGACCTCTACCTTTTGTGTGTGTTCTATACTCTCCTTTTCCTTCTCTTGCCTCCTTTTACCAAAATGCACAATGTGTACCTAAATTTCCAGCAAACTCTTGGCCTCTCTCCCTACTACTTTATCTAGATCATGCCGGACATTCTTAGGTAGTCCCTTTTTAGTATGTGGTAAAAGAATGTCCCACGATTCTCCCGTCCCTGCCCTCCACATCTGCTGAATTAGCTGGATGTGTTTGTCAGGAACATCATCTAGCTTCATTGTTTAGGCCAGAACAGAATTTATATTGGACGTATCGGGATACATACTCCACAGGGCCCCCCAAACCTGCACTGTGTTATTATTAAATGCTGCTCCATCATGCTCATCTGTATCCAACTGAACTCCCAGTCACCCCGCTCACCTCCAAAGCTCATCTAACCATTTCCCCATTAGAGCCATGAATACACTTTTCATATCCCCTTTGGCCAAAATGACACCAGCCGTGTGTTTCTCTAATGCATAAATCTACTTCCCTGCCCCTGCAGTGAGCGAAGGGAGTGTCTTCATCAAATCATTCCAGTCCACGTATGACCATGGGACATAATATGCCTTTCCCTGACCCTTCTGGAGCAACAAAATTGAGTTACACCAACATTTAGAGGTGCTTCGCCCATCTATCTCTCCTTTTACTTAGTATGGCCATTCGCGTACATGGCGTGTCCTAAGACTCCATGAGGTACTTCTATTTCAATGGGAGGTGAGGCTGCTACACTGTGCTTGCCCTACTCAACATCCGACTCCCATTCACCTTTGTCTCTTACTCCTGTCATCACTTCCACCGATACATCTACAGACAGAAAAGCATACTCAGCACTACCATAGGGTGCCGGCTCCTGTTCTCCCTGCTTGATTCCTGTACCCATAGCAATACCTCCATCCCCCAAGTCCACAATGACCTCTTTGATAACTGATTTATCCAACCTAGCAACGACTTGTCCATGCATCCACCTTCCTTCCTCTATGTCCTTTGCCTGTCTGTTCACTTCTTCCTGATCTTCACTTCTCTGCTATCGTAACAGCAATACCTCTTCTTCCACCTGCCTCAGTGCTTCTTCCAATTCTTACCACTCCTGTATCTCTACTACCAATTGCAGCCTATCGTCTATCCTAACGGTAAAAAGGCACAGTCTCCCCTTTTGCACTCATGTTCAGACCTTCATCTACTTTTCAATTGCCGGCCTCACGCTTTCTTGTTCCTCCACACTTAATCTCCTTGCTAACCTAACAGTCGGCGAAATTATTCCTTTTCCATTCTCCATTCTCAACCTTTCTACAGACCTAACCATCAAATGAGTTAGCCTTCCACTTTCCTCAATATCCCATTTTCTAGGAATCATAGCTGATGGAGGTGTTACCTGTATCTGTCTGACAATCTCTGGAGTGACCACTGGAGAAAATGGTTTGGTCGAACTAAGGGTCTGTATACCCTTTCGAGGGCGATAAAGCATAGCACCCATATAGGGGCGATGTGGAAGGAATTTGTGCACCCTCCTTTATCGGTCTTTCCTCTGATACTCTAACATTATGGGTCTTCCCCCTTTCTCAAACATCCTCCATACCTTGAAGATGTTTAACTGCTTCTCTAACTTCAAACCATTGTGCATGGTAGTGAAAGAAGTATGCAGGTTTTCCAACATCCCCTTATCATAGGTCCCCTCAGTAGGCCAAGAACTGAGCATTTTACCCTTAGTTTCCAGCAGCCATTCCCAATGCTACTTTAAAATGTTCACCTTATAGAACAAAGTACCTGACACAAATGATTCAGTGGAGTCTCCATACTCCACCCCAATTTACCCAAAATAATTTCACAAAAAAAAACACAGAAGCCAAACATACGGCACAACATTTCCACCCAAGAAACCCCCTTTTTCCCTTCCCAATTTCTTAGTCTTCCCCCACAATCACTCACCTTATTCACTTTCACGAGAATCACCTCACTTAACTATTTACTTTATTTATACTTCTCACTCTTACACAAAAGACAGCATCTTTATCCAAAAAACACACACTGGCCGATATCTTTGAGATATCTTCTTCACCCGAGCATATACGGAGCACAATATTTTCCACTACAACACTGCTGCTCTCTTCATTACTAGTACAGTATTTTCTACTACAACACTGTCTTTTCCTGACTACAGGAAGCTTCCCGTCATTAATTTGACTAACCAAGAAAAGTGAGGCGAGTGCTCCGTCCGCATAGCCAAATACAAAATGAAGGGTTCCAAGGGTATACTTCAGGAAGTACCTATGGGTGGACTTACTGTAAGGTGTCACCTCACCCCTAGGTGAGGGCTCCAGCCAACCAGACAAGCAAACTGAAGGGTATTAGGACAAACCTCACAATGGACGTAATGGAGGGGATACCACCTCACACCTCTAAAATAACAAACTAGGTACAAATATGTACAAAGTACTTACAACAAAACAGTTCACTCACTCTTTCAAGCATTCTCCCTTTTAATCCCCATAACCTTGGCTAACACCACACATGCACTCTAATTGTACCCTTACAAAAAAAAAATTAAATCAAAGAAACAACTCTCGTCTCCTCCTATTTCCAAATTGCTTAACCCCCCAAAAGTGCACTTAAATGAACCTGAAGCACTCCAAAGAGGTGCTCCTTCAATTCACCCTGCACAGCTGGACCATGGTACCATGCCTCTGGGGAACAGACAGGCCGTTAACCAATATGGCATCCGTAACCCTCTCTTTTTTCACTGTGCATGGAAGACTGGTCCCCACAGAGAGGCACTACAGCCGAGTTGTACGGACAGGAGACCCCCAGAATCTTGAAAAGTCTGGGGTCCTGTAGTGGTCACCAAATGTGCAGATGGTCCTTTAATCCCCTTGACCCAAAGCAGGCCCACCACTTAAGAAGCAAGTGCATGTTTGTATGTAAAGGATGTTTATTGTACAATCGGTCGGTAGGGGCTAGATGATTCTATAGAGTCGAACTAACCCGAACCTCTCTGAACCACACAAGTTTACACATTATATACATTTTTGCAACGGTTAAAACACTTGCATATATTTGATTAAAAACCACCCTCCACATGTGATTGGTTAAAACCTGTACAGAAGAAATCCAATCTTTCTCCAATTCCCCCGTTCTCATTGGTCACGTTTATCTTAACTACCATCTTCAGCTAATGAGTACAACACGCCCTCCTCTGTGGTAGGTTGTGACATCATCACATAATTACACATTCACATACAGACATAATTCAATATGAGTCCCAGCTGGCCTGAGACCTCCTAAACCAGGAATTAATTCCACAAGGTCTGCAAGAGTACTTCAAACAGCATGAGGAGGGGAAATATAAACAGGTTCCCTTTGACCTGGTGATAACCATCTCACCCACCCAACCTGTTGGCGTCTTCGGAACACCCTAATCTAAACGATTATCAATTCAACATGCATGGCCTTTGGTCCCATCCTGAAAAAACTATTGAAACCTATGAAGTATCGTTCCCTTTTCCCCCAGGCATTCTTCATGCCAGGTTTATTGCTAGTCGAAATGCAAATGGCCAGATCCGCCTCAACAACCAATAACAAGCTTCCATGAACTTTAAAGATTGCATCTTCCCTCCGCGATACTGCCAAGCCCTAAAAACCCTGGGTCGGCTTGATGGCTGACCACCTGCTTAATGTCAGGGCTAATCACTACCTTTCCTCCGGCCTCTAAATCCTGCAAAATCAGTTTTTCTCAGTCACTCAGAATTCACTCAAACCCTGACTGCAGAGTTTAACCAATTTATGAAAAGAGCACATTGCATATAGATTTGTAAATTCCCTATGTACATGTATCAGTCTGCATGCATGTTAAAAACTAAAATGTCCTCATTAGAGTAGTTTATTCATAATAAATCAACTTGACATTATGAAACTCCTCATTGCCCAGCTTCGAGGCGCATTGTGGCAGCAGATACCAAAATTGTACTTATATTTTATTGGTGATTTCGACATATATCTATCTTTGTGCGTATAAATCTCAAATGTATCAACCTAAACACAAACACTAAAAGCACCACATATCCCATTCACATTAACTACATTGGATACATATAAAATTTCAACATCACACCAACTTCGCCATTCCCTCCGTCACCAATATGGCATGCGCCCTTCTTTCCCATTGGGACCTTTCCTGTCCATCCCAACACATCTAATATGAGGGACAAGACAGTAAGGGAATAAAGGGAAAGGCGACTTGGAGGTGGGTTGGGTTAGTTTGGACGGTGAGCTGATACGGTTCTATTTGTTTGGTTGGTTTGCAAACCAGCAATAAATGTTGTCTTGCTTTTTCCATCACCAATATTACTCCGGAGGCCTTTTGTATGATTTCACGTTCATAAAAGGGAGTGTATAAAAATCCTATGCAAATATAACTGTACTGGAGGGCGGAGCGACCTCTGAACGGTCCCATGATATTCAGAGATCACCCTCCGGCACCTTAAGTCGCGATAGCTGAACCTTGACGAGGATGGGGTGAAGGATTCTCTTACTCCAACACCAATCAATAAGGACAAGTCAATGGTTTGGCAAAGGGAAGTCTGTTTAATGACAAGTACAAAAAAAGGGGAAACAAATGGAAATCATCAGAGCTGCGATCGCCTGTCTCGCTTCAACTTCCAAATTCTTCATGCAAACAGTAACTTTTATAGCAAATTCTCGTCATCATTGATGTGTAAAACTCATGAGTTTGACTTGCAATTCTATTGGTTGGAAAAGGTAACTTAAGTATAGGTACTATATCTGTATATGGTAACAGAGTGTGGGGATTGGATAAGTCTTATTGGGTGGGCGTCTATGCCCATCCCTCTACATCACTCGTGATAGACCTCACTAAAAGTATGACGTCTCATTGGTTCTGCTAGCTATAGGACCCTAAATTATTTGGTCCATTGTGATTGGGTGGGTTACACCCCTAGGCATAAATCTTCACTTTAATTAGCAGCATGAAGTATGGTCACCCAGGTGCGGGATGGCCCAAGATTCACCCTGCCTCCCTTCCACCAATCACCACCCTTAGGCCCATGTGTCAATTAGCTGGCTGAGGATGGCCTCGAAACTGTAGCTTCTTATTGGGGAAAGTTATGCAATCCTCCGGTTTTGGGTGACATCAGACGTTGGTACCTCTTTGCGCCTGGCTGGTCACGTGTCAGTACACTGCAAAGCTGCTTCATTTTCCATCTATTTGCATATTTAATTCTTTGTTCAGCCTCGCCACCTGCCTGGGCGTCCTTATCTCGAACTTCACGGGGCAGGCTTCTATGCTCTTAGGTTTCAATTCTTCAGAGTTGCTGCTCTCCTCCCTTCCTTGGGTTGACCTCGAATTCCTAGCCATGAGCTGCATCTCAGTTTCAATTCCGCTCTTTCGTCCGACTTTGTGCTCGTACATGAATCCTGGCCTGTTAGGCCCCTACCATGATGGGCTTAATTCTGCTTTTGTAAAATGGAGTTGCACTAGTATAATGTGCTTCTTGAGGTAGACATATAGTTGCGCTTGCCGTTCTATCCTCCTATGTAGCATTGCATGCAGTACCGTTTCCTTCGCGTCTTGCATTCCAAGCCTATTTACAAGCATTTGGCCAGTTACACATTTCCATCCTGCTCTCAATAGTTATGCTTCTTTAAAGTTCAGCATTGTTTCTTCTTCTATGTCCATTACATCATGGTTCGCAACATTTTATCTTTTTATCTCCTTTTTGGTTGTCATTTCTTTCATCTGATCGTCTGTCCGGGCCATTGTGTCATCACCATTCACCTCCAATAAGAGCCATTTGGGTCTCTTCAGGGACAGTTTGTAAGTGCTCTTCATTTCACGTCAGGTGCTGGTATGGTTGTCTTAATGGGTACCTTGCAGTCCATGGTTGTCTGGTTATTGGCGCTTCAATAGGTATATAAGTCCTTCTGATGGGTACTGGACAGAGCCCCACTGTGGCTTTCTGTTGGTTCATTTGCTCCTTATACGTCACATATCTTGGCGAGTATGCTTCTGGTTTCTCGAAATGGGTGGCTGGAGTGCAGGCCATATTTGGGACCTCCTCTACACAACTAATAGATTAATCATCAGGAGAGGTACATCAATCTCATTAAGAATGAATGAGTTTGGAAAAAACTCAAGATAAAATACATCTCTTCAGAATATTGTTCTCAAGCTCCTCACTGTTTTGGGAAAGGTAGAAAACATGGGTACACTTTAAACCAAATAGTTTACTGAATAATTTTGCATATATGCGTTCTCCTCCTTTCGTAGTGCATCATGCTTATTTAGAAAAATATCTTTCCATGAACATTGCACTTGTATGTTGTCAAGCGGATTTACTATGTGCTGTGCTGTTTTGTAAATCACTTTTATTGAACTCTGAATACTAGATTAGCCCTTGAAAGACAACTATGCAAAAACATTGTACAATGGCTGAAAACTAATAGTGACAAGTAATCTGCCACCAAATTGGGCAAACCAGGATAGTGTCTACATAGTCTCCTACATATCACTACTATAGAACTGTCTGTGGCCATTCGGGGCTGGGGGTCCAGGGTCCATTCAATGATGACCATTCGGTGCACATTTGATTTCCTTGGCTGAAAGAGCACCCCAGACTCTGCAGTGCTGAGAGATACAAGGAACAAGATGCTATACAAGGAACGAGAACACATATCCTTATGCATTAACAGTCATATAATAAGCATAGCCCCCTGAGCAGTCAGCACTCTCAGCCACAATGTTATAAGAACAAAACACTATCAGCCCCTTCCTCGCCCACTCTCTGTGTGCCAGGGTTGCAGTATATCTTAGAGTGTGTCCACAGACGAATAGCTGCCAGTCCCACCCTTTTATTCTCCAGCTACAGTCTCCTTTCACACAGTCTATTCTAGACCGGGCCCCATTTGGCGTCTTCGCTTGGCAGTCTAGAATTACTCATTTGGAGTTTGCCCAATGGAAAAATGTAAATGTTAATCCCAGGTCCAAAATCAATCATCGTTTAACTAGGGCCCTAAAATACCGTTAGTTAGCCAATGCCATGTGTTATTAATGACGTAGTGCCCCTCCAGCCAAACATGCTTACAACATACATTCCTTTCTGCAGTCCCGTTGTGTGGTCCACCTTAATGGATTCACACACACATAAGCTATCACACATCATTGCTTTTCCCCTTCTGCATCGGCCCACCTCTAAGTCTGTGAGATGTCACCAGCGTACCCATTTCTTACCTTCTCGCTACTACTTTACATTCACTGACTAACGTCTGGATTCTCCTGGCTGGGGCACAGTACGCCAAGCTCCAGTCAAACTATCTGCTCTGAGAATATTATAGTGGTGATCTGATGCTTCGTAACATAACTTAACATACAAACAGCCTAACTCAGGCATGCTCAAACCGAGTCTGTGGCTTAATGGAATAACACATCCACTACATGGGCCTGTGTTTGACCTCATGGTCACAGGTTCAAACGCCAGCAAGTCCACTCAGCCCTTCAACCTTCCGAGGTCCATAAAATGAGTAACATTAAGTTGGGAAACAATAAACATCTGTTGTCTGTCAATAGCGCCAATATGTTCCTCTGTGGGTGAACATGTGCTCTGTGAATTCACTTGTTATGTAATGCTGTAATAAACTATGGCGGTAGTACACAACCTGCATCTCTCAAGATGTTTAAGACTATACCTCCCATGATCTGTCACCATTTACTTCGCTGGCTAGATGTAGTACAGACCACCTGGATAGCCAAAGGTTGCAGACCCCTGGACTATAATGTTGCTGCACATATTGCCATAGTTACAGTGCACGACAGGCTGAATGCAAACGTAGCCCACTTATGGCAATGCCACTTGGGAGCCATAGTTCTCTTGCTAAAAAGTGAACTCTTGCTGGATTGAGGAGCTTGAAACTGAAGCTATGTTGACTCTTGTCTACAGATTGTACAAAACATGTAATGCAAAGATTTCCATGCAATGCAACATGAAGTGTGGGGGCGGGGAAGCTAATATTAAGAGTACTTGCTCTGGACATAAATGTTTGTGTCAAACTGATGTAACAGATATAGAATGGGCTAATAGGGGACCTGGTTTACAATCCCAGCTTCCTCACACAACAACAGTTGTGTGACCCCTGGCGAATAAACTGCTCTCATGCCACTTATCTGATTGTATTGGCAGTGTATTAAATAGTAATCAGTGTAATCATTGTAATCAGTGTAAGAACTAAGTGCAATATACAAAAACAGGGTCTTTCTTTGATGCCTTGCCATTTGAAGTGGTTCAACTTACAGTACTGCACAGCAATGCCCCTAATGTTAGTTTTTATTTTGTTTTCATTTATTTGACCATGTTACACCGTAGTGTAGAGGAGGAGCCAAGTACCCCCACCTCAACCGACCTGCCCCTTTTACCCGTTTGCTGGAAACCAGTGTTTGAGACATACACAGAACAGTTGAATCGACAAAGAGCAGAGTATGGACTCAGTCCAGTACCAATGAAAGCGCCAGTACCTAAGAGAATCTGGGTGCCAAGGTACCCATTTAGAAAACCAAATCTGTATACAAGAAAATATGATAGCCATCTGAATGAAATCCCTGAAGAAGTAAAGGCAATAAGCGGCAAGGATGAATGGTAATGTCACTAACCATTGCCAGTATATGTTACATGGAGCTGAAGATGACGTATGTAGAAGAGATGCAGTGTCCAGAGAATGCAGATATTCTATAAGGCATCAAGAAAGTTATAAGGATAAGTGACAAATTGGGATCAAGGTGAAGAAGCTTATGCTACAGAAACAGATGAAGATCCCAAGTTATTTTACACGTGTACAGATGCAAAAGAAATGCAAGAAGCAAAGTAATTATGAAGCTAGCTTTAAGTTTTAAGTGAATAGATTGCGGCAAGCACCAAAGTATTCATACATAGGAATAACAGAACTATGGATGGTTCCACTAAAAGTATTATAGCAGGTTAGACAGTAGCAAAGAAGTCCTCATTTTAGTGTGTCGCAGTTAAAAAACAAGTTGAATTAAAATGAAATTCAGGAGGCAAGGCTGGGCGAGCAAATAAGCCAAGGTCTTATCAAATTGGACTAAACTGACACTAGATACAATTCATGTGAAAGAACAGAAATTCCTGTCAAAAAGGCTTGATCAAAACAAAAGACATCAGAGGACTATTAGAAATAATATTAAATGCACGAAAAAGCTTGATTCTATGGTCTCCAGTCACATGAAAGCACGAAGTTGGATGAACGAGATGGTCACACCTATGCACGGAAGCAGACTGTGCTTCTCACTCCCTAATTTTCTCAGAGCTAAGAACACTCTTAAGGACGAGCTTCAAAAGCCTAATTGACAATAGACCACTGTGGGATGATAGATTGATATGCTAATTGGTGGGAAGCTAAAGTTAATGCGACCTCACCAGCCCCTGGATGGCCAGCCTGCAGGCTGCTAACGTAGGTGGAAAAGTATTAAAAGAGGATAGAGTGCCAACCAATTGTAGAGGACCTGCATATGTAGGGATCCTATAGTGTGTAAACCAATGGGATGTCGTGTATTTAGTGATGTTCATAGTGGTCATTTTTAGGGGAGGGCTTAGTCGCCCCATCTGATGTTAAGTAATCAATCACATAGTTACACTTTTTTAGACTAGTATGATCATATACTTAGATGTTCACTCAGAACCAATCATCCATGCTTATAAGTTTTTGTAGTTTGCCACGTAGGATAAGTTAGTAAATACGTAGGTTAACGTCATTGATGATGAGTTTTGTGTTCAGTTTTTTCTTAAATGCATTATTGAGCGATTGTATTGATGTTTTTTATGCTCCCTGTTTTAGAAAAGTGATATTAAAGCAGCCTTCCTTTTGTCAACTTCCTGAGACGGCTCCCTTATTGATGTATGAGTAAAGTTTGCATCTCCAGGGTAATTGCTACAGATCAAAGGGGCTGGACTATCCAGTTCACTTGGTAGCAGAGAGAGGATTGTTCAGAGCCATCGATCTAAGTAAACTTTAGAGTTTCGGCAATATCAGACGACCTTTGCCATTTGGCTGAAAGGCCGTGAATCTCCCTGTAGATCATGGTTTGTGTAATTTAAAAATGTTGCAAGACCTGGTGGAATGGGTCCTCTAGTTTACATAGAATCCCCTTGCACTTCTACGTGATGCGGATCGATTGGAAGGTTGAAGAGGCGGTAAAAAAGGCAGACGATCCTGAGAGTCGGAAGACGAAAATGATATCGGTGAGTAAAACATTTTGTGAGTTGACAAAAGCATGGGTGATGTTTGAAGAAAAATTGAGTAATGGAGGGTGGCGGTGTTGACGAGGAGAGGAAATTACTGACGGGCCCATTGGTCAGTACTCACCCTCGACAACTAGGAATACAAGATAGCTGCACCATGCGAGGACAGAGTGCAGGATTCACATACTCCAGCAAGATTCAATAATCAGGACTCAGTAAATTGGCAAAGGAAAGTCTGTTTAATGATACATACATCAGTTTATGGAAATCAGCAGCATCACAAACACGTGCCTCACCCCGACTTCCTCGAACATTAGTCAAACAGCCTCTTTTATGGGCAAAATCCATCATCATTGACGTCTAATTCTACAAAAAATCATCATGCAATACAATTGGTTGGGAAAGGTAACTTAAGTATAGGTGCTATATCTGTATATGGAAATAATGCAAGTGGATTGGATAACTCTTATCGGGTGGGCGTCTACGCCCTTCCCTCTACACCACACGTGATTGACGTCACTACAAGTACGACGTCTCATTGATTACAGTGTCTATAGGACCCTAGATTACATGGTCCCTTGTGATTGGGCAAGTTTCACCCCTAAACATAAATCTCAATTTTAATTAGCAGCTTTAGAGTAGACACCCAGGTGCCTAGTGCCCCAAGATTCACCCTTCCTCCCTTCCATCAATCAGTGTTTTAGGGCTGCGTGTCAATTAATTGGCTGGGTATGGCCTCGGATCTGTAGTCTCTTATCAGGAAAAGTTATGGCACCCCCTGGTTCTGGATGACATCAGACGGTGGTACATCTTCGCGCTTGTCTGGTCACGTGTTGGTTCACTGTGAATCTGCTTCCATTTCCAACCTTTTGTGCATTTAATTCTGTGTGCCCTTGGCCATCTGCATGGGCCTCTCTTATCTTGACCTTCACGGGCGGGCTGGTATTCTCTGTAGTTGGAGTCTCGTGAGTTCATGCTCACCTCCCCTTCTCTGGTTGACCTCGATCTCCCCGGCATAAGCCTCTCTTTGTTGAGTTTCGATTCCACTCCTTCTCTGGTCTATGCTGGGTTTCTAAACTCAGCCTGTCAGGCCTTTGGTCGCCTGGGTACATTTCTGCTTTCACAAAATGGAGTCGCACGTGTACATTGGGCAGTATTGAGGTAGATATATGGTTGTCGCTTGCCGCTCTACTCTTCTACTAGGCATTGCAAGCAGTATCGATTTCTTAGCCTCTTGCATTTCAAGTTTATTTACACACATTCAGCAGGGTGGTTGCTTCCATCTTGTCTTATGGCACCATTCTCTTACGTTTTAACAGTGTCTCTCCCCTGCATCCATTATCATTATCCTTGCAGTTACTAGTACTGGCATTCGTGCTTTCAGTAGCCAAGTCTGTTTGTTCTCGGGGCTGCTAACGGGCCCATGGTTTGTTTTCATTGGCCTTCCATTAAGGCTCTAGGGGTCTCCTCGTGGACTGTGTGCCGGTATTCCTCATTTCATATCCGTGGCTGGTATGGCTGTCTGATAGGGTATCGTGCTTTCCAGGGTTGTAGCTTTATGGCTGTTTCACCAGTATTGATCTCCTTACGTACAAGGGGCAGAGTCCCAATGCGGCTCTCTGTTGGTTCATTTGCTCCTCATACGTCACGTACCACGGCGAGTACCTTACTGGCAACTCGCAATGGGGGGCAGGGATGCAGGTCATATCTGGAACCTCCTCTACACTCCCCCCCTGGTCGGTTCATCGACCACTCCTGCTTCCTCCTTTATATTCAGTTCCTTTGATTCCTCAGCTTCTTGCTCATAGTCTCCTGGGTTTACACAAGAAGGCGTGAAAGTATGCAATTTTGGTGTCCATATCTTTATCACCCCTTTCAAGCTTCCTGCTGTTCTCACATGCTCATCTTTGTTCCAGGTCATCAACTGGCATTGTCCATTTGGACTGCAGTAAATCCATTTGCCTTCGTACCTTCTTCCTTTCTTGGGATAAGTGAATTTTGTTCCTTCTGGTGCAAATTCACTGGCCTTCACAAAGTCCTTTATTTCCTCATCTGTCAGTTCTCTGGGCTTCAAGCCTGGCTCGACATCGACCTTAATTTTTATCCCAATGGCCTTCTTTGCTGTTTTCTGGCACTGTGTGATGATTATCTTGATAACACAGACTCCTAGCAGCACCATTGCTAGCAAAGCTCCCAGGAACATGAATATATCTGCCATCCATCGCGGGACCCATGAGAATAGGTTCCCAAACCAGCTGTCGTTGTCCACTTCATCTGTCTCATCGTTCATCTGGTTTTTCAGGGTTGTTAACATGTCTATGGCCTCTGTGAGGGTTCCATTTTCTTCGTCGTGTGATGGTATAAATCTGCAACATGATTCTCCAATTGTTTGCGCAAACACCTCCATCCATTGCAGTGATCACGTCAAGCACATATCTGTTCTGGTGGCTCATCGGTCTGACTGCTCTCAGCTCTTCTTTCATCACGTTGAATCCTTTTATTGTGGTGTTGATGGTCTGCAGTAACTCCGATCTCGTTATCTGCAACCACTTGGTGTTTGCACCAACTTAGATATGTGGCAAGAGTATTGTTGTAAATACTGATGAAGTTAGGCTGAGTTTGTAGGGAATGACATGAAATGCACCTTCTGATTTGGCGGAGAAGTAATTCTCTCTCTTCATCCTTGACATTATTCCCACAGACCTCCTTTTTCTCAGGTGAGCATCCGCTTTCGGGAAACTGTCCAAATTCAGTTCATTTTTTGTAATCACTAGTGTTGGAACGTGAACGTTCACCAGTGTGCTTGGTAGCCTTATGTATGCCTTGGATCCACATGCCCAGTAATGGTCCAGTAAGACTGCGGTTCCTTGCATCATCCCTGGGGCTTCATATATTCGTTCACAGTTCTGATTCTCCCCCATTTTCCTTGTGCCATTGCTTTTAAAGCGTAGTTTTGGGTTTTGAAGTGGGTCTATCTGCAAGGGTCCTCCTCTGTCTTCGGCCCATGTCAACAGCTTTACCAGTTTTGGCCACAATGGTCTGCGTAGTCTCTGTGAGTTCTCTATTGCTTCTTTGCAGGCTCCAAGGACCATCCAAGCTCATCAGATTACTACTCTTTCTTCCCATCTGTCTGGGGAAACTACTGATCCCCAGATCTGCATTTGTCCTCGGTTCTTCCATATTTGAGCTTCTTCTGCCGTTTTCCCTTGGACGCTCAGTCTTGAGTTTATTTCCCACCTTATTCCTGATCCCTTGGCGTCAGGGTTTTCATTTCTAATCACATGATTCTTGGTGTGCGCCCTGTTCCTTGTTTTGATGTCCTGGACAAACCCGTCTTCATCAAGGTAGTCCTTTTTGTTGGCCCATATCAATGAGGCATCTTTTCCCATAAATTGTCCTCTGGTGTTGCACATTGCCACGTGTGACATGCAGTGGGCTGTGGGGACATCGATCTCTACAGCCACAAAGATCTTGGATTTTCCCATGCTGTATGGCAGCAGCGCACAGACGAAGCACTCTCCTTCTGACTGCCTACATCCTACTTCCTTCATGTGCTGGTACCATATGTTGTTTCCAAGATGGGCTGTGCTGTCCAAGTAATCGTTTAGCTCATTATCGGTTTCATATGGACTTCTCTTGATCCTTAGCGTGTTTATGTAGTTAGCTATCACTATGTCTCTGAATGCATCTGTACTGCTCTTTTGTTCAGGCAGGTTCTCAGTATTATCCTTGGAGGGGCAGGTTTCATCTCCCGCCCTGCAGTACTGGGGGGAGGTCTTGCATTTCTTTTCCTTCCCTCATGCATTCTTTTATAGACCTCCTTCCACATTTGGCTTACTATCCTTCCGACACGCGGCAGTGTCGTAGGCTCGGTAGTTACTTCTGGCATTGGAGCTGGCGTGCTCGTTATTACAGTTGTGGTGGTTGTCTTGCTCAGCTCCTCGTATAGCTTCTTTGCTCTAAATATGAGTGGGAACACATTCTCAATTATCGCATGTGTTTTCTCAGTGAGTTCTTTCGTGGCATCCTCTGTTTTATTGAGGGATTTTGTTATCCCACCCCTGTTTGGTCCCTCGCTTGGTTCCCTGTACTCTGAAGCTATTAGCTTCATAGGTACTTTTTCGCTTTCTGTCGGTACGGCCTGGGGTCTCTCAGCCATTGACACTTGTCCTTGTTCATGTGCACTCAGTGTGTGGGTGCGTGCTGTGGACAGTGCTATGTTATCATTCATTCCGTGCTGACCCTGTCTCCAGCTTTTCTCGTTATTCGTGACTCCAGGTGCATCCATACTACTGCTAATTACATTCAACTGTAAATCATTTGTTTTATCATCAATTTTTCTTGGAACAGGGATGACAATATAAGGTCTGGGTGCTTTAGTGGGGCCCAGGTGTTCATTACCTGGTGGATGCACAGACATTGGGACGCTTCGTGCACCAATAAAAAATGCAGTTCCGATAGTTAGAGGCAAAAATACTACAATAATCACTATGCATATACATATAATGGCCTTGAAGGACAGTTTACAGCATCTCCTTCCGGGAAACCGGAGGCGCCCTTCCGCTGGTGGCACGACTAGGTTACTGTTTTGGGTTCCCATTTCAATCAAGTCCATAGTCCACTATTTATTTCTTTCTTCGTTCTGATCTCGTTGTTCAAAGTTCAGCAAATACTAAAGTGGCATGTGCTGTTCAATGTCCCCCCTCTTGCGAGTGATGAGTTGATGAACAGTCTCTCTCTCACCCATTTATTCTCCTGCGCGATAATGATGAACAAATAGAAAACACAAAACAAGACAAATAAGAACGGATGTATTTATCCTTGTTTCTGCTCTTTTCGATCTGTCCTATGTTGGAAGCATAAACAACTGTGTCTTTTGTTTTCTTGCCTTGTCCCCGGCTGGGGATGATGAAAAAGTTTATTTTGGAACGCCCCCTTCTAAGGCT
This sequence comes from Ambystoma mexicanum, assembly GCF_040938575.1. Lineage (NCBI taxonomy): Eukaryota > Metazoa > Chordata > Amphibia > Caudata > Ambystomatidae > Ambystoma > Ambystoma mexicanum. The sequence goes on along the minus strand of NC_090929.1, from coordinate 94,235,258 downwards.
CTTCTTAGCTGTGGATGTCCATAGTTGCTTCTGAGTTGTGATGCAATAGCTCTTAGGAGCCTGTTCAATTGGGCATTCTGTGCTGGATCATTAAGAAAGGCAGGCACATCAATGTTGCCGGGTCTGCCCACTAGTTCTGGAAAGTTTTCAATGAGATGAAAGAAAACACGAAAAGCATAACGACTGTCTTCAGGTGTTAATGACATTTGTTCTGGTTCTTTGGCTCTAAAGTCACAGGCCTTTTCTTGCAGTGTGATCAGTTGTTTTTTTTATTTTTTTAATTTTTGATCTGTCCCTCGTCAACTAGTCTCACTGAAATCTCCTCAGGAATTCTCGCTGGAAATTGGACAGCTCCACCTGGAGCATGATGCCTTGGAGGAGTGCGCCCATGTGTTGGGTGTTGGCCGGATTCCTAAGAAAGGTGATGACGTCAACATCTGCAGGTCCCCCCACCATTTCCGGATAGTCTGTGACTAATCGAAATAAAACGTTGTGTGCCAGCCGTGTATCCTCAGGTGATAGGGACATTTGCCTAGTTTGCTGGGTCCTAATCACAGTCCCTTCTTTTGATGCGAACAAGTTTTGCACTTTCCTGCTGCGTGAGTTGCAACCACGTGGTTCAGCTTGTACCACACTTGGTTGAGAAAGTAATTATTTTTTGGATCTCTAATGAATGTCAATGTATCTGTAGTTCTCCCGATAAGTCCTGGTCATTCTTCGATGATGCGGAAGAACAAAGTATATGTGATCTCTTGTGGTGGAAGCATCTGTGTCTTTTCCGCTGTGTTCGGGTAGTGTAATGAAAGTTTCTGTTATGACAGTCAGTAGTTGTCAGATTATTTTCTTGTTTGCAGGGTCTTGAATGAATTCAGTAACGCTGGCTTCTCTGCCTATAAGTGAAGGATAGGACAGTACTACCAGCTGAAAATATGTGAGCACATCCCACTTGAGACTTCTGCTGGGATGAACCATATGTCCATGAACAAAGTCTTGATCTTACTTTTACTTCTTATCAGAGTCTTTAGGCTTTAAATGCTTTGTGTGGCTTTCAATGTTCATGAGATTAGCGCTTCTGTTGATATGAGTACACGATTTTCTTCTTTTACCCTGCACCTTTGGCTGCACAGGGTGTTTGCGTGCTTCTTATTGTCTTTTTTATGCCTAAAGAAAAGGTTCAGCGTGGACAAGATTTTCACAAAAGTTCTTTTGTTGGCTACATTGAATGTTCATTTAGTTGTCCTTTTGTCACCTTTCACTTGGTTTGAAGAACTATCTTGTTTTGAAAGTCTCACTTTTATTTTTATTTTTTCCTCGTTCTTGTAACTTGTCTGCTCATGCGTCCTTCTTCCTTGCCATAGATCTTGTCTGCACGTGCTGCGGTCCTTCCCCGTTGTCTGTGGATTCCTCAGCAGTAGATGTAGTAGGAGTGCTCTCTCCTATAAAGAGTTTTATATCATTCAGGAAGATCCAGGCTCTTCTGCCTTTGAGCTTGACAGCTGACGGGGTGCAGTCCTCTACGATGTAAGGGACATTAAACCTCGGCTCGTCCCATCTTTTTCTTATGAAATTCTTCACAAGGACGCGATCTCCAGGGAAGACAAGAGGCGCGCATAGGCTATGAGCTGCGTCGGCATCAGCACTGTCTGTTGTGGTTTGTACTTAGTCATCTCTTTTCTGCCGTCGCTGCAGCTGGCCTGAAATGACAGTGGAATTGGATGTGAGACAATCCAGATAGGCCTTCATCTCCTCTCCCAGAACCTCCCTAGTTGACTTGGCATCATATCTAGCTCTGTCTCGGCCGGTAAGAGGGGTCCTCATCCTTCTCCCAGTGACTATTTTGTGCAGCGTTAAATGATGGTTAGAGCCTAGCTGGTTCAGAAGAGCATTCAATGCCAGTGGTAGGCAATGCATACATCCCTTTCTTAATGTGAGCTTCAACTTGGCTATCCTTTCCTTAAGCAAGCCGTTGATCCGTTCACATATCCCGTTTCTCTCTGGGTGATACGCCGATGAGAATTTGTGCTTTATACCAAGCAACAAGCTAATCTGCTCAAATACTGCATTTACAAAATGTGCCCCATTATCAGATCTCATTACCTCTCAAACCCCCCATATAGGTAAAACCTCCCTCACCAGGAATTTAGCAGCACAGGCAGTGTCAGGGTGTGTACAGGGGCCTGCGTCTACCCATCTGGAGAAGGGACACACCACCACAAGTAGATACCTGTACCCATTACACACCTGAATCATATCGACATAATAAATATGTAGGTGCTGGAAAGGTCCATTTGGACTGGGGATGACTCCTCTCACTACTTTTAATGTGTGCCCAGAAGTGAATTGCTGGCAGACAATGCAGTTTACCATAAAGAATGCAACATGCTCTGCTAAATTCGGCGTAAATCAATCTTCCGCGAGCGTTGCAGCAAGATTTTCTTTTGACATATGAATGGGGTAGTGAAGCTGTTCTAGCACTACTTTTAGAAGGGCGATAGACATTACTGGTTTACCAGTGCTGTCTTGCCTCCACAATCCGTCAGAGGGGTGTAAAGAACACCCTCAACGCTTCCATACATTTTCCTCCTCCTGTGGTGCCTCCCCCTGGAGCTCCATCAATTGAGACTGCCCCATATTGCTATAGGCTTCTGGAGTGGCTCATGCTACCATCATTCGTTCATGGGAACGTGCCACCTCCAAGTCCATGATTGTTTCAGTTTTGGATGCCATACGTTTGGCTTCCGTGACACAAAATCTGTCCCTTTGGTATGAGCGGCGCATTTTACGACCGCTATACCCACTGGGAGCTGTAGTGTTTTTATCAGCCTGGTAGACCCTCCTCTTCCAGCGCGCTAATCCTGTATGCACTGTTGACGTCACATAGGCGGAGTCGCTGTACACTGTTACTTCCTGGTCTGCATGGTTCTCAATGGCGAGTATCAGTGCCACTAGTTCTGCAGCCTGTGCCGAATAGTGAGATGGTATTCGCGCACTGAAAAGTACTCGGAACTCTCCATTCGCCATGTGTTTGATCACAGCCACGCCTGTATACCTTTGCCCATCTTCTTGGTCGATTCTAGAAGACCCGTCAATAAAGACGATCTCTCCACCTACCAGGACATTTTCCTTTACCAGGGGGATCTCGTCGTAGAATTCCTCATAATTTGCACAGTCATGCACAGGTTCTCCCTCTGTGACTAGCTCGGCTATAAATATAGCAGGGTTCACAGTTTTGCATCGCACTATTTTGATCGATGGATTAGAGATAATCACCTCGTAGGCTGATGCTCTTTGCGAAGTCAGCGTGCCCTTTGGTTTCTCTAGTATGGCGAGTAGCGAGTGGTCAACATATAATGTCATCGAGCATCCCATCACAATGGATGACGCCTTCTCAATGGCGAACACAGCAGCAGCTAGGTTTTGTTTGCATGGAAAGTGGCCCTTCATGACCGGGTCCAAACTCCCGCTGTAATATGCTAGAGCTTTATATCCCAATGAGGTTCACTCCGCGAGCATTGCTGTCATAAAACTGCCATCGGTATGAGAGAACGGATAGAATTCCTCCGCATAATTAGGAATCCCGAGAACTGGGGCCTTACAAATTGCCCCCTTGAGTTCTGTAAACCCCTTCTCCATTTCTTCATTCCATTCAATTTCTTCTCTTGTTGCCTGGGGCTTTTTAAGGGCCTGTAACAAGGGCTTGGTATATGAGCTGTAGTCAAAGACCCATGCTCTGACATAATTGCACAAGCCTAAGAAGCTTTGCATTTGCTTTATTGTGCGCGGTTTGGCTGTGTGCATGGTAGCCTCGGCCCTTTCTGGGGTTACCTTTTTCCCCTCATGTGAGATTAGTTGCCCTATGTACAACACCTCCTGTTGGCAGTACTGCAGCTTGTCCTTGTCTACTTTGTACCCTTTCTCAGCCAATATAGTCAATAGCTGGACAGAGTCCTGTCGGCATTGCTCTTCAGTGATGCTGCAGATTAGAATGTCATCTACATACTGCAAAACAACACTGTCCACCACATATTGCTTAGGTCCATTTGCAGGACTCTGTTGAAAATAGATGGAGACTCGCAATACCACTGTGGCAGCCTCGTACTTTTCAGGCGAATTTGTCTGAAAGTAAATGACGTCAGGTCTTGTGAGTCACGGTGCAATGGAATCGAGAAAAATGCATTTTCCAAATCGATCACCGTGAAGTATTTTGACTCAGTGGGTATGTTGCACAAAATTGTGGATGGATTAGGGACTAGAGGGAATTTGGCTTCGACTATGTCGTTCAATGCTTGTAAATCCTGGATTAAACGCCAATACCCTCCCTTTGATTTCTTTACAGGATAAATCACTGTGTTGCACGGCGATTCTGACGTCACAAGGATGCCTGTCTCCATCATGGCAAAGATTGGCTTTGCAATCCCTTCATCCGCTTCTCTGGACATGGGGTACTGTCGTGCCTGTGGCAGAATTGCTCCTGCTTTCAATTTAATTTTTACTTTGCCGGCTCCCTTCAGGAGACCTACATCATAGGGCCCTGTAGTCCATACTTTGGCTGGCACCAGGGGCATGTTGTTATCAAAGTATTCTGGATGTAATAAAGCTAACATCATCCTCTGCGGTATCTCCCGCCTGATCATTTTGACCCAAAATATTAGACTCACTTCCACCCGCGTCTCTTCTAGGTCGGGGTGTTCTTCAAACAGATTGTCATCGGTGACGTCAGTCACTCGATACCCTTCTTCGATGGCGACAATTGCACACCATGGTCTGCTCTCATCATCATATCCCTCAGCCAATACCACTTTTCCTCGCACTCCGGCAGAGTGTATCATTAAGGGAAATACTTGTCCCTCCTCTTCGTGCATGGGTATTCTTGGTCTGAATAGAAACTCATCCGGAGTTCTCATAGTTTTTTCTGCGAGGCCCGGAAACCCCACCATGAGCACTCGTGCCCCATATGTGAATACTTCTGGCTCCAGGGGTACAGCTCTCATAGCTGCACATCCAGAATATGCTCTGATCATTTCGCACACGTTTGAATAAAGCATTCCTGGGGTCGAGCACACTATGCCATCTTCAGTGAATGAGATGGTCATATTCAACTTTGTCATTCATCAAATCCCGACCCATGAAATTTACAGGGGACTGACGTGAATACAATAAAGGTACATTCATTTCGCGCTCCCCTACAGAGACTGGGAGTGCATCAGTAAAGGGAACTCTGCTATGAGCTCCAGTAAAACTCTGCGTATCTATTGCCTCGCCGGACAAGGAGAACTTGCCTTCTCGTATGCACGAGCAGGTTGCACCCGTGTCAACTAAGAAGGAATATTCTTTCCCCCCTATGGTGGCATTTACCTTTGGTTCCCTGTTAGGGTCTGGTGTCACTGATAGGATAGAACACATCAGAGTTCCCTGTGAGCCGTCCTATTTCATATATAGGTTCGGTCCATTGTATACCTGTGGATTTCTTCCACCTGAATTAGTGCCCTGAACCACTTGTGGCAGTGTCTGCTGGGGTTGTCCCTGCGGTACATTTCCCCTGTTCTGTGGCTGGACCACTTGCTGTGCATCTTGCTGTAAGCTAGCTGCCTGCTGCTGCGCAGTATAGTTTTGTACACTGCCCTGTTGTGGGGTAATAGGTTGATTCACCATGCCTGTCCACATCCCCTGGTTGTTCTGCCACATGTCTTGGCTTCTGCACATGCGCGCCACATGTCCTGTCACTCCACATAGCCAGCACACTGTCGGTGGTCGGGCCATCTGTCCATCTGACATAGTTGGACTGCCCATTGGTGCGCTCTGGATACCACCTTGAACATTTTGAAAACCTCCTTGGTTACCTCTAAAGCCTCCCTGATTGCTTAGCCATCCTCTTCCTCCAAATCCCCTTCCTCTCGGGTAATATCCTGTGTTACCCTGATTGGTCTGCGGCGGGTTAGTTGCACTTGATTCGGCTGGGCTTGTTAGCATGGCTCCCTCGAGAGCGTACTTTGAGAGCTTCCTTTGCACTAGTTTCGCCTCCTCTCCCTTACGTGTTGCCTCTTTCTTCTGATTATTTTCTTGCAACAATCTACAGTAATGGGCAATCGTCAACTGGATTTCGGCCCATGGTTTAGCTTCTACTCCTACCAATTTTTTTAGCTGTTTCTGCACTGGTCCAGGCAACCCTTGGCACAATATATGGTAGAATACAGGGATATATTTTGTCCAAGACTCACGCGTTTCGAGCACCCACGCGTCTTGAAAATTCTGGATATAAAGCAAAGGATCCTCTGACTCCTTCATTTTTCGAGTCATTATAGCTCCCATATCAGATGTGTCTGGATATAGCGTATGCAGCGCTTTCCACACTGCTGCTCTACAGTTGTTAAATGGCGCTCCGTCATGGGAGGTGTTAGTTATGGTTACCCTGGGGTATCCTGCCCTTTTCCACACGTCGTCTGATCTTTCACAAAGTATAGCAATTAAAAGACCCTTAATGTCCCCTATGGCTAGAGTGACGCCCCCCGTCATTTTCTCCAGCACATGTATCCACTTTCCGGCTCCCGAGGTCAGCATTCAAAGCTTATTTTTAAGATTCTCTCGGTCCATGTGTGGCCATGGAATATACTGCAGTCATGCTCCCCCCTTTTCTAACAGTGGGAATTGGAATGCGCAATCCTCCTTTTCCTTCTCTATCCCTCCTCAGTCTCTTTCCTGGGTGGCGTTCCCGCCTTGTCTTCTTCCTGGCAATGCCCTTAGCCTATCTGTATAGGCAGGTACCGACACCCCCCTCCGACCGTGGGGTGTCTCTTTATGTCGGCTGGACTGTCCAGCGGACTTCGGTGTCCTATCTATGGACCCGATTGCATCTGACCATCGTATCTCTCGGTTCCCTGGGTGCTGCTTTTCGCACCGCCTCCCTTCGTCATACGCCACTTCCTCCGCTTCTCCATCGGAGTCTGACTCTGAATACTCCCAGTTTACACAGCTTCTTGCATCAACTTCATTCTGCCCAACTTCTAGTCTATCTAGGGAACGTCCCCTACTCCCACTACTTTGAGTGACATCCTCAGTGTCATATAGCTGAGTGCTCTCTAAGCGCTCATCTTCCTTTCCCTCTTGGGAGATTCGTTCCAGTCCCATCTCATCATATATTTCATCAATCGCTTCCCTGATGCTTCTGGTGTCGAAGTCATCATCAATAATTGTCCCGCTTGTACCTGGTACCGCATCGCTTGCAGGGAAGAACTCTTCTATGTCTTCCCAGTCTACAACAGGATTGGGTTTTTTCACTTCCCGTTACAAATATTCTAAATCTCGCGCCCTTTGCCTGCATTTACGTTCTGCTTCCTCATCCATTTCTCTTCACTTCTTCGCTTCCTTTCTAGCCTTATCAACTTCCCTCATCCGTTCATCTCTACGTTCCTTTGTCCTTCTATTTTCCTCGTCTTCTCGCTTTTTTACCTTTCTTTCGTGCACTCTCTTCTCTTCCTATAACCTAAGCATGTTCTGCCTGTACTTTTCATAGGCTGTATATTGCGGGCGACTGGCCGGTATACCTTGCTCTTCACGATATATCTTTGCGGTAAAGTTGTTCTTGCCGCAAACTGTCCACTTCTTTTTCCCTTTCCTTTCTTTGCGCCTCATCAGACCGTTCACTCGGCCTTGCACCATTACTTCCTTTTCCATCTAACTTCAATAGTATCTACCATCCCATCCATTCGTCCATTGTACATGTTAATTCATCGGTTCCTTTCCACTTCTTTCCCTCTCTCTCCCTATCTAGAGGTGCACTTGTTTGTGCCTGGTCCTTGCTTTCCTCACCTCACCTCTCTTTTCCCCATGGGACTGTGGAGGCTGAGTCAATTTCCTGTTCCATCTCTTTCGTTTCGTCACTGCTACACGCAAGTGACTCATATGCATGGTTGCTATAACGTGTGGCTGCCTTAAGCTCTCTTAGTGGGTAAAGACCCTCCGACTAACTTCCCTCAACAACTGGTTCCGGCAGGGCAGGTGGCGCGGTAGGTGTCTCACCCCCCTCCGTACATACATTTAATTTCAAGTCTGTGGGGGGTTCTTCTTCTTTTGCTTGTTCAAACATTTTCCAAAGCTCAAGAACAGCAAAGCGTTTTTCGAGCTTCTTCCCGCTATATATGGGGCATGTAGGAAGGTGGTCATGTGCTGTAAAACAGCCTTTGACAATGACCCATTTTGGGTCCACGGCATAAACATTTTACTTGCGGTGCCCTTAACCCACTCCTGGCTATATTTCTTCAATTTTGTTGCGTGCTTTGGCAACTGCTTGCATAAGTGTGGAAGCGGGGTAACTTCCTCCATTCTTAGTTTCGTCTCCAACAATATTCACACAGTTTTTAACTTTTTACTACTATGATCGAGCACTACACACACAAGCTCCAATCCAACTTTTCCGCCAAGCTCTACACCAGCAGTTTTGCTTAACACTTCTCAATTCAGTGGCGATTCCCTCTCAATTACGGAATCGCGTAAAACCAAAATGCATTGCAATTAATCAATAGTACAACAATTTCACATTTGACGTGTAAAGGACATAAAAAGACATATAGGACTGAAGCTTGACAGACTAGACAGACACGAGCTGGTCATACGTGTACCTGCCTTCTAATTGTTACCCCGTCATGGGATTTCAACCAACCCCTTTATGATGTCATCGTAGCCTAAAGTCCCCCCTCTGTGGGCTCTGGGTTCAAGCTCCTTCTGACCACTCTTTAAAGCGCAGGAACAAGGCGAATTTTACAGTTTTCTCTCGGGTGCCTCCCCGGTATTCCTTACAGTTTTAATCTCAGGTGCCCCCTTGATTTACAGTTTTTCTCTCGGTGCCCCCCCCGGTATCCTTTACGTTTTACTTTCAGGTGCCCCCCTGGTTTACAGTTTTTCTATGCTTCTAGCTGCTTTATTTTTTCTCTGCTACCCTCCGTTACCTTTCCCCTTCTTACTCTAAGGCCCATAAGACCTTTGCCAGGATAACGAGTTTTCGTTGTTTCACTCACCAATCGCCTCTTTTCCTCTCTGGAGCTTCAGGATCACCGCCCCTTTCTCTTCCTGCTTCTAGGATTTTCGTCCGATCCGCTGCCCGTGGGAATGAGAAGGGTTGTGCTTGGAAAGGTGGATTCCTTCAGACCCACCTCAGATTTCTTTTGAGTTTTACACTATAATTGTCCACGGGGAGCTTCTCAGCTTACTCAGCCGGAATGGCGAAAGGACTTGTGATGTAACCGAAGGCCCAGAGTTACTTTGTGACATCGGTTTAACGGTGTCTTATAACTATATTAATCGATTATCACTAATCGATGGGCGTAACTATCCTCATGCTACCAAGTGTTGACGAGGAGAGGAAATTACTGACGGGCCCATTGGTCAGTACTCACCCTCGAAAACTAGTAATACAAGATAGCTGCACCATGCAAGGACAGAGTGCAGGATTCACATACTCCAGCAAGGTTCAATAATCAGGACTCAGTAAATTGGCAAAGGGAAGTCAGTTTAATGATACATACATCAGCTTATGGAAATCAGCAGCATCACGAACACCTGCCTCATCCCGACTTCCTCGAACATTAGTCAAACAGCCTCTTTTATGGGCAAAATCCGTCATCATTGACATCTAATTCTACAAAAAATCATCATGCAATACAATTGGTTGGGAAAGGTAACTTAAGTATAGGTGCACTATATCTGTATATAGAAATAATGCAAGTGGATTGGATAACTCTTATCGGGTGGGCATCTACGCCCTTCCCTCTACACCACACGTGATTGACGTCACTACAAGTACGACGTCTCATTGGTTACAGTGTCTATAGGACTCTAGATTACATGGGCCCTTGTGATTGGGCAGGTTTCACCCCTAAACATAAATCTCCATTTTAATTAGCAGCTTTAGAGTAGACACAAGGTGCCTTGTGTCCCAAGATTCACCCTTCCTCCCTTCCATCAATCAGTGTTTTAGGGCTGTGTGTCAATTAGTTGGTGGGTATGGCCTTGGATCTGTAGTCTCTTATCAGGAAACGTTATGGCACCCCCTGGTTCTGGATGACATCAGGCGGTGGTACATCTTCGCGCCTCTCTGGTCATGTGTTGGTTCACCGTGAATCTGCTTCAGTTTCCAACCTTTTGTGCATTTAATTCTGTGTGCGCTTGGCCAACTGCATGGGCCTCTCTTATCTTGACCTTCAAGAGCGGGCTGGTATTCTCTGTAGTTGGAGTCTTGTGAGCTCATTCTCACCTCCCCTTCTCTGGTTGACCTCGATCTCGCCGGCATAAAGCTCTCTTTGTTGAGTTTCGATTCCGTTCCTTCTCTGGTCTATGCTGGGTTTCTAAACTCGGCTGTCAGGCCTTTGGCTGCCTCGGTACATTTCTGCTTTCACAAAATGGAGTCACACGTGTACATTGTGCAGTATTGAGGTAGATATATGGTTGACGCTTGACGCTCTACTCTTCTACTAGGCATTGCAAGCAGTATCGATTTTTTAGCCTCTTGCATTTCAAGCTTATTTACACACATTCAGTAGGGTGGTTGCTTCCATCTTGTTTTATGGCACAATTCTCTTACGGTTTAACAGTGTCTCTCCCCTGCATCCATTATCATTATCCTTGCAGTTACTATTACTGGCATTCGTGCTTTCAGTAGCCAAGTCTATTTATTCTCGGGGCTGCTCGGGCCCTTGCTTTGTTTTCATTGGCCTTCCATAAGGCTTTAGGGGTCTGCTCGTGGACCGTGTGCAGGTATTCCTCATTTCGTATCAGTGGCTGTTATGGCTGTCTGATAGGGTATCGTGCTGCCCAGGGTTGTCGCTTTATGGCTGCTTCAACCGGTATTGATCTCCTTACGTACAAGGGGCAGAGTCCCAGTGCGGCTCTCTGTTTGGTTCATTTGCTCCTCATACGTCACGTACCACGGCGAGTACCTTACTGGCAACTGGCAATGGGGGGCAGGGGTGCAGGTCATATCTGGGACCTCCTCTACAGCTGGATAAAATATAATGCAGGAGTAAGAGTGTAATTGCATGGGGAATGAGATATTGACTTGAGTGTGGCCGAGCAATATATAATCGTGAGAGAGGCCATGAGAAGAGAAAATGCCCTGGACTGCATTTTTCACAAATGTAACAGAAGAAATGTGAACCCAGAGCGGAACATGTAGAAGATGGATCTTATTAAAGGCGGATCTAAAGGGGTAATTTACACTTCGTACAAAGTATTTTAGAGGGCAAGACGAGTCCTAGAGAAATGATCATAGGAGATTTATGTAACCGGTTGAGTTTGTCTGTTTGTTTTATGTGGTTTTTGAAGCATTGACGTCATAAGTGGAAAATATTTATTGATTGTTTAGAATTGAACCTGATGGTTGCTTTTTAGCAAGATTAAAGTAAAAATGGTGGTTAACGGGATTGGGGCTTGCGACGATTGGTGCTTGCTCATATTGTATTTTTTTTTAATGAAACATTCTTTTTAAATCTGTGATTAAAAATAAACAAGTCTCAAACAGGTTGAGAATGGACGAGTTAAGAATGAAGGATATTACTCCACTTTTGCATCTCTGCAAGCATTTGCCAAAACATGCACCCAAGGTAAGACAGTATAGTGTGGAATAGGTTAAAGGAACCGTGGATAAAATGTTCATGCCATGGCCACAATGAGGGTCACTGTCAAAGGCAGTCCTGCAGCAAATGATGACATATCTGCATGCAGCATATACGGGAAAGAAGCAGGACAAGCGATTAACTAGTTTATAGCTTTGGAAGATGTACCAAGAAGAGCGAGATGAACCGCCTCCTATAGATTGGATACTTAATTTATGCAAAGAGGGGGGTGAGGAGCCCTCTGCTCCCCCCGCCCCAACAGAAATAGGAGATGAGAACAAGAAAGACGATGGGTTATACCCATTGAGGGAGCATAAGGCAGCGACAGGCTATTGCAACCCGTCATATGAGTCAACTGTGCAAAGCAGTGACGAGGGCATGGAGAAAAATATCGAGCCAGATGTAATCTCTAAGGTCCCGAGGGACAAGGAGAGACGTGATAAGCAGAGAAGTGAGAGAGCAAGCACATCTCTAAATATAGGAAGAGAAATAAAAAGATGGAAAGGAGAAAGAGATAAAGCTGATGAGATAGCGATTTTACAGAATGAATGGATGGGCGGTCAGATTTTTCTTAAACTCAATGGTAAAGTCATTGAGGATGTAAGACAACGGGAGGATCCAAACGAACAAGATACGAAAGATAAGGAAAGAGAGGAACAATTGAAAGATGAAGGAGCGAAAAGGAAGGATAGGGAATGACGAGAGCAGTTATATCAAGAAGAGCAGTCAAGAAAACAAGAGAGATCATAAGAGCAAATAAAACGTGATAACAGACAGAGACCGATCGATGAGCAGGGAAGATTAGAATGAAGAAGTATAGAAGCAGAGGAACATAAGTTAAGGGATAAGAGAATACAGTGACAAAAGGATGAGGAGATACATAGGGCAAACGAGAGAAAGGATATGAAGAAAAAAGAAGAAGACAGAGTTAGAGAGGAAGCAAGGAAACAAAGAGAATTTGATGATGATACGGAACGTAAAAGAAGGCAGAGAGCATGTGATCTTGATGGCCTTGAAAAAGAGATAGGAACTGCTGAGCCAGAAGTAGCATGGGAAGATATAGAGGAATTCTCCCCAGAATATGAGGCATTACCAGGTCCGTCTAGAGTAAATCTAGAAGATGAATTTGACTCTAGGAGCTTTGGGGAAGCAATCGATAAAGTGTATTATGACATGAAAGCTCAGAAAGAATTAAAGGGGAAGGGAACAAATGATCGACTCCAGAGCACTCAGTTGTATGACATAGAGGGAGCCTCATGTAGTACGAGGCAAAAAGCTCTGTCTCTAGAAAGAATGACTCTAAATAGAGATGACGAGGAGAGAAGTTGCATGAGTTGGGCACAGAAAATGTCGGACGAAGACAGAGACACCTTCCATGGGGAAGAAAGAGGAAATGTATGCGGTCCTGGGGATGTTTTTCAATGGAGAAAGAAGTCAGATGGTCAGATTTAAGTGCACCTGTAACTAGGGCATCAGAATCATTGACACAGACAGACCAAACTAAAAGGCAACTTCATGGTGAGAGGGGGGAGTCGCCGCCTTATGTGAGAAGAGTAAGCTTGCTACCTGGAAGAAGGTGATGTAGTAATATTGTCCCTGCAGTGGACAGACAAATGATGAGAGATGAGAATGAGTTTGGGGTATCACAGTTTCCCTTGTTAGGGAAAGGAGGGGTCAGACCACAGTATATACCATGGCTCCAGATGGACAAGGATAATTTAAGGTGTAAACTCCCGAGTTTAACTTCTAACGCTGGGAAGTGGATACATGAGTTAGAGAAAATGATGGGAGGAAACATGTTGGGTATAGGAACATTAGGGGTCTCTTAATTGCCATACATGGTGAGAGAGCTGATGACGTGTGGACAAGGGCAGGATACCCTGGTGAGACTACAGTCAACACTGCTCTTGATGGTGCACCATTCAATAACTGTAGGGTGGCAGTCTGGAAAGTGCTTAGAGTGCTGTATCCAGACACGTCTGATATGGGAGCTATAATGACGAAAAAGATGCAGGACGGAGATGATCCTCTTGTTTACATTCAGAATTTTCAAGAGGCATGGAGTCTGGAGACACGCGAGGCTTGGGGAAAATCTATACCTGTGTTTGATCATATATTGTGCCGTGGTCAGAGATTCAGCTGACCATTGTGCATTACTGCAGACTCTTGCAGGAAAAGAATTGCAAAAAGATGATGCCCGAAACAGCGAGGAGGCAAAATTAGTGCAGAAAAAACTGTCTAAGTATGCCATTGAAGGGGCAATGTTGACCAGTCTAAATTTGTCGAATTTACAGTAAATTGCAAATATGCCACAGGTGACTACCCAAAGGCAGTTTGATCAGAGTAATAATGGGTTTACTCCACGGGGAAGGGGTGGATTTCGAGGAAGAGGTTTTCAGAATAATCAAGGAAATTGGCAGAATAATCCGGGAAGCACCCAGAACAATTAAGGTGGGTCTCAAAATATGCATAATGTTTGTCAAAACATGCAAGATGGTCAGATAAGGAGGCCACCTATATGTTGGACATGCGGGATGACAGGGCATTTTGCGCGTATGTGTAGAGGTCAAGGGTTTGTGCAAAATGATGAGGGGGACTACAAACCCGCCTGCATATTCGCAGCACCGTGGTGATGGGTTTGCTCAGAATCAAACGATGCAGCAGCAGCAAGCACCGAGAAAGCAGCAAGGCTTGAAGACTCAGCAGGTAGCAGTTACTCTGCCACAAGGGCAGTCACAGCATGTGCCTATGCAGATCCAGCAGAGCACAAGTACAGGACAATTAACATCTCCTAGAATCGGGGGTGTCACTGTCGATGGAAGGAATCCTTTTACAGGTGACAGAATGAGTCTATACCCGCAATAGGACAGCTCATTGGGAGACTTGATGTGTTCAGTACTATCTGTGATGCCGAATCCTCATGAGAAACCGAGGGTAGTCGTCAATATAGGAGGTAATAGTTTTACGTTTTTAGTAGACACAGGTGCAACATGCTCATGTTTACGAGAGGGAATGTTTTTAATGTCTGGCACTGCGATGAATACTCAAGGCTTTTCAGGAGCTACATGCAGAGTTCCTTTCACTGAAGAATTACAAGTCTCTATGGAGGAATGCGACATGAAGGTGCCTTTGCTATACTCGAGTCAGACACATGTCAATATATTGTTTCGAGATTTAATGACAAAGTTGAATATGACAATCTCTTTGACCGATGAGGGCATAGTATGATCAACAAAGTGTAGGGTGGGAGGCACAACTGTGTCATAATATATACTCAGGTCAGTAGGGTAAGGTATAGTCATACAAATCCATGTGATTCATTCCAATATGATTTCTTGAAGCTACATGCAACTACATTAGCACATTACTACAAAGCACAAAGAATTCTGCGAGGACTAAGAGTGAACCTAGAGCCAACCTTGTGCAAGGAAAATCCAAACTTTGTGAAGAAATTGAGACAAATCCTCAATAAGTGTTTGTTGGACCTTATCATACTGATGATTGAAGAACTTTCTCACAACTTAACAACCCCTGATGAAGAAATTGACACCATTAAAGGAACTCTCAGTAAGAGCTTTACTACAGACCAGCTGAAACAAGTCTCGGATGAAACTAATGAAAAATTGGCTAAGTACAAACAGGAACTGGAGACCAAGAAGATACGAAAATTCAGACGTGATACCCAGGACTACGAACTTGACATAGTTTATACCTGCCAAGAGTATTACGGTCAGAGGACCCCCAGACCTTTCCAACAACGCACACCTAGAGCAGGACGTTCAAACGCAGACATCACCTCTTCAGAAGTATCAAGTGCGGAACTTGAAGTAACTACTGACACAAGGATACCAACACCTTCGGCCTCAGGGACTGAGGAAAACGCTCCAAGGACCGTTCCTTTTTTAGAAAAAGACCAACCAGACGTGGACAAGGGAAGAAAGAAATTGGAGAGGAAGAAACAGACCGGGAAAAAGATATAGGGCCTCATTATATGGTAGGCGGTAAGGGTTTACCGGTGCCGGTATTTTACCGGTACCGGTAAATCCTTACAGCCTTACTACGAGGTCCCTTTGCGGGTTGGGGAATTTAACGCCTGCTTTTTGCAGGCGTTAAAAACCAACCCGCAAAGGGACCAGTGGAGCTAATTACGGTACCGCAATTTGCGGTACCGTAATTAGCGCCTTCCCCATTCCCATAGAGCCCTATGGGGCAAAAATGGGAATGGGGAAGGGCAATGGTGGAAGGGGGAATTACCGCCCCGCCAACCTTGGAATGGGGCGGTAATTCCCCTTTCCACCAAGGCGGTGCCGGTATTTTACCGGCATGAACCATGGCGCTAATAGCGCCATGGTTCACCGCCTTCCGTGTAATGAGGCCCATAGTGGTGAATATCTCATCATACCAACTGTCACGTATGGAATCAAGAGTCCTGCACAAAGGTCTTTCTTTTGTACCACAGTACAATACTAATCTTCTGAGAGAAAAGATTGATTTTTTTTTATTGATTTTTTTAAATTGATGAGGAAACTCAAATTAAAAGTCTTTTTTAATGACCTTGCAGAAGAAGAGGACACGAGGGAAACTTCTGAATTTCTCGAACTCACACCAAAGAGTGTATTCAATCCTCCTATCAACAATCACATCCTGACAGTGTTCGAGAGAACTGTGTTGGACCAGTTTAAGAAAATTCCCTTCAGAACCAAGGTAAGAGGTAACTTCACGAAGACCGTACGACAAACGCTCAAAAGGTTACTTGACAACAGCAAGATAATCTTCAAACCCGCAGACAAGGGAGGAGCCCTTGTCCTGATGGATAAGATCAAATACATTGCATAAATTGAATGACAACTAGCAGATCAAGAAACCCATCAGGAAGTTGACTACAATCCAACTGAACAAGTTAGGAACCTGAAAAAGGAGGTCCTGGACGAGACAGAAATAAAAGAAGTGATCTCAGAAAAAACACGTAGATTCTTGGAAAAGTCACACCCAATCACTCCAGTGATATATATCCTCCCAAAATTCACAAGAGACTTACAGACCCTCCTGTGAGACCCATTATAGTGGCAACAGACAGCATCTTGGAACCATTGGCAAAATTCTTGGATAAAATCTTACAACCCCTCATTCAAGAAACCCCGACCTATATCAAGGACACAACACACTTTTTGAAAAAACTCAAGGAGATTGTGTTCGTCAAAGAAAGGGGTACTCTGTTTACTATGGATGTAAAGTCTCTCTACACTAATATTGCACATGAGGCTGGTCTTGAGGCCGTCAAATGATTACTGTTAAATTGTGACAACTGTCAGGGTGACAAGCCATTTGTGTTAACATTGCTCAAATTGGTGCTAATGAACAATTTCTTCAGATTTCAAGACAGATTCTACTTACAAGTCTCAAGAGCCAGCATGGGGGCCGCAATGGCCCCTGCTTATGCGAACACCTACATCTATCATTTAGAAACAGAGCGCATCCTGACATCAGCAAGGTGGCTACGTCATCTAACCATCTTCGTAAGATACATTGATGATGTGTTTGGCATTTGGTCGGGTTCTGACGAGGAATTACACAAATTCTTCTGTATGATGAATGAAATGCACCCGATGATTAAGTTTACCACCGAAACAAGCAAAGCCACAATCAATGTCTTGGACGTAGAAGTCTATGTTAAGGGGGATAATCTGGAGACATGGATCTTCACTAAAGCCACCAACAGAAACAGCCTCCTACTGGCAACGAGTTTTCATCTTCGCAGGAAAATTGACAGTTTCCCCCTAAGCCAGTTTATTTACAGTGTTGATTGATTGAATAGTATGTAAACTTTGGGAATGCTGATTGCATTATAACAAACTTACAGAAGCGACCCTCGTGGGCCTAAACATCTCCTGTAGAGAGTTGAATTGGGTTTACGAGGTTCCAACAAAACAATGGGGGAATAAGTCCCACAAGTAGTGCAGCATTGTATGATCAATACCAGGAATGCATTTAAATGTGTGCAAAAATATTAGGGCATTTTCAGGACGAATAGTCATGAGAGCAATACCTTTAGAATCAAATGTTTTTCATTATGGAGTACGCATTTTATTGACATATTTGCCAGGCCTAGTGGGCAGAATAATGAGAACACCTGACAAACTTTTGTTTAGGCCAAAAATACCTATGCGAGAAGAGGAAGGACAAGTTTTTCCCTTAACATTGCAAGGTGAAATGGCTTTGCTTGAAGGGAATGATGACAAAGGCAGACAATGGTGTGCAGTAATTGCCATTGGGGAAGGTTACAGATTAACTGACGTCACTGATGATGATCTTTTTGGCGATCATCCATCTAATGACTAAGTGATATTTGACATGAATATTACTTATTGGGTAAAAGCAATCAAAGACCTCAGAAAATTATGATAGCACAACAACGTCCTGAGTATTTTGATGAAAATATGGCAAAAGTGCTAGCTTCATTATGGACTACAGGTCCCTATGATGTAGGCCTGTTGAAGGAGGTGGGAGAAGTAAAGATTACATTGAAACCAGGAGCAGCTTTACCTCGAGCACGACAGTATCCCATGTCTCAAGAGGCAGTCAAAGATATCTTTAAGATGATTTCCGCCATGATGGACCAGGGTATTTTAGTGACGCCAGAGTCACTGTGTAATACTGCTGTGTATCCTATCAAAAAATCTAAGGGGGATCTTGGAGACTAATTCAAAATCATAGGCCGATAAACCAAATTGTAGAAGCCTGGTTCCCTCTAGTTCCAAACCTGTCTACAATTCTATGTAATATACCTGTTAGAGCACGATATTTAACTGTGATTAATTTGAAAAATGCATTTTTCTGTATCCCATTGCATAAAGACTCACAGGATCTGACGTCATTTACATTCAGACAACCACGGCTGAAAAGCACTTGTTTGCCTCAGGGGTATTGTGAGTCTCCATCGATTTTCAATAGAGTCCTTCAGATGGACTTGAGCAATGTTGATTTAGAAAGCGTCGTCTTGCAATATGTGGACAACATTTTGGTTTGCAGCATTTAGGAAGAAAAGTGCAGACACAATTCTGTTCAGCTGATGATTATAATTGCTGATAAACAATATAAAGTTGACAAAGAGAAGTTACAGTATTGTCAACAACAAGAAGTGTTTTACATTGGCCAATTGATTTCACATGAAGGAAAGAAAGTTATTCCTGAGAAGGCTAAGGCTATTTTGAAAATTGCAAAACCACACACGATAAAGCACATCCAGAGATTTTTGGGATTATGTAATTATGTCAGAGCATGGGTCTTTGACTACAGCTCATATATAAGGCCTTTATTGCAGGCTTTAAAGAAGGTATAGGCAACACAGGAAAAAATCATTTGGATTGAGGAAATGGAAGAAGGGTTTGGAAAGCTGAAAAAAGCAATTTGTACAGCTCCAGTTTTAGGGATTCGTAATTATGCTGAGGAATTCTTTGTATGTTTGCATACAAATGGCACTGTTATGACAGCAGTCCTTACGCAGAGAACCACGTTGGGGGTACAAGCCACTTGCATATTACAGTGGGATTCTAGACCCAGTAATGAGGGGTCACTTCCCATGCGAACAATCACTGGCAGCCGCCGCGTTCGCCATAGAGAAAGCTGCAAGCATAGTCATGGTATGCTCCATGACGTTATTTGCAGAGCATGCACTAATTGCCATTTTAGAGAAACCAAAAGGAAAGTTAACTTCTCAAAGGGCTTCTGCCTACGAGGTAGTCATATCAAATCCAGTGATCAAAATAGTTTGATGCAGAGTAGTGAATCCTGCCATGTTTGTAGCTGGACTACTGGCAGAGGATGAGGATGCCATGATTTTTTGAAATATGAAGAGTTCTATGATGAAATTCCAAGGGTAAAAGAAAATGCCTTGACAGGCATAGAAATTGTTTTTATTGATGGCTCTTCAAGAATCGATCAACACGATGGACAGAGATAAATGGGTGCTGCTGTGGTAAAACACACAGCCAATGGGGAGTTTCAGATTTTGTTAAGTGCACGACTCCCATCTCACTATTCAGCAGAGACTTCAGAATTAGTGGCGCTGATTAGTGCAGACCAGGAAGTAACAGTGTACAGTGATTCCGCCTATGTGACATCAATGGTGCATGCAGGGTTAGCATGTTGGAAAAGGAGGGGCTACCTCCGAGTGGATGGCATGCCAGTGCAGCACTCCGCCTTATTTGACGGGTTTACTGAGGCTCTGCAACTCCCAGTGACCATTGCGGTCGTTAAATGCACAGCTCACACTAAAAGGGCAGATTTTATCTCATGTGGAAACCAAGCAGCAGACGATGAGGCAAAACTTGCTGCATGTTCATAAAACATAATGACTTTTGAAACACCTGATGTAAAAGAGAAAATGGTTGTGTTGATTAATGTGGTTCAAATATATAGTTATCTGTCAAAAACACAGCTTATGGAGGTTCAGGGGAAGCACCTTAAAATGAGAAAAAATTATGGACATGAATAGGGTGTTCTTCAAACTCTGCTGAAGCATTGTGGCAACAAGACAGCACTGGTAAACCAGTTACGCCTGTAGCCTTATTAAGGGTGGTGCTAGAACAGCTACACTACCCTGCACACACAACTAGGACCCCGTTATTAACCTATTAGAGCATGTTGCATTTTTTATGACAAATTGTATAGTCTGTCAAAAATTTGTGGCTGTGCATACACTGCACACAGTTAGGGGGGGGGGGTTATTCCGAGAACCACTGGTCCCTTTCAGCATTTGCATATTGACTATGTCGATATGATACAAGTATGTAATGTTTATAGATATATGACTGTTGTAGTGTGTCCTTTTTCAAGGTGGATAGAAGCAGGTCCCTGTGCACACCCGGATTCCACCTGTGCAGCTAAATTCTTAGTGCAGGAAGTGTTTCCCAGATGGGGAGTATGTGAAATAATGAGGTCAGATAATGGCCCAACATTTTGTGTCTCAAACATTTGAGCAGATCAGCTTGTTGCTTGGTATAAAGCACAGGTTTTCTTCGGCTTATCATCCGCAAGGAAATTATATCTGTGAGAGGCTCAACGGCCTGCTGAAAGAAAGAAAAGCCAAATTGAAGCTTACCTAGGAGAAAGGGTGGTTGCATTGCCTACCACTGGCATTATATGCTTTAAGGAACCAACCGGGTTCTGACCACCATCTCACACCCCATGAGATAGTGACTGAGAGGGCAGTGCAGAACACAGAAGGAGATGCTTCAACAAGTGAATCTCAAGAAGTTTGTGTTCCCAAACTATTCCCCAGAGATGCAGTCTTAATACGCAATCAGACAAGGAGAAAGTGTGACGAACCCTGTTTCAATGGCCCGTTCATTGTGGAAGACGTCACGCTGTCTGCTGTCAAAGAGCAGGGCAGCCATGCTAGGATGTTTCTGGCCGATGTTAAGAGCTTTGCTGGAAAAAACACTCTGCCCTGCACCCCTACTAGAAGCAAGTACAAGCATCGGGGAATAACCACGGCACATGCAGACGAGATCTATGACGAGGAAGATGGAATCAGAAGCTGACAAGTAGAAACACAAAGAGTTCATTTGACTGTGGCTTGGTTCGGGACACTATTTTAGCCATCTCTGAAAGGGTTAAGGGAAGCTGATGTGAACACTCTGTGCTGTCATTTCAGGCTGAAAGAAAAATGTTTGTTCTTAAAGCCACAGGAGCTTGTTAAAAAATTTAGACTGAGGCATGTTTAAGCCTTGATAAGAAGAGCAATATGCCAGATACTTGTCGTGGTTTTGACAATTGGAAGAGAGTGCAGTATCCCGACTCTTTTCACAGTTTTTGTTTGGATTTGCCCATGGTGTTATCCAAAGGATCATATTTGAAGTTTTTCTCTATGTTCTGCGCTCTTATCTGGTTATTGTGGAGAGAACTTCTAATATTTGTGTTTTCTTGCAAGATCCTAAGAAGGGTCCTATTATAAGGAGACTACTTGCAGCAATCATCGAGCAAGTTTTGCAGTTACCTGAGTTTAGTGGGGATAGTACAAATGCCTCTATCAGCTGATGCTGCACTTGTTAGAAGGGTTTTCTTTCAACTAATTGAAGAGTACCCGCACCTTGTTGGCAGACACACAGATGTGCTCACATTTCTAAGGGATCCTAGAAACAGTGCATATTTGAATGTAATCTTGGAAGGTATTACAATTCAAGTGAGCCTATACTCCGAGCTAACCCACAGGTCGGTGCTGCAAAACTTTCCTTAGACGAACAGATCGAGAGGTTGCTCATAAAAGACAGACTCTTGGAAGAAGTTCATCATGTCATCTGGGCTAAAGCAAATTCGAGGAGTTGACTGGGAGCTAGTGTATGTCATTGAACTCAATAAAAGATACTGAGAGCGGTTTTTGTTCTTGCTGGAGAGACATCTACATTTCATATGGTTTAAAACTGGTTCCAGAGAGAGATCAAGAGGTTTTTCTTATCATCCAGTAAGCAGACAATGAATTGAGGACAAATTGCTGAGTCACGACAGCAGCGTCCATAGGTAGTGCATAATGCTGATGTATTAAAGATGACTTTTTCCTTCCTTAGGCAATACAGATGGGCAGCACCAACAGTAATTTCGTAAGGCCTGATGCAGAGACAAATCCATGTTGTCCACAAAGTAGACGCTGAAAATTAACATATCTTTGCACTATTTATGCTTGCATTTGTTCATCATAGTGTAGCTTTCACTAACGGTTTGTACGTCATACTGCATTGATGTACATGGCGCTAAGACTCCAGTGAATCTTCCTGAGCAGAAGGAAGGAACAGTTGTGGCAACTACTAGGCACCCAAGACCCTATGTAGTTATTCCTGTTCCAAAGAAAGATGACCAATTACCTGAGTCTGAGATAAGTGTCATTAGCAATCATTTTCATGCAAGAAAGGTTGTAGAAATGTTATTTGGGCACACAAAGCAGTCTTGGCAAGACAGGCAAGACAAAAGGTTATTAGATGATGAGCCTATACAGGTAATGCATGCAAACACACTTGGTCCTATAATAAGAAATCCAAATGTAATCCCTAAAAGCAAGACATAAATGGAGATGTTGCGAGACATTTTCATGCCTAAGTAGTCTGCTGAGCAGATAAGACATTCTGAAATTCCTCCTACTCAGACAGCACATGTAGGTGTACCCCGTCCGCTGATAGATGTGCCTATGATTTATCCAGAAAGAAGAAGTTATGCTGCTACACTTCATGACATGATTATGGAAGGTCATATGAGGAGAATGAAAACCAAAAGGAATGCTCAAGAAGATGATTTTGAACTGAATGATTACTTAGACAGTACAGCTCACCTAGGAAATAACATTTGGTATCAACATATGAAAGAAGTGGGAAGAAGACCCTCGATTGAGGAGTGCTTTGTGTGTGCACTCCTGCCATACAGTATGGGGAAGTCTAAAATCTTCATTGCTATCGAAATAGATGTCCAATCATCTCATTGTTTTTCACACGTAGCACTTTGCAAAACCAGAGGCCAGTTCATGGGTCAATGCCTACCTCAAATGGGCAACTGAATGGACAGATCCAGATGAAGATGACTATGTGCAGGATACCAAGAAAACAAACAAAGCCCATACTAAGAATCATGTGATCCGATATTAGAAGCTTGGAGTAAAAGGAGCTGGAATCAGATGGGAGGTGAACAAGAAACTGGGGCTTGCAGGAAAATCTGCAGAGGGCATTCAAAGATGGAAGAACAGAGGACAAATACAGATCTGGGGATCTATGTTATCACCAGATGGATGGGAAGAAGGAGTGGTCATCTTTGGAGCTTGGGTGATCATTGGATGTTATAAACCGGTCGTTGAGATTGTGCAGAATGGCTGCAAGCCATTATGGCCAAGACTTGCTAACCTACTGACTTGGGTTGAAGATAGAAAAGGGCCCTTGCAGACAGTACCTCTGGAAAGTTCAAAGCTGTGCTCAGGAATAATGGCACAAGAAAGTTTGGAGAGAATAAGAATTGTGGCCGAATCTTTGATGTCCCGGGAATGGTACATGGTACAGCAGTATCAGAATAGATACATCCTGCATATGATAACAGCAATGGATGGAGGTGTTTTTGCAAAAATCAGAGAATCATGTTGCACATTTATACCTTCTCGTGATGACGAGAATGGAACCGTGACAGAGGACATAGACATGCTGACAAAACTTCCTGGCCAGATGATGGATGGTTTGGATCACTCTTCTCTTGGGTTCCACAATGGATGGCAGACATGTTCAAGTTTCTTGGAGCCCTGATCGTGTTGGTGTTGCTTGGATTTTGTGTGATCAAGACAATTTTATTTATTTATTTTATTTATTTATTGCATTTGTTGTACGCCCAATCCCTGGGGTATCAGATGCAGACTTGTTACTTGGATATCAAACTTGGTTTCTGGGTGAAAGTTCTATAGTTGCATATGGTCACATGTAGAATCAATATTTCTAGCATATGTAACAGTCGCAGTAGTTGAAAACAGGAGTAGTCTAGGCTAGGCAGAGGATAGCTGCTGTAATGCTATGTGTCTGATGATTCATTATTATTTGTTAAATAGCCAGGTTTTGAGGGGTTTCTTAAATTTGACTAATGAGGGTTCATTGCAAATATGGATCGGGAGTGAGTTCCAGATTCCGGGGGCTGCTAAAGGGAAAACGGAGTTGCCTGTTCTAGAGTTCTTGAATCTCAGGATGTGTAGAAGTGTGTTGGTATTGGATCTAAGAGTTCTATTAGCGATTTTACTGTTAATGCTTTTATTGAGGTAGTTGGGCGCATTGCCTGTGACACATTTATGTGTGATAGTGAGGGTTTTGTGGAGAATCCTAGCTTGCATAGGTAGCCAGTGTGCCTCTATTCTTTGTTGAGATATGTGTTATAAAAATCTCACAATGCAAGAAGACAGCAAAGAAAGCCATAGGGATGAAGATTATGATCGATGGTGAATCAGGATGGAAGCCCAAAGACCTGACAGATGAAGAAATTAGAGACTTTGTGAAGGCCAGTATCCATGCACCTGAGGGGATGAAGTTCCTGTATCCAAAGAATCACAAGAAGTATGTGGGAAGATGGATCTACTGTAGTTCAAGTGGACAATATAGTCTCATGACATGGAACAAAGATGAGCATGTGAAAACATCAGGGTGCCTCAAGGGAGTCATAAAGATATGGGTCCCAAAGAAGCTTTTCTTCAGGCCAAGCTGTCTGGATGTGAAGGATAATGTAAGAGTGGTTGATGAATCACCCAGAGGGGGGAGTGTAGAGGAGGAGCCAAGTCCCGGCACCTCAACTGACCTGCCCCTTTTACCTGTATGCTGGAAACCAGAATATGTGACATACACAGAACAGTTGAATCAACAAAGAACAGAGTATGGGCTCAGTCAAGTACCAGTGAAAGGGCCTGTACCTAAGAGAATCTGGGCGCCAAGTTGCCCATTGAGAAAACCGTATCTGAATACAAGAAAATATGATAGCCATCTGAATGAAATCCCTGAAGAAGCAGAGCCAATAAGTGGCAAGGATGAATGGTAATGTCACTAACCATTGCCAGTATATGTTTCATGGAGCTGAAGATGTACGTAGAAGAGATACAGTGACCTGAGAATATTCTATAAGGCATAAAGAAAGTAATAAGGATAAGTGACATCTTGGGATCAAGGTGAAGAAGCTTATGCTACAGAAACAGATGAAGATCCCAAGTTATTTTACACGTGTACAGATGCAAAAGAAACGCAAGCAGCAAAGTTATTGTGAAGCTAGCTTTAAGTATATAATGAATAGATTGCAGCAGGTGCCAACGTATACATAAATAGGAATAAGAGAAGCCAAGGTCTTATCAAACTAGAATGAACTGACATTAGATACAATTCATGTAAAAGAACAGAAACTCCTGTCCAAAAGGCTTGATCAAAACAAAAGACGTCAGAGGACTATTAGAAAATAATATTAAATGCACAAAAAAGCTTGATTCCATGGTCTCCAGTCACATGGAAGCATGAAGTTGGATGAACGAGATGGTCACACCTACGCACGGAAGCAGACTGTGCTTCTCACTCCCTAATTTTCTCAGAGCTAAGAACACTCTTGGACGAGCTTCAAAAGCCTAATTCACAGTAGACCACTGAGGTGATGATAGATTGATATGCTAATTGGTATGAAGCTAAAGTTAAGGCAACCTCACCAGCACCTGGATGGCCAGCCTGCAGGCTGCTAACGTAGGTGGAAAAGTATTAAAAGAGGATAGAGTGCCAACCAATTGTAGACAACTTGTGTATGTAGGGGTCCTATAGTGTGTAAACCAATTGGACGTTGTGTATTTAGTGATGTTCATAGTGGTCATTTTTAGGGGAGGGCTTAATTGCCCCAATTGGTGTTAAGTAACCAATCACATAGTTACACGTTTTTAGACTAGTATGGATCATATACTTAGATGTTCATTCAGAACCAATCACCCATGCTTATTCGTTTTTGGAGTTTGCCACGTAGGATGACATACATCATTGATGACGAATATTGCTTATAAAAGTTCTGTTTTTTCTTAAATGCATTGATTAAGAGGATCGAGCGATTGCATTGATGTTCGTAATGCTCCCTCTTTTAGAAAATATCTTCCCTTTGTCAACTTCCTGAGTCGGCTCTATTATTGATGTATGAGTAAGGTCTGCATCCCCATCCATCTCGAGGGTAATTGCTACATATCAAAAGGGCGGAACTATCCAGTTCACCTGTACAAGAAAACAACGTGTTCGTTAAAAGTTGTGTTCTTGTACCACTGTGTAACATGGTCAATTTTAGTTTTAGATAATTTTAGGGGATCGCTATTTAAACCTTGATTTATAGTTTGGGTCTTTGTGGTGCAGTATGCAACAGGAAAAGGTAGTAAAAGAAAACAGCATGCGCGATGTGGGGCACGGCTGATGGTAGTACTGCATTACCATATACACACTTGTTGCATAGTCTTACCTTTGATGAGAAGGACTGTGCACTAGCATATGTCTGTGTGCCAATAGGAAGTGTCGCGTTCGTGCAGTCATGTGGTATTGGTGACTGGAGCTCCCAAGAGTTCACCAATGCCCATGCAGAAAGTGGTGAGTTATCTTGTCCCCGATTTGTCTGTTTTGTTTCCTTTAAATGTCAATAGCTATGCTAAACAGCATGAACTTGCTGTTTCGTTTGTCTTCTATGCTTTGTTTTCTTTTTTTTAACTTGCAAAATATGCAATTTGAATCGTGGTTTGGGGACACCTTATCGCGAGGTGGGCCCTTTGCACCATGGGCTACTATATTGTACTTGCGCGCCAGGCCAAAGGTTACCATTCCTCCCCTGATAGCTCTGATATCATGTTGGAGTGTTTACTTTCAGACAGGATGCAGCCTCAGAACAATGCTAGGCTTCCAGCTGTCAATATATGTGTGTTGCTTTGTAACCATTGCTGCAGAGTGACGAAGATTAATTCTAAAATGGCTTCCCACTGGAGTCAATTTCAGAGCTCATTTGCTGCTAATACACATATTTTCTTATCGTCTCTTGACATTCACCAAGGTGCTGCTGATGATTACTTCAATGTTTCAAAAACAAAAAGTAAGCACAATGCAATTCATTGATGGACGTATTAACATAAACAGCTGTTTACGAAATTACATATGCATTAGTAAAACAGCATGACATGCATCCACCTAACACCACCCCTGCTGAGCCCCTGGCTGAAGCTGAAACTACACTGGTTACCTGGCTACCCTCTGATCTCAGGCCCAGGTTCCCTCCCCACCAGTTGCACATCTGCACTGCCCCCCTGGCAGCTCTTACACTCAGGGACTGTTTCTGTATCGATACAGCCCCTACTAGCACTTGACCCCTGAGGTCTGCACTTACCCTTGCACTCGCCACCAGCTGGCTGCACGCTTCTTTATGGTCTTTATTTATTTCACTGTTATCCTATGTACTGTGCAGCCACCTCCTCTTTCCCCTCCCCCACACCCGCACTTGCGCGATCTCAATGTCACTTGGCCTAGTAGGATCGTTGTCTGTCCTCCCTCTGTTTCCCCTCCCTTGCCTCGTCCCGCCTTCATGAATATTTGAGTGCGATATAAATGCCATATCATATCATATCACACATTCCCTTTGATGGTTGGTCGCTGATACAATGAGAAGCATCTGTTTCTGAGAGTAGTGCCTCACTGTAGCTGCACGCCCACCAACAATGCTGAGCGCTATCAGTGTTATTATGAATATGATCCAAAAAATAAAAGTCTTGCTCACTCCTTGAGAATCCTGTGCAACTAGGAGTTAAATCCCTAGTGCTCCTGCAGCTTTGTCTTTCTGAAAACAAGTCTTATATTGTGAAGGGTGAAAAAAAAATCGCAGGAGGCAGAATCAAATAAAGGGCTCCTTGTCTCTGAAATGACATGGCGGCCCCGCGAGCGCTTGTCTCGGCCTTCCTGCAGGTATACCTCTAACGCCCCCCCTCCCGCCCGCCCCCTCCGATGAAGAATGCCATCTCACAGAGCGCCATGTTGCCAGATCAATTATAGAAGACACTTTCTAATATAACAATGGGCTCTTGACGCTTGGCGGGTCCGCGGGGACCCTTGAACTTGCTTCGGGGGAAGTGTGCAAAGTATTTATTGTCTGCAGCATTCGGCATAATCTGCTTTCAGGAAGGAGGGTCTCCCCCGGAGGAGAGCATTATTCATGCGAGGGGGGGGGGGTGAAGGACGCAGACGTAAATATATTGCGCTGGCAGAGGATAGGTTGTATGAGGAATACTAAAGGGCTCTCCAGAAGACACACTGCAGTGTGTGTGTGATTACAGATGCACGTTTGCACCGATTCACAAAGATTTTTCCAGGAGTAAGTGTGACTTGTGTCTGTACAATACAAGTTAAATGTATTGCATTGCAATGTACTTGTCATTTATATAGCACCTTTTACCATTATTATAGTCTCAATTCTTATAATTTCAGTCTCGGGAGGATAGCTCAGGGGCAACGCGCTCGCCTTGGAAGCAAGATAACGCAGATCAACACAGGTTCGATCCCTGGGTCCAGCGCTTAGAAACTTCTGGGTATTAAGCGCGTTATGAATTACCAATTATAATTACAATGTGCTGTGTGAGTAAAATACGCCCAATTCATAAACAGTGAACCTCTGATGTGTAAGTAAAATTTATGGGCGTAAACTATATGTATGTGGGCATTTACCAAACACACATTGTCTATGAGAACATCAAAATTAGTGTTCAAAGTGGTGTGCCAGATGGGAGTAGGGCAAGGCAAACCCTGATGAACATTGAGCGTATTCACAACTTCATTGCCATCACTTACCAGTACAACTAATGACTTACCAGTACATCTAACATGCATCCGGTTCATCTATACACAAGTGGTGCAGTAAGTGTGATTGAGTGCACCATTCCCCATCGAATTGACAATATGTGCCAATAAACAACCAACAACAAGATTTTTTAAAACAATTTTATATTTATTTACACTTGCACAGTTGTGCTATCGTATACATGGGATCCGTTTTCTAGAGTAACAGCACTGACGCATGCAATTAATGTCATTTGCTAATTGCGCTTGTGTTTTACTGCTTTTTGAATATCACATGCAGTTGTTATTTAGGACTGAAAGTAGTGTGTAACTTGCACAGGGTTCAAATGAAAAATATGAAGCATGCATAACAGAATTGGTGGTAATGGTGAAAACAGGTGGTATTTGCAAATACTGACTGTGTTTACTGCCTGTCAGATTATGAGTACCAGGGTCCTGATCACATGTAGCTTCTCTAGTAACAGTGCATGCAGTAAACACTGCCTGATTATGAGGCCAAATGCCTCACAAACACTCGTCCAAAGGGAAAGCGCAATTGCTTCATTAACATAATAGAACCGCGATGTTTTGTTGCCCCTTAAGTCTGTGAAAATGTTATGCAGCTCTAAGGCAGGCCCTCAGACCTCCTTGCCAATGCAATGTAGAGAAGGGTCAAACATGACACTCTCCTGCATTCGGAAAATTGCACAGTGCCGATCTGATCCGCCACTCTCCGCAGTCTGCTTCCACC
This sequence comes from Ambystoma mexicanum, assembly GCF_040938575.1. Lineage (NCBI taxonomy): Eukaryota > Metazoa > Chordata > Amphibia > Caudata > Ambystomatidae > Ambystoma > Ambystoma mexicanum. Next base: position 94,205,586 of record NC_090929.1, on the reverse strand, counting down.
AACAAAAGAAGGGCGGGAAAAAGCAAACATGATGCTTGCATGGTGTCAGAAATACTGAATGCCGCTGTATCTGGAAATCTGCATCTGTTGCCACCAATATGGCAGATCTTTTATAATCAGGTGGGTTTTCGGCATGGTGTCACAATGCCTGCATGCATTTGTAGTAACAATATGATATGATATGATAGGTTTTTTATAAAGCGCTTAATACCCAGAGGTTTCTAAGCGTGGAGGGGAGGAGGGGGGATCGAACCTGTATTGCTCGTGTCATTATGATTCCAAGGCGAGCTTGTTGCCCCTGAGCTATCCTCCCGAGACAAACCCTTAATGAGTGCCTGAGTCTTCTCTTTGCGAACAGTACATGCGAGGGGCCTCACACATCAGGCAAATAAGTGCTGCCCCTCCAAGACGACAGAAAAAAAGGGGAGACTTTGTTGATGGAGCTTGCAACATCCGACCGAGCGTCTCCTCGTTCATATATCGATATCTCCAATGGGCCTCCCCCGCACATTGCGAGAATTAGAAACTTCAGTGAGAAACTTGAATGTTCCAAATTGTCTTTCGACTGAAAGGAAATACTTCAATAAACAATATTAGGGTACTGTGATGATTTTATTTTTCAAAATAAAAATTCTGATTCTGGCCTTGGGAGTTCATTCTAGAACCAATCGTCTGTAGCTTACATTTTGGGCAAAGACCTCGAGCCCCTTTATTTCGTTATTCTTCTAATTCAATGTTGTTATGGTTAAATTAGTGCATTTTCTTATAGAAAAAGCATTGTTGCAAATAATTGCCACCTTCAAGAGGTTGAAGAATGTGTTTAGTTTCAAGTTTGCAAGACCGCACAAATCCTTCTTCAGAAACTTCAAATCCTTGGATTTTTCTAAGATAACTTTTGAATAAACTGCCAGGATTTTATGCACGTCTATGCAAAAGGACAATCATACTGGCCCTTGGAACTTAAGGGGTTAAATGGTGCATGTGTGAGTCAATGCAAGCAACTGACTTCATGCATTGAATCGGAAGTGCTGTTTGCAATGCATCATCAGCTCTCTATTTTGATTTGCTATCCCTCGTCACATGCACCTCCCTCCTTCCTCCTGCTCTATCCTTATGTAGCTGCATCTAGAGGTATCTATTTAAACCTGTCTACATAAGCCTGTAGATGCATAACTGCACACCTCTTACTATCCGCTTATGCAGCTATTGGGTGGCGAAAGTCTGAGGGAACTGCCCCCAGGCTACATACAGGTGAAGCCATGCTGCTCTCAGCGTAGTGAAAATGTGCGTGCACCAGTCCCCAGCTTTTATATTCGGGAGGATAGCTCTGGGGCAAAGTGCTCGCCTTGACGTAAGACGACAGCGGAGCAACACAGGTTTGATTCCTGGGTCTGCGCTTAGAAACCACTGGGTATGAAGCGCCTTATAAATAACCAATTACAATTATACAGATACACCCATGCACCTCTCAGGGTGGTGATTAATTCAGCAGTTCTGTTATCAATCTTTATGGGGATATAACCGAGCAGCACTCAAGGTGGTAAAAGTTAGAGTGGATCTTTCCCCCCTTTCATATAGCATTCAGGGTAGTGAATCTTTGAATCGGCCTGTTTTGAGTCATTATTTAACGGTCTGCAAAACGTTGTTTTCCACCTTTGAGCAATTGTGCAAAGTTGCGACTTTGCCACCAATTAAAAAAAAAGTCAATAAAAAAAAAATGTTATTGTGTTTTGGTTTTCAAAAAAACGTTCACAAACATATCAGTATTTCACATAAAAGCATAAAGAGACAGAATATAAAAATTTGACAAAAAAATTGAAAAAGATACCTCCACTAAAAGTACCACTAAAATGGCACTTAAGATACTTTCGCACCCAGGAAATGCGGTCTGGCCAATCAGAATATGACTTTCCCGGGCGCGATTCTACATTCACCGCCCACGGCAGTGTGGAAGAAAGCAAAAAATAACAGGTTTTCCATGGCCACTGTGATTCCAAACGGGACCTAGTCCCTTTTCTATTTAAATGACGGCGGCCATTTTTTTGTCATTTCCTTTCCACAGGCAATGGGCTCGTGCAGAGCTCCATTCCAGTCGGAAGGGAACAAAATAAAAACTTTTTGCACCCTAGTAAATCCCAGGGTGCAAAAGGTTTTAACGCTCCAGCTGGGGGCAGACACAGGGTTTAACGGCCCGCAACCCGAGTTGAGGCCCATGCTTCACTCGGGCCTACAAAGTCTGGGCTGGCGAGCCGTTAAACCCTGCGTCCACCCCCCAACCACGGCGTGAGAACCATATACAGAGTTAAATACACATGGAATCTATATCAAAAATACACCTAAAAATACTAATCACAGCTAAGGATAGTTTTAGTTGATTTCCAGGTAAGGCACAAAGACAAAATGCAAAAGAGGAAAGTGCTTTTTTTAAAATTGTAAACAAAATTGATCAAGTGAGATTCCATCAAGCTTTGTAAAACTGGGCAAAACAAATATAAATGGTCTAAAGTTTTGAAAATGTCTCTATTTTTACAAATACGACGGAAAGGTGCTGATCTCACGGAAGCACAGGCATCGTTGTTTCCGAACTGGCACACTGCAACTCTGCGGGCGGGTGCCGGCTCTCCTGCCAGGGTCTGACCTGCGTTCTCACGGAAGCACCAGCACCGTTGTTAACGGTGCCAGTGCTCCCCTGTCCCCATTCCTATGGGACTCCATGGGAATGCGGACTAACAAAATTACCGGCGCCTGACTTTCCACCCACCGGACTCTGAATAGCCTGGTGGCACCGGGAAGTCAGGTCCAATTATTTCCGGGTCCGACCGCAACCTGCCGGTTGTACCGGCAGGGTTACCACCGGACCCGTAACGAGGCCCAATGTAACTTATATGTGCCCACCTGGACTCTGGTATTGCAGCAACCATGATTCCATAATCTTAATTTCATCAAATTTGAATTGCCATTCAACAAAGACACAGAAACATTAAACATCAATAGCAAATCTGTTTTGCAAACAAATGAACTACCATGGATAGCTTGTCAACTGATATGGATATGAGTCTTCAGAGATACAGATTTAAGGAGCATTTAGGATGTGTGTGTATAGTTAACTCCCACTTAACGAGCACTTGTAGGCCTATTCCACAAGGCACCACCCCCATCGGAAAGCTGTTCTGTAAGCCTAACATTAGTCGCTAAATAATTCCCCTCAATTTGCTCAACAAACTCCAATTTTCAAAATGTAAAACTTCCAAGCTATGGGTTATGGCTGGGATACCGTTTGTCTTTGTAATAACAGGCAAAACAGGGACTCCCCCATAACACAAATGAGTACGTTTTAATTGGGCAGAAAACAAGATAAACTTTTCCTGTAACCAAGAAACAGTAACCTATTTGCCTTGGTTTTTTTTTGGCTGTAATGATGCTGAATTATTTTGGCCCACATTATTCGTTTAGCAGATGAAATTTCTTGCAAATTCTGTTTGTGGCTAAAAATCAAGGCACACATGAATGTGTGTGAAATAGTTGTCAACAATCCAGCTGTGCTGAAGAAGTGAGACGCATAACCCCATTTGCTAAAGTGCATTCGGTGGGACACATAGGCACTCATACATATTTGCAGTCAATAGTACTAGAAAAATCTACTTTTAGTTGAAAACGAAAGATGCATAAGTATATTTGCAGGTCTTTATTCACGCATGGTGTACATGATGTAAGGGGAAGTCCATGCACACACAGACAGCGCACGCAACTTCGGGGTCAGCCTGGCTACTGTTTCTCTTGGGGACTGTCACTGGGTGTTTGCGTTTTGGGGGACGGCCCATTGGAGCACTAGAATTCAGAGAAGCGGAGGAGGCCCGCCTAACATGGCCCTTGTGATGTTAGTTGCCACGTATGCTGGAGTGGGATTGGAGGGCATACGCCATCCCAATGAAGAAGTGAGAAGGAGGCCTCCAAGATGGGGGTTAGAAGTGGCATCAAACACCCCTAAAGAGGCACATCATTGCTGGGAAATGGCGTTGCTCCTGAAGCCAAATAGACATATAAGCTTAGGCTTGCCAGCACAGGAGGCTGTAAAGCACACACCTTCAACAAGAGCAAAAGGTGTTGACATGCGGGAGCAACCTAATTGCGAAAATCTGTGGGCCTCATTACACGGTAGGCGGTAAGGGATTACCGGTACCGGTATTTTACCGGTACCGGTAAACCCTTACCGCCTTACTACGAGGTCCCTTTGCGGGTTGGGGAATTTAATGCCTGCTTTTTGTAGGCGTTAAAAACCAACCCGCAAAGGGACCATGGTGCTAATTACGGTACCGCAATTTGCGGTGCCATAATTAGCACCTTCCCCATTCCCATTATGCCCTATGGGGCAAAAATGGGAATGGGGAAGGGCAATGGGGGAAGGGGGAATTACCGCCCCACCAACCTTGGAATAGGGCGTTAATTCCCCTTTCCACCAAGGCGGTGCCGGTATTTTACCGGCATGGACCAAGGTGCTAATAGCACCTTGGTCCATCGCCATCCGTGTAATGAGGCCCACTGTGTCTCATTTCACTTTCACTTACTTTTAACAACTAAACTCTAAACTGCCTGAACCCTGAACACTAAGCATTTGAACATTCTAAACTCTAAACTTACTGTAAACTTTAAACTAATTGGGCCTCATTACGACCGAGGTGGTAAGTTACCACCTGGGTTGTACCCTTACCACCATGGTGTAAACTATGTTTACACCATGGTGGATGGCGGATTTACCGCCCCATTCCAAGGTGAGTGGGGCGGTAAATCCCCATTTCCCATTTTACCCTTCCCCATTCCCATTTTTGCCCCATAGGGCATAATGGGAGTGGGGAAGGCGCTAATTACGCCACCGTAAATTACGGTGGCGTAATTAGCACCATGGTCCCTTAGCGCCATGGATTTTAACGCCTGCAAAAAGCAGGCATTAAAATCACCATGGCGCTAAGGGACCTTGTAATCAGGCGTTAAGGGTCGGCGCCGTTAACCCCTTAACGCCTGACTCGTAATGAGGCCCATTTTAAACTCTAAACTATTGTATATTATATCCTATATATTATACACACACATACACTCATCTGTTTCCTTTCCTTAGACAGAAATCAGGAGCTGCAGTTAGAAACGTCTGCTGAGGCCTGAAAGACATTTAAACAGGTGAAGAAGGGCCTATAACATAAGAAGATACAACACCTTGCAGTGTCCCCCATCCAAATGGCACCTGAGCCCAACTTCCACCACCTCTACCACACACTTTGTGGACTTTGGTAGAGAATGGGTGGGAAATGCCAGGAAGTTCTGGGAAGACCATAGCCAGCTTGACCATGCAGAAGCCATGGAGAGATGCTCAAAATGGCCTTCTGAAGTGGTGGCCTTTTATAATTTTCATTACTCTTTTTTTTTTTTTTTAAATATTACAATAATTTTTATGGTTACATTTATTTGTTATTGGACAATGGAACACTCCTTTCCTTTTGTTTTACATTTTGTTGCTGCTATGCAGTAACAGTTTATCTTTATTTTTTATTTGCACTGGGATAAGGGTGCTTAGCCAATCAGGTGGCTGAAACAATGGGCGAGATCACACAATCACCACCCGTTGTCCCAGCCACCCGAGGACCTTCCCCGAGGGGCGTTTTCTTTTTCTTCTTTTTTTAACGTGGGGAAGCAACAGAAGGGCACGTTTGAAAAACCCAATTCCCATTCTCTCCCACCCCCAACATACCTGAAGGAGGGGCTTCAGGGACTGGCTTCAGTCCCTGATGCTCCTCTTGTCTGGCCGCCCTCGAAATAGAAAAAGGACACAGAGGGCATTTTTAAATATGTTTTCAATGCTGCCGTCATCCAAAAAGGGACCTAGTTCCTTTCCTATTTCCATGGCGGTGGCCATTTTTTGTCTTTTTTCTTTCCAACACCCGGTGCTCTGGCCCAACTGCGCATGAACGTAACCAGTAAGCTTTCCCTGCTTCCTGCGTGCATGGTGGAGGGCGTAGCACAGGAGCTGGCAGCCTCCGTGGAGCAGAGTCCTGACTTGGGGAAGACATATTCTAGTCCAGAGCAGGTACGAGAAAAAAATATTGGAAGTGTATGTCTATGCATGCTGCATGTTTGATGTATTCATGTGTGTTTGTATGCGAGCATGCATGCAAGGGTGTGTTTTGTATTATGCAATATGTGAGTGAGTGTATGATATATGGGTGGCTGGTGCATGCGTGAATGAGAGAGTGAATGGTGTGCACATGTGCTTGTGCTGGTCTGGTGCTGAGGAGCTGATTTTGGTGGGTGGAGGGTGGAGTAGGGTGCATTACTACTGACATTTTGGTGGAGTCAGTCTAGTATTGTGGCATGATTAGCCATTTTGTATTATGGCATGACATGTTTTAATAGCCATTTATAATGAATAATCATGATGAATGTTATTACCTAGATAACTTGTATTTGAGTGCAGTCTAGCCATTTTGTACTGTAATATTGCTTTCTTTTTTACTGTGCATCTATGGTACAGAAAGCATGATGTGTTATTATGGGGCTAGACTGACATTTTGGCGAGCCAGGCTAGCTATTTCTTACTGGGTCTGTCATTTGGTTCTGTTGTGAAAATAGAAATAAAATATTGAGGCTGAGTACCCCAAAAGGAAATACACTGAACACGGGGTACAAAGGAACAAAGTACTTTATTTTATACTGAATCCAGTTACAAAAACAGAGCAAAATCAGATAGCTATCGGCTCACAGTACAACACAACAAACTCCAGCGTGGTTCAGTGTGTTCCGTGAGAGACCCTGTACATTAGAATGCATTCGCTTTTTATACTTTTGGTGGGCACGATGTCCAGCCCCACTTCGGGTTAATATTCCTTTTAATACATCTCCGATCTAGGGTTCGTGCCAAGTCTCAAATAGCCGCATATAACTGGTTTGCCTTTAATACATGTATCAACAAGCAAATGCAATAACAGTGTATTCTAAAGTTTTCTATGCAGGCCTCCTTAAACATGAATACAATGAAGCTAAAACAGATGTTCTTCGTTCAGTATTTGAACACATTGTCTCAACATATGCTCGTGGATTAGTTTCATTGCACGAGTAATCCTTCTACACATAGGTCAACGAAGGACAAGGTCTCAGTTCACGACCTCAACAAGTGGCCTGCAGGCAAATTACACATTAGCTATGTACAGAGGTCAAGACGGCCATGTTGTATTCTGCAATGACATCGTCCACCATTTTAGCTCACAGGTTGACTTTTACACAACGAATCCTAAAATGGCGGTTTGACCTAAAATGACGGCTTACATGGATTTAAGGTCAGGACCTTGCAACACAGATTTCTTTCGCAAGCGACTTTCGAGCAGCTTGGCGTAGGCCAATATTAATATATTTATTACAATAGGAGGCACGATATACTTTCTATTTCAACAAACCCTCCTTTTGTCCTATGCCAAGTGCTAAAAACTACTTTGGATCTCCTTGCAAATAACTCCATGCATCATTGTCCATGCACCCTGAATCACTATCGGAAATATCTACTGCCATTAGGTCTTTTTCTAAAATATCCTTCAATACATATTCTTTGGAAGTCTTATCCGGGGCATACACTTTATGTCCTATCAAACCTATCGCTTGTGCGCAACATCCCCCTATCATCGAACACATACCAGGCAGACACTGAATACAGCAACAAAAAAACAACAGTATTCCCAAAATAATTAATAAGACCGAAAGTACCTTCCAACACCAAGATCGCAAGAAGTCCCAGAAACAAGCACTCTCCCAGTTTCCCTCGGGAACATGCACTTGGGAACTAAGGACGTGCAGATTCTGTATTGCCTTGAAGATAGTTGGGGAGGAATCTGTACGAAAACACAGCAAGCGGACCCCACTAATTTGCATACTCCACCACGCTCAGCTAGAATGACATCTAATGCCATTCGATTTTGAAGTGCTACTAATCTTATCGCCTTTTGTTCTAACGTCATATTATAGAGTATGTCCATGGTCCGGTTGATGGTTCTCTCCAGTACTCTCGCTAGTTTTCAGATATCTTCTGAATTCGCTATCTGCCTCCAAAATGGCTCAACTGATTTAGCTATATCTCCCAAGACTTGTGCTGGGGTGTCGCCATTCCCATCCCGGCGTGGACAAGCCTTCGAAACTTCTTTTGTACAAGCTATAAACACCCCAGGTAACAGGATCTCTAAATAACAGGTTCCCTGCCAATCCCTGGGCAACCATGAGAATGCTACATTACCGTAGACAAAGTAGACAGGTTCACCTACATACAAAGGTCTGTTCTCCCCAGTCAAATTTGCAACGTTGGCACAACCTAGAAAATTTCCCATTGACTGAGTTCCATTCCTCTGTATGCAAAAAGAAACTGAATCGGGGCTATGGTTAACAGTGTAAGAAGGAGGCATGGCATCCTTATTGCCTATCGGAGCCATTTTAAAGGAAATCAAAGATTGGAAAGTATGAGACAGTTTATCAGAAGGCATAATAGAAGCAACATTCGGTTTACTCCTATTTGCAAACAGCGAGCATCCCAGGGGAATCAAAACACGTTTCTCAAAACTATTCAAATTGGTGCCATCAAAGTTCCCTGAGATGCTATCATTCCATCGGCCAAAGAGCAGTGCTCTAAGAGAAGCATAGCAGGCAGTTGTCAACGGTAAAGGATGAATTTACCAACCTAGCCCCTTATCCCCGTGTTGCGGTAAATGTGAGGAGACCCAGCAGTTGGATTTATTAAAAATGGCATGCGTAGCATTCATGATAAGTAGTAGAGTGTTATTGTAGTATCTTTGTCTGTGCTGGGAATCCCGAAGGGATAAAGTATGCAAATGTACAAAGGGGGTAGGAACAATGGGTGCACTTTCAGTAGGCAACAAAAGTTTTAAAGAGTGAGTTTCCTCGAGGTACCATAATCCTAAGGCATCAACTATTAAAAAACCAAACATCATTATAAGAATACAGCAATACGTTTTCGGAGCCCAGGCATTTTGTCCATTGTCCCGGTTGGTCACCCCCTTATTTACAAGTCCCATACGAGTGGTAGTGGTGGCGGGCATCGTAGTCTTCAAACAAACACTCCAAGGTTTGTTGCTGGAAACCTCCCGGTCAAGTGACTTCTTAGTCCTTCCACCACCCCAGCCAACAGAATCCCCTTTCTCAAATTTGGGCAAAAAAGGCAGACCTCGATGACTCTTTTCCTTCTCCGAATGCACAGCCAATACGTGCCGTAAATCTATCAGATGCACAGCAAAACCGTGCCGTAAGTCTATCTTCGTGGTCATAGGTTATATCGTACTTTTCCTGGTACTGATTGATCCGGAAACAATATGTTGTTACTTCCTGCTGGAAGCAACGTGTCGGAGGCAAGTGAAGGGGCTGAATTTGAAACAGCCGTTTCCGGGTGCAGAATTTGTGGAGAGTGTGGAGACAAAATGGCAGCTTCCCCAAGCCTCCCGGGCTCAGAGATATTCTCCGACACACTCTCAGTGCTGCTTACTGCTTTGGGATCATTGGTTGCAGTATCAGCGAGGTGTTCTGTTTCTTCTGTAGCGTGTGGCACAGGGTGAGGAAGTTTCTTGATGTGCGACACGTGGATCCAATTCTTTCGTCCAGCGACCCGCACCGCTGTCTGGGTGACCAACAGGACTTGGAATGGCCTACGCCAGTGAGGCACGAGGCAGGAGGTGCGCTCAAATGATTTGACGAGCACCCAACTCCCAGGCTGCATGCCGTCGCCTGGGCCCTCGTATCGCACAGGTAAAGCTTCTCGTACCTGGTGATAAATCAAATACATGTTTTTAGTCAATTGGCTACAACAATCTGAAAGTAGTACATTTTCAACATTCTTTAAAGTTCGACATTTTGGAAGGTTCCAGATATTGGCAGGTCTCCCCATTACCACCTCAAATGGAGAGAGCCCAGTCTTAGTTTGAGGGGTTGTACGCATAGATAGTAACACGATCCGTAAGGCGTCCGACCATTTTAGTTTGGTGCCGGCACACGTCTTAGCGAGCTTGTTCTTGATGATCTATAGTCTCCCTTGAAACATATATCTCTGTGAAGAGATCAATGGCAGTTTGTCTAGCTATCTGATCAGCTAAAACATTCCCTTTTCCAATATTATCTACAATCTTTCGATGTGCTGCACATTTCATAACTGCTAACTGAGTAGGGAGTGCAAGCGCTGAGAGTAGTTGTACTATTAGGGAGCCATGTTGAATCTTGGTGCCATGCGAAGTTAGGAACCCTCTCTCTGACCAAAGTTGTGAACCACCCCAAAGGCATACTGACTTTCAGTATATATATTTACTGCAAGCCCTTCGGAAAGTTCACAAGCTTGGGTCAATGCTATAATCTCTGCGGCCTGCGCAGAATTATGCGTGATTCTCTTAGTTTCCCCAACCGTGCTCAATGTAGTGATTGCATAAGCGGCTGTGGATATACCATCCGGAAGTTTAAAGCAGGAGCCATCACAAAACAGCTCTCTTTGTAGATTATTCAAAGGAGTATCTTTCAAATCAATTCTACCCTTTGTTTCTTGTTCGGTCGTATACAAAAAATCATGTGGTACTTCATCGCCGCAAGTAGTATCTTGCGGAAAAGGTAGGATTTGAATGTGAGGAGCAAACAAGATCAATTCATATCTTGTCAACAGTGCAGAAGTGAGGTGTTGTGTTTGAGTTTGGTTCAATAGAACATCTACAGAGTGAGGCACCATCAGGGTTAGATCATGGCCTTGGACCATTCCCTCACTCTGTTTTACAGACGCGGCAGCAGCAGCGACAGTGCGCAAACATCTTGGCAAAGAGCATGCTACAGGATCAAGGGCGGAAGAATAGTAACCGCTCGGCCTATTCTTCCCTCCATGTTCCTGCGTTAATACAGCCAAAGCACATCCATCACATTCATGCACAAACAACACAAAGGCCTTTTCATAGTTTGGTGTGCCCAAAACTGGTGCAGAGCATAATGCAGTCTTAAGCAAATGAAACGACTGCTGGTGTACCGCGTTCCATGGCAATGGCGAAGAAATGCCCTTCTTCGTGAAAGCCAACATCGGTTTGATCACTAGTGAAAAATTCGGGATCCACAACCTACAGTAAGAAGCCATACCTATCAAGGCCCTAACTTCCTTCTGTGTATTTGGGACAGACATGCCAGAAATGTGTTTTATTCTTTCAGGTGTCAATCTTCTTCCCTCCTTTGACAGGAGATAGCCTAAATAGGCGACCTCCTGACAACAATATTGACATTTTTTAAGCAAAGCTTTGTGACCATGCTTAGCTAGATGAATAAGTAATAACACAGTGCCCTCCTTACAGGCACTCTCAGAGTCAGCAGCTAGAAGCAAATCATCAACGTACTGAAGCAAAGTACAGGTAGAGGGCAATTCCAAGGGTATCAAGTTGTTCTTTCAAAGCCCTACTATAAATACTAGGATTCTCTGTGTACCCTTGAGGTGCACGAGTAAATGTAAACGAGCGTCCCCCTAAGGTGAATGCGAACAAATATCTACTATCCTTGTGTATAGGAGTACTAAAGAACACATTCTTTAAGTCCACAACACTAAAGTAAGTAGCTGTAGCTGGAATCATGGTTAGGATTGTTGTTACATCAGGCACAATTGGAAATTGTGGTGCCACAACTTTATTAATGGCACGTAAATCAATTATAAAACAGAATGGAATTACATTATCGCCTTTCTTGTACACAGGTAAAATCGGACTATTACACAAACTTCCTGAAATTTCTTCAATCACCCCATGATGCACAAAATTGGAAACAATACATTTCAAAGCTTGCTCGCCCTCTACCGAAATCTTATACTGGGGAATGCGTGGCAGCTCAATTCCATGTTTCAAAACTATTTTGACAGGCTCAATCTGTAAAACACCAACATCATTGTCGTCGACGGCCCACAAGCTCTCTGGTACATTAATGAATTCTGGAGGCAAAGGTCTAGGCAAGAATTGCGAGGCAGAATATTGCTGTGGTGAAATCATCAAGCGTACTCCATCAGAAGAGCAATAAATCACTGCATTCAATTCTTTTAACAAATTCAACCCCAGCAAGTTCTCTCCGCAATCCAAAGTCAACAGAAAAGGACACTGTCTGTAAAGGGACCCAAAGAAATAGGTACCAGCATAGAAACCTGACAAACAACGGGTGTACCAGAAAACCCTACAGAAACATTGGTTTGCCCTAACATGGAATGTTTGGAACCCGTGAATGATCAATGGAACACTTCTGTGCTCTAGTGTCTATCGAAAACTGATGTTTCCTATTTCCCACCACCATTTCAACATAGGGACCTTTCTGATTGACGGGAATAGGTGTAGGTTCCAAACCCTGCTTCGGCAATCCTAACAAAACAAAATATCATCAAAAGGAAGCTCTTCAGATAAATATGCAGCGGAAGGATGATCAAATATATTCCTGGTGTCCACACTGGAGTCTGATTGTCCTGCGAAAAAGGTTGCTGAGGGTCCTGTGTAAACTTACCTCTACCAGGGCCCCCTACGACCCTCTCGACGACAATAAGCACACTGGTTAATGTTCACAGGACCCAAGGGCACATTCCCCTGCGGGACATACTGACCTCTAACCTGAGAGCTACCCCTTCTGGGGCCCCTAACAATTTGCTGCAATAGCACTTTAGTTTTTAAATCGCCTTTCCGTTTTTCAATCCTATCTTTTTCATTATTGACACGGTTCTCATAGTACTGAGCCATTTGCAGTACTTCTGATTGTGATTTCGCCTGCCAAGCGCTCTCAGAAGACATAATTTGTGACTGGATGCCAGGCAGGAATCCACGTACAAATTTGTCCACAAATAATCTTTTCCCAGAGTCTGTGCCTAAGTCTTGTCCACTGAAATCCGAGAATACCAGTTCGAACCGATTAAAGGACTCGGTAGCACCTTCAGACTTTCCTTGGACACAGGCCGTAAGCTTGTCCCAAATAATTCTCTTTTCGGGAATTATAATTTTTAATTTAGCAATGATTCTATCAGGCAGAGTTAATATCACCTGTTGCGGTCTTTCGCCAGCTGGCCTTTCCCCATCGAGTCTGGTTATATTCGCCCATGTATCTCGCAACCCGGGTACATCGTCAATAGTTTTAACTTGTTTCCATAAATCTATGGGCAGGAGTACAGGAAACAACAAATCAATGTTACCTAAGGTGAATACTGAGGACTGGAAAACGGATTCTATCTCTTTATAGAACTCCGTCGGATTTTTCCTAATATCAGGAATAGATTGCCTAATAGTATTCACTTCCTGTCTTGAGAACGGGACGTGAATGAACTGCGATACATAATGTGCAGGAATGTTCACAGCGACTATATTATTTACATCATCGGCCGCAACCTCAACCTTCGGGACAAATGTCGGAGGAACCTCTCTCATAGGCAACTGAGAAATAGGTGACTCTGAACGCTTACTAAGCAACAGAGCCAAGTCGAGCGCTAAAGCAGTCGAAGAAGTGTCAAGTGAAAAAGCTCTCTTATAAATGCTCAATGACTCTGTGAGACAACTAATCTTCCTTTTTACACATTCATCCTGCAGGTATTCTACCATTACCTGTATCACTTTCTTCTGCATTTCTAATGTATATTGACTATATGCATCATATACCTCAACTAGAGTTATCGATATGTCTGAAATCCATCTAATCGCGTCTTTCTTACAAATTTGCATTTCCTCCGATATCGGTTTATAAAACGGAAGAAAATGTTCCTGTACATACATATTTTCCTCTTCATCATCCTCATTCTGTAACTTTTCTAACCACTTTCTATACCCAAATAACCTCTCGACATGCTCATTTACCCTCTCCACAGTGTCTCTAGGATGCGCTAGAGTATTTAGATCCCTCAACCCTTGCGGAACATCCGCATTATTTAATCTTCCCCACATTATACATAACTGAATCCCTAAACCTTCAATAAAAACATTTTTCTCAGGAAAATTATCCGTATTACAAAGTGTGGCAAAAACGCTAGCTTGATCATCCTTCTCCATACAATGCTTAGCCCATGCAATTAACTCACGTTTCTTCTCCGGCGGTACAGTATTGCGAGTTGCAACCTTTGTTCTTGTACCTTGATCGATTGCAAGCGGCTCAGGACCACTTGGAAGAGAGGGAGCAGGCAAATTCGATGGAGGTACTATAACTGGTGCGATAAAAAGAGGCGGAGGAGCAGATGGAGGGACAAAAACCGGAGGAATAGGAACATTAGGTTGGGCAGGAAGAACAGGAATAACAGCAGGAAGAGGTACAGCAGTGGGAAGAGGAACATACGGAGGTGGCGCAGAGGCACCAGGCCTTCGTTTATTTAATATTTTGTCAATAAACTCATCAGAAATATGAAGATCTTTAGAAGGATAGATTTTCTGAATTCCAAGTGAGAAAGCCCTATCCATATTTTTTGTCGCCTCAGACTGTTTGTTTTGGTCAAACAACAACGCTTTTCAGCGTTCGTTTTATGACGACGTGCTTGTTTCTCTCTACCTTTAAGTTGTTGCAACGCTTCTTTTTTTCCAATTCTGAAAAACATAAAATGCTGCAGGTCTAGCCTTTTTCTTTAACAAGACTGACTCCAAATATTCAATACGAGGGATCTCAAAACTACCATTGATTGGCCACTGAAGTTCGGAGGCATGTCTGGTTTGTCTGTGCCAAATATCATTAAATACTATACTTTCAATGCCATGTTTACAGTACATAGTACATTCCGGCGACCCCTCCTGTGGTGCGGGACGGCTAAATTCCAAAGATTGTCTATCACTGTGGAATAATGCCCTAAAGCAGGTAGACAATTTCCCAGTCATATCTCAAATTCTTGGTGTTACCTGGTCAATAATTGTCTGCAGATACAATGCGCCAAAATTCAAATTGTCAGGGTTAAATTAAGAATTGGGTCACGACTCACCTGACCAAACCTAAGGAGGACCGATCGGTACTTCTAAGCATCTTACCTAACTAATCTTACCTTGTGTATGTTGATTGAGGCAAATCAAACCCTCGTCAAGATGCCGTCTCGGACCACACGCTTATCGTCCAAGGATCGGGTCATGCAGCGCTGCTTAGGTGTTGCGTCTCGTTCAGGGGGCCCCTTATGTCACACCGTTCGATCCCGGTCCGATTGCGTGTGTCAACCTTCAATAATCCGGCATCAATCTTGAGGGTCCCTATTCGGGCGGCAACTGTGAAAATAGAAATAAAATATCGAGGCTGAGTACCCCAAAAGGAAATACACCGAACACGGGTTGCAAAGGAACATACAAAGTACTTTATTTTATACTGAATCCAGTTACAAAAACAGAGCAACATCAGGTAGCTATCGGCCCTCAGTACAACACAACGAACTCCAGCGTGGTTCAGTGTGTTCAGTGAGAGACCCTGCACATTAGAATGCATTCGCTTTTTATACTTTTGGTGGGCGCAATGTCCAGCCCCAATTCGGGTTAATATTCCTTTTAATACATCACCGATCTAGGGTTCGTGCCAAGTCTCAAATAACCGCATATAACTGGTTTGCCTTTAATACATGTATCAACAAGTGTATGCAATAACTTTGTATTCTAAAGTTTTCTATGCAGGCCTTCTTAAACATTAATACAATGTAGTTAAAACAGATGTTCTTCGTTCATTGCCTCAACATATGCTCGTGGATTAGTTTCATTGCACGAGTAATCCTTCTACACATAGGTCAACGAAGGACAAGGTCTCAGTTCACGACCTCAACAAGTGGCCTGCAGGCAAATTACACATTAGCTATGTACAGAGGTCAAGACGGCCATGTTGTATTCTGCAATGACATCGTCCACCATTTTAGCTCACAGGGTGACTTTTACACAACAAATCCTAAAATGGCAGTTTGACCTAAAATGGCAGCTTACATGGATTTAAGGTCAGGACCTTGCAATACAGATTTCTTTCACAAGCGACTTTCGAGCAGCTTGGCGTAGGCCAATATTAATATATTTATTACAATAGGAGGCACAATATACTTTCTATTTCGACACTGTCATCTGTGATAAAGTGAGCATGGCAAGTGTTATTATGTTGTTAGACTTGGATTTTGGTGCAGCCAGTTTTAACATGTTTTCTTATTGTGGCATGGAATTTTTAATGGGGAAGTCAACAGGAGTATGTTCTTACATGGGAATACTGTCATATATTGGCAGAGCCAACCTGAACTTATAGTATTGTTACTGGCATAATACGCAAAGTAAACATGAATATGTTCTTATATGGGAAAACTGGCATTCATTGGTGCTGCCAATATGGACATGTATGGGAACAGCCAGCATGAAAACGTTTTTAAGATGGCAGATATTGCTGTAAAGGAATCATGAAAATGCATTGAGAAAGGCACACGTGCACTGTTGGTGACTTGCATCTATTACAATTTTGATTGGCCTTACCCTACAAAACCAATTGCAAACTGTCTGGCTTTTTACCCAATTTTCACAGGAAGTGTGCTGTATAATGCACCATGTTAACCCTTTCTTCAAAAAAGGTTCTCAGGTTGATGGGGTGGTTTGGTGGGTGCAAAGGACATCCCATGAACGCCCTTTGGTTTGCTGGTGCTACCTCACTATGCTCGGTCACTCTGTCATATTTGTGGGAAATGTTTATGCCTCTCTAATTAAAAAATTGCCAGCCACCACTAGATGAATGGCTGGTGGGTGACTGGGTATGAATGTGTGCATGCATGGCTGGACCCATACATGGGGCAGTGGAGCATGGACTTTTTCTACATGTTTAAATGCTATTTTTGGTCAAAGCCAACATGATGAATGTTATTACTTGGAGGAAGATTGGGGTTGGGGGGTTTAATAACACAATGGGGCAGGCAGACTGGGCATTTTCTTTCTGTGGTATGACATTTTCTACTCACATAAGGGGCAAGGCTAATATGATGTGTGTTCTTATTTGGGAAGGCTGGGGTCACTGGGGAAATGGGTTGTCTCTTGCAGCATTGCATGTTTTTCTGGAATTGATGGCAAAGTGAACATCAAGAGTATTCTAACATTGTCCTGCAGAGCTTGGGCACGCATTAGTGCAGCAGCAATAACATATGTTCTTCCTTTGACAGGAGATTTTTACGGACATTAAGGTAAAAGCCAACAAGAGCATGTTTGCACGTGGGGGATACTGGCATATACTGACAGACCCAGCATGAAAATGTTTTCTTACGGTATCATTACTGTGCGTAATATTACTGGCAATGCACAGAGTTGGCTTGTACATTTGGATGTCAGGGCTCAGGAGTCAGGCACAGCCCTCTTGTTTCAACACTAGGTAAAAGATTGTAAGTTTGAGTAAACCACATACCTGCATCCTTCCATTAGTACTGTGTCTGGCATGCCCTTGCAGCAGAGTGATATTCGTGGGATTGCATATGCATGGTGGATCAGGCCGGCATGGTCATGGTAGCGTTACCTGTGCATTTCTTGCTCAGCTTGGTGGGGAGGCTCAGTATGGCTCACCAGGGTGGCCCCCCATTTTGTGCAATCTAGTGCAGCGAGATACATGATATTCTGGATAAATGGCTTCTGAAAATTCCCAGAATCCTCCACTGTGCACTAAAGAATATGTCCGGAGTTGAACTGTCTACATTTTGCCCTAACTCCCACAGTCGTTTTGGGGAGACATTGCAGCGTCACCTGGATAAAGGTACAAGGGGAATGAGCATGAAGTTATCCTTAACAATTGTTTTCCAAGTTACTCACAGTCCCCTCATGCTGTAATGTGTGCCCGGCTTCGCATGACACACATACCTTTTGTAGAGCCATGCAGATGGTAACATGGTCATGGTCCTTATCCATAGTGAAGACATTCAATGCCAATTTCATGACATTGACTCTCATTACGACCCAGGCGGTAAGTTACCGCCTGGGTCGTACCTTTACCACCATGGCGTAAACTACGTTTACGCCGTGGTGGTTGGCGGACTTACCGCCCCATTCCGAGGTTGGCGGGGCGGTAAGTCCCCAATCCCCATTTACCCTTCCCCATTCCCATTTTTGCCCCATAGGGCATAATGGGAGTGGGGAAGGCGTTAATTACGCCACCGTAAATTACGGTGGCGTAATTAACATCAAGGTCCCTTAGCGCCATGGATTTTAACACCTGCAGTTGTTTACATTGAGTGAGAATATGCCTTGAAGTTTCAATTTTGGTCCCACAAAGTCGACAAAGCCTTTCTTCTCTTGGGATCTGTGCCCAACACCCTGTGTGTTCAAAAGTAGGTGATATATTCTATCAAAGATAAATAATAAATCGTCTAATTTCTTTAGAGCAGATTTTTAGTAAAATACGAACAAGGGGCCCCCAATGTGAACGCTTGCGTGCAGTATTCATTATACATTGTATGATTAGATAGTCAGTGGGGTGTTGACAGAGTGTTGACTGGATTACTGTGACAGAGTATGTCTACCATTGCTGCATAGTGAGAAGGAGGAGCCCAGCCTACATACACTTCACTCCGGACACGGAGCATCGCAGAGTATTGACAGAGTTTTTGCGGAATGGCGGCGGTGGATAAGGGTGCGGATATGGAGGCGGTGCGTGGGATCGACGGACTATTGAGGACCTGAAGACAAGCAAGCACTAAGACCAATAGAGGTAACAGGGGGAGTGGTGTTTCTTTACCCCTTCTGAGAGCCACTAAATCTGTTAAACATGCTATAATTCCATGTGGCACTGCAGTTACATAGCCGGCTCTCTCCCGACAATGTCCGAGGTGTGCCTCCTCTGGGGAAGACCCGGAAAATCACTCCTTCCCTACCAACTCAACCAAAAAAAAACCTGCTCACCTTTCTGAAGAGAGGCGGCTAACTGAGTCCCGTGGTCCAACTCAACTTCCAACTCAAGTGCAACCAATGCCTGAGAAAATGATCGAACTCTGCAATCCAATACAACTCCAAACACAAGTGCAATTAAGGCTTCAGAAAACGTCCCGCGGTGGCCGTTTAAATAACGATCAGACGGGCCTCATATGCAAGGCAGCAGATAATGTAACGCTTGTGGATAGCGGATTGACTGTGGTAGCTGAAAGAGGGGAAAGCAGACAAGCCCCAGATAAAGCGTGCGAAACACGAGACCGCCACAATTGTGAAGGCACAGAGCCCATAACTACAATAAATCCCCTAACAATAGGGGGTAATGAGAATATGTCCACCTCTGAGAATGCCATTAAGGGGAAAAAAAGGAGAGCGCCTAGTGACAAAGCCAAGAAGCAAATCGCTCTCAAATTTCAAGAACATAAAGTGGCATTTCAGGCCGAGGAAAACTGTCCCAGTGACTCAACATGAGAAGAACCAAGCGGTGAGGTGGGAGGAGCACGCCTCCAAAATCTACACTGCACCTTCTCAAGACGGTGAATGGCTTGAATTCTCAGACACAGAGCTTCTTCTAACCTCGGACCTACCTGACACTCATACGCAGGAAACACAACAAAGGGGTAGTGCAGAGGGAATTGCTCCTAGAGGCTGGCAGGAACTCTCCTGTAAAGAGTGGTGACATCGAGGGCATAGCAGAGACCAATACCTCAGACCCTGAACTTAAGGCTAATTGGAAGATGGCCAAAGTCAGGACTTGGCGGGTGTACCACAACCAAGTAGAGATGAGGGCTCTCTTGCAGCCCGCCTCGTGAAAGATATTGCAAGTCTAACTTTGCAATTAAGCATGGCCCACTCTGATAGGGCTGGAAAGAGATCAATATCAGAAGATGGGACAGATTCCGAATCTAGTTTGCCCCTTTCCCATAAAAAGCAAAAATC
Organism: Ambystoma mexicanum; assembly: GCF_040938575.1. Lineage (NCBI taxonomy): Eukaryota > Metazoa > Chordata > Amphibia > Caudata > Ambystomatidae > Ambystoma > Ambystoma mexicanum. The sequence goes on along the minus strand of NC_090929.1, from coordinate 94,185,763 downwards.
AACTAACGAAGTTGAGGCCATTCTTGGTCTATGTGAAAAATCCCCTGAGATGGCAGAGAGGTTAGTAAACGAGATTTCGAAAGAGAGGCCCTGTGAGAATCACAGAAACAACGACTTCAACTAGGAAGCTCAAGTGAGGACTCAAGTGAAGATACAGATTTGGAGGCAGAAGGAAAACAGTGTAGGAATAAAGAATGGGGAAATCAAACCATAGACACTCAGAAGAACATGGAAAGGGGCATGGAGAATGTCAGGTGGGGCGAACAATGTGCAAAACTACAAGCTGCGATTGGATCAATTGTCATCATCACACTGGCCCCCTTCTTGAAACTATATGAAAATTTGAGAGCTAACTTCAAGGATCAATCCAACCTTCTCTCACAGCAATGAATACTGACCATTTCTCTATTTTTGAGAAGGAAGCTCAAAAACAGATGTCGATAACAACTAAAGTAACACGTAAGAATAAACATATATCACTTACAAAATCCAAAAACACGCCCATAGTAAAAACACTGAAAGGTGGAGGATCAAGACATTTTTATAAAGAATCTATCAATTGTATCAGATGTTCATTATGGTACCACAAAAGGAACATAAAAGGAAAGCACACGAGGTAACAAAATGCCCTTGACGATCCCTAAAGCTCCGGTAAGAATACGCAGATCGCCATCACCTGAAGTAGTGTTTACAAATGCTGAAAATGACGAGGACCTTTTGCAGCTGTCCACCTATGAGGATTACGATTCAGGAGAGTCCTGCGTATCAATCACCAAGCAAAGTTTTGATGATTTGGACAGCTAACTACAGAAACCTCAAACAAAACTTCTTCTCACTAATAACATCCCATTCGAGATCCTAGAGGAGAAACGGGCCAGAATGGCTACCAAACAAACATCCCGGGTGACAGTCCTTATTATTAAAAAGAATGCTAGAACAATCTCGCAAGGACAGTTGATCGGGAACGGGGGAGCAGTAGACAATTATGAAGCTACCTGCTAAGTCTAATCTGTCAGAAAAGACAAACCTCACATTGGAAAACAGAAAAGTTATCTTGGAGCGGGTGATTAAAGCAGATGATGGAATAATACTTAACCAAATCAATATAGTGAGTTTATTTCATCACATACCTGAGTTACGTGAATCAAAAGACATTTGAATAGTGGGTTCTCCAAATGAACAAGAAAATTACCAAGTATGTTTGCATTTGGCATCCTCGGCCTTGACAACTTTGTTGGTGAAGGCAATTGATGATTTGCGGGCAATGTGCTTACACCTAAAAGAGTGTAAAACATAAGTCACCCGAAGCCCTGACGTCTAACATGACAAGCAAATGGAGGAAGCACAAAAACACAGTAAAACTCACAATACAGATGCCAGAGGATCGAGCAAGCCAGAAAGAGAAAACCGGGTAACTTTACACTGTCCTGACCGCCTGAAGATCACTATCAGAGGGATAACCCAAGAGAATGACAACAGAAGCTGTATTGCCTCTGCTGTGGACATAGCCCAATCCTGGGACTGGCTCTCAAGAGCATTAAGTGGTGTACCCCATGAATAGATGACTGCCGCGTACGGGCAGGGGTGCTACAGATTGGATCATGGAACACTAGAGGATTCACACATCTGTTTCGGGCACTCGATTCTAGCCTGGTCAAATTAGACCTAATATGCCTGCAGGAATCATGGTTAAGGGAGACACCATTGCTAGACGGTTACACTGGCTATTTGAACAAAGCAACAAAAGGGGCTCATGGAAAATCTAGCTCAGGACTATTGACTTTCATAAACAATCGCTCCTTGGGTAAGGTCTTACGAGTAATACATCCAAACCCCCTAAGGCAAAAAAAATTACAATGAAGTTAATTGATGTCCCCAATGAATTACAGAGGAACGTAGCAGTATTCAACTTGTACTGGAATCCCAACACCAAGGATAATCGTTCTTTTGTCAATTGTGTTATGAAATCTATAGATTGGCTTCATGTGGAAATGGAGGGCTCCTGGATTATTATACGTGGAGACTTAAACATTGATTGACTGCACCCGAGATTGAGAAATGTTGGCAAGTCAGAGAAAAAGAAAAGGAAACAGACCACCAGATTTCAGGAGTGGCTGCAAGAAACATATGTTAAGCGGCAAGAGTTGAGGGGGATTGGATGGGAGCCTCTACCTGGCAGTCAAGTTTTAAAAGTGCATCTCTTGATTATTCCTTTGTGGCAGGCTCAATTCTCAAACTCACAGCTTCAGTTTTGAAATAACAATTTCCCCTTCCTCGAAAGGCCCAATTAATGAATTGCTATAACCCAACAAAGATAAAACTTGCTTTATGAATTGCAGCCATGGACTGCGGCTACTTCTAATGCCATTGAATCCTTTATAAGCCAATGAGAGAGATGATACTCACTTACTCTAGTATACCACAATCTTGCCCACAATGTCAGTGGTTTCAATATTAAGTCAGAGATAAAGCTCCAACCAGCTTCCATGTGCAAAAACTATGACGGAGAACTAATCGATAATCCGAACAAACAGCGCAATAAATGGTTCTCCTTTTGTTGGATTGGGCTTGTACATGAGTGGCCCCACACGTCAGCCCCATAGTTCGAAGTTGGCACCCGCCCAAGTCCTTACTAAATCGCAAAACCGCCCCATTTACTTGAGCACATTGTGTAGCACCACTGGCCACCTGAGACCCTCAACCCATGGTGTTCTTGATAATAATTCCAAGGTAAGCAAATTCTCTCACCCATTCCAAATACCCAGGAGCTGAACAAATCATAGGAAATGGGTGCTTGTGAAGACCCACACACATCACCTTTGATTAAGCATTGTAAGGGCGTAGATCTGGGGCTGTCATAAAATCAATAAAACCGAAAAACCAACAATTGCAGCACTTTAACTATTCTGGCGAGTAATAAGACATCAGCCTCATAGCCTAAATCTGCCCGCACATCTCGGCGTGCCTGTAGATCACCGAATAAGAAGTTAATATATAAATTAAACAGCAGAGGTGCCAGAACACACCCGTGCCTGACACCTCGTGTACATTTAATAGCCTGCACCAGCTCACGAATACAAGACATACGGACCCTAGCAGTCAGATGTTCATGAAGAGACACTAAGATGGCAAGAAGGGGTTTGGGAAGGCCTATATCCCACAAAATGTCCATGGCTGTCCCCGATTTACATTATCAAATGCTGACCCGAGGTCCATAAAAACCAAATACAATGCGGTACCACACCGTAACACATATTTATCTACAATCAAATTTAAATGAATACCTGTTCTATGGTCCCAACTCCCCTTGAAAGCCCTACTGCTCCTCATCCCAGATTCCAGTAGACTTTACCCATTCTTATAATCTGGTATACATGAATCTCCCAAACCATTTAGCTGAAGAGTCAACCAGAGAGACAGGGCAATAACAAACAGGGTTTGCCCTCTATCTGTTCTTAAAAAATTGTACAATTATAGCCTCCCTCCAACTCGGTTGGAAGAGCTAGTTTCTGCTAAATGCATTAAACAACATTGTAAAAACTGGGACCCAGACTGTTAAATTTAACTTTAAAATATCCAGCTGTACCATGTCACTCCGGTGCTTCCCCATTAGTCATGGCTGATAGAGATTGTCGTGATTTTAAAAGAGAAAACACAGTTGGGTTCTCACCTGGCCAGGCCATCCCAACTAGAGCCATTCAATAGTTTGTGGGTGACCTATGTTGCAGACAAAGTGTAAGAGGATTCAATTCAACACTACAGCTAAGTCAATGCCTAGTCTGGGATGCTGAGGAAAACCCTTATTGATGTATTTTTATAATCAGTTCAGTACTCTGGATGACAACCCTTGTATAACACCCTCCCTCTTAGAATCCCCCTGACCCCACTGAGCCAAGAGGTAGGTTTGTTTTGCAAATTGAAAGGTATATTTGAAAAATTAAACAATATATATATATATCACACTTTATAATAAATTAATATCTGATAGTACACTTAGACATATGATGTTGATCAACAATGGGTAATCTGGCACTAGCACACTTCTTTACAATCAATGAGGAGTTAGTATAGGATGGATAAAGTAGCAAAAATACCTTTATGGTTTCAAATGGATGCAATGTTGAATGAAAATGCAGTACAGAAACTAACTAATATGGTTTCACAAGATATCATATGTTCACTTTTCCCCTGGTGGCAATTGACCCCCCCCCCATATGCAATGCAAGGAGATGAAAGTAACACACACAGTTCTCAGGAATGCAATCAAATACAATACGAAATTCAATTCCCACCCCAGCAAGCTTAGAGAAAACAGGTATGAGTTTTAAAACACAGGCCCAAGTGTTTTGAATCTGGTGGCAATGAAGTGAGAAATATGCTGAAAATGCTTTTAATTCCCTTTAGGAGGTTCAGGGTGAGTGAGAGATACTTGGGATGAGCTCAGGCTCACTTTAGCAATGATTCAGGGATGGTTATTAAGAGGCAAACAAATTTTTAGCAAAGGAAAGCAAAAAGCTGCTATTTTTTTACAGGTAAAGAAATCAGGCCAAATTACAAATCGCGCCGAAATTCGCGGTTGTGTGAATCGTGATTACGGCAAAGGTATAAGGAGTAGGAAGTTGGTTCTAGGTTCGTTGGAAAGCAAACGGTTCCAGAGATATGAACGATTTTGTAAAGGTCGTTTTTCGGATTTAAAGTAACTCAAATTGACAGGTGACAGCTTTGAAAATGACAGGTGATACGATTTCTAGGAGACAGTTCTAATCATATTAAAATAGTTGGATTAAATTATTTTAACTAAGAGCTTATTTCTGTCACAATCTGATCTAAGTACTCACTCCTAGCTTTGAAAGGACTGGACCTCGCCACGGATCGGGTCAGGATTGGCTGCGGTTCCCTCGCCACGGACGGTCTCTGCACGCAGCGCCTGGGACAGCTCCGCTCTGCTGGGTCTGTCAGGCACCGGTTCTGCTCACAGCGTCTGGGTCAGCTCCCCGGATACAGCGGCCTGTGGTTCTCTGGATCTCTGGTCTGCTTTGTGGGGGTCTCTGCTTTCTCTGGGTACAGCACTGCTTCTGGATCTTTCTGGCGCAGGGTTTCAGGCCAGAATCAACAGCTCAGCCCAGCTGTGAATATTCTGCAAATGATTTTGAGGCCTGCTGAAGAGAACTCAGCTTGTGGGTTAGGCCTGTTCTTTACAAATTCTGAAGTAAAGTCTTGGTCTCTGAAGATTGATGGATTGAAGTCTGAAGTCTCCCGGCAGAGCGTCCCGCGGAAAGTGAAAAAGGGATCTCCACTTGTCCTGCACTGTCTGCTGTTATGTGTTTAGAAAGTGGGTGTGTGCGCAGCATCACTAAGCCAGCCCCTCTCTCAATTTATCATTGGCCAAGCTTTCCTTTCTCCCTTGATTGGGGGAAGGAAATGGATTGTCATCCTGATGAGGTCTGTTTATGGGTCAGAGGATCCTCCCCTGGTCAGTTTGCCCACAAATCTATATTTGATTCAAATACATCTTTCCCAGATATACAATTTGTTGAAATTACATGTGCACATTATATATTCCTTATGGTCCATGCTTGTCCGCCTCTGATCTTCCTGGGGGCTTGCATTCAAAAATGACAACATTTTGCGCTTTTTAACTGGTTTTGCAATATCGGACATTTACCCAAAATTTCACACATGTGCGCAAGGAATATGGACTTTAATTGATGAAGTGTCAGATTTTTAACATGCAGACATTTGGAGTGAAAGCAACCCCCCGGAATACACCACAGGGTCCTAACGCATCTCAAAATGTTCACAGAAAAATCACAAAAATAATGATATTACTTATATAATTCTGACAAGTCCACACTATGAGTTATCTATCTTTTTAAAATTATGCCCTGGTCAAAAAGGGATGTGGCTTCCCACATCACAGGGTGGAATAACTGGTTTATCCACTTCCCCCAAGCTCAGCTGCTAGCAGAGGCACTGCCCCTCCCAGTTTCGCCTAAGAGGAAGCCACTTTACGACGCCCCCAATATAACATTTGCCTGAGTCAAGGGAGTTGCATTGTTCTGTTCCTTCCAGTTCCCAAGTGCTCCACCCCTAATCTAATCAGAGAGGTGACAACTCCTTTTGGCAAGGGGCAGCAGGATGCACCTAGGCCTGGGAAGAGTGGCTGAACAGGTTTCTCCTGTCGGGGGTAGTTGTCAGGCAGAATCCAGTTTCACTAAGCCAGGTTTCAGCTAAATGTCACTTTTTGTTCCAAGTTTTCTACATTCAAATCAAACTGACAATTTTTACCTATACATTAAATAATGACTCCCTTCAAGTCATTTCAGAATATAGTTTTACATTGTATCCACCTCTTAGCAAGTCTTTCCTTGGTCTGGTTTTGTTTCATTTGTTCAGTTTTACACAAAAGTCTGGTGGTTTTAAAACGTCGGCTTTCTGATAGTGGTGAGTACTGGTAATGCAACCATTTTTGGGATTAAGAAAATGAATTCCCCACTGTTCTGGGTTGCTTTTGGCAATCAGCATTGCCATTCCCAATGGTTTCAGGCTACTGTGTGTGTAGCCAATGGTGGTTTTAGGCAGTGCCCTCCTGTGCTCACAACATAGGCAAAAATGGGTGGCAGCCTATTCTTCATGTTTTCCCTGTGCACTCCCTGGGGAGTTCTGCCCATCATGATGTTTTCCATGCCAGTATGCACAGTTTTATGGTAGGGCTTGTATGCATGGGTAAAAACATCCCACAAAGGAAAAATTATATAGTACGGAAAAATGATTAACCCACACACTGATCAAGATGTGAGTCTCATTCTTACTTTGTTTGTTGCCTAGTCCACTTGCAGTATGTTTTGGAAGATAATAGCAAGCGGAGTAGGCAAATTAGTTGTAATACATGTAATCAGCTAGCTCTGCATTAATTTGGATGATATGTGAGTATCACACAGCCGAACAATGGATGCATTGTGATTCTTACACTGTTGTGAATATAGTCAGTATGATGAAGGCTGAGCACCCGGAAGTGCTGCTGCTAGCATGACAGCAGAGGCGCCAGGCCCTGCAACACCCAGTTCAGCACCCTGGCTGCTGACTTTGAGTCAGGCCATCCAGGGTGAGAGACTTAGCCACGCAGGGCATCCCAGCCCTGAATGTGTTGCAGTGCAGCTGCCATGCATCTCTGCATTATGTAATGAGACAGCACAAGCCTTGCTGAGCACCCCAGCCAGGCTCGTGCTGTCCAATTACATAATTGATGATTGCGGCCCCCCTGCCCTCTCTCCAAATGATGGGGGGAACAAAAAGGCATGCCACAGAAGTTGGAGGGGACAAAACCTCCTGTCCACCCCTATAATTACACCCATGAGTGCAGTCAATGAGAATTTCAGAGCACTCCTTGAGACCTTGGCACAAGGTTACCAAAACTAGCAAAAAGAAGATCTAGAAGTCAATCTAGTTCAAGGTGTGCTCATGTATAGCTCATGCATAGCTCTCCTATAGAGTTTCAGTAGAATTTCATATCAATAGTGTTGTCATTCCCAATGCATTCAAAATCTTCACAAAAACAGCAATGACCTCCTCTGTGTGGTGCTGTCAGTATAGTCAGTCCCACTCCCTTGACAGATAACGTCAGCGCAATTTGCTCTTCGGTTACAGCTGTTGGCGGATGAGAATAATGCAGAACCTTGAAAACATTCATAACCAATCCAATAATAGCATATGTGTATTTACATATACTCATGAAAAATGATGTGTGGTAATTGATGGTAGCGGCAAAAAGCTTTGCAACTTCATGAAGTTTTCACATTTTGCGGTAAACATCCTGAAGTGTGCAAAGGAAAAATCCTGCATCTTTAACCAACTCTAGTCCCTATGGGGTATAGTAACCCTGTGCCACTCATGGTGGTGAAACTTTAAGTGGCCCAATTCGCAGTCCTTATAGAGATATAACTGTGCCGCTCTTCAGGTAGTGACTTTTTTAAAGTAGCTTTTTACACAGGGATTACAACGGGCGTAGACATGCAGGCCTCATGGGGGTGAACACCTCCACGAGCCGCAACTTACTGTAATCTTTCTGCACTGTTAAAAAATTGTCCATTCAGTTATTGGTACAGTCCATGAACTCTGCCTGGCAGCATGTGAAGAGATGGCAGGACTGTGCCTATTGCCTAAATCTAAGTCCATGAACCTCATGACAAGTTTGCCGGTCCGGAAACAATGGTGCCGATAAGCTCACCGGCACTCTTGTTTCCTGACCGGCAAACTACGTGTTTGCCTGCCGGAGCCGCTGTGCCTGACAGGCCTGAGCCTGCTGGGCGCAGCGGTCATGATAAGCAAACTCATCATGGAAGCAGCGGCCCCGTTAGCAACGGTGCTGGTGCTTCCTTGTCCCCACTCCAATAGAGTCCTATGGGACTCTTTGAGAATGAGGTTTAACAAACGTACAGGCACCTGACTTCCCAGCCGCCGCACTCGTAATGAGCCAGTGGCACTGGGAAGTACGGCAGTGATACATTTTTACGAGTCTGTCGGCAACCTGGCTGTAGAACCGGCAGGGTTACGCCGGACCCGTAATGAGGCCCAATATTTCCATGTATGTTTGAATCTGGATCCCTGTCTTGCCCTTACTTTACATCATGAGTCCAATGAGAAGATCTCTGGAATAAAAGGCAGTGAGAATTCTGTATCACGTCATTCCATGTCTCTGAATTGCGTAAAGAGCTGCATTGGCTGCCCGTCGCAATGCAAATACAGTTTAAGATACTCACTTTGGTACACCAGTGTGTGCATGGTTCTGCACCTCGTTACCTCTCAGAGAGATTGATCAAATACAAACCTAGCAGAACTGTATGGTCCTCTGGAACCTTGGTTACTCACGTGCACTAACGCCAGACGGATTCTGGGAAACTGAAGATCTTTCAAAACATTGGCACCTAAAGCTTGGAACATCTTGTCCTTGGCCCTTCTGCAGGAAAGCAACTCTCTGCGTTTCGGCGGACATCTGAAGATACTTTTGTTCAAATAAACATTAGCAGCCTATAGGCCTCGGAAAAACCGGCAGTCTGCCGCCAAACTTGCTATTTTTTACTTCATCCGCGAATGGGCAATTACCGGGTCATTACTGCCCAGCCGGACTCAGTAATTGCCCATTCGCGGGTGCCGGAATTTTATGCTCCCCATTCCCATTTGATCCCCTGAGGGCTCAATGGGAATGTGGAGGCCGGATGCACCGGCACCATTCAGAATGGTGCCGGTGCATCCGACATGCTCTGCTCGCGGGTGCCGTTCCTCTCGCCAGGTCAGACTTGGCGGGAGAAAAGGCATCCACGAGAGGAACTCATAGTTTGCCGGTCAGGTATCTACGGTACTGGCAAGCTTACCGGTGCCATAGTTACCGGACCGGCAAACTTGTAATTAGGTCCTATGTCTCTCCCTCAGCTATGTCTCGTGCGATGTCTCGTGCTTCACGTTTTGTCTTTTGTCTCCTTGTGCACCCAGATGCCTGCGGGCATACTGCCCACCCTGGGATGTGAGTGGCACTGCAAGCCACATTGAGAACCTCAGTGGACCCAATTCAATCCTACTTAATGTATTTGTTTGTCCAGCCTCGGCACACCATAAACCAAAGAATGGACTTACATGAAGACCTATTTAACCTATTAATAGCAAGGCTGACCACGTGGGCTGTATTCTGTACAAGGCAATTGGTTAGGACAGGGGTCTGCAACCTGTGGCTCTCCAGATTGTCTGGACTACGACTCCCATTATCCCTCACCGTTGGCTCATCTGACTTCGGCTGATGGGACTTGAAGTCCAAAACATTTGATTAGCCAAAGTTTGCAGACCCCTCGGTTAGCATTAGAACTAGGCACATACATAGCGTTTTAAAAAAACACAGAAGCCACAGCAGATTTTTTTAAAGAAAACATAGCTCGAAAATACACTTTAGCATAATGACTACCGCTGTGTGCGCCATGTTTTTACTGTTGCCTTATTGTATCATAGGAAAGTAACTGTATCCCAAGAAGGGGGAGGTGGGAAGGGACAGTTCATGGAGATGTTTTCTAGAGGAACCCAGACAAAGCTGCCCAATCTCCCACAAAAAATACATTGTTCAATACAAGGCCTCTAGCAACACACAAGGTTGACAGGCAACACGATTCAGGGCATTGCACTTAGAGGAGACACGCCCCGAGAACCAGACTTATTTGTGAGGTTTCGTAGTTCACTTCAGCTTACTTGACTGTAGAACCTGATCTTTTGCGTTTCTTGGTATGAGCCGGGAGTTCTACGTTAACTACTCCTGGACATTCCCAGGCTTTTCCTTCCTCAAGGAGTCCACGTAGACCAGAAACTATGGGCAGTGTGCTGACTCCGAGGTTTGTTCACTTTGCATGTACTCGGCGCATATCTGGACTTGCAGCTGGTGCAGTTTTCTCGCCCAAGGCAAAGGATGCATTCAGAGGTTGAAGTAAAGGGTTGAAAGGGAGGGACCTTGGGGTACTCCTCTTGTCAGCAGTGTTCACTGAATTCAACTGATCCAGTTATTGGCTGTCTCTGGTCTTAAAGGAGCGGTGGGCAGTCCCTGATATTTGCACCCATTGTCTCAGCTACTGAGCAGTAGGGAATCATCTACCATGTTGGAAGCAGCAATTAAAGGGACAGAGTATCAAAGATAACCTATAGTCTTAAATTCTTACTCGACTGACAGGCATTAATAATTCAAATTGTAATTGTAATTGATTATTTATAACGTGTTTAATACCCCGCGGTTTCTAAGCTCGGACCCAGGTATCGAACCTATGTTGCTCCGTGTCGCGTTGCCTGTGAGCTATCCTCTCGAGATTCATGACCGCACTTTCATGATGTAATAGTGCAGGACAGGATCTTGCTGGGTCTTGCATGTGGGGCGGGAATAAGTAGTCCATTTGGAGTGTAATAAGTGACTACTATGGGTTTTATGACTGTGTTCCGCTCCTCATTTAGTTACGCTGGTGTTGAGCCTGAGCACTACGCCCAGTGTGTCTGGCTGAGAGTTCGGAGCCTTTCCCTGGTTGGTTGAAACTCATTGCCTTCAAAATGTACCATTATTTCTGGAGTATTTATTGAGAGTGGACCGAGCTTTGGGAAGCATTGGAGTGACACAGCATCTTGCTTTGCTCTGTTCTCGGTGTTGCAGATCCATAATTTGAAGCCTCCTAACAAGAAATGTTTCTTGGTCATACAGATTCAGAGCTAAATTCACTATTTCTTTAAAGAACTGCAGTGGACCCGGCGCTGAATATAATGACATCAATAAGGACGGATGTATTTGAATTCTTCCCACATCAAGTCACAACTTTGTCGATAATAAGCTGCCAATTGTCCCTAAGATTTCTCTTAACATCAATATTTTGGCCTACAACATACCACTCCACCTTCTGTTCTTTATGCCCTGTGTTTCAAGATGGTTCTGTACCCTGTGGGAGCATTGCAATGAACTCTGCAATGGAATTGGTCTTGACCCACTTTGAGTGTTGTAAACTTACTTTATTTACCAGGCAAACACTGTCAAAAAAGTCTTCTAAGAAGCTCAAGTTCAGTAGGAACGTCCAAAGGATAACAACTAAAGAAAAAGCGTAAACACAAATATTCCAAAGTAAATTAATAAACAGACCATACCGCAATGGTCCAATGGCATTAGAAGGCGTTCTTATAAACTTATTTTGGCTAAGAAGAAAAGGGAATTCAACAAACGCTTACAGGGGCTTTGGACTCAGCAGCTGGGTCCAACAATAGCAGAGTATTTTGGCGGTGAGTTAAAGCAAGCATCAGACCTGACTTAGCAACCTCATCTCCTAATATAGCAGCTGGAGAATGGTATACGCACTTTCAACCAGTGAACTCTCTAGACTGTCAATCAACATTGAACGGGGAAGCCACACGATTGGCTGTCATGGAGCCATTGTTAGAACCTCAAGGTGTGGAGGCCACGATTAGCCCCATTACTGCCAAAGAAGAGAAGCGTGCTGTGCGTGAGCAACAAGGAGGCAGAGCCCCAGGTCCGGATTGTGCCCCGTCTGACTTGTAAAAGAGTGAACTTGACATTTGAGTCCCCTTTTTTACTAAGTTTTTTAATAGCGTACTTTCTTCTAACATTCCTTTGGACAGTTGGAAAGAAGCTGTTACTCTTCCTATTTATAAGAAAGGTGACAAAAATGTACCATCAAATTACAGGCCAATTGTTCTGATTGACTCTTTGGCAAAAATGGAGTGAAGAGTTATCTTACACCGACTGGAGGAATGGGCAGATAATTCAGGCGTTCTTACACATGTCATGGGGAGGTTCCATGCAGGGGTCTCCACACTAGAGTGAGCAACGAGGTTGGACCTTATGCTTAACAAATATGTGTGCCTAAATTCACAACTTCTGTATTTGGCATTTGTTGATTTGCAAATGGCCTTTGTCATTGTTCCAAAAGACCTCTTGTGGGCTACCCTACAGGAGTTGCATGTTCCCCCGAGGCTGAGCGTGCCATCAGGTGTCTGTATACTGGCAACTGTACCCGCATTCGTTGGAGGGGGGGGGCAAATGGTGAAATGACAGAGCCAGTTCCTATTGGCATTGGAGTTAGGCAGGGATGTGTTTTAGCTCCCCTGCTATTTCTGCTATATATATATATGATATCGCCCTTGATTTGCATCCCGTGGACAAGAATGCTCTTGGCCCGGGAAGTCTTAAATGGAGTTACTACTTTTTGCCGATGATGCCGTTCTTTTACCCTAAAACCCTGGTGGAGCTCCAGCGTCAGCTTGAGGAATTCGGGAAATTATGCTGTGCTAAAAGCCTTTGCATTTATTTGTCGATGACTAATACAATGATGTGTGTTCCTTGTGGGTGCCACTCTCGTTGAATGACCAAATTCTATCTGAATGATCACCCCATGGAGATGGTTGACTCTTATTTGGGGCTGACTTTTTCTGACAAGCTGAAATGGGTGCATCACACTGCAAAGAGGTCTCTGACAGGCACCCGGCAATGTGGTTTTATTTCTAGCATGGTCTCCCGTTTGAGGTGGTATTGATACCCCTTAAGACCTATTTCACCCAGGTGGTGCCAGCAGTCACCCATGGAGCTCAACTTTGGGCCTGGTCTGATTGTAGTTCTATCCAGGTTGTAGAGAACACATTTATTAAAATGATACTGCCCTACCCTTAAGTGCGCCTTCTAACCCAGTGATTTGGGAAGTGGGACTAATCAAGATTAAATACACCATCATGCTCCAGTATTGTACTGGTTGAGGATCTGGAATTCGGAGGCCCTTGTATTGTACAGGGAAGGGCTGGAGGAGGTCCTATTCATTGGGGGAAGCAGGCAGCTGCCATGGTTGAAACATCTGAAGGAGATGCTTGCCAATATCGGGCCTGCGGATCTATGGGCAAACCCTACCAAATGTGGCTCTTGTTTTAAAAGTCAAGTCTTACTTCAAGCATTGGGCGTGGGGCATGGGAGATGATGATAGACTCATGCTGCACGAGAAAGCTGGCTGCCAATTATCTGTTAGTTAAAAAGATGCAGGGTCAGGAGCCATACTTGGATTACCAGTTAAACCGAATGATAGGAGGATCTATGCTAAATTGCAGCTAGGTAGTCTGCCCCGTGCACATTACACCTGCAATTGGGGCGAGAGCAAGTCATCTTTGTGTCTGTGCGGTCTTGCTAAGACCGAGGATGAAATGCACTTCTTTTGATTTTGCCCTGCCTATGCAAGGGAGAAATCCCATTGGCTCAAGCCAATGTGGCTACGCTTAAATGTGAGATTTTACCACATGGCACTTGCATTTCTGAAATGCTGGGCCTCCCCGGAAGATTGTAGCTTTTTTTTTTGCTTTGCCTTTAGGAAAAGCTTTCTTTTATTGAATGTTATGTCTCGGGATGATGGCTTTGGCATAACGCTGGATTTGGTGTCTTGTGGGGTACATTTACAGGCCCTAACAGAAGTCCCCATCACCTGAAAAACTACATTAAACATTGCCACCAAAAACAACTGTGCTTTGTTCCCTGGCACATGTGTGGCAAGCATATGAACCCTGTGTTTGATTCACTTTCATCTGCAACACCAGAAGTGATGCACTGCATTGAAGAATGGCCCTGCATTTGCTGCATTTCATCTGAATGTTCGCTTCTTTTTCATCTGCATAACAAGAAGTATACACTGCATTTAAGAATGACCCTGCGTCTGCTTTATTCCCTCTGAATGTCAAAAAGTATGCACTACATCCAAAACAGCCTTGTCTGGCTCTTAATTCACATGAGGGGCAAGGATTACACCAAAATGCAACCCAACATGGCTTTTGTTTTCCCTTTCATGTAAATTAATTAATCCCATGACCTACAGAACCGCATATCTAACATCAAATGAAAAATACAGCTTGCACACGTATGAAGGAAAATAAGGAAAAATTAAGTTTAAAAGCCAATGTGAAGTGGTAGCTTTTGCTTGCACAGAAATGCCAATGAATATATGTGGGTGGGGGGTTGGCTACACAATGTACATTATGTATGCCCCAACAAAATTGCAGTCACCTTCGAAAAAGACTCAGAATCCTAGTAAAACAAGTGTTTGGGCTCAGGTACAAAACTCAATTGAAAGCCTGGCCTCTTACTGGAAGTCACACCAAGAAGTGAACCATTCCGCATTGACATATGATATGGCAGAGGGTGTGATGATCCTCAGCTCTGCCAGGGTAGAAGGCAGTATTATCAGGAAAGACAAAGGAAGCAAGGGTGGCTTGTGCTTGACCAAGAAGTGCAAGTTCCTTTTGCACCCACTCCCAAGGACAAACTTCAAAGAGTGCAATAAAAGGCTTTTGTTGCAAGTTGAGCCAGGGTGAGACATTTGGCTGTGGGAGAGGAAGCACTACCCTCCCATATGTGACAGATCCTCCAGATTGACATTAAAGGATTTATGCATTTTAGGCATGTTTCCCCAGCACTCAGAATAAGAAATAATTTTGTTTTATGACATTTTTCCATGTGACTTCCAGGTCGATTCTTAGAGACTAAGTGCATGTTTTTAGGACCTTTTGAACTGAAATGGCCAGTCAAGACTTGTTTATGGCTGATTTTAAAATGGGACAAATATGACAGTTGGTTGACAGATGGAGAAGTACATTATGAACATGCTTAATCATTTGCAGAGTGATAACTATTATGCATTTCATGAAAAGGACCAAAAAGGTGCCAAGGGGGCATGCTACCTCGCACAGAGTCTGAGATCGGCTTGTCTAATTCCCCGTGACCCCCTGAAAGAGCCTATCTATTTCTTATGGTTGTGTCTAGTATAAGTTAGGAGTTATGATACATAACTCAGTTTTGCTAAAAAGTTCACTGGAGAAACAAAGAACTGTCATAAATGACAAACAGACTGATGATGCTCTCGCCCCTTGAACCAATGACGGCAGGGGGTGGAGGGAGGTATGGTAGGCTGTTCTATCCCAGCGTAGGAATAATTCTAGGGTACATCCTCCAGATTGTAAAATAAATTATGTCATTTGGGCTATATAAGGGAGGACTGTACTGGACAGGGACACACACACAAAAATCTAGGGAGACAGGAGAAAGAGGACGGAGAGGAGGCAGCGCATCCCATCCAAGAGAGTGCAGAGACCAGACCCTTGCCTAGCTGATCGCATCCAAGAGAGTGCAGACACCAGACCCTTGCATAGCTGTCCAGAGAGTCCTGAGATCCAGCGTGGCTGTCCAGAATCCCATCCAGGAGAGTGCAGAGACCAGACCCCCTTTCCTCGCTGTCCAGAGGGTCCTGAGATCCGGCTGACTTTCTAGAATCCCAAACCAAGGCTTACTTTGTAAGTGGCAAACAACCCCAGTCCCAAACTGCATAAACCTCTCTTTTTGTAACATAATTCTCATAGAAAACCCCATTGAAAATCCCATTGAAAGTCCCGAATTGCTAGTATATTTCACTCACCTTCCCATATTAAAATCTGTATTAGCCTGTGTATGTTAGCGTATTTCTTTCATAAATCTCTTAGTTGTCTGTATAAACCCATAGCATTATTTTGAAGTAAATCAATTAATTCCCCATTGTAATTCACAGTACGAGTTGGTTCAAATTTGAAATGAACTCCCCTGTGGGCAGTGTCTTTCTTTAATAACTATAGTCATTAAAGTATAGCCTCAACAGAATGAGTCTCTGTGTCACTGAAAACCGAATTTGTCCATGTATTGTGTGCATTCCTACAAATTCCTAATTTTGATCTTTCCCATT
This sequence comes from Ambystoma mexicanum, assembly GCF_040938575.1. NCBI lineage: Eukaryota > Metazoa > Chordata > Amphibia > Caudata > Ambystomatidae > Ambystoma > Ambystoma mexicanum. The sequence goes on along the minus strand of NC_090929.1, from coordinate 94,169,501 downwards.
AAAAAAGTAGTCTCTTTTAGAGTCCTATCTGTTATGTGCCTCTGTTCTTGTCCTTAAAACCGATTTCTGATTTTGACAGTGAATCCCTTTCCTTAGCTACCTGTCATTGCAAAACCAGTGTAAAACGAATTTCCATTTGCCGTTTGTATTTTCCTTTTGCTTCTCCCCAAAAATCGATTTCCCTACCTCATTCCATGTTGTTCTTTGTCCTGATTCTGTAGGAATTATTGCATTTCTGTTGCCCCAACATAGGTGGCTATTGTAAAATTGTATTTTGAATATTTTTTCCTTTTTCATTAAATCATAAATTAATAAATACCTTATTGATACACACCGGCCTGGTTCCTAGCCCATTGTGACACGGGGTATTTGTAGAGGTTGGTGCGAGACGGATTGGGGCCTACTCAAAACGAATCCGTGGTTTATTAAAGATAAAAAGCGTTTTTATTGTGCGCCAGGTTCATTGTCGGGGAAGGAGACCCTGGCTGGAGTGTTCCGTGTTATAAAACCGTGACAGTCTATGTTCTTGATGTTGTATTCTGATGTGTTAACACATGTTTTATTATTGCATTCTATGTTTGCCATCTGCATTTCTTTCATGGTGTATTTATTCCGAAATAAAAGGTTAAAGAAAAAGCAATAGAAAGAATCAATGAGGCGGAGTGGGGGGAGCAATGGAGTGCAGGAGGACAGGAAAGTGATCCTGGAGGGGAGATAACATAGGGGGAGGAGAAAGTAGGGTGAGCGGGAATTGTGGGGACTGGGGCACACATGCTGGTGGCCAGCAGAGCTGCTGCCTGGGATGGAATGCAGTTTTTGATTGCCAGATTCATCCCACATTCCTAGCTGCCTGATTGGCTGGTGCCTCTACCACAGGGGCGATTTAAAGTATGTGCAATGGACTAGTTTGCTTTAAGTGTTTGGGCGTTGCTCGTTTCCATTGACAAAAGATGATACTACTGTGTCTTGTCGATGACAGGTCACAGTTGATTATTTCACAATTTACCACTAAAGGACCATATTAGCAAATATGGCTTATGGCCTCGTTTTGTGCACACAAGCAATCACACACACACCAACACTTATCATGTACACAATTTGGCGATTTGACTGGTTGGTGTTAAACATGTGTATGACAAGGTGGAGCTGGCAGTTGTAGATAGTGTTTGAAGGAGTATCAGTCTGCAGTTGGGCTGCGTGCGATTCAATGGGTGGCAGGGGCTGAGGGTCCGCAGTAGGGGCAATGCAAGGTGATGAGAGAGTGTTTGCTTAAATGGTACCTGCATTGTTCCGGCTGTGCTGACGCTTCATGAAAAAGTGCCCCTCTGCCACCATTATGAAGACATCTGATACCCCTCTATAGGGGAAGGCAAGGTTCAGTCTCTGACAGCCACTCCCCCTAAAAGGTTGAATCTCCACAGACAATGTTGCACCCTATTTGCCCCATCCAAAGGGAGCCTTGGACATTTGCATTGAGTGACTGCCACCTGGAAGAAGGCAGATATAGAGTCTACTTCCTGTGGTCTGTTTGTCCATGCACAGGCTTCTCTAACAGGCACATGATCATAGGTACCAGAGATTCTCTTATTATCATGGGGGTTCACTTTTATCTGAATTACAAAGCACACACATTTCATACCCAGGGCCCGATTCATGGAACATTTGCCCGGTTCAAAGTGAATTTGTACTGCTGAAAAATGACTTTGCACAAACACTGATTCGTGGAACTGTGCAAAAATACAATTTTATACTGCAAAAATGACTATGCACTGACTTTGTTCGGACTTTGCACTGCAAAAATACACTTGCACGGTTCCATAAATCAGGGTTTGGGTCGGCTGTGCAAAGTCACTTTTCAGCAGCACAAATTCACTTTAAACCGGGCAAATATTCCACGAATCAGGCCCCTAATGTTTACCAAATATTTCAGTAACATGAAGTACTGTATAACACGTAATTGCAGAGCCCTCCGCTGTACTCAGTTGCTCTAGTTTAGTCAGTTACATACACACAGTTCCCTTAACATCTTTGTGCAGTGTCCCCATATTAGTTGAGTAATTCCCATGACAAATGTTTGTTTGTTTGTTTATTTATTGTGCGCACCGGACCCTGGGGTAGCAGGGCGCAAGAGAACACGGAAGTTTACAGCTTGGTTACATACATTACAAGTTACAGGTTACAGAGCATGTGGAGTGGCCATTACTTGACTTTACAAGGTAAAACAAGTGCAGACAATCAATCAAATCCAAGGCGAGCGAGCAATATAGCAGGTCGGTAGAGAACGAGCAATATAGCAGGTCATAGCGTGTCAGGTGAAATGTGAAGTACATGTAGAAGTGCAAGGGTAGAGAGTCATTTAAATCTCATTCTCAGTAAGCCATTTTAGAAATGTGTTTCTCATGGCACCAAACGTGTGTTCACTGACAGAGGGAAATACAGCAGACCACACCCAACATATAAAACTGCTAAATCTAACCTTGCAGCAGAAGTCTATTCTGCTAAAATGGTAATTTGCCTGCAATCATTAATGTATATGAGCATGTACTGTCTGTCTTCTGCAATGCACTGATTGTCATGCATGCAAGATACTTGGGGCCTGGTTCGTGGAATTGTTACTGTGCTGCAAAGTCACTTTGCACCACTGCAAAGTGGCTTTGCACTGCTAACAAACACCCTGATTCACAGAGCGACACAGCATGTATTTTTGCAGGGCAAGGTGACTTTGCACCAGTGAAAAGTTACTGCAAAGCCACTTTGCACTGCAAAAATACACTTTGCACCACTCTGCAATCAGGGTGTTTGTTGGCAGTGCAAAGTCACTTTCCACTAGCGCAAAGCCACTTTGCACTGCATTCAAACATCCATGAATCAGCCCCTAAATGTATAGTATCATGTAATTTCTGTCTTCTGCAGTGCAGTGCACTGTTTGTCGTGCATGCAAAATACTAAATGGATAGTATCATGTAATGTCTGTCTTCTGCAGTGCAATGCACTGTTTGTCGTGCATGCAAAATACTAAGTGGTCGGTTCATGGAAATAATGTGCACCGAAAATTCCCGCGCAGAGGTGCCAAAACGTGCGAATCGCAGTAAAAGTGCGAAAATCGCAGTGCAAGTGCGAAAATCGCAGGGAAACCAGCGCACATCGATTCATGGAAGTCCGTGCGCGAGAAAAACATTGGATGTGCGCTAAAAATGTGCGCCGCGCACGCCGGCGCACAGGTCATCCAACAGCGTGCGCCACAGCCACTGCAAAATCGCACATAGCGCGGCGCACATCACAAAAGTAGGCGGAACACGGGGCGTAACACTCGGAATGGGGAACAATGCGTGAAAATATGGGCGTCACGGGGGAAGTACAGGAGACAAGTGCGCGGAACGCCCACACGCTCACCTACAACCCGTATTCATGGAATCGAATAGGGCAAACCAGCGCACGGTCAAAGACGCGCACAGGGCCAAACAAGTACGCCACAAGAAAGCAGGCGGTAGCGCCCCTGCGACTGAAAAAAATGTGCGCCAAAATGTGCGCTAACAAAAAGCACCCATATACAGCCATGATGAATGGGCCATACTGTGGCCCTCTAGGACAAATGAGGTGCAAAGGGGCACCGACAAACATGGACACCCGCTGTGTGAAAAATAGCGTGTGCGTGTGTTCCTGGGTGCGCGGGAAGTTCCACACGCGATTGGCCTGGGTACGTGTACTTCGGGGTGCGTGGGAAGTTCCACACGCGATTAGCCTGGGTACGTGTACTACGGGGTGCGCGGGAAGTTCCACACGCGATTGGCCTGGGTAGGTGTACTTCGGGGTGCGCGGGAGGTTCCACACGCGATTGGCCTGGGGACGTGTACTTCGGGGTGCGCGGGAAGTTCCACACGCGATTGGCCTGGGTACGTGTATTCCGAGGTGCGCGGGAAGATTCACACGCGATTTCAGCAGGGTACGTGTATTTCGGTGGTGCCGGGGAATGCTAAACGTGATTTGGCCATGTGGGTCCTCCCAGGTGTTCCCTCTACACCCTCCACGGCCCCTGCAGGCAGCACAAACCACAGGGTACTACCCTGCACCCCTGCTCATGTCCCACAGGCAACCCATCCACCATGGCCATGCCCACCAGCCAACCCACATGTCACCTTGCACTACTGATCACTAACACATGTTTCCCATCACCCCCACCCCCCAGCAGTGCAGAGGCAGCCTCCACCAGGCCCCCACTCATGTCTCCCATCACCCCCACCCCCCAGCAGTGCAGGGGCAGCCTCCACCAGGCTCCCACCCATGTCCCCCTGCACCCCCACCTCACAGCAGTGCAGGGGCAGCATCCACCAGGCCCCCACTCATGTCTCCCATCACCCCCACCCCCCAGCAGTGCAGGGGCAGCCTCCACCAGGCTCCCACACATGTCCCCCTGCACCCCCTCCCCCCAGCAGTGCAGGGGCAGCCTCCACCAGGCCCCCACTCATGTCTCCCAACAACCCACACCCCCCAGCAGTGCAGGGGCAGCCTCCACCAGGCCCCCACCCATGTCTACCACCACCCCCACCCCCCAGCCACCAGTTGCAGCCTCCACCAGGCCCCCACTCATGTCTCCCATCACCTCCACCCCCAGCAGTGCAGGGGCAGCCTCCACCAGGCTCCCACACATGTCCCCTTGCACCCCCAGCCAACAGGGGCAGCCTCCACCAGGCCCTCACTCATGTCTCCCATCACCCCCACCCCCAGCAGTGCAGGGGCAGCCTCCACCAGGCCCCCACCCATGTCTACCACCACCCCCACCCCCCAGCCACCAGGGGCAGCCTCCACCAGGCCCCCACCCATGTCTACCACCACCCCCACGCCCCAGCCACCATGGGCAGCCTCCACCAGGCCCCCACCCATGTCTACCACCACCCCCACCCCCCAGCCACCAGGGGCAGCCTCCACCAGGCCCCCACTCATGTCTCCCATCACCCCCACCCCCCAGCAGTGCAGGGGCAGCATCCACCAGGCTCCCACACATGCCCCCCTGCACCCCCACAACCCAGCCACCAGGGGCAGCCTCCACCAGGCCCCCACTCATGTCTCCCATCACCCCCACCCCCCAGCAGTGCAGGGGCAGCCTCCACCAGGCCGCCACTCATGTCTCCCATCACCCCTACCCCCAGCCACCAGGGGCAGCCTCCACCAGACCCCCACTCATGTCTCCCATCACTCCCACCCCCCAGCAGTGCAGGGGCAGCCTCCACCAGGCCCCCACCCATGTCTACCACCATCCCCACATCCCAGCCACCAGGGGCAGCCTCCACCAGGGCCCCACTCATGTCTCCCATCACCCCCACCCCCCAGCAGTGCAGGGGCAGCCTCCACCAGGCCCCCACCCATGTCTACCACCGCCCCCACCCCCCAGCCACCAGGGGCAGCCTCCACCAGGCCCCCACTCATGTCTCCCATCACCCCCACCACCCAGCCACCAGGGGCAGCCTCAACCAGGCTCTCACACATGTCCCCCTGCACCCCTACCCCCCAGCCACCAGGGGCAGCCTCCACCAGGCCCCCACTCATGTCTCCCATCACCCCCACCCCCCAGTAGTGCAGGGGCAGCCTCCACCAGGCCCCCACCCATGTCTACCACCACCCCCACCCCCCAGCCACCAGGGGCAGCCTCCACCAGGCCCCCACCCATGTCTCCCATCTCCCCCACCCCCCAGCAGTGCAGGGGCAGCCTCCACCAGGCCCCCACTCATGTCTCCCATCACCCCCATCCCCCAGCAGTGCAGGGGCAGCCTCCACCAGGCCCCCACTCATGTCTCCCATCACCCCCACCCCCCAGCAGTGCAGGGGCAGCCTCCACCATGCCCCCACTCATGTCTCCCATCACCCCCACCCCCCAGCAGTGCAGGGGCAGCCTCCACCAGGCCCCCACTCATGTCCAACTCATGTCTCCCTGCACCCCCACCCCCAGCAGTGCAGGGGCAGCCTCCACCAGCCCCCCACTCATGTCTCCCATCACCCCCACCCCCCAGCAGTGCAGGGGCAGCCTCCACCAGGCCCCCACTCATGTCCAACTCATGTCTCCCTGCACCCCCACCCCCGCGCAGTGCAAGGGCAGCCTCCACCAGGCCCCCACCCATGTCTACCACCACCCCCACCCCCCAGCCACCAGGGGCAGCCTCCACCAGACTCCCACTCATGTCTCCCATCACTCCCACCCCCCAGCAGTGCAGGGGCAGCCTCCACCAGGCCCCCACCCATGTCTACCACCATCCCCACCCCCAGGCACCAGGGGCAGCCTCCACCAGGCCCCCACTCATGTCTCCCATCACCCCCACCCCCCAGCAGTGCAGGGGCAGCCTCCACCAGGCCCCCACCCATGTCTACCACAATCCCCACCCCCAGCCACCAGGGGCAGCCTCCACCAGGCCCCCACTCATGTCTCCCATCACCCCCACCCCCCAGCCACCAGGGGCAGCCTCCACCTGGCTCTCACACATGTCCCCCTGCACCCCCAACCCCCAGCCACCAGGGGCAGCCTCCACCAGGCCCCCACTCATGTCTCCCATCACCCCCACCCCTCAGTAGTGCAGGGGCAGCCTCCACCAGGCCCCCACCCATGTCTACCACCCCCCCACCCCCCAGCCACCAGGGGCAGCCTCCACCAGGCCCCCACCCATGTCTCCCATCACCCCCACCCCCCAGCAGTGCAGGGGCAGCCTCCACCAGGCCCCCACTCATGTCTCCCATCACCCCCACCCCCCAGCAGTGCAGGGGCAGCCTCCACCAGGCCCTCACTCATGTCTCCCATCACCCCCGCCCCCCAGCAATGCAGGGGCAGCCTCCACCATGCCCCCACTCATGTCTCCCATCACCCCCGCCCCCCAGCAGTGCAGGGGCAGCCTCCACCAGGCCCCCACTCATGTCCAACTCATGTCTCCCTGCACCCCCACCCCCAGCAGTGCAGGGGCAGCCTCCACCAGCCCCCCACTCATGTCTCCCATCACCCCCACGCCCCAGCAGTGCAGGGGCAGCCTCCACCAGGCCCCCACTCATGTCCAACTCATGTCTCCCATCACCCCCACCCCCCAGCAGTGCAGGGGCAGCCTCCACCAGGCCCCCACTCATGTCCAACTCATGTCTCCCTGCACCCCCACCCCCCAGCAGTGCAAGGGCAGCCTCCACCAGGCCCCCACCCATGTCTACCACCACCCCCACCCCCCAGCCACCAGGGGCAGCCTCCACCAGACCCCCACTCATGTCTCCCATCACTCCCACCCCCCAGCAGTGCAGGGGCAGCCTCCACCAGGCCCCCACCCATGTCTACCACCATCCCCACCCCCAGCCACCAGGGGCAGCCTCCACCAGGCCCCCACTCATGTCTCCCATCACCCCCACCCCCCACAGTGCAGGGGCAGCCTCCACCAGGCCCCCACCCATGTCTACCACCATCCCCACCCACAACCAACAGGGGCAGCCTCCACCAGGCCCCCACTCATGTCTCCCATCACCCCCACCCCCCCAGCCACCAGGGGCAGCCTCCACCTGGCTCTCACACATGTCCCCCTGCACCCCGAACCCCCAGCCACCAGGGGCAGCCTCCACCAGGCCCCCACTCATGTCTCCCATCACCCCCACCCCTCAGTAGTGCAGGGGCAGCCTCCACCAGGCCCCCACCCATGTCTACCACCACCCCCACCCCCCAGCCACCACGGGCAGCCTCCACCAGGCCCCCACCCATGTCTCCCATCACCCCCACCCCCAAGCAGTGCAGGGGCAGCCTCCACCAGGCCCCCACTCATGTCTCCCATCACCCCCACCCCCCAGCAGTGCAGGGGCAGCCTCCACCAGGCCCCCACTCATGTCTCCCATCACCCCCGCCCCCCAGCGGTGCAGGGGCAGCCTCCACCATGCCCCCACTCATGTCTCCCATCATCCCCACCCCCCAGCAGTGCAGGGGCAGCCTCCACCAGGCCCCCACTCATGTCCAACTCATGTCTCCCTGCACCCCCACCCCCAGCAGTGCAGGGGCAGCCTCCACCAGCCCCCCACTCATGTCTCCCATCACCCCCACGCCCCAGCAGTGCAGGGGCAGCCTCCACCAGGCCCCCGCTCATGTCCAACTCATGTCTCCCTGCACCCCCACCCCCAGCAGTGCAGGGGCAGCCTCCACCAGGCCCCCACTCATGTCTCCCATCACCCCAACCCCCCAGAAGTGCAGGGACAGCCTCCACCAGGCCCCCACTCATGTCTCCCATCTCCCCCACCCCCCAGCAGTGCAGGGGCAGCCTCCACCAGGCCCCCACTCATGTCTCCGATCACCCCCACCCCCCAGCTGTGCAGGGGCAGCCTCCACCAGGCCCCCACCCATGTCTACCACCACCCCCACCCCCCAGCAGTGCAGGGGCAGCCTCCACCAGGCCCCCACCCATGTCTACCACCACCCCCACCCCCCAGCCACCAGGGGCAGCCTCCAGAGGCCCCCACTCATGTCTCCCATCACCCCCACCCCCCAGCCACCAGGGGCAGCCTCCACCAGGCTCCTACACATGTCCCCCTGCACCCCCACCCACCAGCCACCAGGGGCAGCCTCCACCAGGCCCCCACTCATGTCTCCCATCACCCCAACCCCCCAGCAGTGCAGGGACAGCCTCCACCAGGCCCCCACTCATGTCTCCCATCTCCCCCACCCCCCAGCAGTGCAGGGGCAGCCTCCACCAGGCCCCCACTCATGTCTCCGATCACCCCCACCCCCCAGCTGTGCAGGGGCAGCCTCCACCAGGCCCCCACCCATGTCTACCACCACCCCCACCCCCCAGCAGTGCAGGGGCAGCCTCCACCAGGCCCCCACCCAGGTCTACCACCACCCCCACCCCCCAGCCACCAGGGGCAGCCTCCAGAGGCCCCCACTCATGTCTCCCATCACCCCCACCCCCCAGCCACCAGGGCAGCCTCCACCAGGCTCCTACACATGTCCCCCTGCACCCCCACCCACCAGCCACCAGGGGCAGCCTCCACCAGGCCCTACCCATGTCTCCCATCACCCCCACCCCCCAGCAGTGCAGGGGCAGCCTCCACCAGGCCCCCACTCATGTCTCCCATCACCCCCACCCCCCAGCAGTGCAGGGGCAGCCTCCACCAGGCCCTCACTCATGTCTCCCATCACCCCCACCCCCCAGCAGTGCAGGGGCAGCCTCCACCAGGCCCCCACTCATGTCTCCCATCACCCCCACCCCCCAGCAGTGCAGGGGCATCCTCCACCAGGTCCCCACTCATGTCTCTCATCACCCCCACCCCCCAGCAGTGCTGGGGCAGCATCCACCAGGCCCCCACTCATGTCTCCCATCACCCCCACCCCCCAGCCATGCAGGGGCAGCCTCCACCAGGCCCCCACCAATGTCTACCACCACCCCAACCCCCCAGCCACCAGGGGCAGCCTCCACCAGGCCCCCACTCATGTCTCCCATCACCCCCACCCCGCAGCCATGCAGGGGCAGCCTCCACCAGGCCCCCACCAATGTCTACCACCACCCCAACCCCCCAGCCACCAGGGGCAGCCTCCACCAGGCCCCCACTCATGTCTCCCATCACCCCCCAGCCACCAGGGGCAGCCTCCACCAGGCCCCCACTCATGTCTCCCATCACCCCCACCCCCCAGCCATGCAGGGGCAGCCTCCACCAGGCCCCCACCAATGTCTACCACCACCCCAACCCCCCAGCCACCAGGGGCAGCCTCCACCAGGCCACCACCCATGTCTACCCCCACCCCCCAGCCACCAGGGGCAGCCTCCACCAGGCCCCCACTCATGTCTCCCATCACCCCCACGCCCCAGCCACCAGGGGCAGCCCCCACCAGGCCCTCACCCATGTCTACCACCACCCCCACCCCCCAGCCACCAGGGGCAGCCTCCACCAGGCCCCCACCCATGTCTCCCATCACCCCCACCCCCAGCAGTGTAGGGGCAGCCTCCACCAGGCCCCCCCTCATGTCTCCCATCACCCCCAGCAGTGCAGGGGCAGCCTCCACCAGGCCCCCACTTATGTCTCCAATCACCCCCACCCCCCAGCAGTGCAGGGACAGCCTCCACCAGGCCCCCACTCATGTCTCCCATCACCCCCACCCCCCAGCAGTGCAGGGGCAGCCTCCACCAGGCCCCCACTCATGTCCAACTCATGTCTCCCTGCACCCCCCAGCAGTGCAGGGGCAGCCTCCACCAGGCCCCCACTCATGTCCAACTCATGTCTCCCTGCACCCCCACCCCCCAGCAGTGCAGGGGCAGCCTCCACCAGGCTCCCACACATGCCCCCTGCACCCCCACCCCCAGCCACCAGGGGCAGCCTCCACCAGGCCCCCACTCATGTCTCCCATCACCCCCACCACCCAGCAGTGCAGGGGCAGCCTCCACCAGGCCCCCACCCATGTCTACCACCACCCCCACCCCCCAGCGACCAGGGGCAGCCTCCACCAGGCCCCCACTCATGTCTCCAATCACCCCCAACCCCCAGCAGTGCAGGGGCAGCCTCCACCAGGCCCCCACCCATGTCTACCACCACCCCCACCCCCCAGCCACCAGGGGCAGCCTCCACCAGGCCCCCAACCATGTCTCCCATCACCCCACCCCCCAGCAGTGCAGGGGCAGCCTCCACCAGGCCCCCACTCATGTCTCCCATCACCCCCACCCCCCAGCAGGGCAGGGGCAGCCTCCACCAGGCCCCCACACATGTCTCCCATCACCCCACCCCCCAGCAGTGCAGAGGCAGCCTCCACCAGGCCCCCACTCATGTCTCCCATCACCCCCACCCCCCAGCAGTGCACGGGCAGCCTCCACCAGGCCCCTACCCATGTCTACCACCACCCCCACCCCCTAGCCACCAGGGGCAGCCTCCACCAGGCCCCCACTCATGTCTTCCATCACCCCCACCCCCCAGCAATGCAGGGGCAGCCTCCACCAGGCCCACACTCATGTCTCCCATCACCCCCACCCCCAACCCCCCAGCAGTGCAGGGGCAGCCTCCACCAGGCCCCCACTCATTTCTCCCATCACCCCACCCCCCAGCAGTCCAGTGGCAGCCTCCACCAGGCCCCCACTCATGTCTCCCATCAACCCCACGCCCCAGCCGTGCAGAGGCAGCCTCCACCAGGCCCCCACCCATGACTACCACCACCCCCACCCCCCAGCCACCAGGGGCAGCCTCCACCAGGCCCCCACTCATGTCTCCAATCACCCCCACCCCCCAGCCACCAGGGGCAGCCTCCACCAGGCCCCCACCCATGTCTACCACCACCCCCACCCCCCAGCCACCAGGGGCAGCCTCCACCAGGCTCCCACCCATGTCTCCCATCACCCCCACCCCCTAGCAGTGCAGGGGCAGCCTCCACCAGGCCCCCACTCATGTCTCCCATCACCCCCACCCCCCAGCAGTGCAGGGGCAGCCTCCACCAGGCCCCCACTCATGTCCAACTCATGTCTCCCTCCACCCCCACCCACCAGCAGTGCAGGGGCAGCCTCAACCAGGCCCCCACCCATGTCTACCACCACCCCAACCCCCCAGCCACCAGGGGCAGCCTCCGCCAGGCCCCCACCCATGTCTCCCATCACCCCCACCCCCCAGCAGTGCAGGGGCAGCCTCCACCAGGCCCCCACTCATGTCTCCCATCACCCCCACCCCCCAGCAGTGCAGGGGCAGCCTCCACCAGGCCCTCACTCATGTCTCCCATCACCCCCACCCCCCAGCAGTGCAGGGGCAGTCTCCACCAGGCCCCCACTCATGTCTCCCATCACCCCCACCCCCCAGCAGTGCAGGGGCATCCTCCACCAGGCCCCCACTCATGTCTCTCATCACCCCCACCCCCCAGCAGTGCTGGGGCAGCATCCACCAGGCCCCCACTCATGTCTCCCATCACCCCCACCCCCCAGCCATGCAGGGGCAGCCTCCACCAGGCCCCAACCAATGTCTACCACCACCCCAACCCCCCAGCCACCAGGGGCAGCCTCCACCAGGCCCCCACTCATGTCTCCCATCACCCCCACCCCCCAGCCATGCAGGGGCAGCCTCCACCAGGCCCCCACCAATGTCTACCACCACCCCAACCCCCCAGCCACCAGGGGCAGCCTCCACCAGGCCCCCACTCATGTCTCCCATCACCCCCCAGCCACCAGGGGCAGCCTCCACCAGGCCCCCACTCATGTCTCCCATCACCCCCACCCCCCAGCCATGCAGGGGCAGCCTCCACCAGGCCCCCACCAATGTCTACCACCACCCCAACCCCCCAGCCACCAGGGGCAGCCTCCACCAGGCCCCCACCCATGTCTACCCCCACCCCCCAGCCACCAGGGGCAGCCTCCACCAGGACCCCACTCATGTCTCCCATCACCCCCACGCCCCAGCCACCAGGGGCAGCCTCCACCAGGCCCTCACCCATGTCTACCACCACCCCCACCCCCCAGCCACCAGGGGCAGCCTCCACCAGGCCCCCACCCATGTCTCCCATCACCCCCACCCCCAGCAGAGTAGGGGCAGCCTCCACCAGGCCCCCCCTCATGTCTCCCATCACCCCAAGCAGTGCAGGGGCAGCCTCCACCAGGCCCCCACTTATGTCTCCAATCACCCCCACCCCCAGCAGTGCAGGGACAGCCTCCACCAGGCCCCCACTCATGTCTCCCATCACCCCCACCCCCCAGCAGTGCAGGGGCAGCCTCCACCAGGCCCCCACTCATGTCCAACTCATGTCTCCCTGCACCCCCCAGCAGTGCAGGGGCAGCCTCCACCAGGCCCCCACTCATGTCCAACTCATGTCTCCCTGCACCCCCACCCCCCAGCAGTGCAGGGGCAGCCTCCACCAGGCTCCCACACATGCCCCCTGCACCCCCACCCCCAGCCACCAGGGGCAGCCTCCACCAGGCCCCCACTCATGTCTCCCATCACCCCCACCACCCAGCAGTGCAGGGGCAGCCTCCACCAGGCCCCCACCCATGTCTACCACCACCCCCACCCCCCAGCGACCAGGGGCAGCCTCCACCAGGCCCCCACTCATGTCTCCCATCACCCCCAACCCCCAGCAGTGCAGGGGCAGCCTCCACCAGGCCCCCACCCATGTCTACCACCACCCCCACCCCCCAGCCACCAGGGGCAGCCTCCACCAGGCCCCCAACCATGTCTCCCATCACCCCACCCCCCAGCAGTGCAGGGGCAGCCTCCACCAGGCCCCCACTCATGTCTCCCATCACCCCCACCCCCCAGCAGGGCAGGGGAAGCCTCCACCAGGCCCCCACACATGTCTCCCATCACCCCACCCCCCAGCAGTGCAGAGGCAGCCTCCACCAGGCCCCCACTCATGTCTCCCATCACCCCCACCCCCCAGCAGTGCACGGGCAGCCTCCACCAGGCCCCTACCCATGTCTACCAGCACCCCCACCCCCTAGCCACCAGGGGCAGCCTCCACCAGGCCCCCACTCATGTCTCCCATCACCCCCACCCCCCAGCAATGCAGGGGCAGCCTCCACCAGGCCCACACTCATGTCTCCCATCACCCCCACCCCCAACCCCCCAGCAGTGCAGGGGCAGCCTCCACCAGGCCCCCACTCATGTCTCCCATCACCCCCACCCCCCAGCAGTCCAGGGGCAGCCTCCACCAGGCCCCCACTCATGTCTCCCATCACCCCCACCCCCCAGCCGTGCGATTTCCCTGGGTACGTGTACTACGGGGTGCGCGGGAAGTTCCACACGCGATTTGCCTGGGTACGTGTACTTCAGGGTGCGCAGGAGGTTCCACACGCGATTGGCCTGGGTACGTGTACTTCAGGGTGCGCGGGAAGTTCCACACGCGATTGGCCGGGGTACGTGTACTACAGGGTGCGCGGGAGGTTCCACACGTGATTGGCCTGGGTATGTGTACTTCGGGGTGCGCGGGAAGTTCCACACGCGATTCTCCTGGGTACATGTACTATGGGGTGCGTGGGAGGTTCCACACGCGATTGGCCTGGGTACGTGTACTTCAGGGTGCGCGGGAAGTTCCACACGCGATTGGCCTGGGTACGTGTACTTCGGGGTGCGCGGGAAGTTCCACACGCGATTGGCCTGGGTACGTGTACTACGGGTTGCGTGGGAGGTTCCACACGCGATTGTCCTGGGTACGTGTACTTCGGGGTGCACGGGAAGTTCCACACGCAATTGGCCTGGGTACGTGTACTACGGGGTGCGCGGGAGGTTCCACACGCGATTGGCCTGGGTACGTGTACTTCCGGGTGCGCGGGAAGTTCCACACGCGATTGGCCTGGGTACGTGTACTTCGGGGTGCGCGTGAACTTCCACACGCGACTGGGCCTGTGAGAGTGGGGTACGTGTATTCCAGGGCTGGGCGGGAATATTTACTTGCGACTGGGCCTGGGAGAGCGTGCTACGTGTATTCCTGGGGTGGCCGGGAAGATTCACACGTTCGCCTACGACGTGCCGAAAAATAAATGGTCCAATCCTGAAACACGTACGCCAGCATGAAGCAGGCGTACGTTGACCCGCGCAGCATAAAAGTGCGCGCAAACAACAAACAAGCTTATACGCCAGGATGAATATACCGTTCCTAGCAGCAGTGGCCGTGGGTTACCAAAGGAGGAGGAGGAGGATAGTGAGGGCCAGAATTTTCACTCCCAGAACCAGCCTTTTTGGGATGCCTGATGACCAGGTGTATGGGAGGTACAGGTTTCCACCACACATAATACTGGACCTGGTCAGTGAGTGGGAGGATGACCTCACATCACCCACCTTGTGCTCCCAAGCACTCAGCCCCCGGGAGAAGGTCCTCAATGTACTGCACTTCTTGGCCACAGGATCATTTCAGTGGACAAGTGCCATAGTGGGTGGGGTGTCACAGGCCACGCAGTCACGCTGCCTACACCAGGTCTTGAACATCATCACTGCACGCCCATCAGTCCGTAGGCACATATACCTGCCCAGGACACCTGCAGAAAGGCAGGCTGCCACCCTCGATTTCTACGGTGTGGCACAATTCCCAAAAGTGCTAGGTGCCATTGACTGCACCCATGTGGCACTACGTCCCCCCAGGGCATCTGAGCACATCTATAGGAACCGCAAGCACTGGCATTCCATCAACGTGCAGGTAGTATGTAATGCTAAGGGAATCATCACCTCAGTATATGCCAACTATCCAGGGTCCACCCACGACAGCTTCATTTACCGAATGTCTACCCTAAGCCGGGACCTAGAAGCTGGGCGGCATGGCAATACATGGCTGCTTGGTGAGTATGAATGCCACTGCACATGCATGCATGTCAGATGCAGAGTTATGTCACTACCCCACTAATGATACCCATCACCTCCTCACCTCCTCACCAGGGGACAGTGCCTACCCTCTGAGCACCCACATGAAGACGCCAATTCGGAACCCCATCACGCCTCCAGAGGTAAGAGACAACACAGCCCATATTGCAACCCGGGGCATAGTGGAGCGCACATTCGGAGTGCTCAAGTCACGCTTTCGCTCCCTTTACCGTTCTGGCAGGCAGCTGTTATATGCGCTCCCAGTAGTGTGCAGGATTATAGTGGCAGCATTTGTCCTGCACAATGTTGCAACACGCCGGGGCCTGGCTGTGTACATGGTGCTGTCCCCACATCCCCATGGGAGGGGAGAGGGCACGGGGTGAGGCAGCCCGTACGCAGCTGGTGGCTAATTACTTCACATAGAAATCACACCCCAGTGGAGTGCACACAGCCCTGGCACATACCATCTGATAAGCAATGATGACTCGACCTGACAATTAAGACGAACAAAGGGACAGTCAACTGTCAGAACCATAGCAGCCTGAGATTGTTCATGTGGAAGTGTCACAATGTGTGCATCCCTACCTACACAAACACCACCAATGCAGTGTCATCAAAAGACACTTCCATGCTGCAGAAATGAATACCCACTCGCAAAATACTACATGAAAACAGTGCCATGTCACCCAACCCCTCCCCGGCACGGCCACACAGCACACCATGGCATGTCATGCAATGTGAGAGGAAACAAATTAATCTCCACAACATGCCCCAAGTGTCACCAGCTACAGTGTCCCTAATGGAAACATGTCCACACATGAAATGCTCACAGTAATGCAGGACCTACAACACACATTACCAAATACTTACCAAGAACACCAATCACCTACACAACCTCCAACCTACCTTAAACATGACATTACAGACTTAAAAATTTGCTAGCCTCACTACCTGATGATGCCAGCCCTCCGAACACTTCCAAGTATACAGTGTTAGCGCCACGCAAGAGTGTAGGTGCACTGCTTACAACATGGACTCCAGTTGCAAGGTGGACCGCATTGTGAAGACATGAGGAATGGACCTGCAAATTAGGAGGATGAGATGGATGCAGAGGCACATATCAATACACCATGCAGTGTACAATACAACAACAATATGCACTATGAATGTATACACAGTATTGGCTACAGACTGTCCACACAGCTCAT
Organism: Ambystoma mexicanum; assembly: GCF_040938575.1. Classification (NCBI taxonomy): domain Eukaryota; kingdom Metazoa; phylum Chordata; class Amphibia; order Caudata; family Ambystomatidae; genus Ambystoma; species Ambystoma mexicanum. Next base: position 94,153,044 of record NC_090929.1, on the reverse strand, counting down.
GGGAGTCCAATGTCACCATGTACGTCAATGTCACTTGGGCACACCCTTTGCAAGCCCATGGAAACGGGAAGCAGGAGGGGTGTGTGACACAAAAACCCAAGCATCTGAACCAAATTCATGGCAAGCTTGCATGTGCCCAGCCACAATGCAGCGTATGCCCATGGGAGCCACACAAGGCAACACACTGTCCCAAAAAACAAAAAAAAAACAAAAAATGGCCATTAATGGGCCCAGGGGGGGGGGTGTTTCAGGCCACCCAGGAGGTCCGAGGACAGGGTGCACACCAAAACCCACCTGTGTGGATCTTGCGGAAAAAAAAAACACCTCCATGGGCTCATGGCCTACACGGCTACCCTATTGTGGGAGTATCACTGCTGTCGCTCTCCTCACCCTCTGCAGCTGCATCAGGAGGTGGTGGCACTATGGGAGGCAGCCCACGCAAAGCCCTAGTCTGTTCCTCCATGGCTGCAAGCATGCGGGTGTGGTAGGTCTCGTTCTGCAGGATAAGTGTGCGGAGGTCCCCATGCAACAACTCACGGGATGCCCGGACCTCCACCATAGTTGCCTGCATCTCAGCTGAGAGCGTACGTGTGAGACGCTCCAGCTGCTGTTCTGTCCTTCTGTTTGTTGAAGCCTCAAGCTCAACAAGAGTCGTCCTGAGGCTTCCCTGTGGCCCTGGGACTCTATGGAAATGGTTTCCTGCAGAGTCGCCAGTGCCGTCCGCCTGTCCCTGTCAGATGCCAACATGTCCTCCCTGTGTGACTGGCAGATGGAGTCGGTTGCCTGCTGTAGTCGCTCCATCAGCCTTTCGGGGGGGACAATGGAAGTGGCCATCCTATCCCTGGCTTGAGCCATCAACTCTGATGATGCTGCCTGTTGGGTTGCCATACCCTATATGGATTGCTCCCATGCGGTATTGCCAGGTGGCGTACGGCCACCACGTCGGCGGGCACCACACCTGTCTGGGGCAAGGCGAACTGCGCCTTGCTGCGCCGGCACTGCCTGAGGCTGCAGGACTGCATTCCCCCTCTGATCTGCTGGCCCAGGAACAGTATCAGATTTCGCGGAGTGTGACCCTGCAGCCGTAACCACAAAGGCGTACCTGCCAACACTGACATCCCCATTGAGGGTTCTAACCTTGGTGCAGGTGGGTCGGACAGAACAGAATCCCTCCCAGGAACACTCACCTGCGACGGCACATAGGTTTCATCATCCGAATCGACACCTGAATACAGCTCTGGGGAGGTGCAGCCAGAGACACCCCTTGAGAGCACGACCTGCAGCAGTTGTGGGTTCTCACCCACCACCACACCACGTCCCTCACTGGTGGTCGGTCGGCCCTCAGACCCCTCCTGGGTCTGCACCATCTCCACAACCCCAGCAGTATCAAGTGCATCATCCCCTGCAAAGACAAAAAAGAAAACAAATGGAAACAGGCATTAGCACTATGGCACACAATTAGGGCTGAGAGGCTACAGAAACATTACTTGATTGACACATGTCCCACATGACTAAAACCCTCCCATGCATGCACCGTCACTGCGTGTGAAGGGGAGGCAGATGGCACACATTGATGACACCAAGATGGAAGATGAACACATTTGCTGCATGCTGCCTAGCAGTGGCATCACACATTGGCCAGTGATTGGCAGGTCAAATACACATGCCATCACACAGATGGCATGTACCCTAGCCATGAAGTGAAGAGGGAGAGGAGGTCACGAATTGTTCATTCAGTCCAGTTTGCTCATGTAATTGATTTTTTCATTGAAATGGTTCAAATGTTTAACCTGCAGCTGCTAGTCCAAAATGGTCCTATAGCACAGGGACATGTCTAAACTAATCATGTCCAGGAAACTAAGCCAGTCCACTGTACCATAGCCATGTCAGACATGTGACAATAAGACTGAGAAATCCTGAGTAAAAATGGTGGTATGCAAACAATCTGCCTGAATAAACAGAGGTAAATAAGCAACAATGTTGTGGCAAGATGGCACTCCAAGGGCAACTGGCGTGGTGTTGGGCTGGATGTCTAATGTTGGCAGAAGGGATGCTGCTATACCCAAATGCTGGTGCCAAGAATGTATAGGAAGAGGCACATGGGTGACCCAAACCACTCAGGCACACACACCCTCACCTGGCACCCAAACAGGAGCCCTCCCACACACACCATGCACATGGATGACACACACATGCATGTGCACTCACCGGACAATGCCTCGTAATCTGCCAGTTCTCCCACGCCTTGGATCTGTTCCTCCGTGACGTAAGTCCCAGCAACCTGCTCATGTGGAGTGAGTTCTATGTCGTCTGCTGGAGACCCAACTCCAGTCACTAGAGTTGCGGCATGACTTGAGGCCAGCTTATTCTTTGCCCTGCTCTTCACCCGAGATTGAGAAATGTTGGCAAATCAGAGAAAAAGAAAATGAAACAGACCACCAGATTTCAGGAGTGGCTGGTAGAAACATATGTTAAGCGGCAAGAGTTGAGGGGGATTGGATGGGAGCCTCTACCTGGCAGTCAAGTTTTAAAAGTGCATCTCTTGATTATTCCTTTGTGGCAGGCTCAATTTTCAAACTCACAGCTTCAGTTTTGAAATAACAATTTCCCCTTCCTCGAAAGGCCCAATTAATGAATTGCTATAACCCAACAAAGATAAAACTTGCTTTATGAATTGCAGCCATGGACTGCGGCTACTTCTAATGCCATTGAATCCTTTATAAGCCAATGAGAGAGATGATACTCACTTACTCTAGTATACCACAATCTTGCCCACAATGTCAGTGGTTTCAATATTAAGTCAGAGATAAAGCTCCAACCAGCTTCCATGTGCAAAAACTATGACGGAGATCTAATCGATAATCCGAACAAACAGCGCAATAAATGGTTCTCCTTTTGTTGGATTGGGCTTGTACATGAGTGGCCCCACACGTCAGCCCCATAGTTCGAAGTTGGCACCCGCCCAAGTCCTTACTAAATCGCAAAAACGCCCCATTTACTTGAGCAAATTTTGTGGCACCACTGGCCACCTGAGACCCTCAACCCATGGTGTTCTTGATAATAATTCCAAGGTAAGCAAAGTCTTTCACCCATTCCAAATACCCAGGAGCTGAACAAATCATAGGAAATGGGCGCTTGTGAAGACCCACACACATCACCTTTGATTTAGCAGTGTTAGGGTGTAGATCTGGGGCTGTCATAAAATCAACAAAACCGAAAAACCAACAATTGCAGCACTTTAACTATTCTGGCGAGTAATAAGACATCAGCCTCATAGCCTAAATCTGCCCGCACATCTCGGCGTGCCTGTTACTATGGCATGTAGATCACCGAATAAGAAGTTAATATATTAATTAAACAGCAGGGGTGCCAGAACACACCCCTGCCTGACACCTCGTGTACATTTAAAAGCCTGCACCAGCTCACAAATACAAGACATACAGACCCTAGCAGTCAGATGTTCATGAAGAGACACTAAGATGGCAAGAAGGGGTTTGGGAAGGCCTATATCTCACAAAATGTCCATGGCTGTCCCCGATTTACATTATCAAATGCTAACCCGAGGTCCATAAAAACCAAATGCAATGCGGTACCACACCGTAACACATATTTATCTACAATCAAATTTAAATGTAATACCTGTTCTATGGTCCCAACTACCCTTGAAAGCCCTACTGCTCCTCATCCCAGATTCCAGTAGACTTTACCCATTCTTATAATCTGGTATACATGAATCTCCCAAACCATTTAGCTGAAGAGTCAACCAGAGAGACAGGGCAATAACAAACAGGGTTTGCCCTCTATCTGTTCTTAAACAATTGTACAATTATAGCCTCCCTCCAACTCGGTTGGAAGAGCTAGTTTCTGCTAAATGCATTAAACAACATTGTAAAAACTGGGACCCAGACTGTTAAATTTAACTTTAAAATATCCAGCTGTACCATGTCACTCCCGGTGCTTCCCCATTAGTCATGGCTGATAGAGATTGTCGTGATTTTAAAAGAGAAAACACAGTTGGGTCCTCACCTGGCCAGGTCATCCCAAATAGAGCCATTCAATAGTTTGTGGGTGACCTATGTTGCAGACAAGGTTTAAGAGGATTCAATTCAACACTACAGTTAAGTCAATGCTTAGTCTGGGATGCTGAGGAAAACCCTTATTGATGTATTTTTATAATCAGTTCAGTACTCTGGATGACAACCCTTGTATATCACCCCCCCTCTTAGAATCCCCCTGACCCCTCTGAGCCAAGAAGTAGGTTTGTTTTGCAAATTAAAAGGTATATTTGAAAAATTAAACAATATATATATATCACACTTTATAATAAATTAATATCTGATAGTACACTTAGACATATGATGTTGATCAACAATGGGTAATCTGGCACTAGCACACTTCTTTACAATCAATGAGGAGTTAGTATAGGATGGATAAAGTAGCAAAAATACTTTTATGGTTTCAAATGGATGCAATGTTGAATGAAAATGCAGTACAGAAACTAACTAATATGGTTTCACAAGATATCATATGTTCACTTTTCCCCTGGTGGCAATTGACCCCCCCCCCCATATGCAATGCAAGGAGATGGAAGTAACACACACACTTCTCAGGAATGCAATCAAATACAATACGAAATTCAATTCCCACCCCAGCAAGCTTAGAGAAAACAGGTATGAGTTTTAAAACACAGGCCCAAGTGTTTTGAATCTGCTGGCAATGAAGTGAGAAATATGCTGAAAATGCTTTTAATTCCCTTTAGGAGGTTCAGGGTGAGTGAGAGATACTTGGGATGAGCTCAGGCTCACTTTAGCAATGATTCAGGGATGGTTATTAAGAGGCAAACACATTTTTAGCAAAGGAAATCAAAAAGCTGCTATTTTTTTAGAGGTAAAGAAATCAGGCCAAATCGCAAATCGTGGCAAAATTCGCGAGTGCGTGAATCGTGATCACGGCAAAAGTATATGGAGTAGCAAGGTTCGTTGGAAAGCTGAGATTCTAAGCTTTCAGAGGAAAGTTAAACCAAGTTCCTAGGACAAACGGTTCCAGAGATATGAACGATTTTGTAAAGGTCGTTTTTCGGATTTAAAGTAACTCAAATTGACAGGTGACAGCTTTGAAAATGACAGGTGACACGATTTCTAGGAGACAGTTCTAATCATATTAAAATAGTTGGATTAAATTATTTTAACTAAGAGCTTATTTCTGTCACAATCTGATCTAAGTACTCACTCCTAGCTTTGAAAGGAGTGGACCTCGCCACGGATTGGGTCAGGATTGGCTGCGGTTCCCTCGCCATGGACGGTCTCTGCACGCAACGCCTGGGTCAGCTCCGCTCTGCTGGGTCTGTCAGGCACCGGTTCTGCTCACAGCGTCTGGGTCAGCTCCCCGGATACAGCGGCCTGTGGTTCTCTGGATCTCTGGTCTGCTTTCTGGGTGTCTCTGCTTTCTCTGGGTACAGCACTGCTTCTGGATCTTTCTGGCGCAGGGTTTCAGGCCAGAATCAACAGCTCAGCCCGGCTGTGAATAGTCTGCAAATGATTTTGAGGCCTGCTGAACAGAACTCAGCTTGTGGGTTAGGCCTGTTCTTTACAAATTCTGAAGTAAAGTCTTGGTCTCTGAAGATTGATGGATTGAAGTCTGAAGTCTCCCGGCAGAGCGTCCCGCGGAAAGTGAAAAAGGGATCTCCACTTGTCCTGCACTGTCTGCTTTTAAGTGTTTAGAAAGTGGGTGTGTGCGCAGCATCACTAAGCCAGCCCCTCTCTCAATTTATCATTGGCCAAGCTTTCCTTTCTCCCTTGATTGGGGGAAGGAAATGGATTGTCATCCTGATGAGGTCTGTTTATGGGTCAGAGGATCCTCCCCTGGTCAGTTTGCCCACAAATCTATATTTGATTCAAATACATCTTTCCCAGATATACAATTTGTTGAAATTACATGTGCACATTATATATTCCTTATGGTCCATGATTGTCCGCCTCTGATCTTCCTGGGGGCTTGCATTCAAAAATGACAACATTTTGCGCTTTTTAACTGGTTTTGCAATATCGGACATTTACCCAAAATTACACACATGTGCGCAAGGAGTATGGACATTAATTGATGAAGTGTCAGATTTTTAACATGCAGACATTTGGAGTGAGACCCTATTTTCCGCTAGCAACCCCCAAGAATACACCACAGGGTCCCAACGCATCTGAAAATGTTCACAGAAAAATCACAAAAATAATGATATTACTTATATAATTCTGACAAGTCCGCACTATGAGTTATCTATCTTTTTAAAATTATGCCCTGGTCAAAAAGGGGTGTGGCTTCCCACATCACAGGGTGGAATAACTGGTTTATCCACTTCCCCCAAGCTCAGCTGCTAGCAGAGGCACTGCCCCTCCCAGTTTCCCCTAAGAGGAAGCCACTTTACGACGCCCCCAATATAACATTTGCCTGGGTCAAGGGAGTTGCATTGTTCTGTTCCTTCCAGTTCCCAGGTGCTCCACCCCTAATCTAATCAGAGAGGTATCAACTCCTTTTGGCAAGGGGCAGCAGGATGCAGCTCGGCCTGGGAAGAGTGGCTGAACAGGTTTCTCCTGTTGGGCTAGTTGTCAGGCAGAATCCAGTTTCACTAAGCCAGGTTTCAGCTAAATGTCACTTTTTGTTCCAAGTTTTCTACATTCAAATCAAACTGACAATTTTTACCTATACATTAAATAATTACTCCCTTCAAGTCATTTCAGAATATAGTTTTACATTGTATCCACCTCTTAGCAAGTCATTCCTTGGTCTGGTTTTGTTTCATTTGTTCAGTTTTACACAAAAGTCTGGTGGTTTTAAAACGCCGGCTTTCTGATAGTGGTGAGTACTGGTAATGCAACCATTTTTGGGATTAAGAAAATGAATTCCCCACTGTTCTGGGTTGCTTTTGGCAATCAGCATTGCCATTCCCAATGGTTTCAGGCTACTGTGTGTGTAGCCCAATGGTGGTTTTAGGCAGTGCCCTCATGTGCTCACAACATAGGCAAAATGGGTGGCAGCCTATTCTTCACGTTTTCCCTGTGCACTCTCTGGGGAGTTCTGCCCATCATGATATGTTCCATGCCAGTACTGCACAGTTTTATGGTAGGGCTTGTATGCATGGGTAAAAACATCCCACAAAGGGAAAATTATATAGTACGGAAAAATGATTGACCCACACACTGGTCAAGATGTGAGTCTCATTCTTACTTTGTTTGTTGCCTAGTCCACTTGCAGTATGTTTTGGAATATAATAGCAAGTGGAGTAGGCAAATTAGTTGTAATACATGTAATCAGCTAGCTCTGCATTAGTTTGGATGATATGTGAGTATCACACAACCGAACAATGGATGCATTGTGATTCTTACACTGTTGTGAATATAGTCAGTATGATGAAGGCTGAGCACCGCTTGTAGATTAGTGGTTAAGTAGTTAATACTTTTAAGTGTAGTCAGTGGAGTAACTTTGCTGAAAATGTTGGGGGGGACATGACAACTGAATGAAAGGGGTGGGGTGAAGGGAGGGCGGATGGTGGCTCTGAGGGATCATTTCAGCAAATTGTTAAAATAAATTTGGTTGAATGGTAGATTTGACCGAATTCGGTCATCCCTGTCAGTTTGAAGCCGAAGATACCGAACATGAAGAGCAGTGGTTGCAGGGGTTGCCCCCTGAGCCCATGTTCGGTATTTTTGGCTTTGGCGGTTGCGGGGGTGACCCCCGCTTCATCAGCATTGGTGGCAGGGGTCCCAAAAAAAAAAGAAGAAAAGGGAGGCTGCAGCGTAAGATCCGACCTGCGTTAAAGGGATGGATCTGACGCTGCAGATTACAGGAGAAGCAGCAGATGGAGAAAAGGTAAGTGGGGGGGTTATGGGTGTACTGGCGGTTTGAGGGGACATGGGTTTGGTTTTTTGTACCGAGGTAAAAACTTATTTGCAGCGAAAATGACTACAGTTAATTACGCAGTGATTTTGTATGTCAGTCAAACAACTTAAATCCCTGAGGGATACCACTTTACTACACCACAAGAGTCCATTGCTGACGCTCTGTTATAACTTTCATAAGACTGGTGGTTTATCTTTAAATTTCAACTGACCCCCCACACATCTTCAGTCGGCCGGCCATGCACCTAGTGACACAACATAACATTCACAAACTTAATTCCACTAGAACATACAAACAATGCATTATTTATCATTCATTCAGACGCAAAAGTCAACACACTTATGCTTGCACACATTCTCACTCAGACCCAGATGCACCCAACCCCTCCACTGACATACACTGTGTGCACACAACATGTATATATACATTTACAATAACACATGGAAACAGTGGCTCAACGTCCATTGAGCAGACCAGACTGTATCACACCCTGATACCTGATATTTTGGGCTATGTTGACTTGACCTACCTGAACTATAAAGCCATGGCCGAAAGGACCAGATTCACTGGAATGTCAGCAATTTGCCTGATTTTTCCTTTCATTCAAAGGCAAATGCCATTGGTTAATGCAGTGCAGTAGATGACCGAGTATAATTGGTATAGATTTTTAAATGCCATAGATCTCCAAACTTGGGTTCTGCACAGCACCTTTTTGGTCTACGTGCTGATAGATTGTTCCTACAAGATTCTGACTGATTAAATTTAAGGTATGTTTTCCTGTGTTCAAATGGCTCCAAGCAGTGGAGTACCGAGCGGGAGAGTCGCAAGGGGTTGGCCAAGCTGGCCCCCCGTAGCTCTTTTAAGAGCCAGACCGGGATATTTGTCATTGGGACACCTCTCTCATTCGGCACCTCAATGAGGGTGCCCAACAGCAAAGGTGTCCCGCTGGCAGGACAATGTGTACTGAGAAATTCCTGTTCAGCACGCTCATTGTCCTGGCAGCAGGACACCTTACCCGTTCCGAATGGTAGAGGTCTCTCGCTGCCAGGACAAAGTCGCAAGGAGCTCAGGGCAGCAGAGGGTCCTCACATTGCTCTGTATCAACAGAGTATTACAATGTGAGCCATTAAGCACTGATGGAAGGGAGGGGGTTACTATGCAGGGACTTTTGTCCCTTTTTAAAATGTGAAAGGGAGGGAGTGATCAGAAGTGAGAAGGGTGCATAATGTTGCATGCTTTATTAAATAATGACTATGGGCCTCATTACACAGATGGCGGTAAGGATTTACCGGTACTGGTAAAATACCGGTACGGTAAATCCTTACCGCCTTACTACGAGGTCCCTTTGCGGGTTGGGGAATTTAACGCCTGCTTTTTGCAGGCGTTAAAAACCAACCCACAAAGGGACCAGGGAGCTAATTACGGTACTGCAATTTGCGGTACCGTAATTAGCGCCTTCCCCATTCCCATAGAGCCCTATGGGGCAAAAATGGGAATGGGGAAGGGCAATGGTGGAAGGGGGAATTACCGCCCCGCCAAACTTGGAATAGGGCGGTAATTCCCCTTTCCACCAAGGCGGTGCCGGTATTTTACCGGCATGAACCATGGCGCTAATAGCGCCATGGTTCACCGCCATCCGTGTAATGAGGCCCTATAGCTTTAAAACCCAAGGAGGATTTGTTAGGCTCACATTAATCTGCATGATGCTATTGCGACTTTGCATGCAGAATGGGGAGAATGTAACTAAAGCCATACTCCCATTGCTCAACATATTTCTATGACAATGTATAATAGTGTATGGTTGGTTTACTATGAAAGGCTATTTTATTATGTAATGTGGTTTGCTTCCAATGCATTGCTATAAATAATGATATGTTATATGTATTGTATAAATAATAAGCACATGAAATGAAAGCAAAACCTTAATAAATATCTATATCAAGTAAGCCTGGAAAGATTTGCATGGTCGCTTAAATTGTCCACATCCCAGTTTCACCATTTAACCAAGTGTGTGAGCCTGAGCTAATTATTTAATCACATTTGGGCCTCATTACGAGGTAGGTGGTAAGGGATTACCGGCACCGGTAAGGACACCGGTGCCGGTAATCCCTTACCACCCTATTCCGAGGTCCCTTAGCGGGTCCCTTCCCTTAACGCCTGGTAAAACCAATAAGGGTCGTCAGAGCTAATGGTACCGCAGATTGCGGTACCGTTATTAGCTCCATCCCCATTCCCATTAAGCCCTATGGGGGCTCGAATGGGAATGGTGAATGGTTCCTGGAATGGGGACTTACCGGGTCCTCAAAGGTTGGAATGACCCGGTAAGTCCCTATTTCGTGAACCCAGACCCGGAATGTGGGAAGGGGGTAGCCATGGTGCAGCACCATGGCTACCTCCTACCTCGTAATGAGGCCCATTGTGTCTTATCTGCAGCTCTGTAAGTGATTCTGATTCACTTCAAAGCTTATGTTAATGTATAATGCCATTATAATGGAAAATCCTAATGACTATAGAGTTGTTCCACATATAACAATAGTGCAATTTAGGTATTTTGCACCACAAAGTGATTTTTCACTTGGCTTATTTATGGCAACTTATTCTAAAGTCATTTCCATGATGCCTCAATATATCAAGGACTGATGATGCACCTTGCAATGTCCTTTTCTGTGAAGTCACTTCTGTTGGTGCAATCCATATAATAATTAGGAAGTTTGCATGTATTTTGCCTCAATGGGCTTAGACAGAGCTCCCCAACAAACATACACAAACACAATAAATCATTTTTTTTTTTAAAGTACCTCTGCTCTCCTTACAAATACCGCACAGGCCACGTCTCATGTTACACCAACCTAACCTCTTCGCACTCACGTGCCTTCAGACAGAAACCAGGAAGGTGAATGAGCTTCCTAGTTCCTGTCTGTGTGTCGCACGAACATGAAGATCTGTGCCGCTGGCCCCCGGAAGTGCTGCTGCTAGCATGACAGCACAGGCGCCAGGCCCTGCAACACCCAGTTCAGCACCCTGGCTGCTGACTTTGTGTCAGGCCATCCAGGGTTAGAGACTTAGCCACGCAGGGCATCCCAGCCCTGAATGTGTTGCAGTGCAGCTGCCATGCATCTCTGCATTATGTAATGAGACAGCACAAGCCTTGCTGAGCACTCCAGCCAGGCTCGTGCTGTCCAATTACATAATTGATGATTGCGGCCCCACTGCCCTCTCTCCAAAAGATGGGGGGAACAAAAAGGCATGGCACAGAAGTTGGGGGTGACAAAACCTCCTGTCCCCCCCTATAATTACACCCATGAGTGCAGTCAATGAGAATTTCAGAGCACTCCTTGAGACCTTGGCACAAGGTTACCAAAACTAGCAAAAAGAAGATCGAGAAGTCAATCTAGTTCAAGGTGTGCTCATGCATAGCTCTCCTATAGAGTTTCAGTAGAATTTCATATCAATGGTGTTGTCATTCCCAATGCATTCAAAATCTTCACAAAAACAGCAATGACCTCCTCTGTGTGGTGCTGTCAGTATAGTCAGTCCCACTCCCTTGCAAGCCACCAGCGAAACGTGGGAACTAAAAGGGCACACTTTCTGGGCTGCTTGCTACCCTCAGTGCATATCATGTTTTTCTCTATCATCCTTTTGACCTGGAAGTAATTGATTTGTGAAAATGTCAGTAAAAAGTATTTTTCTGCAATATTTGTTCTGGATAGGTGGTGGGCTAGGATCATCTCCTGAAATAATATAAAACTTGTGTGCGCAATTGTGAATTATCTTGACATGACTTTGAAAGCAGATGCTTAACACTTGATTAGTTCTTCGTGCTGGTTTTTCTGGAGGGCTTGTGGAGTTTTCTTTTCTCTCTGTTGTCTCTTTCTTTGAAACAAAAGTTTGAATTTTGTGTTCAAACTGTAGATTTTTTTTCAAATAAAAAAAGAAAATGTCAGTAGAATGTGTTTTTCTGCAATATTTGTTCTCACCCACTTCCTTTATTTGACAGATAACGTCAGCGCAATTTGCTCTTCGGTTACAGCTGTTGGCGGACGAGAATAATGCAGAACCTTGAAAACATTCATAACCAATCCAATAATAGCATATGTGTTTTTACATATACTCATGAAAAATGATGTGTGGTAATTGATGGTACCGGCAAAAAGCTTTGCAACGTCATGAAGTTTTCACATTTTGCGGGAAACATCCTGAAGTGTGCAAAGGAAAAATCCTGCATCTTTAACCAACTCTAGTCCCTATGGGGTATAGTAACCCTGTGCCACTCATGGTGGTGAAACTTTAAGTGGCCCAATTCGCAGTCCTTATAGAGATATAACTGTGCCGCTCTTCAGGTAGTGACTTTTTTTAAGTAGCTTTTTACACAGGGATTACAACGGGCGTAGACATGCAGGCCTCATGGGGGTGAACACCTCCACGAGCCGCAACTTACTGTAATCTTTCTGCACTGTTAAAAAATTGTCCATTCAGTTATTGGTACAGTCCATGAACTCTGCCTGGCAGCATGTGAAGAGATGGCAGGACTGTGCCTATTGCCTAAATCTAAGTCCATGAACCTCATGACAAGTTTGCCGGTCCGGAAACAATGGTGCCGATAAGCTCACCGGCACTCTTGTTTCCTGACCGGCAAACTACGTGTTTGCCTGCCGGAGCCGCTGTGCCTGACAGGCCTGAGCCTGCTGGGCGCAGCGGTCATGATAAGCAAACTCATCATGGAAGCAGCGGCCCCAATAGCAACGTTGCTGGTGCTTCCTTGTCCCCACTGCAATAGAGTCCTATGGGACTCTTTGAGAATGAGGTTTAACAAATGTACAGGCACCTGACTTCCCAGCCGCCGCACTAGTAATGAGCCAGTGGCACCGGGAAGTACGGCAGTGATACATTTTTACGAGTCTGTCGGCAACCTGGCTGTAGAACCGGCAGGGTTACGCCGGACCCGTAATGAGGCCCAATATTTCCATGTATGTTTGAATCTGGATCCCTGTCTTGCCCTTACTTTACATCATGAGTCCAATGAGAAGATCTCTGGAATAAAAGGCAGTGAGAATTCTGTATCACGTCATTCCATGTCTCTGAATTGCGTAAAGAGCTGCATTGGCTGCCCGTCGCATCGCAAATACAGTTTAAGATACTCACTTTGGTACACCAGTGTGTGCATGGCTCTGCACCTCGTTACCTCTCAGAGAGATTGATCAAATACAAACCTAGCAGAACCGTATGGTCCTCTGGAACCTTGGTTACTGACGTGCACTAACGCCAGACGGATTCTGGGAAACTGAAGATCTTTCAAAACATTGGCACCTAAAGCTTGGAACATCTTGTCCTTGGCCCTTCTGCAGGAAAGCAACTCTCTGCGTTTCGGCGGACATCTGAAGATACTTTTGTTCAAATAAACATTAGCAGCCTATAGGCCTTGGAAAAACCGGCAGTCTGCCGCCAAACTTGCTATTTTTTACTTCATCCGCGAATGGGCAATTACCGGGTCATTACAGCCCAGCCGGACCCAGTAATTGCCCATTAGCGGGTGCCGGAATTTTATGCTCCCCATTCCCATTTGATCCCCAGAGGGCTCAATGGGAATGTGGAGGCCGGATGCACCGGCACCCTTCAGAATGGTGCCGGTGCATCCGACATGCTCTGCTCGCGGGTACCGTTCCTCCCGCCAGGTCAGACTTGGCGGGAGAAAAGGCATCCACGAGAGGAACTCATAGTTTGCCAGTCAGGTATCTACGGTACCGGCAAGCTTACCGGTGCCATAGTTACCGGACCGGCAAACTTGTAATTAGGTCCTATGTCTCTCCCTCAGCTATGTCTCGTGCGATGTCTCCTGCTTCACGTTTTGTCTTTTGTCTCCTTGTGCACCCAGATGCCTGCAGGTATACTGCCCACTCTGGGATGTGAGTGGAACTGCAAGCCACATTGAGAACCTCAGTGGACCCAATTCAATCCTACTTAATGTATTTGTTTGTCCAGCCTCGGCACACCATAAACCAAAGAATGGACTTACATGAAGAACTATTTAACCTATTAATAGCAAGGCTGACCACGTGGGCTGTATTCTGTACAAGGCAATTGGTTAGGACAGGGGTCTGCAACCTGTGGCTCTCCAGATTGTCTGGACTACGACTCCCATTATCCCTCACAGTTGGCTCATCTGACTTCGGCTGATGGGACTTGAAGTCCAAAACATTTGATTAGCCAAAGTTTGCAGACCCCTCGGTTAGCATTAGAACTAGGCACATACATAGCGTTTTAAAAAAACACAGAAGCCACAGCAGATTTTTTTAAAGAAAACGTAGCACGAAAATACACTTTAGCATAATGGCTACCGCTGTGTGCGCCATGTTTTTACTGTTGCCTTATTGTATCATAGGAAAGTAACTGTATCCCAAGAAGGGGGAGCTGGGAAGGGACAGTTCATGGAGATGTTTTCTAGAGGAACCCAGACAAAGCTGCCCAATCTCCCACAAAAAAATACATTGTTCAATACAAGGCCTCTAGCAACACACAAGGTTGACAGGCAACACGATTCAGGGCATTGCACTTAGAGGAGACACGCCCCGAGAACCAGACTTATTTGTGAGGTTTCGTAGTTCACTTCAGCTTACTTGACTGTAGAACCTGATCTTTTGCGTTTCTTGGTATGAGCCGGGAGTTCTACGTTAACTACTCCTGGACATTCCCAGGCTTTTCCTTCCTCAAGGAGTCCACGTAGACCAGAAACTATGGCCAGTGTGCTGGCTCCGAGGTTTGTTCACTTTGCATGTACTCGGCGTATATCTGGACTTGCAGCTGGTGCAGTTTTCTCGCCCAAGGCAAAGGATGCATTCAGAGGTTGAAGTAAAGGGTTGAAAGGGAGGGACCTTGGGGTACTCCTCTTGTCAGCAGTGTTCACTGAATTTAGCTGATCCAGGTATTGGCTGTCTCTGGTCTTAAAGGAGCGGTGGGCAGTTCCTGATATTTGCACCCATTGTCTCAGCTACTGAGCAGTAGGGAATCATCTACCATGTTGGAAGCAGCAATTAAAGGGACAGAGTAGCAAAGATAACCTATAGTCTTAAATTCTTACTCGACTGACAGGCATTAATAATTCAAATTGTAATTGTTATTGATTATTTATAACGTGTTTAATACCCCGCAGTTTCTAAGCTCGGACCCAGGTATCCAACCTATGTTGCTCCGTGTCGCGTTGCCTGTGAGCTATCCTCTCGAGATTCATGACCGCACTTTCATGATGTAATAGTGCAGGACAGGATCTTGCTGGGTCTTGCATGTGGGGCGGGAATAAGTAGTCCATTTGGAGTGTAATAAGTGACTACTATGGGTTTTATGACTGTGTTCCGCTCCTCATTTAGTTACGCTGGTGTTGAGCCTGAGCACTACGCCCGGTGTGTCTGGCTGAGAGTTCGGGGCCTTTCCCTGGTTGGTTGAAACTCATTGCCTTCAAAATGTACCATTATTTCTGGAGTATTTATTGAGAGTGGACCGAGCTTTGGGAAGCATTGGAGTGACACAGCATCTTGCTTTGCTCTGTTCTCGGTGTTGCAGATCCATAATTTGAAGCCTCCTAACAAGAAATGTTTCTTGGTCATACAGATTCAGAGCTAAATTCACTATTTCTTTAAAGAACTGCAGTGGACCCGGCGCTGAATATAATGACATCAATAAGGACGGATGTATTTGAATTCTTCCCACATCAAGTCACAACTTTGTCGATAATAAGCTGCCAATTGTCCCTAAGATTTCTCTTAACATCAATATTTTGGCCTACAACATACCACTCCACCTTCTGTTCTTTATGCCCTGTGTTTCAAGATGGTTCTGTACCCTGTGGGAGCATTGCAATGAACTCTGCAATGGAATTGGTCTTGACCCACTTTGAGTGTTGTAAACTTACTTTATTTACCAGGCAAACACTGTCAAAAAAGTCTTCTAAGAAGCTCAAGTTCAGTAGGAACGTCCAAAGGATAACAACTAAAGAAAAAGCGTAAACACAAATATTCCAAAGTAAATTAATAAACAGACCATACCGCAATGGTCCAATGGCATTAGAAGGCGTTCTTATAAACTTATTTTGGCTAAGAAGAAAAGGGAATTCAACAAACGCTTACAGGGGCTTTGGACTCAGCAGCTGGGTCCAACAATAGCAGAGTATTTTGGCGGTGAGTTAAAGCAAGCATCAGACCTGACTTAGCAACCTCATCTCCTAATATAGCAGCTGGAGAATGGTATACGCACTTTCAACCAGTGAACTCTCTAGACTGTCAATCAACATTGAACGGGGAAGCCACACGATTGGCTGTCATGGAGCCATTGTTAGAACCTCAAGGTGTGGAGGCCACGATTAGCCCCATTACTGCCAAAGAAGTGGAGCGTGCTGTGCGTGAGCAACAAGGAGGCAGAGCCCCAGGTCCGGATTGTGCCCCGTCTGACTTGTAAAAGAGTGAACTTGACATTTGAGTCCCCTTTTTTACTAAGTTTTTTAATAGCGTACTTTCTTCTAACATTCCTTTGGACAGTTGGAAAGAAGCTGTTACTCTTCCTATTTATAAGAAAGGTGACAAAAATGTACCATCAAATTACAGGCCAATTGTTCTGATTGACTCTTTGGCAAAAATGGAGTGAAGAGTTATCTTACACCGACTGGAGGAATGGGCAGATAATTCAGGCGTTCTTACACATGTCATGGGGAGGTTCCATGCAGGGGTCTCCACACTAGAGTGAGCAACGAGGTTGGACCTTATGCTTCACAAATATGTGTGCCTAAATTCACAACTTCTGTATTTGGCATTTGTTGATTTGCAAATGGCCTTTGTCATTGTTCCAAAAGACCTCTTGTGGGCTACCCTACAGGAGTTGCATGTTCCCCCGAGGCTGAGCGTGCCATCAGGTGTCTGTATACTGGCAACTGTACCCGCATTCGTTGGAGGGGGGGGGCAAACGGTGAAATGACAGAGCCAGTTCCTATTGGCATTGGAGTTAGGCAGGGATGTGTTTTAGCTCCCCTGCTATTTCTGCTATATATATATATGATATCGCCCTTGATTTGCATCCCGTGGACAAGAATGCTCTTGGCCCGGGAAGTCTTAAATGGAGTTACTACTTTTTGCCGATGATGCCGTTCTTTTACCCTAAAACCCTGGTGGAGCTCCAGCGTCAGCTTGAGGAATTCGGGAAATTATGCTGTGCTAAAAGCCTTTGCATTTATTTGTCGATGACTAATACAATGATGTGTGTTCCTTGTGGGTGCCACTCTCGTTGAATGACCAAATTCTATCTGAATGATCACCCCATGGAGATGGTTGACTCTTATTTGGGGCTGACTTTTTCTGACAAGCTGAAATGGGTGCATCACACTGCAAAGAGGTCTCTGACAGGCACCCGGCAATGTGGTTTTATTTCTAGCATGGTCTCCCGTTTGAGGTGGTATTGATACCCCTTAAGACCTATTTCACCCAGGTGGTGCCAGCAGTCACCCATGGAGCTCAACTTTGGGCCTGGTCTGATTGTAGTTCTATCCAGGTTGTAGAGAACACATTTATTAAAATGATACTGCCCTACCCTTAAGTGCGCCTTCTAACCCAGTGATTTGGGAAGTGGGACTAATCAAGATTAAATACACCATCATGCTCCAGTATTGTACTGGTTGAGGATCTGGAATTCGGAGGCCCTTGTATTGTACAGGGAAGGGCTGGAGGAGGTCCTATTCATTGGGGGAAGCAGGCAGCTGCCATGGTTGAAACATCTGAAGGAGATGCTTGCCAATATCGGGCCTGCGGATCTATGGGCAAACCCTACCAAATGTGGCTCTTGTTTTAAAAGTCAAGTCTTACTTCAAGCATTGGGCGTGGGGCATGGGAGATGATGATAGACTCATGCTGCACGAGAAAGCTGGCTGCCAATTATCTGTTAGTTAAAAAGATGCAGGGTCAGGAGCCATACTTGGATTACCAGTTAAACCGAATGATAGGAGGATCTATGCTAAATTGCAGCTAGGTAGTCTGCCCCGTGCACATTACACCTGCAATTGGGGCGAGAGCAAGTCATCTTTGTGTCTGTGCGGTCTTGCTAAGACCGAGGATGAAATGCACTTCTTTTGATTTTGCCCTGCCTATGCAAGGGAGAAATCCCATTGGCTCAAGCCAATGTGGCTACGCTTAAATGTGAGATTTTACCACATGGCACTTGCATTTCTGAAATGCTGGGCCTCCCCGGAAGATTGTAGCTTTTTTTTTTGCTTTGCCTTTAGGAAAAGCTTTCTTTTATTGAATGTTATGTCTCGGGATGATGGCTTTGGCATAACGCTGGATTTGGTGTCTTGTGGGGTACATTTACAGGCCCTAACAGAAGTCCCCATCACCTGAAAAACTACATTAAACATTGCCACCAAAAACAACTGTGCTTTGTTCCCTGGCACATGTGTGGCAAGCATATGAACCCTGTGTTTGATTCACTTTCATCTGCAACACCAGAAGTGATGCACTGCATTGAAGAATGGCCCTGCATTTGCTGCATTTCATCTGAATGTTCGCTTCTTTTTCATCTGCATAACAAGAAGTATACACTGCATTTAAGAATGACCCTGCGTCTGCTTTATTCCCTCTGAATGTCAAAAAGTATGCACTACATCCAAAACAGCCTTGTCTGGCTCTTAATTCACATGAGGGGCAAGGATTACACCAAAATGCAACCCAACATGGCTTTTGTTTTCCCTTTCATGTAAATTAATTAATCCCATGACCTACAGAACCGCATATCTAACATCAAATGAAAAATACAGCTTGCACACGTATGAAGGAAAATAAGGAAAAATTAAGTTTAAAAGCCAATGTGAAGTGGTAGCTTTTGCTTGCACAGAAATGCCAATGAATATATGTGGGTGGGGGGTTGGCTACACAATGTACATTATGTATGCCCCAACAAAATTGCAGTCACCTTCGAAAAAGACTCAGAATCCTAGTAAAACAAGTGTTTGGGCTCAGGTACAAAACTCAATTGAAAGCCTGGCCTCTTACTGGAAGTCACACCAAGAAGTGAACCATTCCGCATTGACATATGATATGGCAGAGGGTGTGATGATCCTCAGCTCTGCCAGGGTAGAAGGCAGTATTATCAGGAAAGACAAAGGAAGCAAGGGTGGCTTGTGCTTGACCAAGAAGTGCAAGTTCCTTTTGCACCCACTCCCAAGGACAAACTTCAAAGAGTGCAATAAAAGGTTTTTGTTGCAAGTTGAGCCAGGGTGAGACATTTGGCTGTGGGAGAGGAAGCACTACCCTCCCATATGTGACAGATCCTCCAGATTGACATTAAAGGATTTATGCATTTTAGGCATGTTTCCCCAGCACTCAGAATAAGAAATAATTTTGTTTTATGACATTTTTCCATGTGACTTCCAGGTCGATTCTTAGAGACTAAGTGCATGTTTTTAGGACCTTTAGAACTGAAATGGCCAGTCAAGACTTGTTTATGGCTGATTTTAAAATGGGACAAATATGACAGTTGGTTGACAGATGGAGAAGTACATTATGAACATGCTTAATCATTTGCAGAGTGATAACTATTATGCATTTCATGAAAAGGACCAAAAAGGTGCCAAGGGGGCATGCTACCTCGCACAGAGTCTGAGATCGGCTTGTCTAATTCCCCGTGACCCCCTGAAAGAGCCTATCTATTTCTTATGGTTGTGTCTAGTATAAGTTAGGAGTTATGATACATAACTCAGTTTTGCTAAAAAGTTCACTGGAGAAACAAAGAACTGTCATAAATGACAAACAGACTGATGATGCTCTCGCCCCTTGAACCAATGACGGCAGGGGGTGGAGGGAGGTATGGTAGGCTGTTCTATCCCAGCGTAGGAATAATTCTAGGGTACATCCTCCAGATTGTAAAATAAATTATGTCATTTGGGCTATATAAGGGAGGACTGTACTGGACAGGGACACACACACAAAAATCTAGGGAGACAGGAGAAAGAGGACGGAGAGGAGGCAGCGCATCCCATCCAAGAGAGTGCAGAGACCAGACCCTTGCCTAGCTGATCGCATCCAAGAGAGTGCAGACACCAGACCCTTGCATAGCTGTCCAGAGAGTCCTGAGATCCAGCGTGGCTGTCCAGAATCCCATCCAGGAGAGTGCAGAGACCAGACCCCCTTTCCTCGCTGTCCAGAGGGTCCTGAGATCCGGCTGACTTTCTAGAATCCCAAACCAAGGCTTACTTTGTAAGTAGCAAACAACCCCAGTCCCAAACTGCATAAACCTCTCTTTTTGTAACATAATTCTCATAGAAAACCCCATTGAAAATCCCATTGAAAGTCCCGAATTACTAGTATATTTCACTCACCTTCCCATATTAAAATCTGTATTAGCCTGTGTATGTTAGCGTATTTCTTTCATAAATCTCTTAGTTGTCTGTATAAACCCATAGCATTATTTTGAAGTAAATCAATTAATTCCCCATTGTAATTCACAGTACGAGTTGGTTCAAATTTGAAATGAACTCCCCTGTGGGCAGTGTCTTTCTTTAATAACTATAGTCATTAAAGTATAGCCTCAACAGAAAGAGTCTCTATGTCACTGAAAACCGAATTTGTCCATGTATTGTGTGCATTGCTACAAATTCCTAATTTTGATCTTTCCCATTAAAAAAGTAGTCTCATTGAGAGCAATCCCTTTCTTTTAGAGTCCTATCTGTTATGTGCCTCTGTTCTTGTCCTTAAAACCGATTTCTGATTTTGACAGTGAATCCCTTTCCTTAGCTACCTGTCATTGCAAAACCAGTGTAAAACGAATTTCCATTTGCCGTTTGTATTTTCCTTTTGCTTCTCCCCAAAAATCGATTTCCCTACCTCATTCCATGTTGTTCTTTGTCCTGATTCTGTAGGAATTATTGCATTTCTGTTGCCCCAACATAGGTGGCTATTGTAAAATTGTATTTTGAATATTTTTTCCTTTTTCATTAAATCATAAATTAATAAATACCTTATTGATACACACCGGCCTGGTTCCTAGCCCATTGTGACACGGGGTATTTGTAGAGGTTGGTGCGAGACGGATTGGGGCCTACTCAAAACGAATCCGTGGTTTATTAAAGATAAAAAGCGTTTTTATTGTGCGCCAGGTTCATTGTCGGGGAAGGAGACCCTGGCTGGAGTGTTCCGTGTTATAAAACCGTGACAGTCTATGTTCTTGATGTTGTATTCTGATGTGTTAACACATGTTTTATTATTGCATTCTATGTTTGCCATCTGCATTTCTTTCATGGTGTATTTATTCCGAAATAAAAGGTTAAAGAAAAAGCAATAGAAAGAATCAATGAGGCGGAGTGGGGGGAGCAATGGAGTGCAGGAGGACAGGAAAGTGATCCTGGAGGGGAGATAACATAGGGGGAGGAGAAAGTAGGGTGAGCGGGAATTGTGGGGACTGGGGCACACATGCTGGTGGCCAGCAGAGCTGCTGCCTGGGATGGAATGCAGTTTTTGATTGCCAGATTCATCCCACATTCCTAGCTGCCTGATTGGCTGGTGCCTCTACCACAGGGGCGATTTAAAGTATGTGCAATGGACTAGTTTGCTTTAAGTGTTTGGGCGTTGCTCGTTTCCATTGACAAAAGATGATACTACTGTGTCTTGTCGATGACAGGTCACAGTTGATTATTTCACAATTTACCACTAAAGGACCATATTAGCAAATATGGCTTATGGCCTCGTTTTGTGCACACAAGCAATCACACACACACCAACACTTATCATGTACACAATTTGGCGATTTGACTGGTTGGTGTTAAACATGTGTATGACAAGGTGGAGCTGGCAGTTGTAGATAGTGTTTGAAGGAGTATCAGTCTGCAGTTGGGCTGCGTGCGATTCAATGGGTGGCAGGGGCTGAGGGTCCGCAGTAGGGGCAATGCAAGGTGATGAGAGAGTGTTTGCTTAAATGGTACCTGCATTGTTCCGGCTGTGCTGACGCTTCATGAAAGAGTGCCCCTCTGCCACCATTATGAAGACATCTGATACCCCTCTATAGGGGAAGGCAAGGTTCAGTCTCTGACAGCCACTCCCCCTAAAAGGTTGAATCTCCACAGACAATGTTGCACCCTATTTGCCCCATCCAAAGGGAGCCTTGGACATTTGCATTGAGTGACTGCCACCTGGAAGAAGGCAGATATAGAGTCTACTTCCTGTGGTCTGTTTGTCCATGCACAGGCTTCTCTAACAGGCACATGATCATAGGTACCAGAGATTCTCTTATTATCATGGGGGTTCACTTTTATCTGAATTACAAAGCACACACATTTCATACCCAGGGCCCGATTCATGGAACATTTGCCCGGTTCAAAGTGAATTTGTACTGCTGAAAAATGACTTTGCACAAACACTGATTCGTGGAACTGTGCAAAAATACAATTTTATACTGCAAAAATGACTATGCACTGACTTTGTTCGGACTTTGCACTGCAAAAATACACTTGCACGGTTCCATAAATCAGGGTTTGGGTCGGCTGTGCAAAGTCACTTTTCAGCAGCACAAATTCACTTTAAACCGGGCAAATATTCCACGAATCAGGCCCCTAATGTTTACCAAATATTTCAGTAACATGAAGTACTGTATAACACGTAATTGCAGAGCCCTCCGCTGTACTCAGTTGCTCTAGTTTAGTCAGTTACATACACACAGTTCCCTTAACATCTTTGTGCAGTGTCCCCATATTAGTTGAGTAATTCCCATGACAAATGTTTGTTTGTTTGTTTATTTATTGTGCGCACCGGACCCTGGGGTAGCAGGGCGCAAGAGAACACGGAAGTTTACAGCTTGGTTACATACATTACAAGTTACAGGTTACAGAGCATGTGGAGTGGCCATTACTTGACTTTACAAGGTAAAACAAGTGCAGACAATCAATCAAATCCAAGGCGAGCGAGCAATATAGCAGGTCGGTAGAGAACGAGCAATATAGCAGGTCATAGCGTGTCAGGTGAAATGTGAAGTACATGTAGAAGTGCAAGGGTAGAGAGTCATTTAAATCTCATTCTCAGTAAGCCATTTTAGAAATGTGTTTCTCATGGCACCAAACGTGTGTTCACTGACAGAGGGAAATACAGCAGACCACACCCAACATATAAAACTGCTAAATCTAACCTTGCAGCAGAAGTCTATTCTGCTAAAATGGTAATTTGCCTGCAATCATTAATGTATATGAGCATGTACTGTCTGTCTTCTGCAATGCACTGATTGTCATGCATGCAAGATACTTGGGGCCTGGTTCGTGGAATTGTTACTGTGCTGCAAAGTCACTTTGCACCACTGCAAAGTGGCTTTGCACTGCTAACAAACACCCTGATTCACAGAGCGACACAGCATGTATTTTTGCAGGGCAAGGTGACTTTGCACCAGTGAAAAGTTACTGCAAAGCCACTTTGCACTGCAAAAATACACTTTGCACCACTCTGCAATCAGGGTGTTTGTTGGCAGTGCAAAGTCACTTTCCACTAGCGCAAAGCCACTTTGCACTGCATTCAAACATCCATGAATCAGCCCCTAAATGTATAGTATCATGTAATTTCTGTCTTCTGCAGTGCAGTGCACTGTTTGTCGTGCATGCAAAATACTAAATGGATAGTATCATGTAATGTCTGTCTTCTGCAGTGCAATGCACTGTTTGTCGTGCATGCAAAATACTAAGTGGTCGGTTCATGGAAATAATGTGCACCGAAAATTCCCGCGCAGAGGTGCCAAAACGTGCGAATCGCAGTAAAAGTGCAAAAATCGCAGTGCAAGTGCGAAAATCGCAGGGAAACCAGCGCACATCGATTCATGGAAGTCCGTGCGCGAGAAAAACATTGGATGTGCGCTAAAAATGTGCGCCGCGCACGCCGGCGCACAGGTCATCCAACAGCGTGCGCCACAGCCACTGCAAAATCGCACATAGCGCGGCGCACATCACAAAAGTAGGCGGAACACGGGGCGTAACACTCGGAATGGGGAACAATGCGTGAAAATATGGGCGTCACGGGGGAAGTACAGGAGACAAGTGCGCGGAACGCCCACACGCTCACCTACAACCCGTATTCATGGAATCGAATAGGGCAAACCAGCGCACGGTCAAAGACGCGCACAGGGCCAAACAAGTACGCCACAAGAAAGCAGGCGGTAGCGCCCCTGCGACTGAAAAAAATGTGCGCCAAAATGTGCGCTAACAAAAAGCACCCATATACAGCCATGATGAATGGGCCATACTGTGGCCCTCTAGGACAAATGAGGTGCAAAGGGGCACCGACAAACATGGACACCCGCTGTGTGAAAAATAGCGTGTGCGTGTGTTCCTGGGTGCGCGGGAAGTTCCACACGCGATTGGCCTGGGTACGTGTACTTCGGGGTGCGTGGGAAGTTCCACACGCGATTAGCCTGGGTACGTGTACTACGGGGTGCGCGGGAAGTTCCACACGCGATTGGCCTGGGTAGGTGTACTTCGGGGTGCGCGGGAGGTTCCACACGCGATTGGCCTGGGGACGTGTACTTCGGGGTGCGCGGGAAGTTCCACACGCGATTGGCCTGGGTACGTGTATTCCGAGGTGCGCGGGAAGATTCACACGCGATTTCAGCAGGGTACGTGTATTTCGGTGGTGCCGGGGAATGCTAAACGTGATTTGGCCATGTGGGTCCTCCCAGGTGTTCCCTCTACACCCTCCACGGCCCCTGCAGGCAGCACAAACCACAGGGTACTACCCTGCACCCCTGCTCATGTCCCACAGGCAACCCATCCACCATGGCCATGCCCACCAGCCAACCCACATGTCACCTTGCACTACTGATCACTAACACATGTTTCCCATCACCCCCACCCCCCAGCAGTGCAGAGGCAGCCTCCACCAGGCCCCCACTCATGTCTCCCATCACCCCCACCCCCCAGCAGTGCAGGGGCAGCCTCCACCAGGCTCCCACCCATGTCCCCCTGCACCCCCACCTCACAGCAGTGCAGGGGCAGCATCCACCAGGCCCCCACTCATGTCTCCCATCACCCCCACCCCCCAGCAGTGCAGGGGCAGCCTCCACCAGGCTCCCACACATGTCCCCCTGCACCCCCTCCCCCCAGCAGTGCAGGGGCAGCCTCCACCAGGCCCCCACTCATGTCTCCCAACAACCCACACCCCCCAGCAGTGCAGGGGCAGCCTCCACCAGGCCCCCACCCATGTCTACCACCACCCCCACCCCCCAGCCACCAGTTGCAGCCTCCACCAGGCCCCCACTCATGTCTCCCATCACCTCCACCCCCAGCAGTGCAGGGGCAGCCTCCACCAGGCTCCCACACATGTCCCCTTGCACCCCCAGCCAACAGGGGCAGCCTCCACCAGGCCCTCACTCATGTCTCCCATCACCCCCACCCCCAGCAGTGCAGGGGCAGCCTCCACCAGGCCCCCACCCATGTCTACCACCACCCCCACCCCCCAGCCACCAGGGGCAGCCTCCACCAGGCCCCCACCCATGTCTACCACCACCCCCACGCCCCAGCCACCATGGGCAGCCTCCACCAGGCCCCCACCCATGTCTACCACCACCCCCACCCCCCAGCCACCAGGGGCAGCCTCCACCAGGCCCCCACTCATGTCTCCCATCACCCCCACCCCCCAGCAGTGCAGGGGCAGCATCCACCAGGCTCCCACACATGCCCCCCTGCACCCCCACAACCCAGCCACCAGGGGCAGCCTCCACCAGGCCCCCACTCATGTCTCCCATCACCCCCACCCCCCAGCAGTGCAGGGGCAGCCTCCACCAGGCCGCCACTCATGTCTCCCATCACCCCTACCCCCAGCCACCAGGGGC
Source organism: Ambystoma mexicanum (assembly GCF_040938575.1). Taxonomy (NCBI): domain Eukaryota; kingdom Metazoa; phylum Chordata; class Amphibia; order Caudata; family Ambystomatidae; genus Ambystoma; species Ambystoma mexicanum. The sequence goes on along the minus strand of NC_090929.1, from coordinate 94,127,331 downwards.
AGCCTCCACCAGACCCCCACTCATGTCTCCCATCACTCCCACCCCCCAGCAGTGCAGGGGCAGCCTCCACCAGGCCCCCACCCATGTCTACCACCATCCCCACATCCCAGCCACCAGGGGCAGCCTCCACCAGGGCCCCACTCATGTCTCCCATCACCCCCACCCCCCAGCAGTGCAGGGGCAGCCTCCACCAGGCCCCCACCCATGTCTACCACCGCCCCCACCCCCCAGCCACCAGGGGCAGCCTCCACCAGGCCCCCACTCATGTCTCCCATCACCCCCACCACCCAGCCACCAGGGGCAGCCTCAACCAGGCTCTCACACATGTCCCCCTGCACCCCTACCCCCCAGCCACCAGGGGCAGCCTCCACCAGGCCCCCACTCATGTCTCCCATCACCCCCACCCCCCAGTAGTGCAGGGGCAGCCTCCACCAGGCCCCCACCCATGTCTACCACCACCCCCACCCCCCAGCCACCAGGGGCAGCCTCCACCAGGCCCCCACCCATGTCTCCCATCTCCCCCACCCCCCAGCAGTGCAGGGGCAGCCTCCACCAGGCCCCCACTCATATCTCCCATCACCCCCATCCCCCAGCAGTGCAGGGGCAGCCTCCACCAGGCCCCCACTCATGTCTCCCATCACCCCCACCCCCCAGCAGTGCAGGGGCAGCCTCCACCATGCCCCCACTCATGTCTCCCATCACCCCCACCCCCCAGCAGTGCAGGGGCAGCCTCCACCAGGCCCCCACTCATGTCCAACTCATGTCTCCCTGCACCCCCACCCCCAGCAGTGCAGGGGCAGCCTCCACCAGCCCCCCACTCATGTCTCCCATCACCCCCACCCCCCAGCAGTGCAGGGGCAGCCTCCACCAGGCCCCCACTCATGTCCAACTCATGTCTCCCTGCACCCCCACCCCCGCGCAGTGCAAGGGCAGCCTCCACCAGGCCCCCACCCATGTCTACCACCACCCCCACCCCCCAGCCACCAGGGGCAGCCTCCACCAGACTCCCACTCATGTCTCCCATCACTCCCACCCCCCAGCAGTGCAGGGGCAGCCTCCACCAGGCCCCCACCCATGTCTACCACCATCCCCACCCCCAGGCACCAGGGGCAGCCTCCACCAGGCCCCCACTCATGTCTCCCATCACCCCCACCCCCCAGCAGTGCAGGGGCAGCCTCCACCAGGCCCCCACCCATGTCTACCACAATCCCCACCCCCCAGCCACCAGGGGCAGCCTCCACCAGGCCCCCACTCATGTCTCCCATCACCCCCACCCCCCAGCCACCAGGGGCAGCCTCCACCTGGCTCTCACACATGTCCCCCTGCACCCCCAACCCCCAGCCACCAGGGGCAGCCTCCACCAGGCCCCCACTCATGTCTCCCATCACCCCCACCCCTCAGTAGTGCAGGGGCAGCCTCCACCAGGCCCCCACCCATGTCTACCACCCCCCCACCCCCCAGCCACCAGGGGCAGCCTCCACCAGGCCCCCACCCATGTCTCCCATCACCCCCACCCCCCAGCAGTGCAGGGGCAGCCTCCACCAGGCCCCCACTCATGTCTCCCATCACCCCCACCCCCCAGCAGTGCAGGGGCAGCCTCCACCAGGCCCTCACTCATGTCTCCCATCACCCCCGCCCCCCAGCAATGCAGGGGCAGCCTCCACCATGCCCCCACTCATGTCTCCCATCACCCCCGCCCCCCAGCAGTGCAGGGGCAGCCTCCACCAGGCCCCCACTCATGTCCAACTCATGTCTCCCTGCACCCCCACCCCCAGCAGTGCACGGGCAGCCTCCACCAGCCCCCCACTCATGTCTCCCATCACCCCCACGCCCCAGCAGTGCAGGGGCAGCCTCCACCAGGCCCCCACTCATGTCCAACTCATGTCTCCCATCACCCCCACCCCCCAGCAGTGCAGGGGCAGCCTCCACCAGGCCCCCACTCATGTCCAACTCATGTCTCCCTGCACCCCCACCCCCCAGCAGTGCAAGGGCAGCCTCCACCAGGCCCCCACCCATGTCTACCACCACCCCCACCCCCCAGCCACCAGGGGCAGCCTCCACCAGACCCCCACTCATGTCTCCCATCACTCCCACCCCCCAGCAGTGCAGGGGCAGCCTCCACCAGGCCCCCACCCATGTCTACCACCATCCCCACCCCCAGCCACCAGGGGCAGCCTCCACCAGGCCCCCACTCATGTCTCCCATCACCCCCACCCCCCACAGTGCAGGGGCAGCCTCCACCAGGCCCCCACCCATGTCTACCACCATCCCCACCCACAACCAACAGGGGCAGCCTCCACCAGGCCCCCACTCATGTCTCCCATCACCCCCACCCCCCCAGCCACCAGGGGCAGCCTCCACCTGGCTCTCACACATGTCCCCCTGCACCCCGAACCCCCAGCCACCAGGGGCAGCCTCCACCAGGCCCCCACTCATGTCTCCCATCACCCCCACCCCTCAGTAGTGCAGGGGCAGCCTCCACCAGGCCCCCACCCATGTCTACCACCACCCCCACCCCCCAGCCACCACGGGCAGCCTCCACCAGGCCCCCACCCATGTCTCCCATCACCCCCACCCCCAAGCAGTGCAGGGGCAGCCTCCACCAGGCCCCCACTCATGTCTCCCATCACCCCCACCCCCCAGCAGTGCAGGGGCAGCCTCCACCAGGCCCCCACTCATGTCTCCCATCACCCCCGCCCCCCAGCGGTGCAGGGGCAGCCTCCACCATGCCCCCACTCATGTCTCCCATCATCCCCACCCCCCAGCAGTGCAGGGGCAGCCTCCACCAGGCCCCCACTCATGTCCAACTCATGTCTCCCTGCACCCCCACCCCCAGCAGTGCAGGGGCAGCCTCCACCAGCCCCCCACTCATGTCTCCCATCACCCCCACGCCCCAGCAGTGCAGGGGCAGCCTCCACCAGGCCCCCGCTCATGTCCAACTCATGTCTCCCTGCACCCCCACCCCCAGCAGTGCAGGGGCAGCCTCCACCAGGCCCCCACTCATGTCTCCCATCACCCCAACCCCCCAGAAGTGCAGGGACAGCCTCCACCAGGCCCCCACTCATGTCTCCCATCTCCCCCACCCCCCAGCAGTGCAGGGGCAGCCTCCACCAGGCCCCCACTCATGTCTCCGATCACCCCCACCCCCCAGCTGTGCAGGGGCAGCCTCCACCAGGCCCCCACCCATGTCTACCACCACCCCCACCCCCCAGCAGTGCAGGGGCAGCCTCCACCAGGCCCCCACCCATGTCTACCACCACCCCCACCCCCCAGCCACCAGGGGCAGCCTCCAGAGGCCCCCACACATGTCTCCCATCACCCCCACCCCCCAGCCACCAGGGGCAGCCTCCACCAGGCTCCTACACATGTCCCCCTGCACCCCCACCCACCAGCCACCAGGGGCAGCCTCCACCAGGCCCCCACTCATGTCTCCCATCACCCCAACCCCCCAGCAGTGCAGGGACAGCCTCCACCAGGCCCCCACTCATGTCTCCCATCTCCCCCACCCCCCAGCAGTGCAGGGGCAGCCTCCACCAGGCCCCCACTCATGTCTCCGATCACCCCCACCCCCCAGCTGTGCAGGGGCAGCCTCCACCAGGCCCCCACCCATGTCTACCACCACCCCCACCCCCCAGCAGTGCAGGGGCAGCCTCCACCAGGCCCCCACCCAGGTCTACCACCACCCCCACCCCCCAGCCACCAGGGGCAGCCTCCAGAGGCCCCCACTCATGTCTCCCATCACCCCCACCCCCCAGCCACCAGGGGCAGCCTCCACCAGGCTCCTACACATGTCCCCCTGCACCCCCACCCACCAGCCACCAGGGGCAGCCTCCACCAGGCCCTACCCATGTCTCCCATCACCCCCACCCCCCAGCAGTGCAGGGGCAGCCTCCACCAGGCCCCCACTCATGTCTCCCATCACCCCCACCCCCCAGCAGTGCAGGGGCAGCCTCCACCAGGCCCTCACTCATGTCTCCCATCACCCCCACCCCCCAGCAGTGCAGGGGCAGCCTCCACCAGGCCCCCACTCATGTCTCCCATCACCCCCACCCCCCAGCAGTGCAGGGGCATCCTCCACCAGGTCCCCACTCATGTCTCTCATCACCCCCACCCCCCAGCAGTGCTGGGGCAGCATCCACCAGGCCCCCACTCATGTCTCCCATCACCCCCACCCCCCAGCCATGCAGGGGCAGCCTCCACCAGGCCCCCACCAATGTCTACCACCACCCCAACCCCCCAGCCACCAGGGGCAGCCTCCACCAGGCCCCCACTCATGTCTCCCATCACCCCCACCCCGCAGCCATGCAGGGGCAGCCTCCACCAGGCCCCCACCAATGTCTACCACCACCCCAACCCCCCAGCCACCAGGGGCAGCCTCCACCAGGCCCCCACTCATGTCTCCCATCACCCCCCAGCCACCAGGGGCAGCCTCCACCAGGCCCCCACTCATGTCTCCCATCACCCCCACCCCCCAGCCATGCAGGGGCAGCCTCCACCAGGCCCCCACCAATGTCTACCACCACCCCAACCCCCCAGCCACCAGGGGCAGCCTCCACCAGGCCACCACCCATGTCTACCCCCACCCCCCAGCCACCAGGGGCAGCCTCCACCAGGCCCCCACTCATGTCTCCCATCACCCCCACGCCCCAGCCACCAGGGGCAGCCCCCACCAGGCCCTCACCCATGTCTACCACCACCCCCACCCCCCAGCCACCAGGGGCAGCCTCCACCAGGCCCCCACCCATGTCTCCCATCACCCCCACCCCCAGCAGTGTAGGGGCAGCCTCCACCAGGCCCCCCCTCATGTCTCCCATCACCCCCAGCAGTGCAGGGGCAGCCTCCACCAGGCCCCCACTTATGTCTCCAATCACCCCCACCCCCCAGCAGTGCAGGGACAGCCTCCACCAGGCCCCCACTCATGTCTCCCATCACCCCCACCCCCCAGCAGTGCAGGGGCAGCCTCCACCAGGCCCCCACTCATGTCCAACTCATGTCTCCCTGCACCCCCCAGCAGTGCAGGGGCAGCCTCCACCAGGCCCCCACTCATGTCCAACTCATGTCTCCCTGCACCCCCACCCCCCAGCAGTGCAGGGGCAGCCTCCACCAGGCTCCCACACATGCCCCCTGCACCCCCACCCCCAGCCACCAGGGGCAGCCTCCACCAGGCCCCCACTCATGTCTCCCATCACCCCCACCACCCAGCAGTGCAGGGGCAGCCTCCACCAGGCCCCCACCCATGTCTACCACCACCCCCACCCCCCAGCGACCAGGGGCAGCCTCCACCAGGCCCCCACTCATGTCTCCAATCACCCCCAACCCCCAGCAGTGCAGGGGCAGCCTCCACCAGGCCCCCACCCATGTCTACCACCACCCCCACCCCCCAGCCACCAGGGGCAGCCTCCACCAGGCCCCCAACCATGTCTCCCATCACCCCACCCCCCAGCAGTGCAGGGGCAGCCTCCACCAGGCCCCCACTCATGTCTCCCATCACCCCCACCCCCCAGCAGGGCAGGGGCAGCCTCCACCAGGCCCCCACACATGTCTCCCATCACCCCACCCCCCAGCAGTGCAGAGGCAGCCTCCACCAGGCCCCCACTCATGTCTCCCATCACCCCCACCCCCCAGCAGTGCACGGGCAGCCTCCACCAGGCCCCTACCCATGTCTACCACCACCCCCACCCCCTAGCCACCAGGGGCAGCCTCCACCAGGCCCCCACTCATGTCTTCCATCACCCCCACCCCCCAGCAATGCAGGGGCAGCCTCCACCAGGCCCACACTCATGTCTCCCATCACCCCCACCCCCAACCCCCCAGCAGTGCAGGGGCAGCCTCCACCAGGCCCCCACTCATTTCTCCCATCACCCCACCCCCCAGCAGTCCAGTGGCAGCCTCCACCAGGCCCCCACTCATGTCTCCCATCAACCCCACGCCCCAGCCGTGCAGAGGCAGCCTCCACCAGGCCCCCACCCATGACTACCACCACCCCCACCCCCCAGCCACCAGGGGCAGCCTCCACCAGGCCCCCACTCATGTCTCCAATCACCCCCACCCCCCAGCCACCAGGGGCAGCCTCCACCAGGCCCCCACCCATGTCTACCACCACCCCCACCCCCCAGCCACCAGGGGCAGCCTCCACCAGGCTCCCACCCATGTCTCCCATCACCCCCACCCCCTAGCAGTGCAGGGGCAGCCTCCACCAGGCCCCCACTCATGTCTCCCATCACCCCCACCCCCCAGCAGTGCAGGGGCAGCCTCCACCAGGCCCCCACTCATGTCCAACTCATGTCTCCCTCCACCCCCACCCACCAGCAGTGCAGGGGCAGCCTCAACCAGGCCCCCACCCATGTCTACCACCACCCCAACCCCCCAGCCACCAGGGGCAGCCTCCGCCAGGCCCCCACCCATGTCTCCCATCACCCCCACCCCCCAGCAGTGCAGGGGCAGCCTCCACCAGGCCCCCACTCATGTCTCCCATCACCCCCACCCCCCAGCAGTGCAGGGGCAGCCTCCACCAGGCCCTCACTCATGTCTCCCATCACCCCCACCCCCCAGCAGTGCAGGGGCAGTCTCCACCAGGCCCCCACTCATGTCTCCCATCACCCCCACCCCCCAGCAGTGCAGGGGCATCCTCCACCAGGCCCCCACTCATGTCTCTCATCACCCCCACCCCCCAGCAGTGCTGGGGCAGCATCCACCAGGCCCCCACTCATGTCTCCCATCACCCCCACCCCCCAGCCATGCAGGGGCAGCCTCCACCAGGCCCCAACCAATGTCTACCACCACCCCAACCCCCCAGCCACCAGGGGCAGCCTCCACCAGGCCCCCACTCATGTCTCCCATCACCCCCACCCCCCAGCCATGCAGGGGCAGCCTCCACCAGGCCCCCACCAATGTCTACCACCACCCCAAACCCCCAGCCACCAGGGGCAGCCTCCACCAGGCCCCCACTCATGTCTCCCATCACCCCCCAGCCACCAGGGGCAGCCTCCACCAGGCCCCCACTCATGTCTCCCATCACCCCCACCCCCCAGCCATGCAGGGGCAGCCTCCACCAGGCCCCCACCAATGTCTACCACCACCCCAACCCCCCAGCCACCAGGGGCAGCCTCCACCAGGCCCCCACCCATGTCTACCCCCACCCCCCAGCCACCAGGGGCAGCCTCCACCAGGACCCCACTCATGTCTCCCATCACCCCCACGCCCCAGCCACCAGGGGCAGCCTCCACCAGGCCCTCACCCATGTCTACCACCACCCCCACCCCCCAGCCACCAGGGGCAGCCTCCACCAGGCCCCCACCCATGTCTCCCATCACCCCCACCCCCAGCAGAGTAGGGGCAGCCTCCACCAGGCCCCCCCTCATGTCTCCCATCACCCCAAGCAGTGCAGGGGCAGCCTCCACCAGGCCCCCACTTATGTCTCCAATCACCCCCACCCCCAGCAGTGCAGGGACAGCCTCCACCAGGCCCCCACTCATGTCTCCCATCACCCCCACCCCCCAGCAGTGCAGGGGCAGCCTCCACCAGGCCCCCACTCATGTCCAACTCATGTCTCCCTGCACCCCCCAGCAGTGCAGGGGCAGCCTCCACCAGGCCCCCACTCATGTCCAACTCATGTCTCCCTGCACCCCCACCCCCCAGCAGTGCAGGGGCAGCCTCCACCAGGCTCCCACACATGCCCCCTGCACCCCCACCCCCAGCCACCAGGGGCAGCCTCCACCAGGCCCCCACTCATGTCTCCCATCACCCCCACCACCCAGCAGTGCAGGGGCAGCCTCCACCAGGCCCCCACCCATGTCTACCACCACCCCCACCCCCCAGCGACCAGGGGCAGCCTCCACCAGGCCCCCACTCATGTCTCCCATCACCCCCAACCCCCAGCAGTGCAGGGGCAGCCTCCACCAGGCCCCCACCCATGTCTACCACCACCCCCACCCCCCAGCCACCAGGGGCAGCCTCCACCAGGCCCCCAACCATGTCTCCCATCACCCCACCCCCCAGCAGTGCAGGGGCAGCCTCCACCAGGCCCCCACTCATGTCTCCCATCACCCCCACCCCCCAGCAGGGCAGGGGAAGCCTCCACCAGGCCCCCACACATGTCTCCCATCACCCCACCCCCCAGCAGTGCAGAGGCAGCCTCCACCAGGCCCCCACTCATGTCTCCCATCACCCCCACCCCCCAGCAGTGCACGGGCAGCCTCCACCAGGCCCCTACCCATGTCTACCACCACCCCCACCCCCTAGCCACCAGGGGCAGCCTCCACCAGGCCCCCACTCATGTCTCCCATCACCCCCACCCCCCAGCAATGCAGGGGCAGCCTCCACCAGGCCCACACTCATGTCTCCCATCACCCCCACCCCCAACCCCCCAGCAGTGCAGGGGCAGCCTCCACCAGGCCCCCACTCATGTCTCCCATCACCCCCACCCCCCAGCAGTCCAGGGGCAGCCTCCACCAGGCCCCCACTCATGTCTCCCATCACCCCCACCCCCCAGCCGTGCGATTTCCCTGGGTACGTGTACTACGGGGTGCGCGGGAAGTTCCACACGCGATTTGCCTGGGTACGTGTACTTCAGGGTGCGCAGGAGGTTCCACACGCGATTGGCCTGGGTACGTGTACTTCAGGGTGCGCGGGAAGTTCCACACGCGATTGGCCGGGGTACGTGTACTACAGGGTGCGCGGGAGGTTCCACACGTGATTGGCCTGGGTATGTGTACTTCGGGGTGCGCGGGAAGTTCCACACGCGATTCTCCTGGGTACATGTACTATGGGGTGCGTGGGAGGTTCCACACGCGATTGGCCTGGGTACGTGTACTTCAGGGTGCGCGGGAAGTTCCACACGCGATTGGCCTGGGTACGTGTACTTCGGGGTGCGCGGGAAGTTCCACACGCGATTGGCCTGGGTACGTGTACTACGGGTTGCGTGGGAGGTTCCACACGCGATTGTCCTGGGTACGTGTACTTCGGGGTGCACGGGAAGTTCCACACGCAATTGGCCTGGGTACGTGTACTACGGGGTGCGCGGGAGGTTCCACACGCGATTGGCCTGGGTACGTGTACTTCCGGGTGCGCGGGAAGTTCCACACGCGATTGGCCTGGGTACGTGTACTTCGGGGTGCGCGTGAACTTCCACACGCGACTGGGCCTGTGAGAGTGGGGTACGTGTATTCCAGGGCTGGGCGGGAATATTTACTTGCGACTGGGCCTGGGAGAGCGTGCTACGTGTATTCCTGGGGTGGCCGGGAAGATTCACACGTTCGCCTACGACGTGCCGAAAAATAAATGGTCCAATCCTGAAACACGTACGCCAGCATGAAGCAGGCGTACGTTGACCCGCGCAGCATAAAAGTGCGCGCAAACAACAAACAAGCTCATACGCCAGGATGAATATACCGTTCCTAGCAGCAGTGGCCGTGGGTTACCAAAGGAGGAGGAGGAGGATAGTGAGGGCCAGAATTTTCACTCCCAGAACCAGCCTTTTTGGGATGCCTGATGACCAGGTGTATGGGAGGTACAGGTTTCCACCACACATAATACTGGACCTGGTCAGTGAGTGGGAGGATGACCTCACATCACCCACCTTGTGCTCCCAAGCACTCAGCCCCCGGGAGAAGGTCCTCAATGTACTGCACTTCTTGGCCACAGGATCATTTCAGTGGACAAGTGCCATAGTGGGTGGGGTGTCACAGGCCACGCAGTCACGCTGCCTACACCAGGTCTTGAACATCATCACTGCACGCCCATCAGTCCGTAGGCACATATACCTGCCCAGGACACCTGCAGAAAGGCAGGCTGCCACCCTCGATTTCTACGGTGTGGCACAATTCCCAAAAGTGCTAGGTGCCATTGACTGCACCCATGTGGCACTACGTCCCCCCAGGGCATCTGAGCACATCTATAGGAACCGCAAGCACTGGCATTCCATCAACGTGCAGGTAGTATGTAATGCTAAGGGAATCATCACCTCAGTATATGCCAACTATCCAGGGTCCACCCACGACAGCTTCATTTACCGAATGTCTACCCTAAGCCGGGACCTAGAAGCTGGGCGGCATGGCAATACATGGCTGCTTGGTGAGTATGAATGCCACTGCACATGCATGCATGTCAGATGCAGAGTTATGTCACTACCCCACTAATGATACCCATCACCTCCTCACCTCCTCACCAGGGGACAGTGCCTACCCTCTGAGCACCCACATGAAGACGCCAATTCGGAACCCCATCACGCCTCCAGAGGTAAGAGACAACACAGCCCATATTGCAACCCGGGGCATAGTGGAGCGCACATTCGGAGTGCTCAAGTCACGCTTTCGCTCCCTTTACCGTTCTGGCAGGCAGCTGTTATATGCGCTCCCAGTAGTGTGCAGGATTATAGTGGCAGCATTTGTCCTGCACAATGTTGCAACACGCCGGGGCCTGGCTGTGTACATGGTGCTGTCCCCACATCCCCATGGGAGGGGAGAGGGCACGGGGTGAGGCAGCCCGTACGCAGCTGGTGGCTAATTACTTCACATAGAAATCACACCCCAGTGGAGTGCACACAGCCCTGGCACATACCATCTGATAAGCAATGATGACTCGACCTGACAATTAAGACGAACAAAGGGACAGTCAACTGTCAGAACCATAGCAGCCTGAGATTGTTCATGTGGAAGTGTCACAATGTGTGCATCCCTACCTACACAAACACCACCAATGCAGTGTCATCAAAAGACACTTCCATGCTGCAGAAATGAATACCCACTCGCAAAATACTACATGAAAACAGTGCCATGTCACCCAACCCCTCCCCGGCACGGCCACACAGCACACCATGGCATGTCATGCAATGTGAGAGGAAACAAATTAATCTCCACAACATGCCCCAAGTGTCACCAGCTACAGTGTCCCTAATGGAAACATGTCCACACATGAAATGCTCACAGTAATGCAGGACCTACAACACACATTACCAAATACTTACCAAGAACACCAATCACCTACACAACCTCCAACCTACCTTAAACATGACATTACAGACTTAAAAATTTGCTAGCCTCACTACCTGATGATGCCAGCCCTCCGAACACTTCCAAGTATACAGTGTTAGCGCCACGCAAGAGTGTAGGTGCACTGCTTACAACATGGACTCCAGTTGCAAGGTGGACCGCATTGTGAAGACATGAGGAATGGACCTGCAAATTAGGAGGATGAGATGGATGCAGAGGCACATATCAATACACCATGCAGTGTACAATACAACAACAATATGCACTATGAATGTATACACAGTATTGGCTACAGACTGTCCACACAGCTCATGGGAGTCCAATGTCACCATGTACGTCAATGTCACTTGGGCACACCCTTTGCAAGCCCATGGAAACGGGAAGCAGGAGGGGTGTGTGACACAAAAACCCAAGCATCTGAACCAAATTCATGGCAAGCTTGCATGTGCCCAGCCACAATGCAGCGTATGCCCATGGGAGCCACACAAGGCAACACACTGTCCCAAAAAACAAAAAAAAAACAAAAAATGGCCATTAATGGGCCCAGGGGGGGGGGTGTTTCAGGCCACCCAGGAGGTCCGAGGACAGGGTGCACACCAAAACCCACCTGTGTGGATCTTGCGGAAAAAAAAAACACCTCCATGGGCTCATGGCCTACACGGCTACCCTATTGTGGGAGTATCACTGCTGTCGCTCTCCTCACCCTCTGCAGCTGCATCAGGAGGTGGTGGCACTATGGGAGGCAGCCCACGCAAAGCCCTAGTCTGTTCCTCCATGGCTGCAAGCATGCGGGTGTGGTAGGTCTCGTTCTGCAGGATAAGTGTGCGGAGGTCCCCATGCAACAACTCACGGGATGCCCGGACCTCCACCATAGTTGCCTGCATCTCAGCTGAGAGCGTACGTGTGAGACGCTCCAGCTGCTGTTCTGTCCTTCTGTTTGTTGAAGCCTCAAGCTCAACAAGAGTCGTCCTGAGGCTTCCCTGTGGCCCTGGGACTCTATGGAAATGGTTTCCTGCAGAGTCGCCAGTGCCGTCCGCCTGTCCCTGTCAGATGCCAACATGTCCTCCCTGTGTGACTGGCAGATGGAGTCGGTTGCCTGCTGTAGTCGCTCCATCAGCCTTTCGGGGGGGACAATGGAAGTGGCCATCCTATCCCTGGCTTGAGCCATCAACTCTGATGATGCTGCCTGTTGGGTTGCCATACCCTATATGGATTGCTCCCATGCGGTATTGCCAGGTGGCGTACGGCCACCACGTCGGCGGGCACCACACCTGTCTGGGGCAAGGCGAACTGCGCCTTGCTGCGCCGGCACTGCCTGAGGCTGCAGGACTGCATTCCCCCTCTGATCTGCTGGCCCAGGAACAGTATCAGATTTCGCGGAGTGTGACCCTGCAGCCGTAACCACAAAGGCGTACCTGCCAACACTGACATCCCCATTGAGGGTTCTAACCTTGGTGCAGGTGGGTCGGACAGAACAGAATCCCTCCCAGGAACACTCACCTGCGACGGCACATAGGTTTCATCATCCGAATCGACACCTGAATACAGCTCTGGGGAGGTGCAGCCAGAGACACCCCTTGAGAGCACGACCTGCAGCAGTTGTGGGTTCTCACCCACCACCACACCACGTCCCTCACTGGTGGTCGGTCGGCCCTCAGACCCCTCCTGGGTCTGCACCATCTCCACAACCCCAGCAGTATCAAGTGCATCATCCCCTGCAAAGACAAAAAAGAAAACAAATGGAAACAGGCATTAGCACTATGGCACACAATTAGGGCTGAGAGGCTACAGAAACATTACTTGATTGACACATGTCCCACATGACTAAAACCCTCCCATGCATGCACCGTCACTGCGTGTGAAGGGGAGGCAGATGGCACACATTGATGACACCAAGATGGAAGATGAACACATTTGCTGCATGCTGCCTAGCAGTGGCATCACACATTGGCCAGTGATTGGCAGGTCAAATACACATGCCATCACACAGATGGCATGTACCCTAGCCATGAAGTGAAGAGGGAGAGGAGGTCACGAATTGTTCATTCAGTCCAGTTTGCTCATGTAATTGATTTTTTCATTGAAATGGTTCAAATGTTTAACCTGCAGCTGCTAGTCCAAAATGGTCCTATAGCACAGGGACATGTCTAAACTAATCATGTCCAGGAAACTAAGCCAGTCCACTGTACCATAGCCATGTCAGACATGTGACAATAAGACTGAGAAATCCTGAGTAAAAATGGTGGTATGCAAACAATCTGCCTGAATAAACAGAGGTAAATAAGCAACAATGTTGTGGCAAGATGGCACTCCAAGGGCAACTGGCGTGGTGTTGGGCTGGATGTCTAATGTTGGCAGAAGGGATGCTGCTATACCCAAATGCTGGTGCCAAGAATGTATAGGAAGAGGCACATGGGTGACCCAAACCACTCAGGCACACACACCCTCACCTGGCACCCAAACAGGAGCCCTCCCACACACACCATGCACATGGATGACACACACATGCATGTGCACTCACCGGACAATGCCTCGTAATCTGCCAGTTCTCCCACGCCTTGGATCTGTTCCTCCGTGACGTAAGTCCCAGCAACCTGCTCATGTGGAGTGAGTTCTATGTCGTCTGCTGGAGACCCAACTCCAGTCACTAGAGTTGCGGCATGACTTGAGGCCAGCTTATTCTTTGCCCTGCTCTTCACCCGAGATTGAGAAATGTTGGCAAATCAGAGAAAAAGAAAATGAAACAGACCACCAGATTTCAGGAGTGGCTGGTAGAAACATATGTTAAGCGGCAAGAGTTGAGGGGGATTGGATGGGAGCCTCTACCTGGCAGTCAAGTTTTAAAAGTGCATCTCTTGATTATTCCTTTGTGGCAGGCTCAATTTTCAAACTCACAGCTTCAGTTTTGAAATAACAATTTCCCCTTCCTCGAAAGGCCCAATTAATGAATTGCTATAACCCAACAAAGATAAAACTTGCTTTATGAATTGCAGCCATGGACTGCGGCTACTTCTAATGCCATTGAATCCTTTATAAGCCAATGAGAGAGATGATACTCACTTACTCTAGTATACCACAATCTTGCCCACAATGTCAGTGGTTTCAATATTAAGTCAGAGATAAAGCTCCAACCAGCTTCCATGTGCAAAAACTATGACGGAGATCTAATCGATAATCCGAACAAACAGCGCAATAAATGGTTCTCCTTTTGTTGGATTGGGCTTGTACATGAGTGGCCCCACACGTCAGCCCCATAGTTCGAAGTTGGCACCCGCCCAAGTCCTTACTAAATCGCAAAAACGCCCCATTTACTTGAGCAAATTTTGTGGCACCACTGGCCACCTGAGACCCTCAACCCATGGTGTTCTTGATAATAATTCCAAGGTAAGCAAAGTCTTTCACCCATTCCAAATACCCAGGAGCTGAACAAATCATAGGAAATGGGCGCTTGTGAAGACCCACACACATCACCTTTGATTTAGCAGTGTTAGGGTGTAGATCTGGGGCTGTCATAAAATCAACAAAACCGAAAAACCAACAATTGCAGCACTTTAACTATTCTGGCGAGTAATAAGACATCAGCCTCATAGCCTAAATCTGCCCGCACATCTCGGCGTGCCTGTTACTATGGCATGTAGATCACCGAATAAGAAGTTAATATATTAATTAAACAGCAGGGGTGCCAGAACACACCCCTGCCTGACACCTCGTGTACATTTAAAAGCCTGCACCAGCTCACAAATACAAGACATACAGACCCTAGCAGTCAGATGTTCATGAAGAGACACTAAGATGGCAAGAAGGGGTTTGGGAAGGCCTATATCTCACAAAATGTCCATGGCTGTCCCCGATTTACATTATCAAATGCTAACCCGAGGTCCATAAAAACCAAATGCAATGCGGTACCACACCGTAACACATATTTATCTACAATCAAATTTAAATGTAATACCTGTTCTATGGTCCCAACTACCCTTGAAAGCCCTACTGCTCCTCATCCCAGATTCCAGTAGACTTTACCCATTCTTATAATCTGGTATACATGAATCTCCCAAACCATTTAGCTGAAGAGTCAACCAGAGAGACAGGGCAATAACAAACAGGGTTTGCCCTCTATCTGTTCTTAAACAATTGTACAATTATAGCCTCCCTCCAACTCGGTTGGAAGAGCTAGTTTCTGCTAAATGCATTAAACAACATTGTAAAAACTGGGACCCAGACTGTTAAATTTAACTTTAAAATATCCAGCTGTACCATGTCACTCCCGGTGCTTCCCCATTAGTCATGGCTGATAGAGATTGTCGTGATTTTAAAAGAGAAAACACAGTTGGGTCCTCACCTGGCCAGGTCATCCCAAATAGAGCCATTCAATAGTTTGTGGGTGACCTATGTTGCAGACAAGGTTTAAGAGGATTCAATTCAACACTACAGTTAAGTCAATGCTTAGTCTGGGATGCTGAGGAAAACCCTTATTGATGTATTTTTATAATCAGTTCAGTACTCTGGATGACAACCCTTGTATATCACCCCCCCTCTTAGAATCCCCCTGACCCCTCTGAGCCAAGAAGTAGGTTTGTTTTGCAAATTAAAAGGTATATTTGAAAAATTAAACAATATATATATATCACACTTTATAATAAATTAATATCTGATAGTACACTTAGACATATGATGTTGATCAACAATGGGTAATCTGGCACTAGCACACTTCTTTACAATCAATGAGGAGTTAGTATAGGATGGATAAAGTAGCAAAAATACTTTTATGGTTTCAAATGGATGCAATGTTGAATGAAAATGCAGTACAGAAACTAACTAATATGGTTTCACAAGATATCATATGTTCACTTTTCCCCTGGTGGCAATTGACCCCCCCCCCCCATATGCAATGCAAGGAGATGGAAGTAACACACACACTTCTCAGGAATGCAATCAAATACAATACGAAATTCAATTCCCACCCCAGCAAGCTTAGAGAAAACAGGTATGAGTTTTAAAACACAGGCCCAAGTGTTTTGAATCTGCTGGCAATGAAGTGAGAAATATGCTGAAAATGCTTTTAATTCCCTTTAGGAGGTTCAGGGTGAGTGAGAGATACTTGGGATGAGCTCAGGCTCACTTTAGCAATGATTCAGGGATGGTTATTAAGAGGCAAACACATTTTTAGCAAAGGAAATCAAAAAGCTGCTATTTTTTTAGAGGTAAAGAAATCAGGCCAAATCGCAAATCGTGGCAAAATTCGCGAGTGCGTGAATCGTGATCACGGCAAAAGTATATGGAGTAGCAAGGTTCGTTGGAAAGCTGAGATTCTAAGCTTTCAGAGGAAAGTTAAACCAAGTTCCTAGGACAAACGGTTCCAGAGATATGAACGATTTTGTAAAGGTCGTTTTTCGGATTTAAAGTAACTCAAATTGACAGGTGACAGCTTTGAAAATGACAGGTGACACGATTTCTAGGAGACAGTTCTAATCATATTAAAATAGTTGGATTAAATTATTTTAACTAAGAGCTTATTTCTGTCACAATCTGATCTAAGTACTCACTCCTAGCTTTGAAAGGAGTGGACCTCGCCACGGATTGGGTCAGGATTGGCTGCGGTTCCCTCGCCATGGACGGTCTCTGCACGCAACGCCTGGGTCAGCTCCGCTCTGCTGGGTCTGTCAGGCACCGGTTCTGCTCACAGCGTCTGGGTCAGCTCCCCGGATACAGCGGCCTGTGGTTCTCTGGATCTCTGGTCTGCTTTCTGGGTGTCTCTGCTTTCTCTGGGTACAGCACTGCTTCTGGATCTTTCTGGCGCAGGGTTTCAGGCCAGAATCAACAGCTCAGCCCGGCTGTGAATAGTCTGCAAATGATTTTGAGGCCTGCTGAACAGAACTCAGCTTGTGGGTTAGGCCTGTTCTTTACAAATTCTGAAGTAAAGTCTTGGTCTCTGAAGATTGATGGATTGAAGTCTGAAGTCTCCCGGCAGAGCGTCCCGCGGAAAGTGAAAAAGGGATCTCCACTTGTCCTGCACTGTCTGCTTTTAAGTGTTTAGAAAGTGGGTGTGTGCGCAGCATCACTAAGCCAGCCCCTCTCTCAATTTATCATTGGCCAAGCTTTCCTTTCTCCCTTGATTGGGGGAAGGAAATGGATTGTCATCCTGATGAGGTCTGTTTATGGGTCAGAGGATCCTCCCCTGGTCAGTTTGCCCACAAATCTATATTTGATTCAAATACATCTTTCCCAGATATACAATTTGTTGAAATTACATGTGCACATTATATATTCCTTATGGTCCATGATTGTCCGCCTCTGATCTTCCTGGGGGCTTGCATTCAAAAATGACAACATTTTGCGCTTTTTAACTGGTTTTGCAATATCGGACATTTACCCAAAATTACACACATGTGCGCAAGGAGTATGGACATTAATTGATGAAGTGTCAGATTTTTAACATGCAGACATTTGGAGTGAGACCCTATTTTCCGCTAGCAACCCCCAAGAATACACCACAGGGTCCCAACGCATCTGAAAATGTTCACAGAAAAATCACAAAAATAATGATATTACTTATATAATTCTGACAAGTCCGCACTATGAGTTATCTATCTTTTTAAAATTATGCCCTGGTCAAAAAGGGGTGTGGCTTCCCACATCACAGGGTGGAATAACTGGTTTATCCACTTCCCCCAAGCTCAGCTGCTAGCAGAGGCACTGCCCCTCCCAGTTTCCCCTAAGAGGAAGCCACTTTACGACGCCCCCAATATAACATTTGCCTGGGTCAAGGGAGTTGCATTGTTCTGTTCCTTCCAGTTCCCAGGTGCTCCACCCCTAATCTAATCAGAGAGGTATCAACTCCTTTTGGCAAGGGGCAGCAGGATGCAGCTCGGCCTGGGAAGAGTGGCTGAACAGGTTTCTCCTGTTGGGCTAGTTGTCAGGCAGAATCCAGTTTCACTAAGCCAGGTTTCAGCTAAATGTCACTTTTTGTTCCAAGTTTTCTACATTCAAATCAAACTGACAATTTTTACCTATACATTAAATAATTACTCCCTTCAAGTCATTTCAGAATATAGTTTTACATTGTATCCACCTCTTAGCAAGTCATTCCTTGGTCTGGTTTTGTTTCATTTGTTCAGTTTTACACAAAAGTCTGGTGGTTTTAAAACGCCGGCTTTCTGATAGTGGTGAGTACTGGTAATGCAACCATTTTTGGGATTAAGAAAATGAATTCCCCACTGTTCTGGGTTGCTTTTGGCAATCAGCATTGCCATTCCCAATGGTTTCAGGCTACTGTGTGTGTAGCCCAATGGTGGTTTTAGGCAGTGCCCTCATGTGCTCACAACATAGGCAAAATGGGTGGCAGCCTATTCTTCACGTTTTCCCTGTGCACTCTCTGGGGAGTTCTGCCCATCATGATATGTTCCATGCCAGTACTGCACAGTTTTATGGTAGGGCTTGTATGCATGGGTAAAAACATCCCACAAAGGGAAAATTATATAGTACGGAAAAATGATTGACCCACACACTGGTCAAGATGTGAGTCTCATTCTTACTTTGTTTGTTGCCTAGTCCACTTGCAGTATGTTTTGGAATATAATAGCAAGTGGAGTAGGCAAATTAGTTGTAATACATGTAATCAGCTAGCTCTGCATTAGTTTGGATGATATGTGAGTATCACACAACCGAACAATGGATGCATTGTGATTCTTACACTGTTGTGAATATAGTCAGTATGATGAAGGCTGAGCACCGCTTGTAGATTAGTGGTTAAGTAGTTAATACTTTTAAGTGTAGTCAGTGGAGTAACTTTGCTGAAAATGTTGGGGGGGACATGACAACTGAATGAAAGGGGTGGGGTGAAGGGAGGGCGGATGGTGGCTCTGAGGGATCATTTCAGCAAATTGTTAAAATAAATTTGGTTGAATGGTAGATTTGACCGAATTCGGTCATCCCTGTCAGTTTGAAGCCGAAGATACCGAACATGAAGAGCAGTGGTTGCAGGGGTTGCCCCCTGAGCCCATGTTCGGTATTTTTGGCTTTGGCGGTTGCGGGGGTGACCCCCGCTTCATCAGCATTGGTGGCAGGGGTCCCAAAAAAAAAAGAAGAAAAGGGAGGCTGCAGCGTAAGATCCGACCTGCGTTAAAGGGATGGATCTGACGCTGCAGATTACAGGAGAAGCAGCAGATGGAGAAAAGGTAAGTGGGGGGGTTATGGGTGTACTGGCGGTTTGAGGGGACATGGGTTTGGTTTTTTGTACCGAGGTAAAAACTTATTTGCAGCGAAAATGACTACAGTTAATTACGCAGTGATTTTGTATGTCAGTCAAACAACTTAAATCCCTGAGGGATACCACTTTACTACACCACAAGAGTCCATTGCTGACGCTCTGTTATAACTTTCATAAGACTGGTGGTTTATCTTTAAATTTCAACTGACCCCCCACACATCTTCAGTCGGCCGGCCATGCACCTAGTGACACAACATAACATTCACAAACTTAATTCCACTAGAACATACAAACAATGCATTATTTATCATTCATTCAGACGCAAAAGTCAACACACTTATGCTTGCACACATTCTCACTCAGACCCAGATGCACCCAACCCCTCCACTGACATACACTGTGTGCACACAACATGTATATATACATTTACAATAACACATGGAAACAGTGGCTCAACGTCCATTGAGCAGACCAGACTGTATCACACCCTGATACCTGATATTTTGGGCTATGTTGACTTGACCTACCTGAACTATAAAGCCATGGCCGAAAGGACCAGATTCACTGGAATGTCAGCAATTTGCCTGATTTTTCCTTTCATTCAAAGGCAAATGCCATTGGTTAATGCAGTGCAGTAGATGACCGAGTATAATTGGTATAGATTTTTAAATGCCATAGATCTCCAAACTTGGGTTCTGCACAGCACCTTTTTGGTCTACGTGCTGATAGATTGTTCCTACAAGATTCTGACTGATTAAATTTAAGGTATGTTTTCCTGTGTTCAAATGGCTCCAAGCAGTGGAGTACCGAGCGGGAGAGTCGCAAGGGGTTGGCCAAGCTGGCCCCCCGTAGCTCTTTTAAGAGCCAGACCGGGATATTTGTCATTGGGACACCTCTCTCATTCGGCACCTCAATGAGGGTGCCCAACAGCAAAGGTGTCCCGCTGGCAGGACAATGTGTACTGAGAAATTCCTGTTCAGCACGCTCATTGTCCTGGCAGCAGGACACCTTACCCGTTCCGAATGGTAGAGGTCTCTCGCTGCCAGGACAAAGTCGCAAGGAGCTCAGGGCAGCAGAGGGTCCTCACATTGCTCTGTATCAACAGAGTATTACAATGTGAGCCATTAAGCACTGATGGAAGGGAGGGGGTTACTATGCAGGGACTTTTGTCCCTTTTTAAAATGTGAAAGGGAGGGAGTGATCAGAAGTGAGAAGGGTGCATAATGTTGCATGCTTTATTAAATAATGACTATGGGCCTCATTACACAGATGGCGGTAAGGATTTACCGGTACTGGTAAAATACCGGTACGGTAAATCCTTACCGCCTTACTACGAGGTCCCTTTGCGGGTTGGGGAATTTAACGCCTGCTTTTTGCAGGCGTTAAAAACCAACCCACAAAGGGACCAGGGAGCTAATTACGGTACTGCAATTTGCGGTACCGTAATTAGCGCCTTCCCCATTCCCATAGAGCCCTATGGGGCAAAAATGGGAATGGGGAAGGGCAATGGTGGAAGGGGGAATTACCGCCCCGCCAAACTTGGAATAGGGCGGTAATTCCCCTTTCCACCAAGGCGGTGCCGGTATTTTACCGGCATGAACCATGGCGCTAATAGCGCCATGGTTCACCGCCATCCGTGTAATGAGGCCCTATAGCTTTAAAACCCAAGGAGGATTTGTTAGGCTCACATTAATCTGCATGATGCTATTGCGACTTTGCATGCAGAATGGGGAGAATGTAACTAAAGCCATACTCCCATTGCTCAACATATTTCTATGACAATGTATAATAGTGTATGGTTGGTTTACTATGAAAGGCTATTTTATTATGTAATGTGGTTTGCTTCCAATGCATTGCTATAAATAATGATATGTTATATGTATTGTATAAATAATAAGCACATGAAATGAAAGCAAAACCTTAATAAATATCTATATCAAGTAAGCCTGGAAAGATTTGCATGGTCGCTTAAATTGTCCATATCCCAGTTTCACCATTTAACCAAGTGTGTGAGCCTGAGCTAATTATTTAATCACATTTGGGCCTCATTACGAGGTAGGTGGTAAGGGATTACCGGCACCGGTAAGGACACCGGTGCCGGTAATCCCTTACCACCCTATTCCGAGGTCCCTTAGCGGGTCCCTTCCCTTAACGCCTGGTAAAACCAATAAGGGTCGTCAGAGCTAATGGTACCGCAGATTGCGGTACCGTTATTAGCTCCATCCCCATTCCCATTAAGCCCTATGGGGGCTCGAATGGGAATGGTGAATGGTTCCTGGAATGGGGACTTACCGGGTCCTCAAAGGTTGGAATGACCCGGTA
This sequence comes from Ambystoma mexicanum, assembly GCF_040938575.1. Lineage (NCBI taxonomy): Eukaryota > Metazoa > Chordata > Amphibia > Caudata > Ambystomatidae > Ambystoma > Ambystoma mexicanum. Next base: position 94,105,815 of record NC_090929.1, on the reverse strand, counting down.
AGTCCCTATTTCGTGAACCCAGACCCGGAATGTGGGAAGGGGGTAGCCATGGTGCAGCACCATGGCTACCTCCTACCTCGTAATGAGGCCCATTGTGTCTTATCTGCAGCTCTGTAAGTGATTCTGATTCACTTCAAAGCTTATGTTAATGTATAATGCCATTATAATGGAAAATCCTAATGACTATAGAGTTGTTCCACATATAACAATAGTGCAATTTAGGTATTTTGCACCACAAAGTGATTTTTCACTTGGCTTATTTATGGCAACTTATTCTAAAGTCATTTCCATGATGCCTCAATATATCAAGGACTGATGATGCGCCTTGCAATGTCCTTTTCTGTGAAGTCACTTCTGTTGGTGCAATCCATATAATAATTAGGAAGTTTGCATGTATTTTGCCTCAATGGGCTTAGACAGAGCTCCCCAACAAACATACACAAACACAATAAATCATTTTTTTTTTTAAAGTACCTCTGCTCTCCTTACAAATACCGCACAGGCCACGTCTCATGTTACACCAACCTAACCTCTTCGCACTCACGTGCCTTCAGACAGAAACCAGGAAGGTGAATGAGCTTCCTAGTTCCTGTCTGTGTGTCGCACGAACATGAAGATCTGTGCCGCTGGCCCCCGGAAGTGCTGCTGCTAGCATGACAGCACAGGCGCCAGGCCCTGCAACACCCAGTTCAGCACCCTGGCTGCTGACTTTGTGTCAGGCCATCCAGGGTTAGAGACTTAGCCACGCAGGGCATCCCAGCCCTGAATGTGTTGCAGTGCAGCTGCCATGCATCTCTGCATTATGTAATGAGACAGCACAAGCCTTGCTGAGCACTCCAGCCAGGCTCGTGCTGTCCAATTACATAATTGATGATTGCGGCCCCACTGCCCTCTCTCCAAAAGATGGGGGGAACAAAAAGGCATGGCACAGAAGTTGGGGGTGACAAAACCTCCTGTCCCCCCCTATAATTACACCCATGAGTGCAGTCAATGAGAATTTCAGAGCACTCCTTGAGACCTTGGCACAAGGTTACCAAAACTAGCAAAAAGAAGATCGAGAAGTCAATCTAGTTCAAGGTGTGCTCATGCATAGCTCTCCTATAGAGTTTCAGTAGAATTTCATATCAATGGTGTTGTCATTCCCAATGCATTCAAAATCTTCACAAAAACAGCAATGACCTCCTCTGTGTGGTGCTGTCAGTATAGTCAGTCCCACTCCCTTGCAAGCCACCAGCGAAACGTGGGAACTAAAAGGGCACACTTTCTGGGCTGCTTGCTACCCTCAGTGCATATCATGTTTTTCTCTATCATCCTTTTGACCTGGAAGTAATTGATTTGTGAAAATGTCAGTAAAAAGTATTTTTCTGCAATATTTGTTCTGGATAGGTGGTGGGCTAGGATCATCTCCTGAAATAATATAAAACTTGTGTGCGCAATTGTGAATTATCTTGACATGACTTTGAAAGCAGATGCTTAACACTTGATTAGTTCTTCGTGCTGGTTTTTCTGGAGGGCTTGTGGAGTTTTCTTTTCTCTCTGTTGTCTCTTTCTTTGAAACAAAAGTTTGAATTTTGTGTTCAAACTGTAGATTTTTTTTCAAATAAAAAAAGAAAATGTCAGTAGAATGTGTTTTTCTGCAATATTTGTTCTCACCCACTTCCTTTATTTGACAGATAACGTCAGCGCAATTTGCTCTTCGGTTACAGCTGTTGGCGGACGAGAATAATGCAGAACCTTGAAAACATTCATAACCAATCCAATAATAGCATATGTGTTTTTACATATACTCATGAAAAATGATGTGTGGTAATTGATGGTACCGGCAAAAAGCTTTGCAACGTCATGAAGTTTTCACATTTTGCGGGAAACATCCTGAAGTGTGCAAAGGAAAAATCCTGCATCTTTAACCAACTCTAGTCCCTATGGGGTATAGTAACCCTGTGCCACTCATGGTGGTGAAACTTTAAGTGGCCCAATTCGCAGTCCTTATAGAGATATAACTGTGCCGCTCTTCAGGTAGTGACTTTTTTTAAGTAGCTTTTTACACAGGGATTACAACGGGCGTAGACATGCAGGCCTCATGGGGGTGAACACCTCCACGAGCCGCAACTTACTGTAATCTTTCTGCACTGTTAAAAAATTGTCCATTCAGTTATTGGTACAGTCCATGAACTCTGCCTGGCAGCATGTGAAGAGATGGCAGGACTGTGCCTATTGCCTAAATCTAAGTCCATGAACCTCATGACAAGTTTGCCGGTCCGGAAACAATGGTGCCGATAAGCTCACCGGCACTCTTGTTTCCTGACCGGCAAACTACGTGTTTGCCTGCCGGAGCCGCTGTGCCTGACAGGCCTGAGCCTGCTGGGCGCAGCGGTCATGATAAGCAAACTCATCATGGAAGCAGCGGCCCCAATAGCAACGTTGCTGGTGCTTCCTTGTCCCCACTGCAATAGAGTCCTATGGGACTCTTTGAGAATGAGGTTTAACAAATGTACAGGCACCTGACTTCCCAGCCGCCGCACTAGTAATGAGCCAGTGGCACCGGGAAGTACGGCAGTGATACATTTTTACGAGTCTGTCGGCAACCTGGCTGTAGAACCGGCAGGGTTACGCCGGACCCGTAATGAGGCCCAATATTTCCATGTATGTTTGAATCTGGATCCCTGTCTTGCCCTTACTTTACATCATGAGTCCAATGAGAAGATCTCTGGAATAAAAGGCAGTGAGAATTCTGTATCACGTCATTCCATGTCTCTGAATTGCGTAAAGAGCTGCATTGGCTGCCCGTCGCATCGCAAATACAGTTTAAGATACTCACTTTGGTACACCAGTGTGTGCATGGCTCTGCACCTCGTTACCTCTCAGAGAGATTGATCAAATACAAACCTAGCAGAACCGTATGGTCCTCTGGAACCTTGGTTACTGACGTGCACTAACGCCAGACGGATTCTGGGAAACTGAAGATCTTTCAAAACATTGGCACCTAAAGCTTGGAACATCTTGTCCTTGGCCCTTCTGCAGGAAAGCAACTCTCTGCGTTTCGGCGGACATCTGAAGATACTTTTGTTCAAATAAACATTAGCAGCCTATAGGCCTTGGAAAAACCGGCAGTCTGCCGCCAAACTTGCTATTTTTTACTTCATCCGCGAATGGGCAATTACCGGGTCATTACAGCCCAGCCGGACCCAGTAATTGCCCATTAGCGGGTGCCGGAATTTTATGCTCCCCATTCCCATTTGATCCCCAGAGGGCTCAATGGGAATGTGGAGGCCGGATGCACCGGCACCCTTCAGAATGGTGCCGGTGCATCCGACATGCTCTGCTCGCGGGTACCGTTCCTCCCGCCAGGTCAGACTTGGCGGGAGAAAAGGCATCCACGAGAGGAACTCATAGTTTGCCAGTCAGGTATCTACGGTACCGGCAAGCTTACCGGTGCCATAGTTACCGGACCGGCAAACTTGTAATTAGGTCCTATGTCTCTCCCTCAGCTATGTCTCGTGCGATGTCTCCTGCTTCACGTTTTGTCTTTTGTCTCCTTGTGCACCCAGATGCCTGCAGGTATACTGCCCACTCTGGGATGTGAGTGGAACTGCAAGCCACATTGAGAACCTCAGTGGACCCAATTCAATCCTACTTAATGTATTTGTTTGTCCAGCCTCGGCACACCATAAACCAAAGAATGGACTTACATGAAGAACTATTTAACCTATTAATAGCAAGGCTGACCACGTGGGCTGTATTCTGTACAAGGCAATTGGTTAGGACAGGGGTCTGCAACCTGTGGCTCTCCAGATTGTCTGGACTACGACTCCCATTATCCCTCACAGTTGGCTCATCTGACTTCGGCTGATGGGACTTGAAGTCCAAAACATTTGATTAGCCAAAGTTTGCAGACCCCTCGGTTAGCATTAGAACTAGGCACATACATAGCGTTTTAAAAAAACACAGAAGCCACAGCAGATTTTTTTAAAGAAAACGTAGCACGAAAATACACTTTAGCATAATGGCTACCGCTGTGTGCGCCATGTTTTTACTGTTGCCTTATTGTATCATAGGAAAGTAACTGTATCCCAAGAAGGGGGAGCTGGGAAGGGACAGTTCATGGAGATGTTTTCTAGAGGAACCCAGACAAAGCTGCCCAATCTCCCACAAAAAAATACATTGTTCAATACAAGGCCTCTAGCAACACACAAGGTTGACAGGCAACACGATTCAGGGCATTGCACTTAGAGGAGACACGCCCCGAGAACCAGACTTATTTGTGAGGTTTCGTAGTTCACTTCAGCTTACTTGACTGTAGAACCTGATCTTTTGCGTTTCTTGGTATGAGCCGGGAGTTCTACGTTAACTACTCCTGGACATTCCCAGGCTTTTCCTTCCTCAAGGAGTCCACGTAGACCAGAAACTATGGCCAGTGTGCTGGCTCCGAGGTTTGTTCACTTTGCATGTACTCGGCGTATATCTGGACTTGCAGCTGGTGCAGTTTTCTCGCCCAAGGCAAAGGATGCATTCAGAGGTTGAAGTAAAGGGTTGAAAGGGAGGGACCTTGGGGTACTCCTCTTGTCAGCAGTGTTCACTGAATTTAGCTGATCCAGGTATTGGCTGTCTCTGGTCTTAAAGGAGCGGTGGGCAGTTCCTGATATTTGCACCCATTGTCTCAGCTACTGAGCAGTAGGGAATCATCTACCATGTTGGAAGCAGCAATTAAAGGGACAGAGTAGCAAAGATAATCTATAGTCTTAAATTCTTACTCGACTGACCGGCATTAATAATTCAAATTGTAATTGTAATTGATTATTTATAACGTGTTTAATACCCCGCGGTTTCTAAGCTCGGACCCAGGTATCGAACCTATGTTGCTCCGTGTCGCGTTGCCTGTGAGCTATCCTCTCGAGATTCATGACTGCACTTTCATGATGTAATAGTGCAGGACAGGATCTTGCTGGGTCTTGCATGTGGGGCGGGAATAAGTAGTCCATTTGGAGTGTAATAAGTGACTACTATGGGTTTTATGACTGTGTTCCGCTCCTCATTTAGTTACGCTGGTGTTGAGCCTGAGCACTACGCCCAGTGTGTCTGGCTGAGAGTTCGGGGCCTTTCCCTGGTTGGTTGAAACTCATTGCCTTCAAAATGTACCATTATTTCTGGAGTATTTATTGAGAGTGGACCGAGCTTTGGGAAGCATTGGAGTGACACAGCATCTTGCTTTGCTCTGTTCTCGGTGTTGCAGATCCATAATTTGAAGCCTCCTAACAAGAAATGTTTCTTGGTCATACAGATTCAGAGCTAAATTCACTATTTCTTTAAAGAACTGCAGTGGACCCGGCGCTGAATATAATGACATCAATAAGGACGGATGTATTTGAATTCTTCCCACATCAAGTCACAACTTTCTCGATAATAAGCTGCCAATTGTCCCTAAGATTTCTCTTAACATCAATATTTTGGCCTACAACATACCACTCCACCTTCTATTCTTTATGCCCTGTGTTTCAAGATGGTTCTGTACCCTGTAGGAGCATTGCAATGAACTCTGCAATGGAATTGGTCTTGACCCACTTTGAGTGTTGTAAACTTACTTTATTTACCAGGCAAACACTGTCAAAAAAGTCTTCTAAGAAGCTCAAGTTCAGTAGGAACGTCCAACGGATAACAACTAAAGAAAAAGCATAAACACAAATATTCCAAAGTAAATTTATAAACAGACCATACCGCAATGGTCCAATGGCATTAGAAGGTGTTCTTATAAACTTATTTTGGCTAAGAAGAAGAGGGAATTCAACAAAGGCTTACAGGGGCTTTGGACTCAGCAGCTGGGTCCAACAATAGCAGAGTATTTTGGCGGTGAGTTAAAGCAAGCATCAGACCTGACTTAGCAACCTCATCTCCTAATATAGCAGCTGGAGAATGGTATACGCACTTTCAATCAGTGAACTCTCTAGACTGTCAATCAACATTGAACGGGGAAGCCACACGATTGGCTGTCATGGAGCCATTGTTAGAACCTCAAGGTGTGGAGGCCACGATTAGCCCCATTACTGCCAAAGAAGTGGAGCGTGCTGTGCGTGAGCAACAAGGAGGCAGAGCCCCAGGTCCGGATTGTGCCCCGTCTGACTTGTAAAAGAGTGAACTTGACATTTGAGTCCCCTTTTTTACTAAGTTTTTTAATAGCGTACTTTCTTCTAACATTCCTTTGGACAGTTGGAAAGAAGCTGTTACTCTTCCTATTTATAAGAAAGGTGACAAAAATGTACCATCAAATTACAGGCCAATTGTTCTGATTGACTCTTTGGCAAAAATGGAGTGAAGAGTTATCTTACACCGACTGGAGGAATGGGCAGATAATTCAGGCGTTCTTACACATGTCATGGGGAGGTTCCATGCAGGGGTCTCCACACTAGAGCGAGCAACGAGGTTGGACCTTATGCTTCACAAATATGTGCGCCTAAATTCACAACTTCTGTATTTGGCATTTGTTGATTTGCAAATGGCCTTCGTCATTGTTCCAAAAGACCTCTTGTGGGCTACCCTACAGGAGTTGCATGTTCCCCCGAGGCTGAGCGTGCCATCAGGTGTCTGTATACTAGCAACTGTACCCGCATTCTTTGGAGGGGGGGGCAAACAGTGAAATGACAGAGCCAGTGGCATTGGAGTTAGGCAGGGATGTGTTTTAGCTCCCCTGCTATTTTTGCTATATATATGTGATATCGCCCTTGATTTGCATCCTGTGGACAAGAATGCTCTTGGCCCGGGAAGTCTTAAATGGAGTTACTACTTTTTGCCGATGATGCCGTTCTTTTACCCTAAAACCCTGGTGGAGCTCCAGCGTCAGCTTGAGGAATTCGGGAAATTATGCTGTGCTAAAAGCCTTTGCATTTATTTGTCGATGACTAATACAATGATGTGTGTTCCTTGTGGGTGCCACTCTCGTTGAATGACCAAATTCTATCTGAATGATCACCCCATGGAGATGGTTGACTCTTATTTGGGGCTGACTTTTTCTGACAAGCTGAAATGGGTGCATCACACTGCAAAGAGGTCTCTGACAGGCACCCGGCAATGTGGTTTTATTTCTAGCATGGTCTCTCGTTTGAGGGGGTATTGATACCCCTTAAGACCTATTTCACCCAGGTGGTGCCAGCAGTCACCCATGGAGCTCAAATTTGGGCCTGGTCTGATTGTAGCTCTATCCAGGTTGTAGAGAACACATTTATTAAAATGATACTGCCCTACCCTTAAGTGCGCCTTCTAACCCAGTGATTTGGGAAGTGGGACTAATCAAGATTAAATACACCATCATGCTCCAGTATTGTACTGGTTGAGGATCTGGAATTCGGAGGCCCTTGTATTGTACAGGGAAGGGCTGGAGGAGGTCCTATTCATTGGGGGAAGCAGGCAGCCGCCATGGTTGAAACATCTGAAGGAGATGCTTGCCGATATCGGGCCTGCGGATCTATGGGCAAACCCTACCAAATGTGGCTCTTGTTTTAAAAGTCAAGTTTTACTTCAAGCATTGGGCATGGGGCATGGGAGATGATGATAGACTCATGCTGCACGAGAAAGCTGGCTGCCAATAATCTGTTAGTTAAAAAGATGCAGGGTCAGGAGCCATACTTGGATTACCAGTTAAACCGAATGATAGGAGGATCTATGCTAAATTGCAGCTAGGTAGTCTGCCCCGTGCACATTACACCTGCAATTGGGGCGAGAGCAAGTCATCTTTGTGTCTGTGCGGTCTTGCTAAGACCGAGGATGAAATGCACTTCTTTTGATTTTGCCCTGCCTATGCAAGGGAGAAATCCCATTGGCTCAAGCCAATGTGGCTACGCTTAAATGTGAGATTTTACCACGTGGCACTTGCATTTCTGAAATGCTGTGCCTCCCCGGAAGATTGTAGCTTTTTTTTTTGCTTTGCCTTTAGGAAAAGCTTTCTATTATTGAATGTTATGTCTCGGGATGATGGCTTTGGCATAACGCTGGATTTGGTGTCTTGTGGGGTGCATTTACAGGCCCTAACAGAAGTCCCCATCACCTGAAAAACTACATTAAACATTGCCACCAAAAACAACTGTGCTTTGTTCCCTGGCACATGTGTGGCAAGCATATGAACCCTGTGTTTGATTCACTTTCATCTGCAACACCAGAAGTGATGCACTGCATTGAAGAATCGCCCTGCATTTGCTGCATTTCATCTGAATGTTCGCTTCTTTTTCATCTGCATAACAAGAAGTATACACTGCATTTAAGAATGACCCTGCGTCTGCTTTATTCCCTCTGAATGTCAAAAAGTATGCACTACATCCAAAACAGCCTTGTCTGGCTCTTAATTCACATGAGGGGCAAGGATTACACCAAAATGCAACCCAACATGGCTTTTGTTTTCCCTTTCATGTAAATTAATTAATCCCATGACCTACAGAACCGCATATCTAACATCAGATGAAAAATACAGCTTGCACACGTATGAAGGAAAATAAGGAAAAATTAAGTTTAAAAGCCAATGTGAAGTGGTAGCTTTTGCTTGCACAGAAATGCCAATGAATATATGTGGGTGGGCGGTTGGCTACGCAATGTACATTATGTATGCCCCAACAAGATTGCAGTCACCTTCGAAAAAGATTCAGAATCCTAGTAAAACAAGTTTTTGGGCTCAGGTACAAAACTCAATTGAAAGCCTGGCCTCTTACTGGAAGTCACACCAAGAAGTGAACCATTCCGCATTGACATATGATATGGCAGAGGGTGTGATGATCCTCAGCTCTGCCAGGGTAGAAGGCAGTATTATCAGGAAAGACAAAGGAAGCAAGGGTGGCTTGTGCTTGACCAAGAAGTGCAAGTTCCTTTTGCACCCACTCCCAAGGACAAACTGACAAACTACAAAGAGTGCAATAAAAGGCTTTTGTTGCAAGTTGAGCCAGGGTGAGACATTTGGCTGTGGGAGAGGAAGCACTACCCTCCCATATGTGACAGATCCTCCAGATTGACATTAAAGGATTTATGCATTTTAGGCATGTTTCCCCAGCACTCAGAATAAGAAATAATTTTGTTTTATGACATTTTTCCATGTGACTTCCAGGTCGATTCTTAGAGACTAAGTGCATGTTTTTAGGACCTTTTGAACTGAAATGGCCAGTCAAGACTTGTTTATGGCTGATTTTAAAATGGGACAAATATGACAGTTGGTGGACAGATGGAGAAGTACATTATGAACATGCTTAATCATTTGCAGAGTGATAACTATTATGCATTTCATGAAAAGGACCAAAAAGGTGCCAAGGGGGCATGTTACCTCGCACAGAGTCTGAGATCGGCTTGTCTAATTCCCCATGACCCCCTGAAAGAGCCTATCTATTTCTTATGGTTGTGTCTAGTATAAGTTAGGAGTTATGATACATAACTCAGTTTTGCTAAAAAGTTCACTGGAGAAACAAAGAACTGTCATAAATGACAAACAGACTGATGATGCTCTCGCCCCTTGAACCAATGACGGCAGGGGGTGGAGGGAGGTATGGTAGGCTGTTCTATCCCAGCGTAGGAATAATTCTAGGGTACATCCCCCAGATTGTAAAATAAATTATGTCATTTGGGCTATATAAGGGAGGACTGTACTGGACAGGGACACACACACAAAAATCTAGGGAGACAGGAGAAAGAGGACGGAGAGGAGGCAGCGCATCCCATCCAAGAGAGTGCAGAGACCAGACCCTTGCCTAGCTGATCGCATCCAAGAGAGTGCAGACACCAGACCCTTGCATAGCTGTCCAGAGAGTCCTGAGATCCAGCGTGGCTGTCCAGAATCCCATCCAGGAGAGTGCAGAGACCAGACCCCCTTTCCTCGCTGTCCAGAGGGACCTGAGATCCGGCTGACTTTCTAGAATCCCAAACCAAGGCTTACTTTGTAAGTAGCAAACAACCCCAGTCCCAAACTGCATAAACCTCTTTTTTTGTAACATAATTCTCATAGAAAACCCCATTGAAAATCCCATTGAAAGTCCCGAATTGCTAGTATATTTCACTCACCTTCCCATATTAAAATCTGTATTAGCCTGTGTATGTTAGCGTATTTCTTTCATAAATCTCTTAGTTGTCTGTATAAACCCATAGCATTATTTTGAAGTAAATCAATTAATTCCCCATTGTAATTCACAGTACGAGTTGGTTCAAATTTGAAATGAACTCCCCTGTGGGCAGTGTCTTTCTTTAATAACTATAGTCATTAAAGTATAGCCTCAACAGAATGAGTCTCTATGTCACTGAAAACCGAATTTGTCCATGTATTGTGTGTATTCCTACAAATTCCTAATTTTGATCTTTCCCATTAAAAAAGTAGTCTCATTGAGAGCAATCCCTTTCTTTTAGAGTCCTATCTGTTATGTGCCTCTGTTCTTGTCCTTAAAACCGATTTCTGATTTTGACAGTGAATCCCTTTCCTTAGCTACCTGTCATTGCAAAACCAGTGTAAAACGAATTTCCATTTGCCGTTTGTATTTTCCTTTTGCTTCTCCCCAAAAATCGATTTCCCTACCTCATTCCATGTTGTTCTTTGTCCTGATTCTGTAGGAATTATTGCATTTCTGTTGCCCCAACATAGGTGGCTATTGTAAAATTGTATTTTGAATATTTTTTCCTTTTTCATTAAATCATAAATTAATAAATACCTTATTGATACACACCGGCCTGGTTCCTAGCCCATTGTGACACGGGGTATTTGTAGAGGTTGGTGCGAGACGGATTGGGGCCTACTCAAAACGAATCCGTGGTTTATTAAAGATAAAAAGCGTTTTTATTGTGCGCCAGGTTCATTGTCGGGGAAGGAGACCCTGGCTGGAGTGTTCCGTGTTATAAAACCGTGACAGTCTATGTTCTTGATGTTGTATTCTGATGTGTTAACACATGTTTTATTATTGCATTCTATGTTTGCCATCTGCATTTCTTTCATGGTGTATTTATTCCGAAATAAAAGGTTAAAGAAAAAGCAATAGAAAGAATCAATGAGGCGGAGTGGGGGGAGCAATGGAGTGCAGGAGGACAGGAAAGTGATCCTGGAGGGGAGATAACATAGGGGGAGGAGAAAGTAGGGTGAGCGGGAATTGTGGGGACTGGGGCACACATGCTGGTGGCCAGCAGAGCTGCTGCCTGGGATGGAATGCAGTTTTTGATTGCCAGATTCATCCCACATTCCTAGCTGCCTTATTGGCTGGTGCCTCTACCACAGGGGCGATTTAAAGTATGTGCAATGGACTAGTTTGCTTTAAGTGTTTGGGCGTTGCTCGTTTCCATTGACAAAAGATGATACTACTGTGTCTTGTCGATGACAGGTCACAGTTGATTATTTCACAATTTACCACTAAAGGACCATATTAGCAAATATGGCTTATGGCCTCGTTTTGTGCACACAAGCAATCACACACACACCAACACTTATCATGTACACAATTTGGCGATTTGACTGGTTGGTGTTAAACATGTGTATGACAAGGTGGAGCTGGCAGTTGAAGATAGTGTTTGAAGGAGTATCAGTCTGCAGTTGGGCTGCGTTCGATTCAATGGGTGGCAGGGGCTGAGGGTCCGCAGTAGGGGCAATGCAAGGTGATGAGAGAGTGTTTGCTTAAATGGTACCTGCATTGTTCCGGCTGTGCTGACGCTGCATGAAAGAGTGCCCCTCTGCCACCATTATGAACACATCTGATACCCCTCTATAGGGGAAGGCAAGGTTCAGTCTCTGACAGCCACTCCCCCTAAAAGGTTGAATCTCCACAGACAATGTTGCACCCTATTTGCCCCATCCAAAGGGAGCCTTGGACATTTGCATTGAGTGACTGCCACCTGGAAGAAGGCAGATATGGGGCCTCATTACACGGACGGCGGTAAGGGTTAACGGTCACCGTTAATGGCAACGGTGACCGTTAACCCTTACCGCCGTACTACGAGGTCCCTTTGCGGGTTGGAGGATTTAACGCCTGCTTCTTGCAGGCGTTAAAATCCAACCCGCTAAGGGACCTCGGAGCTAATTACGGCACCGCAAAATTGCGGTGCCGTAATTAGCGCCTTCCCCATTTCCATAGAGCCCTATGGGGCAGAAATGGGAATGGGGAAGGGCAATGGCGGAAAGGGGATTTACCGCCCCTCCAACCTTGGAATGGGGCGGTAAATCCCCTTTCCGCCAAGGCGGTGCCGGTATTTTACCGGCATGAGCCATGGCGCTAATAGCGCCATGGCTCACCGCCTACCGTGTAATGAGGCCCATAGAGTCTACTTCCTGTGGTCTGTTTGTCCATGCAGAGGCTTCTCTAACAAGCACATGATCATAGGAACCAGAGATTCTCTTATTATCATGGGGGTTCACTTTTATCTGAATTACAAAGCACACACATTTCATACCCAGGGCCCGATTCATGGAACATTTGCCCGGTTCAAAGTGAATTTGTACTGCTGAAAAATGACTTTGCACAAACACTGATTCGTGGAACTGTGCAAAAATACAATTTTATACTGCAAAAATGACTATGCACTGACTTTGTTCGGACTTTGCACTGCAAAAATACACTTGCACGGTTCCATAAATCAGGGTTTGGGTCGGCTGTGCAAAGTCACTTTTCAGCAGCACAAATTCACTTTGAACCGGGCAAATATTCCGCGAATCAGGCCCCTAATGTTTACCAAATATTTCAGTAACATGAAGTACTGTATAACACGTAATTGCAGAGCCCTCAGCTGTACTCAGTTGCTCTAGTTTAGTCAGTTACATACACACAGTTCCCTTAACATCTTTGTGCAGTGTCCCCATATTAGTTGAGTAATTCCCATGACAAATGTGTTTCTCATGGCACCAAACGTGTGTTCACTGACAGAGGGAAATACAGCAGACCACACCCAACATATAAAACTGCTAAATCTAACCTTGCAGCAGAAGTCTCCTCTGCTAAAATGGTAATTTGCCTGCAATCATCAATGTATATGAGCATGTACTGTCTGTCTTCTGCAATGCACTGATTGTCATGCATGCAAGATACTTGGGGCCTGGTTCGTGGAATTTTTACTGTGCTGCAAAGTCACTTTGCACCACTGCAAAGTGGCTTTGCACTGCCAACAAACACCCTGATTCACAGAGCGACACAGCATGTATTTTTGCAGGGCAAGGTGACTTTGTACCAGTGAAAAGTTACTGCAAAGCCACTTTGCACTGCAAAAATACACTTTGCACCACTCTGCCAATCAGGGTGTTTGTTGGCAGTGCAAAGTCACTTTCCACTAGTGCAAAGCCACTTTGCACTGCATTCAAACATCCATGAATCAGCCCCTAAATGTATAGTATCATGTAATGTCTGTCTTCTGCAGTGCAATGCACTGTTTGTCATGCATGCAAAATACTAAATGGATAGTATCATGTAATGTCTGTCTTCTGCAGTGCAATGCACTGTTTGTCGTGCATGCAAAATACTAAGGGGTCGATTCATGGAAATAATGTGCGCCGAAAATTCCCGCGCAGAGGTGCTAAAATGTGCGAATCGCAGTAAAAGTGCAAAAATCGCAGTGCAAGTGCGAAAATCGCAGGGAAACCAGCGCACATCGATTCATGGAAGTCCGTGCGCAAGAAAAACATTGGATGTGCGCTAAAAATGTGCACCGCGCACGCCGGCGCACAGGTCATCCAACAGCGTGAGCCACGGCCACTGCAAAATCGCACATAGCGCGGGGCACATCACAAAAGTAGGCGGAACACGGGGCGTAACACTCGGAATGGGGAACAACGCGTGAAAATATGGGCGTCACGGGGGAAGTACAGGAGACAAGTGCGCGGAACGCCCACACGCTCGCCTACAACCCATATTCATGGAATCGAATAGGGCAAACCAGCGCACGGTCAAAGACGCGCACAGGGCCAAACAAGTACGCCACAAGAAAGCAGGCGGTAGCGCCCCTGCGACTGAAAAAAATGTGCGCCAAAATGTGCGCTAACAAAAAGCACCCATATACAGCCATGATGAATGGGCCATACAGTGGCGCTCTAGGACAAATGAGGTGCAAAGGGGCACCGACAAACATGGACACACGCTGTGTGCCTGGGTGCGCGGGAAGTTCCACACGCGATTGGCCTGGGTACGTATACTTCGGGGTGCGCGGGAAGTTCCACACACGATTAGCCTGGGTACGTGTACTACGGGGTGCGCGGGAAGTTCCACACGCAATTGGCCTGGGTAGGTGTACTTCGGGGTGCGCGGGAAGTTCCACACGCGATTGGCCTGGGTACGTGTACTTCGGGGTGCGCGGGAAGTTCCACACGCGATTGGCCTGGGTACGTGTATTCCGAGGTGCGCGGGAAGATTCACACGCGATTTCAGCAGGGTACGTGTATTTCGGTGGTGCCGGGGAATGCTACACGTGATTTGGCCATGTGGGTCCTCCCAGGTGTTCCCTCTACACCCTCCACGGCCCCTGCAGGCAGCCCACACCACAGGGTACTACCCTGCACCCCTGCTCATGTCCCACAGGCAACCCATCCACCATGGCCATGCCCACCAGCCAACCCACATGTCACCTTGCACTACTGATCACCAACACATGTCTCCCATCACCCTCACCCCCCAGCAGTGCAGAGGCAGCCTCCACCAGGCCCCCACTCATGTCTCCCATCACCCCCACCCCCCAGCAGTGCAGGGGCAGCCTCCATCAGGCTCCCACCCATGTCCCCCTGCACCCCCACACCCCAGCAGTGCAGGGGCAGCCTCCACCAGGCCCCCACTCATGTCTCCCATCACCCCCAGCCCCCAGCAGTGCAGGGGCAGCCTCCACCAGGCTCCCAAACATGTCCCCCTGCACCCCCACCCCCAGCAGTGCAGGGGCAGCCTCCACCAGGCCCCCACCCATGTCTACCACCACCCCACCCCCCAGCCACCAGGGGCAGCCTCCACCAGGCCCCCACTCATGTCTCCATTCACCCCCATCCCCCAGCAGTGCAGGGGCAGCCTCCACCAGGCTCCCACACATGTCCCCCTGCACCCCCAGCCAACAGGGGCAGCCTCCACCAGGCCCTCACTCATGTCTCCCATCACCCCACCCCCCAGCAGTGCAGGGGCAGCCTCCACCAGGCCCCCACCCATGTCTACCACCACCCCCACCCCCAGCCACCAGGGGCAGCCTCCACCAGGCCCCCACCCATGTCTACCACCACCCCCACCCCCCAGCCACCATGGGCAGCCTCCACCAGGCCCCCACCCATGTCTACCACCACCCCCACCCCCCAGCCACCAGGGGCAGCCTCCACCAGGCATCCACTCATGTCTCCCATCACCCCCACCCCCCAGCAGTGCAGGGGCAGCCTCCACCAGGCTCCCACACATGTCCCCCTGAACCCCCACAACCCAGCCACCAGGGGCAGCCTCCACCAGGCCCCCACTCATGTCTCCCATCACCCCCACCCCCCAGCAGTGCAGGGGCAGCCTCCACCAGGCCCCCACTCATGTCTCCCATCACCCCCACCCCCCAGTCACCAGGGGCAGCCTCCACCAGGCCCCCACCCATGTCTACCACCACCCCCACCTCCCAGCCACCAGGGGCAGCCTCCACCAGGCCCCCACTCATGTCTCCCATCACTCCCACCCCCCAGCAGTGCAGGGGCAGCCTCCACCAGGCCCCCACCCATGTCTACCACCACCCCCACCCCCCAGCCACGAGGGGCAGCCTCCACCAGGCCCCCACTCATGTCTCCCATCACCCCCACCCCCCAGCAGTGCAGGGGCAGCCTCCACCAGGCCCCCGCCCATGTCTACCACCACCCCCACCCCCCAGCCACCAGGGGCAGCCTCCACCAGGCCCCCACTCATGTCTCCCATCACCCCCACCCCCCAGCCACCAGGGGCAGCCACCACCAGGCTCCCACACATGTCCCCCTGCACCCCCACCCCCCAGCCACCAGGGGCAGCCTCCACCAGGCCCCCACTCATGTCTCCCATCACCCCCACCCCCCAGTAGTGCAGGGGCAGCCTCCACCAGGCCCCCACCCATGTCTACCACCACCCCCACCCCCCAGCCACCAGGGGCAGCCTCCACCAGGCCCCCACCCATGTCTCCCATCACCCCCACCCCCCAGCAGTGCAGGGGCAGCCTCCACCAGGCCCCCATTCATGTCTCCCATCACCCCCACCCCCCAGCAGTGCAGGGGCAGCCTCCACCAGGCCCCCACTCATGTCTCCCATCACCCCCACCCCCCAGCAGTGCAGGGGCAGCCTCCACCAGGCCCCCACTCATGTCTCCCATCACCCCCACCCCCCAGCAGTGCAGGAGCAGCCTCCACCAGGCCCCCACTCATGTCCAACTCATGTCTCCCTGCACCCCAACACCCCAGCAGTGCAGGGGCAGCCTCCACCAGCCCCCCACTCATGTCTCCCATCACCCCCACCCCCCAGCAGTGCAGGGGCAGCCTCCACCAGGCCCCCACTCATGTCCAACTCATGTCTCCCTGCACCCCCAGCGCCCAGCAGTGCAAGGGCAGCCTCCACCAGGCTCCCACACATGTCCCCCTGCACCCCCACCCCCAAGCCACCAGGGGCAGCCTACACCAGGCCCCCACTCATGTCTCCCATCACCCCAACCCCCCAGCAGTGCAGGGGCAGCCTCCACCAGGCCCCCACCCATGTCTACCACCACCCCCACCCCCCAGCCACCAGGGGCAGCCTCCACCAGGCCCCCACTCATGTCTCCCATCTCCCCCACCCCCCAGCAATGCAGGGGCAGCCTCCACCAGGCCCCCACTTATGTCTCCGATCACCCCCACCCCCCAGCTGTGCAGGGGCAGCCTCCACCAGGCCCCCACCCATGTCTACCACCACCCCCACCCCCCAGCCACCAGGGGCAGCCTCCACCAGGCCCCCACTCATATCTCCCATCACCTCCACCCCCCAGCAGTGCAGGGGCAGCCTCCACCAGGCCCCCACCCAGGTCTACCACCACCCCCACCCCCAGCCACCAGGGGCAGCCTCCACCAGGCCCCCACTCATGTCTCCCATCACCCCCACCCCCCAGCAGTGCAGGGGCAGCCTCCACAAGGCTCCCACACATGTCCCCCTGCACCCCCAGCCAACAGGGGCAGCCTCCACCAGGCCCTCATCCATGTCTCCCATCACCCCCACCCCCCAGCAGTGCAGGGGCAGCCTCCACCAGGCCCCCACCCATGTCTACCACCACCCCCACCCAAGCCACCAGGGGCAGCCTCCACCAGGCCCCCACCCATGTCTACTACCACCCCCCCCCAGCCACCATGGGCAGCCTCCACCAGGCCCCCACCCATGTCTACCACCACCCCCCAGCCACCAGGGGCAGCCTCCACCAGGCCCCCACTCATGTCTCCCATCACCCCCACCCCCAAGCAGTGCAGGGGCAGCCTGCACCAGGCTCCCACACATGTCCCCCTGCACCCCCACAACCCAGCCACCAGGGGCAGCCTCCACCAGGCCCCCACTCATGTCTCCCATCACCCCCACCCCCCAGCAGTGCAGGGGCAGCCTCCACCAGGCCCCCACTCATGTCTCCCATCCCCCCCACCCCCAGCCACCAGGGGCAGCCTCCACCAGGCCCCCACCCATGTCTACCACCACCCCCACCCCCCAGCCACCAGGGGCAGCCTCCACCAGGCCCCCACTCATGTCTCCCATCACTCCCACCCCCCAGCAGTGCAGGGGCAGCCTCCACCAGGCCCCCACCCATGTCTACCACCACCCCCACCCCCAGCCACCAGGGGCAGCCTCCACCAGGCCCCCACTCATGTCTCCCATCACCCCCACCCCCCAGCAGTGCAGGGGCAGCCTCCACCAGGACCCCACACATGTCCCCCTGCACCCCCACCCCCAAGCCACCAGGGGCAGCCTCCACCAGGCCCCCACTCATGTCTCCCATCACCCCCACCCCCAGCAGTGCAGGGGCAGCCTCCACCAGGCTCCCAACATGTCCCCCTGCACCCCCACGCCCAAGCCACCAGGGGCAGCCTCCACCAGGCCCCCACTCATGTCTCCCATCACCCCAACCCCCCAGCAGTGCAGGGGCAGCCTCCACCAGGCCCCCACCCATGTCTACCACCACCCCCACCCCCCAGCCACCAGGGGCAGCCTCCACCAGGCCCCCACTCATGTCTCCCATCTCCCCCACCCCCCAGCAGTGCAGGGGCAGCCTCCACCAGGCCCCCACTCATGTCTCCGATCACCCCCACCCCCCAGCTGTGCAGGGGCAGCCTCCACCAGGCCCCCACCCATGTCTACTACCACCCCCACCCCCCAGCCACCAGGGGCAGCCTCCACCAGGCACCCACTCATGTCTCCCATCACCTCCACCCCCCAGCAGTGCAGGGGAAGCCTCCACCAGGCACCCACCCATGTCCACCCCCACCCCCCAGCCACCAGGGGAAGCCTCCACCAGGCCCCCACTCAAGTCTCCCATCAGCCCCACTCCCCAGCCACCAGGGGCAACCTCCACCAGGCTCCAACACATGTCCCCCTGCAACCCCACCCCCCAGCCACCAGGGGCAGCCTCCACCAGGCCCCCACCCATGTCTCCCATCACCCCCACCGCCCAGCAGTGCAGGGGCAGCCTCCACCAGGCCCCCACTCATGTCTCCCATCACCCCCACCCCCCAGCAGTGCAAGGGCAGCCTCCACCAGGCCCCCACTCATGTCTCCCATCACCCCCACCCCCCAGCAGTGCAGGGGCAGCCCCCACCAGGCCCCCACTCATGTCTCCCATCACCTCCACCCCCCAGCAGTGCAGGGGCAGCCTCCACCAGGCCCCCACTCATGTCCAACTCATGTCTCCCTGCACCCCCACCCCCCAGCAGTGCAGGGGCAGCCTCCACCAGGCCCCCACTCATGTCCCCCTGCACCCGCACCCCCCAGCAGTGCAGTGGCAGCCTCCACCAGGCCCCCAATCATGTCCAACTCATGTCTCCCTCCACCCCCACCCCCCAGCAGTGCAGGGGCAGCCTCCACCAGGCTCCCACACATGTCTCCCATCACCCCCACCCCCCAGCAGTGCAGGGGCAGCCTCCACCAGGCCCCCACCCATGTCTACCACCACCCCCACCCCCCAGCCACCAGGGGCAGCCTCCACCAGGCCCCCACTCATGTCTCCCATCACCCCCACCCCCCAGCAGTGCAAGGGCAGCCTCCACCAGGACCCCACTCATGTCTCCCATCACCCCTACCCCCCAGCAGTGCAGGGGCAGCCTCCACCAGGCCCCCACTCATGTCTCCCATCACCTCCACACCCCAGCAGTGCAGGGGCAGCCTCCACCAGGCCCCCACTCATGTCCAACTCATGTCCCCCTGCACCCCCACCCCCCAGCAGTGCAGGGGCAGCCTCCACCAGGCCCCCACTCATGTCTCCCTGCACCGCACCCCCCAGCAGTGCAGTGGCAGCCTCCACCAGGCCCCCAATCATGTCCAACTCATGTCTCCCTGCACCCCCACCCCCCAGCAGTGCAGGGGCAGCCTCCGCCAGGCCCCCACTCATGTCCCCCTGCACCCGCACCCCCCAGTAGTGCAGTGGCAGCCTCCACCAGGCCCCCAATCATGTCCAACTCATGTCTCCCTGCACCCCCACCCCCCAGCAACCAGGGGCAGCCTACACCAGGCCCCACTCATGTCTCCCATCACCCCCACCCCCCAGCAGTGCAGGGGCAGCCTCCACCAGGCCCCCACCCATGTCTACCACCACCCCCACCCCCCAGCCACCAGGGGCAGCCTCCACCAGGCCCCCACTCATGTCTACCACCACCCCCACCCCCCAGCCACCAGGGGCAGCCTCCACCAGGCCCCCACCCATGTCTCCCATCACCCCCACCCCCCAGCAGTGCAGGGGCAGCCTCCACCAGGCCCCCACTCATGTCTCCCATCACCCCCACCCCCCAGCAGTGCAGGGGCAGCCTCCACCAGGCCCCCACCCATGTCTACCACCACCCCCACCCCCCAGCCACCAGGGGCAGCCTCCACCAGGCCCCCACTCATGTCTCCCATCACCCCCACCCCCCAGCAGTGCAGGGGCAGCCTCCACCAGGCCCCCACTCATGTCTCCCATCACCCCCACCCCCCAGTCACCAGGGGCAGCCTCCACCAGGCCCCCACCCATGTCTACCACCACCCCCACCTCCCAGCCACCAGGGGCAGCCTCCACCAGGCCCCCACTCATGTCTCCCATCACTCCCACCCCCCAGCAGTGCAGGGGCAGCCTCCACCAGGCCCCCACCCATGTCTACCACCACCCCCACCCCCCAGCCACGAGGGGCAGCCTCCACCAGGCCCCCACTCATGTCTCCCATCACCCCCACCCCCCAGCAGTGCAGGGGAAGCCTCCACCAGGCCCCCGCCCATGTCTACCACCACCCCCACCCCCCAGCCACCAGGGGCAGCCTCCACCAGGCCCCCACTCATGTCTCCCATCACCCCCACCCCCCAGCCACCAGGGGCAGCCACCACCAGGCTCCCACACATGTCCCCCTGCACCCCCACCCCCCAGCCACCAGGGGCAGCCTCCACCAGGCCCCCACTCATGTCTCCCATCACCCCCACCCCCCAGTAGTGCAGGGGCAGCCTCCACCAGGCCCCCACCCATGTCTACCACCACCCCCACCCCCCAGCCACCAGGGGCAGCCTCCACCAGGCCCCCACCCATGTCTCCCATCACCCCCACCCCCCAGCAGTGCAGGGGCAGCCTCCACCAGGCCCCCACTCATGTCTCCCATCACCCCCACCCCCCAGCAGTGCAGGGGCAGCCTCCACCAGGCCCCCACTCATGTCTCCCATCACCCCCACCCCCCAGCAGTGCAGGGGCAGCCTCCACCAGGCCCCCACTCATGTCTCCCATCACCCCCACCCCCCAGCAGTGCAGGAGCAGCCTCCACCAGGCCCCCACTCATGTCCAACTCATGTCTCCCTGCACCCCAACACCCCAGCAGTGCAGGGGCAGCCTCCACCAGCCCCCCACTCATGTCTCCCATCACCCCCACCCCCCAGCAGTGCAGGGGCAGCCTCCACCAGGCCCCCACTCATGTCCAACTCATGTCTCCCTGCACCCCTGCACCCCCAGCAGTGCAAGGGCAGCCTCCACCAGGCTCCCACACATGTCCCCCTGCACCCCCACCCCCAAGCCACCAGGGGCAGCCTACACCAGGCCCCCACTCATGTCTCCCATCACCCCAACCCCCCAGCAGTGCAGGGGCAGCCTCCACCAGGCCCCCACCCATGTCTACCACCACCCCCACCCCCCAGCCACCAGGGGCAGCCTCCACCAGGCCCCCACTCATGTCTCCCATCACCCCCACCCCCCAGTCACCAGGGGCAGCCTCCACCAGGCCCCCACCCATGTCTACCACCACCCCCACCTCCCAGCCACCAGGGGCAGCCTCCACCAGGCCCCCACTCATGTCTCCCATCACTCCCACCCCCCAGCAGTGCAGGGGCAGCCTCCACCAGGCGACCACCCATGTCTACCACCACCCCCACCCCCCAGCCACGAGGGGCAGCCTCCACCAGGCCCCCACTCATGTCTCCCATCACCCCCACCCCCCAGCAGTGCAGGGGCAGCCTCCACCAGGCCCCCACCCATGTCTACCACCACCCCCACCCCCCAGCCACCAGGGGCAGCCTCCACCAGGCCCCCACTCATGTCTCCCATCTCCCCCACCCCCCAGCAGTGCAGGGGCAGCCTCCACCAGGCCCCCACTCATGTCTCCGATCACCCCCACCCCCCAGCTGTGCAGGGGCAGCCTCCACCAGGCCCCCACCCATGTCTACTACCACCCCCACCCCCCAGCCACCAGGGGCAGCCTCCACCAGGCACCCACTCATGTCTCCCATCACCTCCACCCCCCAGCAGTGCAGGGGAAGCCTCCACCAGGCACCCACCCATGTCCACCCCCACCCCCCAGCCACCAGGGGAAGCCTCCACCAGGCCCCCACTCAAGTCTCCCATCAGCCCCACTCCCCAGCCACCAGGGGCAACCTCCACCAGGCTCCAACACATGTCCCCCTGCAACCCCACCCCCCAGCCACCAGGGGCAGCCTCCACCAGGCCCCCACCCATGTCTCCCATCACCCCCACCGCCCAGCAGTGCAGGGGCAGCCTCCACCAGGCCCCCACTCATGTCTCCCATCACCCCCACCCCCCAGCAGTGCAAGGGCAGCCTCCACCAGGCCCCCACTCATGTCTCCCATCACCCCCACCCCCCAGCAGTGCAGGGGCAGCCCCCACCAGGCCCCCACTCATGTCTCCCATCACCTCCACCCCCCAGCAGTGCAGGGGCAGCCTCCACCAGGCCCCCACTCATGTCCAACTCATGTCTCCCTGCACCCCCACCCCCCAGCAGTGCAGGGGCAGCCTCCACCAGGCCCCCACTCATGTCCCCCTGCACCCGCACCCCCCAGCAGTGCAGTGGCAGCCTCCACCAGGCCCCCAATCATGTCCAACTCATGTCTCCCTCCACCCCCACCCCCCAGCAGTGCAGGGGCAGCCTCCACCAGGCTCCCACACATGTCTCCCATCACCCCCACCCCCCAGCAGTGCAGGGGCAGCCTCCACCAGGCCCCCACCCATGTCTACCACCACCCCCACCCCCCAGCCACCAGGGGCAGCCTCCACCAGGCCCCCACTCATGTCTCCCATCACCCCCACCCCCCAGCAGTGCAAGGGCAGCCTCCACCAGGACCCCACTCATGTCTCCCATCACCCCTACCCCCCAGCAGTGCAGGGGCAGCCTCCACCAGGCCCCCACTCATGTCTCCCATCACCTCCACACCCCAGCAGTGCAGGGGCAGCCTCCACCAGGCCCCCACTCATGTCCAACTCATGTCCCCCTGCACCCCCACCCCCCAGCAGTGCAGGGGCAGCCTCCACCAGGCCCCCACTCATGTCTCCCTGCACCGCACCCCCCAGCAGTGCAGTGGCAGCCTCCACCAGGCCCCCAATCATGTCCAACTCATGTCTCCCTGCACCCCCACCCCCCAGCAGTGCAGGGGCAGCCTCCGCCAGGCCCCCACTCATGTCCCCCTGCACCCGCACCCCCCAGTAGTGCAGTGGCAGCCTCCACCAGGCCCCCAATCATGTCCAACTCATGTCTCCCTGCACCCCCACCCCCCAGCAACCAGGGGCAGCCTACACCAGGCCCCACTCATGTCTCCCATCACCCCCACCCCCCAGCAGTGCAGGGGCAGCCTCCACCAGGCCCCCACCCATGTCTACCACCACCCCCACCCCCCAGCCACCAGGGGCAGCCTCCACCAGGCCCCCACTCATGTCTACCACCACCCCCACCCCCCAGCCACCAGGGGCAGCCTCCACCAGGCCCCCACCCATGTCTCCCATCACCCCCACCCCCCAGCAGTGCAGGGGCAGCCTCCACCAGGCCCCCACTCATGTCTCCCATCACCCCCACCCCCCAGCAGTGCAGGGGCAGCCTCCACCAGGCCCCCACCCATGTCTACCACCACCCCCACCCCCCAGCCACCAGGGGCAGCCTCCACCAGGCCCCCACTCATGTCTCCCATCACCCCCACCCCCCAGCAGTGCAGGGGCAGCCTCCACCAGGCCCCCACTCATGTCTCCCATCACCCCCACCCCCCAGTCACCAGGGGCAGCCTCCACCAGGCCCCCACCCATGTCTACCACCACCCCCACCTCCCAGCCACCAGGGGCAGCCTCCACCAGGCCCCCACTCATGTCTCCCATCACTCCCACCCCCCAGCAGTGCAGGGGCAGCCTCCACCAGGCCCCCACCCATGTCTACCACCACCCCCACCCCCCAGCCACGAGGGGCAGCCTCCACCAGGCCCCCACTCATGTCTCCCATCACCCCCACCCCCCAGCAGTGCAGGGGAAGCCTCCACCAGGCCCCCGCCCATGTCTACCACCACCCCCACCCCCCAGCCACCAGGGGCAGCCTCCACCAGGCCCCCACTCATGTCTCCCATCACCCCCACCCCCCAGCCACCAGGGGCAGCCACCACCAGGCTCCCACACATGTCCCCCTGCACCCCCACCCCCCAGCCACCAGGGGCAGCCTCCACCAGGCCCCCACTCATGTCTCCCATCACCCCCACCCCCCAGTAGTGCAGGGGCAGCCTCCACCAGGCCCCCACCCATGTCTACCACCACCCCCACCCCCCAGCCACCAGGGGCAGCCTCCACCAGGCCCCCACCCATGTCTCCCATCACCCCCACCCCCCAGCAGTGCAGGGGCAGCCTCCACCAGGCCCCCACTCATGTCTCCCATCACCCCCACCCCCCAGCAGTGCAGGGGCAGCCTCCACCAGGCCCCCACTCATGTCTCCCATCACCCCCACCCCCCAGCAGTGCAGGGGCAGCCTCCACCAGGCCCCCACTCATGTCTCCCATCACCCCCACCCCCCAGCAGTGCAGGAGCAGCCTCCACCAGGCCCCCACTCATGTCCAACTCATGTCTCCCTGCACCCCAACACCCCAGCAGTGCAGGGGCAGCCTCCACCAGCCCCCCACTCATGTCTCCCATCACCCCCACCCCCCAGCAGTGCAGGGGCAGCCTCCACCAGGCCCCCACTCATGTCCAACTCATGTCTCCCTGCACCCCTGCACCCCCAGCAGTGCAAGGGCAGCCTCCACCAGGCTCCCACACATGTCCCCCTGCACCCCCACCCCCAAGCCACCAGGGGCAGCCTACACCAGGCCCCCACTCATGTCTCCCATCACCCCAACCCCCCAGCAGTGCAGGGGCAGCCTCCACCAGGCCCCCACCCATGTCTACCACCACCCCCACCCCCCAGCCACCAGGGGCAGCCTCCACCAGGCCCCCACTCATGTCTCCCATCACCCCCACCCCCCAGTCACCAGGGGCAGCCTCCACCAGGCCCCCACCCATGTCTACCACCACCCCCACCTCCCAGCCACCAGGGGCAGCCTCCACCAGGCCCCCACTCATGTCTCCCATCACTCCCACCCCCCAGCAGTGCAGGGGCAGCCTCCACCAGGCGACCACCCATGTCTACCACCACCCCCACCCCCCAGCCACGAGGGGCAGCCTCCACCAGGCCCCCACTCATGTC
This sequence comes from Ambystoma mexicanum, assembly GCF_040938575.1. Classification (NCBI taxonomy): domain Eukaryota; kingdom Metazoa; phylum Chordata; class Amphibia; order Caudata; family Ambystomatidae; genus Ambystoma; species Ambystoma mexicanum. Next base: position 94,080,760 of record NC_090929.1, on the reverse strand, counting down.
TCCCATCACCCCCACCCCCCAGCAGTGCAGGGGCAGCCTCCACCAGGCCCCCACCCATGTCTACCACCACCCCCACCCCCAGCCACCAGGGGCAGCCTCCACCAGGCCCCCACTCATGTCTCCCATCACCCCCACCCCCCAGCAGTGCAGGGGCAGCCTCCACAAGGCTCCCACACATGTCCCCCTGCACCCCCAGCCAACAGGGGCAGCCTCCACCAGGCCCTCACCCATGTCTCCCATCACCCCCACCCCCCAGCAGTGCAGGGGCAGCCTCCACCAGGCCCCCACCCATGTCTACCACCACCCCCACCCAAGCCACCAGGGGCAGCCTCCACCAGGCCCCCACCCATGTCTACCACCACCCCCCCCCCCCAGCCACCATGGGCAGCCTCCACCAGGCCCCCACCCATGTCTACCACCACCCCCAGCCACCAGGGGCAGCCTCCACCAGGCCCCCACTCATGTCTCCCATCACCCCCACCCCCAAGCAGTGCAGGGGCAGCCTGCACCAGGCTCCCACACATGTCCCCCTGCACCCCCACAACCCAGCCACCAGGGGCAGCCTCCACCAGGCCCCCACCCATGTCTACCACCACCCCCACCCCCCAGCCACCAGGGGCAGCCTCCACCAGGCCCCCACTCATGTCTCCCATCACTCCCACCCCCCAGCAGTGCAGGGGCAGCCTCCACCAGGCCCCCACCCATGTCTACCACCACCCCCACCCCCAGCCACCAGGGGCAGCCTCCACCAGGCCCCCACTCATGTCTCCCATCACCCCCACCCCCCAGCAGTGCAGGGGCAGCCTCCACCAGGACCCCACACATGTCCCCCTGCACCCCCACCCCCAAGCCACCAGGGGCAGCCTCCACCAGGCCCCCACTCATGTCTCCCATCACCCCCACCCCCAGCAGTGCAGGGGCAGCCTCCACCAGGCTCCCACACATGTCCCCCTGCACCCCCACCCCCAAGCCACCAGGGGCAGCCTCCACCAGGCCCCCACTCATGTCTCCCATCACCCCAACCCCCCAGCAGTGCAGGGGCAGCCTCCACCAGGCCCCCACCCATGTCTACCACCACCCCCACCCCCCAGCCACCAGGGGCAGCCTCCACCAGGCCCCCACTCATGTCTCCCATCTCCCCCACCCCCCAGCAGTGCAGGGGCAGCCTCCACCAGGCCCCCACTCATGTCTCCGATCACCCCCACCCCCCAGCTGTGCAGGGGCAGCCTCCACCAGGCCCCCACCCATGTCTACTACCACCCCACCCCCCAGCCACCAGGGGCAGCCTCCACCAGGCACCCACTTATGTCTCCCATCACCTCCACCCCCCAGCAGTGCAGGGGAAGCCTCCACCAGGCACCCACCCATGTCCACCACCACCCCCACCCCCCAGCCACCAGGGGCAGCCTCCACCAGGCCCCCACTCAAGTCTCCCATCAGCCCAACTCCCCAGCCACCAGGGGCAACCTCCACCAGGCTCCAACACATGTCCCCCTGCAACCCCGACCCCCAGCCACCAGGGGCAGCCTCCACCAGGCCCCCACCCATGTCTCCCATCACCCCCACCGCCCAGCAGTGCAGGGGCAGCCTCCACCAGGCCCCCACTCATGTCTCCCATCACCCCCACCCCCCAGCAGTGCAAGGGCAGCCTCCACCAGGCCCCCACTCATGTCTCCCATCACCCCCACCCCCCAGCAGTGCAGGGGCAGCCCCCACCAGGCCCCCACTCATGTCTCCCATCACCTCCACCCCCCAGCAGTGCAGGGGCAGCCTCCACCAGGCCCCCACTCATGTCCAACTCATGTCTCCCTGCACCCCCACCCCCCAGCAGTGCAGGGGCAGCCTCCACCAGGCCCCCACTCATGTCCCCCTGCACCCGCACCCCCCAGCAGTGCAGTGGCACCCTTCACCAGGCCCCCAATCATGTCCAACTCATGTCTCCCTCCACCCCCACCCCCCAGCAGTGCAGGGGCAGCCTCCACCAGGCTCCCACACATGTCTCCCATCACCCCCACCCCCCAGCAGTGCAGGGGCAGCCTCCACCAGGCCCCCACCCATGTCTACCACCACCCCCACCCCCCAGCCAACAGGGGCAGCCTCCACCAGGCCCCCACTCATGTCTCCCATCACCCCAACCCCCCAGCAGTGCAGGGGCAGCCTCCACCAGGCCCCCACCCATGTCTACCACCACCCCCACCCCCCAGCCACCAGGGGCAGCCTCCACCAGGCCCCCACTCATGTCTCCCATCTCCCCCACCCCCCAGCAGTGCAGGGGCAGCCTCCACCAGGCCCCCACTCATGTCTCCGATCACCCCCACCCCCCAGCTGTGCAGGGGCAGCCTCCACCAGGCCCCCACCCATGTCTACTACCACACCCACCCCCCAGCCACCAGGGGCAGCCTCCACCAGGCACCCACTCATGTCTCCCATCACCTCCACCCCCCAGCAGTGCAGGGGCAGCCTCCACCAGGCCCCCACCCATGTCTACCACCACCCCCACCCCCCAGCCACCAGGGGCAGCCTCCACCAGGTCCCCACTCATGTCTACCACCACCCCCACCCCCCAGCCACCTGGGGCAGCCTCCACCAGGCCCCCACCCATGTCTCCCATCACCCCCACCCCCCAGCAGTGCAGGGGCAGCCTCCACCAGGCCCCCACCCATGTCTCCCATCTCCCCCACCCCCCAGCCACCAGGGGCAGCCTCCACCAGGCCCCCACTCATGTCTCCCATCACTCCCACACCCCAGCAGTGCAGGGGCAGCCTCCACCAGGCCCCCACCCATGTCTACCACCACCCCCACCCCCAGCCACCAGGGGCAGCCTCCACCAGGCCCCCACTCATGTCTCCCATCACCCCCACCCCCCAGCAGTGCAGGGGCAGCCTCCACCAGGACCCCACACATGTCCCCCTGCACCCCCACCCCCAAGCCACCAGGGGCAGCCTCCACCAGGCCCCCACTCATGTCTCCCATCACCCCCACCCCCAGCAGTGCAGGGGCAGCCTCCACCAGGCTCCCACACATGTCCCCCTGCACCCCCACCCCCAAGCCACCAGGGGCAGCCTCCACCAGGCCCCCACTCATGTCTCCCATCACCCCAACCCCCCAGCAGTGCAGGGGCAGCCTCCACCATGCCCCCACCCATGTCTACCACCACCCCCACCCCCCAGCCACCAGGGGCAGCCTCCACCAGGCCCCCACTCATGTCTCCCATCTCCCCCACCCCCCAGCAGTGCAGGGGCAGCCTCCACCAGGCCCCCACTCATGTCTCCGATCACCCCCACCCCCCAGCTGTGCAGGGGCAGCCTCCACCAGGCCCCCACCCATGTCTACTACCACCCCCACCCCCCAGCCACCAGGGGCAGCCTCCACCAGGCACCCACTCATGTCTCCCATCACCTCCACCCCCCAGCAGTGCAGGGGAAGCCTCCACCAGGCACCCACCCATGTCCACCACCACCCCCACCCCCCAGCCACCAGGGGCAGCCTCCACCAGGCCCCCACTCAAGTCTCCCATCAGCCCCACTCCCCAGCCACCAGGGGCAACCTCCACCAGGCTCCAACACATGTCCCCCTGCAACCCCACCCCCCAGCCACCAGGGGCAGCCTCCACCAGGCCCCCACCCATGTCTCCCATCACCCCCACCGCCCAGCAGTGCAGGGGCAGCCTCCACCAGGCCCCCACTCATGTCTCCCATCACCCCCACCCCCCAGCAGTGCAAGGGCAGCCTCCACCAGGCCCCCACTCATGTCTCCCATCATCCCCACCCCCCAGCAGTGCAGGGGCAGCCCCCACCAGGCCCCCACTCATGTCTCCCATCACCTCCACCCCCCAGCAGTGCAGGGGCAGCCTCCACCAGGCCCCCACTCATGTCCAACTCATGTCTCCCTGCACCCCCACCCCCCAGCAGTGCAGGGGCAGCCTCCACCAGGCCCCCACTCATGTCCCCCTGCACCCGCACCCCCCAGCAGTGCAGTGGCAGCCTCCACCAGGCCCCCAATCATGTCCAACTCATGTCTCCCTCCACCCCCACCCCCCAGCAGTGCAGGGGCAGCCTCCACCAGGCTCCCACACATGTCTCCCATCACCCCCACCCCCCAGCAGTGCAGGGGCAGCCTCCACCAGGCCCCCACCCATGTCTACCACCACCCCCACCCCCCAGCCACCAGGGGCAGCCTCCACCAGGCCCCCACTCATGTCTCCCATCACCCCCACCCCCCAGCAGTGCAAGGGCAGCCTCCACCAGGACCCCACTCATGTCTCCCATCACCCCTACCCCCCAGCAGTGCAGGGGCAGCCTCCACCAGGCCCCCACTCATGTCTCCCATCACCTCCACACCCCAGCAGTGCAGGGGCAGCCTCCACCAGGCCCCCACTCATGTCCAACTCATGTCTCCCTGCACCCCCACCCCCCAGCAGTGCAGGGGCAGCCTCCACCAGGCCCCCACTCATGTCTCCCTGCACCGCACCCCCCAGCAGTGCAGTGGCAGCCTCCACCAGGCCCCCAATCATGTCCAACTCATGTCTCCCTGCACCCCCACCCCCCAGCAGTGCAGGGGCAGCCTCCGCCAGGCCCCCACTCATGTCCCCCTGCACCCGCACCCCCCAGCAGTGCAGTGGCAGCCTCCACCAGGCCCCCAATCATGTCCAACTCATGTCTCCCTGCACCCCCACCCCCCAGCAACCAGGGGCAGCCTACACCAGGCCCCACTCATGTCTCCCATCACCCCCACCCCCCAGCAGTGCAGGGGCAGCCTCCACCAGGCCCCCACCCATGTCTACCACCACCCCCACCCCCCAGCCACCAGGGGCAGCCTCCACCAGGCCCCCACTCATGTCTACCACCACCCCCACCCCCCAGCCACCAGGGGCAGCCTCCACCAGGCCCCCACCCATGTCTCCCATCACCCCCACCCACCAGCAGTGCAGGGGCAGCCTCCAGCAGGCCCCCACTCATGTCTCCCATCACCCCCACCCCCCAGCAGTGCAGGGGCAGCCTCCACCAGGCCCCCACCCATGTCTACCACCACCCCCACCCCCCAGCCACCAGGGGCAGCCTCCACCAGGCCCCCACTCATGTCTCCCATCACCCCCACCCCCCGCAGTGCAGGGGCAGCCTCCACCAGGACCCCACACATGTCCCCCTGCACCCCCACCCCCAAGCCACCAGGGGCAGCCTCCACCAGGCCCCCACTCATGTCTCCCATCACCCCCACCCCCCAGCAGTGCAGGGGCAGCCTCCACCAGGCTCCCACACATGTCCCCCTGCACCCCCACCCCCAAGCCACCAGGGGCAGCCTCCACCAGGCCCCCACTCATGTCTCCCATCACCCCAACCCCCCAGCAGTGCAGGGGCAGCCTCCACCAGGCCCCCACCCATGTCTACCACCACCCCCACCCCCCAGCCACCAGGGGCAGCCTCCACCAGGCCCCCACTCATGTCTCCCATCTCCCCCACCCCCCAGCAGTGCAGGGGCAGCCTCCACCAGGCCCCCACTCATGTCTCCGATCACCCCCACCCCCCAGCTGTGCAGGGGCAGCCTCCACCAGGCCCCCACCCATGTCTACTACCACACCCACCCCCCAGCCACCAGGGGCAGCCTCCACCAGGCACCCACTCATGTCTCCCATCACCTCCACCCCCCAGCAGTGCAGGGGCAGCCTCCACCAGGCCCCCACCCATGTCTACCACCACCACCACCCCCCAGCCACCAGGGGCAGCCTCCACCAGGTCCCCACTCATGTCTACCACCACCCCCACCCCCCAGCCACCAGGGGCAGCCTCCACCAGGCCCCCACCCATGTCTCCCATCACCCCCACCCCCCAGCAGTGCAGGGGCAGCCTCCACCAGGCCCCCACCCATGTCTCCCATCTCCCCCACCCCCCAGCAGTGCAGGGGCAGCCTCCACCAGGCCCCCACTCATGTCTCCGATCACCCCCACCCCCCAGCTGTGCAGGGGCAGCCTCCACCAGGCCCCCACCCATGTCTACTACCACCCCCACCCCCCAGCCACCAGGGGCAGCCTCCACCAGGCCCCACTCATGTCTCCCATCACCTCCACCCCCCAGCAGTGCAGGGGCAGCCTCCACCAGGCCCCCACCCATGTCTACCACCACCCCCACCCCCCAGCCACCAGGGGCAGCCTCCACCAGGCCCCCACTCATGTCTACCACCACCCCCACCCCCCAGCCACCAGGGGCAGCCTCCACCAGGCCCCCACCCATGTCTCCCATCACCCCAACCCCCCAGCAGTGCAGGGGCAGCCTCCACCAGGCCCCCACCCATGTCTACCACCACCCCCACCCCCCAGCCACCAGGGGCAGCCTCCACCAGGCCCCCACTCATGTCTCCCATCTCCCCCACCCCCCAGCAGTGCAGGGGCAGCCTCCACCAGGCCCCCACTCATGTCTCCGATCACCCCCACCCCCCAGCTGTGCAGGGGCAGCCTCCACCAGGCCCCCACCCATGTCTACTACCACACCCACCCCCCAGCCACCAGGGGCAGCCTCCACCAGGCACCCACTCATGTCTCCCATCACCTCCACCCCCCAGCAGTGCAGGGGCAGCCTCCACCAGGCCCCCACCCATGTCTACCACCACCCCCACCCCCCAGCCACCAGGGGCAGCCTCCACCAGGTCCCCACTCATGTCTACCACCACCCCCACCCCCCAGCCACCAGGGGCAGCCTCCACCAGGCCCCCACCCATGTCTCCCATCACCCCCACCCCCCAGCAGTGCAGGGGCAGCCTCCACCAGGCCCCCACCCATGTCTCCCATCTCCCCCACCCCCCAGCCACCAGGGGCAGCCTCCACCAGGCCCCCACTCATGTCTCCCATCACTCCCACACCCCAGCAGTGCAGGGGCAGCCTCCACCAGGCCCCCACCCATGTCTACCACCACCCCCACCCCCAGCCACCAGGGGCAGCCTCCACCAGGCCCCCACTCATGTCTCCCATCACCCCCACCCCCCAGCAGTGCAGGGGCAGCCTCCACCAGGACCCCACACATGTCCCCCTGCACCCCCACCCCCAAGCCACCAGGGGCAGCCTCCACCAGGCCCCCACTCATGTCTCCCATCACCCCCACCCCCAGCAGTGCAGGGGCAGCCTCCACCAGGCTCCCACACATGTCCCCCTGCACCCCCACCCCCAAGCCACCAGGGGCAGCCTCCACCAGGCCCCCACTCATGTCTCCCATCACCCCAACCCCCCAGCAGTGCAGGGGCAGCCTCCACCATGCCCCCACCCATGTCTACCACCACCCCCACCCCCCAGCCACCAGGGGCAGCCTCCACCAGGCCCCCACTCATGTCTCCCATCTCCCCCACCCCCCAGCAGTGCAGGGGCAGCCTCCACCAGGCCCCCACTCATGTCTCCGATCACCCCCACCCCCCAGCTGTGCAGGGGCAGCCTCCACCAGGCCCCCACCCATGTCTACTACCACCCCCACCCCCCAGCCACCAGGGGCAGCCTCCACCAGGCACCCACTCATGTCTCCCATCACCTCCACCCCCCAGCAGTGCAGGGGAAGCCTCCACCAGGCACCCACCCATGTCCACCACCACCCCCACCCCCCAGCCACCAGGGGCAGCCTCCACCAGGCCCCCACTCAAGTCTCCCATCAGCCCCACTCCCCAGCCACCAGGGGCAACCTCCACCAGGCTCCAACACATGTCCCCCTGCAACCCCACCCCCCAGCCACCAGGGGCAGCCTCCACCAGGCCCCCACCCATGTCTCCCATCACCCCCACCGCCCAGCAGTGCAGGGGCAGCCTCCACCAGGCCCCCACTCATGTCTCCCATCACCCCCACCCCCCAGCAGTGCAAGGGCAGCCTCCACCAGGCCCCCACTCATGTCTCCCATCATCCCCACCCCCCAGCAGTGCAGGGGCAGCCCCCACCAGGCCCCCACTCATGTCTCCCATCACCTCCACCCCCCAGCAGTGCAGGGGCAGCCTCCACCAGGCCCCCACTCATGTCCAACTCATGTCTCCCTGCACCCCCACCCCCCAGCAGTGCAGGGGCAGCCTCCACCAGGCCCCCACTCATGTCCCCCTGCACCCGCACCCCCCAGCAGTGCAGTGGCAGCCTCCACCAGGCCCCCAATCATGTCCAACTCATGTCTCCCTCCACCCCCACCCCCCAGCAGTGCAGGGGCAGCCTCCACCAGGCTCCCACACATGTCTCCCATCACCCCCACCCCCCAGCAGTGCAGGGGCAGCCTCCACCAGGCCCCCACCCATGTCTACCACCACCCCCACCCCCCAGCCACCAGGGGCAGCCTCCACCAGGCCCCCACTCATGTCTCCCATCACCCCCACCCCCCAGCAGTGCAAGGGCAGCCTCCACCAGGACCCCACTCATGTCTCCCATCACCCCTACCCCCCAGCAGTGCAGGGGCAGCCTCCACCAGGCCCCCACTCATGTCTCCCATCACCTCCACACCCCAGCAGTGCAGGGGCAGCCTCCACCAGGCCCCCACTCATGTCCAACTCATGTCTCCCTGCACCCCCACCCCCCAGCAGTGCAGGGGCAGCCTCCACCAGGCCCCCACTCATGTCTCCCTGCACCGCACCCCCCAGCAGTGCAGTGGCAGCCTCCACCAGGCCCCCAATCATGTCCAACTCATGTCTCCCTGCACCCCCACCCCCCAGCAGTGCAGGGGCAGCCTCCGCCAGGCCCCCACTCATGTCCCCCTGCACCCGCACCCCCCAGCAGTGCAGTGGCAGCCTCCACCAGGCCCCCAATCATGTCCAACTCATGTCTCCCTGCACCCCCACCCCCCAGCAACCAGGGGCAGCCTACACCAGGCCCCACTCATGTCTCCCATCACCCCCACCCCCCAGCAGTGCAGGGGCAGCCTCCACCAGGCCCCCACCCATGTCTACCACCACCCCCACCCCCCAGCCACCAGGGGCAGCCTCCACCAGGCCCCCACTCATGTCTACCACCACCCCCACCCCCCAGCCACCAGGGGCAGCCTCCACCAGGCCCCCACCCATGTCTCCCATCACCCCCACCCCCCAGCAGTGCAGGGGCAGCCTCCAGCAGGCCCCCACTCATGTCTCCCATCACCCCCACCCCCCAGCAGTGCAGGGGCAGCCTCCACCAGGCCCCCACCCATGTCAACCACCACCCCCACCCCCCAGCCACCAGGGGCAGCCTCCACCAGGCCCCCACTCATGTCTCCCATCACCCCCACCCCCCCGCAGTGCAGGGGCAGCCTCCACCAGGACCCCACACATGTCCCCCTGCACCCCCACCCCCAAGCCACCAGGGGCAGCCTCCACCAGGCCCCCACTCATGTCTCCCATCACCCCCACCCCCCAGCAGTGCAGGGGCAGCCTCCACCAGGCTCCCACACATGTCCCCCTGCACCCCCACCCCCAAGCCACCAGGGGCAGCCTCCACCAGGCCCCCACTCATGTCTCCCATCACCCCAACCCCCCAGCAGTGCAGGGGCAGCCTCCACCAGGCCCCCACCCATGTCTACCACCACCCCCACCCCCCAGCCACCAGGGGCAGCCTCCACCAGGCCCCCACTCATGTCTCCCATCTCCCCCACCCCCCAGCAGTGCAGGGGCAGCCTCCACCAGGCCCCCACTCATGTCTCCGATCACCCCCACCCCCCAGCTGTGCAGGGGCAGCCTCCACCAGGCCCCCACCCATGTCTACTACCACACCCACCCCCCAGCCACCAGGGGCAGCCTCCACCAGGCACCCACTCATGTCTCCCATCACCTCCACCCCCCAGCAGTGCAGGGGCAGCCTCCACCAGGCCCCCACCCATGTCTACCACCACCCCCACCCCCCAGCCACCAGGGGCAGCCTCCACCAGGTCCCCACTCATGTCTACCACCACCCCCACCCCCCAGCCACCAGGGGCAGCCTCCACCAGGCCCCCACCCATGTCTCCCATCACCCCCACCCCCCAGCAGTGCAGGGGCAGCCTCCACCAGGCCCCCACCCATGTCTCCCATCTCCCCCACCCCCCAGCAGTGCAGGGGCAGCCTCCACCAGGCCCCCACTCATGTCTCCGATCACCCCCACCCCCCAGCTGTGCAGGGGCAGCCTCCACCAGGCCCCCACCCATGTCTACTACCACCCCCACCCCCCAGCCACCAGGGGCAGCCTCCACCAGGCCCCACTCATGTCTCCCATCACCTCCACCCCCCAGCAGTGCAGGGGCAGCCTCCACCAGGCCCCCACCCATGTCTACCACCACCCCCACCCCCCAGCCACCAGGGGCAGCCTCCACCAGGCCCCCACTCATGTCTACCACCACCCCCACCCCCCAGCCACCAGGGGCAGCCTCCACCAGGCCCCCACCCATGTCTCCCATCACCCCCACCCCCCAGCAGTGCAGGGGCAGCCTCCACCAGGCCCCCACCCATGTCTCCCATCTCCCCCACCCCCCAGCAGTGCAGGGGCAGCCTCCACCAGGCCCCCACTCATGTCTCCGATCACCCCCACCCCCCAGCTGTGCAGGGGCAGCCTCCACCAGGCCCCCACCCATGTCTACTACCACCCCCACCCCCCAGCCACCAGGGGCAGCCTCCACCAGGCCCCACTCTTGTCTCCCATCACCCCCACCCCCCAGCAGTGCAGGGGCAGCCTCCACCAGGCCCCCACCCATGTCTACCACCACCCCCACCCCCCAGCCACCAGGGTCAGCCTCCACCAGGCCCCCACTCATGTCTACCACCACCCATACCCCCCAGCCACCAGGGGCAGCCTCCACCAGGCCCCCACCCATGTCTCCCATCACCCCCACCCCCCAGCAGTGCAGGGGCAGCCTCCACCAGGCCCCCACTCATGTCTCCCATCACCCCCACCCCCCAGCAGTGCAGGGGCAGCCTCCACCAGGCCCCCACCCATGTCTACCACCACCCCCACCCCCCAGCCACCAGGGGCAGCCTCCACCAGGCCCCCACTCATGTCTCCCATCACCCCACCCCCCAGCAGTGCAGGGGCAGCCTCCACCAGGACCCCACACATGTCCCCCTGCACCCCCACCCCCAAGCCACCAGGGGCAGCCTCCACCAGGCCCCCACTCATGTCTCCCATCACCCCCACCCCCCAGCAGTGCAGGGGCAGCCTCCACCAGGCTCCCACACATGTCCCCCTGCACCCCCACCCCCAAGCCACCAGGGGCAGCCTCCACCAGGACCCCACTCATGTCTCCCATCACCCCAACCCCCCAGCAGTGCAGGGGCAGCCTCCACCAGGCCCCCACCCATGTCTACCACCACCCCCACCCCCCAGCCACCAGGGGCAGCCTCCACCAGGCCCCCACTCATGTCTCCCATCTCCCCCACCCCCCAGCAGTGCAGGGGCAGCCTCCACCAGGCCCCCACTCATGTCTCCGATCACCCCCACCCCCCAGCTGTGCAGGGGCAGCCTCCACCAGGCCCTCACCCATGTCTACTACAACCCCCACCCCCCAGCCACCAGGGGCAGCCTCCACCAGGCACCCACTCATGTCTCCCATCACCTCCACCCCCCAGCAGTGCAGGGGCAGCCTCCACCAGGCACCCACCCATGTCCACCACCACCCCCACCCCCCAGCCACCAGGGGCAGCCTCCACCAGGCCCCCACTCAAGTCTCCCATCACCCCCACTCCCCAGCCACCAGGGGCAACCTCCACCAGGCTCCAACACATGTCCCCCTGCACCCCCACCCCCCAGCCACCAGGGGCAGCCTCCACCAGGCCCCCACCCATGTCTCCCATCACCCCCACTGCCCAGCAGTGCAGGGGCAGCCTCCACCAGGCCCCCACTCATGTCTCCCATCACCCCCACCCCCCAGCAGTGCAAGGGCAGCCTCCACCAGGCCCCCACTCATGTCTCCCATCACCCCCACCCCCCAGCAGTGCAGGGGCAGCCCCCACCAGGCCCCCACTCATGTCTCCCATCACCTCCACCCCCCAGCAGTGCAGGGGCAGCCTCCACCAGGCCCCCACTCATGTCCAACTCATGTCTCCCTGCACCCCCACCCCTCAGCAGTGCAGGGGCAGCCTCCACCAGGCCCCCACTCATGTCCCCCTGCACCCGCACCCCCCAGCAGTGCAGTGGCAGCCTCCACCAGGCCCCCAATCATGTCCAACTCATGTCTCCCTGCACCCCCACCCCCCAGCAGTGCAGGGGCAGCCTCCACCAGGCTCCCACACATGTCTCCCATCACCCCCACCCCCCAGCAGTGCAGGGGCAGCCTCCACCAGGCCCCCACCCATGTCTACCACCACCCCCACCCCCCAGCCACCAGCGGCAGCCTCCACCAGGCCCCCACTCATGTCTCCCATCACCCCCACCCCCCAGCAGTGCAAGGGCAGCCTCCACCAGGACCCCACTCATGTCTCCCATCACCCCTACCCCCCAGCAGTGCAGGGGCAGCCTCCACCAGGCCCCCACTCATGTCTCCCATCACCTCCACACCCCAGCAGTGCAGGGGCAGCCTCCACCAGGCCCCCACTCATGTCCAACTCATGTCTCCCTGCACCCCCACCCCCCAGCAGTGCAGGGGCAGCCTCCACCAGGCCCCCACTCATGTCCCCCTGCACCCGCACCCCCCAGCAGTGCAGTGGCAGCCTCCACCAGGCCCCCAAACATGTCCAACTCATGTCTCCTTGCACCCCCACCCCCCAGCAGTGCAGGGGCAGCCTCCGCCCGGCCCCCACTCATGTCCCCCTGCACCCGCACCCCCCAGCAGTGCAGTGGCAGCCTCCACCAGGCCCCCAATCATGTCCAACTCATGTCTCCCTGCACCCCCCCCCCCCAGCAACCAGGGGCAGCCTACACCAGGCCCCACTCATGTCTCCCATCACCCCCACCCCCCAGCAGTGCAGGGGCAGCCTCCACCAGGCCCCCACCCATGTCTACCACCACCCCCACCCCCCAGCCACCAGGGGCAGCCTCCACCAGGCCCCCACTCATGTCTACCACCACCCCCACCCCCCAGCCACCAGGGGCAGCCTCCACCAGGCCCCCACCCATGTCTCCCATCACCCCCACCCCCCAGCAGTGCAGGGGCAGCCTCCACCAGGCCCCCACTCATGTCTCCCATCACCCCCACCCCCCAGCAGTGCAGGGGCCACCTCCACCAGGCCCCCGCCCTTGTCTACCACCACCCAAACCCCCCAGCCACCAGGGGCAGCCTCCACCAGGCCCCCACCCATGTCTCCCATCACCCCCACTCCCCAGGAGTGCAGGGGCAGCCTCCACCAGGCCCCCACTCATGTCTCCCATCACCCCCACCCCCCGGCAGTGCAGGGCAGCCTCCACCAGGCCCCCACTCATGTCTCCCATAAACCCAACCCCCCAGCAGTGCAGGGGCAGCCTCCACCAGGCCCCCACTCATGTCTCCCATCACCCCCACCAGTGCAGGGGCAGCCTCCACCAGGCCCCGACTCATGTCTCCCATCACCCCCACCCCCAGCAGTGCAGGGGCAGCCTCCACCAGGCCCCCACTCATGTCTCCCATCAACCCCACCCCCCAGCCGTGCAGAGGCAGCCTCCGCCAGGCCCCCACCCATGTCTACCACCACCCCCACCCCCCAGCCACCAGGGGCAGCCTCCACCAGGCCCCCACTCATGTCTCCCATCACCCCCACCCCCCAGCCACCAGGGGCAGCCTCCACCAGGCCCCCACCCATGTCTACCACCACCCCCACCCCCCAGCCACCAGGGGCAGCCTCCACCAGGCCCCCACCCATGTCTCCCATCACCCCCACCCCCCAGCAGTGCAGGGGCAGCCTCCACCAGGCCCCCACTCATATCTCCCATCACCCCCACCCCCCAGCAGTGCAGGGGCAGCCTCCACCAGGCCCCCACTCATGTCTCCCATCACCCCCACCCCCCAGCAGTGCAGGGGCAGCCTCCACCAGGCCCCCACTCATGTCCAACTCATGTCTCCCTGCACCCCTACACCCCAGCAGTGCAGGGGTAGCCTCCACCAGGCCCCCACCCATGTCTACCACCACCCCCACCCCCCAGCCACCAGGGGCAGCCTCCACCAGGCCCCCACCCATGTCTCCCATCACCCCCACGCCCCAGCAGTGCAGGGGCAGCCTCCACCAGGCCCCCACTCATGTCTCCCATCACCCCCACCCCCCAGCAGAGCAGGGGCAGCCTCCACCAGTCCCTCACTCATGTCTCCCATCACCCCCACCCCCCAGCAGTGCAGGGGCAGCCTCCACCAGGCCCCCACTCATGTCTCCCATCACCCCCACCCCCCAGCAGTGCAGGGGCAGCCTCCACCAGGCCCCCACTCATGTCTCCCTTCACCCCCACCCCCCAGCAGTGCAGGGGCAGCATCCACCAGGCCCCCACTCATGTCTCCCATCACCCCCACCCCCCAGCCGTGCAGGGGCAGCCTCCACCAGGCCCCCACCCATGTCTACCACCACCCCAACCCCCCAGCCACCAGGGGCAGCCTGCACCAAGCCCCCACTCATGTTTCCCATCACCCCCACCCCCCAGCAGTGCAGGGGCAGCCTCCACCAGGCCCCCACCCATGTCTACCACCACCCCCACCCCCCAGCCACCAGGGGCAGCCTCCACCAGGCCCCCACTCATGTCTCCCATCACCCCCACGCCCCAGCCACCAGGGGCAGTCTCCACCAGGCCCCCACCCATGTCTCCCATCACCCCCACCCCCCAGCAGTGCAGGGGCAGCCTCCACCAGGCCCCCACTCATGTCTCCCATCACCCCCAACCCCCAGCAGTGCAGGGGCAGTCTCCACCAGGCCACCACTCATGTCTCCCATCACCCCCACCCCCAAGCAGTGCAGGGGCAGCCTCCACCAGGCCCCCACTCATGTCTCCCATCACCCCCACCCCCCAGCAGTGCAGGGGCAGCCTCCACCAGGCCCCCACTCATGTCCAACTCATGTCTCCCTGCATCCCACCCCCCAGCAGTGCAGGGGCAGCCTCCACCAGGCCCCCACTCATGTCCCCCTGCACCTCCACCCCCCAGCAGTGCAGGGGCAGCCTCCACCAGGCCCCCACTCATGTCCAACTCATGTCTCCCTGCATCCCACCCCCCAGCAGTGCAGGGGCAGCCTCCAAAAGGCCCCCACTCATGTCCCCCTGCACCTCCACCCCCCAGCCACCAGGGGCAGCCTCCACCAGGCCCCCACTCATGTCTCCCATCACCCCCACGCCCCAGCCACCAGGGGCAGCCTCCACCAGGCCCCCACTCATGTCTCCCATCACCCCCACCCCCCAGCAGAGCAGGGGCAGCCTCCACCAGTCCCTCACTCATGTCTCCCATCACCCCCACCCCCCAGCAGTGCAGGGGCAGCCTCCACCAGGCCCCCACTCATGTCTCCCATCACCCCCACCCCCCAGCAGTGCAGGGGCAGCCTCCACCAGGCCCCCACTCATGTCTCCCTTCACCCCCACCCCCCAGCAGTGCAGGGGCAGCATCCACCAGGCCCCCACTCATGTCTCCCATCACCCCCACCCCCCAGCCGTGCAGGGGCAGCCTCCACCAGGCCCCCACCCATGTCTACCACCACCCCCACCCCCCAGCCACCAGGGGCAGCCTCCACCAGGCCCCCACTCATGTCTCCCATCACCCCCACCCCCCAGCAGTGCAGGGGCAGCCTCCACCAGGACCCCACACATGTCCCCCTGCACCCCCACCCCCAAGCCACCAGGGGCAGCCTCCACCAGGCCCCCACTCATGTCTCCCATCACCCCCACCCCCCAGCAGTGCAGGGGCAGCCTCCACCAGGCTCCCACACATGTCCCCCTGCACCCCCACCCCCAAGCCACCAGGGGCAGCCTCCACCAGGCCCCCACTCATGTCTCCCATCACCCCAACCCCCCAGCAGTGCAGGGGCAGCCTCCACCAGGCCCCCACCCATGTCTACCACCACCCCCACCCCCCAGCCACCAGGCCCCCACTCATGTCTCCCATCTCCCCCACCCCCCAGCAGTGCAGGGGCAGCCTCCACCAGGCCCCCACTCATGTCTCCGATCACCCCCACCCCCCAGCTGTGCAGGGGCAGCCTCCACCAGGCCCCCACCCATGTCTACTACCACCCCCACCCCCCAGCCACCAGGGGCAGCCTCCACCAGGCACCCACTCATGTCTCCCATCACCTCCACCCCCCAGCAGTGCAGGGGCAGCCTCCACCAGGCACCCACCCATGTCCACCACCACCCCCACCCCCCAGCCACCAGGGGCAGCCTCCACCAGGCCCCCACTCAAGTCTCCCATCAACCCCACTCCCCAGCCACCAGGGGCAACCTCCACCAGGCTCCAACACATGTCCCCCTGCACCCCCACCCCCCAGCCACCAGGGGCAGCCTCCACCAGGCCCCCACCCATGTCTCCCATCACCCCCACCGCCCAGCAGTGCAGGGGCAGCCTCCACCAGGCCCCCACTCATGTCTCCCATCACCCCCACCCCCCAGCAGTGCAAGGGCAGCCTCCACCAGGCCCCCACTCATGTCTCCCATCACCCCCACCCCCCAGCAGTGCAGGGGCAGCCCCCACCAGGCCCCCACTCATGTCTCCCATCACCTCCACCCCCCAGCAGTGCAGGGGCAGCCTCCACCAGGCCCCCACTCATGTCCAACTCATGTCTCCCTGCACCCCCACCCCTCAGCAGTGCAGGGGCAGCCTCCACCAGGCCCCCACTCATGTCCCCCTGCACCCGCACCCCCCAGCAGTGCAGTGGCAGCCTCCACCAGGCCCCCAATCATGTCCAACTCATGTCTCCCTGCACCCCCACCCCCCAGCAGTGCAGGGGCAGCCTCCACCAGGCTCCCACACATGTCTCCCATCACCCCCACCCCCCAGCAGTGCAGGGGCAGCCTCCACCAGGCCCCCACCCATGTCTACCACCACCCCCACCCCGCAGCCACCAGGGGCAGCCTCCACCAGGCCCCCACTCATGTCATCCCATCACCCCCACCCCCCAGCAGTGCAAGGGCAGCCTCCACCAGGACCCCACTCATGTCTCCCATCACCCCTACCCCCCAGCAGTGCAGGGGCAGCCTCCACCAGGCCCCCACTCATGTCTCCCATCACCTCCACACCCCAGCAGTGCAGGGGCAGCCTCCACCAGGCCCCCACTCATGTCCAACTCATGTCTCCCTGCACCCCCACCCCCCAGCAGTGCAGGGGCAGCCTCCACCAGGCCCCCACTCATGTCCCCCTGCACCCGCACCCCCCAGCAGTGCAGTGGCAGCCTCCACCAGGCCCCCAATCATGTCCAACTCATGTCTCCCTGCACCCCCACCCCCCAGCAGTGCAGGGGCAGCCTCCGCCAGGCCCCCACTCATGTCCCCCTGCACCCGCACCCCCCAGCAGTGCAGTGGCAGCCTCCACCAGGCCCCCAATCATGTCCAACTCATGTCTCCCTGCACCCCCCCCCCAGCAACCAGGGGCAGCCTACACCAGGCCCCACTCATGTCTCCCATCACCCCCACCCCCCAGCAGTGCAGGGGCAGCCTCCACCAGGCCCCCACCCATGTCTACCACCACCCCCACCCCCCAGCCACCAGGGGCAGCCTCCACCAGGCCCCCACTCATGTCTACCACCACCCCCACCCCCCAGCCACCAGGGGCAGCCTCCACCAGGCCCCCACCCATGTCTCCCATCACCCCCACCCCCCAGCAGTGCAGGGGCAGCCTCCACCAGGCCCCCACTCATGTCTCCCATCACCCCCACCCCCCAGCAGTGCAGGGGCCACCTCCACCAGGCCCCCACCCTTGTCTACCACCGCCCAAACCCCCCAGCCACCAGGGGCAGCCTCCACCAGGCCCCCACCCATGTCTCCCATCACCCCCACTCCCCAGGAGTGCAGGGGCAGCCTCCACCAGGCCCCCACTCATGTCTCCCATCACCCCCACCCCCCGGCAGTGCAGGGCAGCCTCCACCAGGCCCCCACTCATGTCTCCCATAAACCCCACCCCCCAGCAGTGCAGGGGCAGCCTCCACCAGGCCCCCACTCATGTCTCCCATCACCCCCACCAGTGCAGGGGCAGCCTCCACCAGGCCCCGACTCATGTCTCCCATCACCCCCACCCCCAGCAGTGCAGGGGCAGCCTCCACCAGGCCCCCACTCATGTCTCCCATCAACCCCACCCCCCAGCCGTGCAGAGGCAGCCTCCGCCAGGCCCCCACCCATGTCTACCACCACCCCCACCCCCCAGCCACCAGGGGCAGCCTCCACCAGGCCCCCACTCATGTCTCCCATCACCCCCACCCCCCAGCCACCAGGGGCAGCCTCCACCAGGCCCCCACCCATGTCTACCACCACCCCCACCCCCCAGCCACCAGGGGCAGCCTCCACCAGGCCCCCACCCATGTCTCCCATCACCCCCACCCCCCAGCAGTGCAGGGGCAGCCTCCACCAGGCCCCCACTCATATCTCCCATCACCCCCACCCCCAGCAGTGCAGGGGCAGCCTCCACCAGGCCCCCACTCATGTCTCCCATCACCCCCACCCCCCAGCAGTGCAGGGGCAGCCTCCACCAGGCCCCCACTCATGTCCAACTCATGTCTCCCTGCACCCCTACACCCCAGCAGTGCAGGGGTAGCCTCCACCAGGCCCCCACCCATGTCTACCACCACCCCCACCCCCCAGCCACCAGGGGCAGCCTCCACCAGGCCCCCACCCATGTCTCCCATCACCCCCACCCCCCAGCAGTGCAGGGGCAGCCTCCACCAGGCCCCCACTCATGTCTCCCATCACCCCCACCCCCCAGCAGAGCAGGGGCAGCCTCCACCAGTCCCTCACTCATGTCTCCCATCACCCCCACCCCCCAGCAGTGCAGGGGCAGCCTCCACCAGGCCCCCACTCATGTCTCCCATCACCCCCACCCCCCAGCAGTGCAGGGGCAGCCTCCACCAGGCCCCCACTCATGTCTCCCTTCACCCCCACCCCCCAGCAGTGCAGGGGCAGCATCCACCAGGCCCCCATCCATGTCTCCCATCACCCCCACCCCCCAGCCGTGCAGGGGCAGCCTCCACCAGGCCCCCACCCATGTCTACCACCACCCCAACCCCCCAGCCACCAGGGGCAGCCTGCACCAAGCCCCCACTCATGTTTCCCATCACCCCCACCCCCCAGCAGTGCAGGGGCAGCCTCCAGCAGGCCCCCACCCATGTCTACCACCACCCCCACCCCCCAGCCACCAGGGGCAGCCTCCACCAGGCCCCCACTCATGTCTCCCATCACCCCCACGCCCCAGCCACCAAGGGCAGTCTCCACCAGGCCCCCACCCATGTCTCCCATCACCCCCACCCCCCAGCAGTGCAGGGGCAGCCTCCACCAGGCCCCCACTCATGTCTCCCATCACCCCCAACCCCCCAGCAGTGCAGGGGCAGCCTCCACCAGGCCACCACTCATGTCTCCCATCACCCCCACCCCCAAGCAGTGCAGGGGCAGCCTCCACCAGGCCCCCACTCATGTCTCCCATCACCCCCACCCCCCAGCAGTGCAGGGGCAGCCTCCACCAGGCCCCCACTCATGTCCAACTCATGTCTCCCTGCATCCCACCCCCCAGCAGTGCAGGGGCAGCCTCCACCAGGCCCCCACTCATGTCCCCCTGCACCTCCACCCCCCAGCAGTGCAGGGGCAGCCTCCACCAGGCCCCCACTCATGTCCAACTCATGTCTCCCTGCATCCCACCCCCCAGCAGTGCAGGGGCAGCCTCCAAAAGGCCCCCACTCATGTCCCCCTGCACCTCCACCCCCCAGCAGTGCAGGGGCAGCCTCCACCAGGCCCCCACTCATGTCCCCCTGCACCCCCACCCCCCAGCAGTGCAGGGGCAGCCTCCACCAGGCTCCCACACATGTCCCCCTGCACCCCCACCCCCAGCCACCAGGGGCAGCCTCCACCAGGCCCCCACTCATGTCTCCCATCACCCCCACCCCCCAGCAGTGCAGGGGCAGCCTCCACCAGGCCCCCACCCATGTCTACCACCACCCCCACCCCCCAGCCACCAGGGTCAGCCTCCACCAGACCCCTACTCATGTCTCCCATCACCCCCAACCCCCAGCAGTGCAGGGGCAGCCTCCACCAGGCCCCTACCCATGTCTACCACCACCCCCACCCCCCAGCCACCAGGGGCAGCCTCCACCAGGCCCCCAACCATGTCTCCCATCACCCCACCCCCCAGCAGTTCAGGGGCAGCCTCCACCAGGCCCCCACTCATGTCTCCCATCACCCCCACCCCCCAGCAGGGCAGGGGCAGCCTCCACCAGTCCCTCACTCATGTCTCCCATCACCCCCACCCCCCAGCAGTGCAGGGGCAGCCTCCACCAGGCCCCCACTCATGTCTCCCATCACCCCCACCCCCCAGCAGTGCAGGGGCAGCCTCCACCAGGCCCCCACTCATGTCTCCCTTCACCCCCACCCCCCAGCAGTGCAGGGGCAGCATCCACCAGGCCCCCACTCATGTCTCCCATCACCCCCACCCCCCAGCCGTGCAGGGGCAGCCTCCACCAGGCCCCCACCCATGTCTACCACCACCCCAACCCCCCAGCCACCAGGGGCAGCCTGCACCAAGCCCCCACTCATGTTTCCCATCACCCCCACCCCCCAGCAGTGCAGGGGCAGCCTCCACCAGGCCCCCACCCATGTCTACCACCACCCCCACCCCCCAGCCACCAGGGGCAGCCTCCACCAGGCCCCCACTCATGTCTCCCATCACCCCCACGCCCCAGCCACCAGGGGCAGTCTCCACCAGGCCCCCACCCATGTCTCCCATCACCCCCACCCCCCAGCAGTGCAGGGGCAGCCTCCACCAGGCCCCCACTCATGTCTCCCATCACCCCCAACCCCCAGCAGTGCAGGGGCAGTCTCCACCAGGCCACCACTCATGTCTCCCATCACCCCCACCCCCAAGCAGTGCAGGGGCAGCCTCCACCAGGCCCCCACTCATGTCTCCCATCACCCCCACCCCCCAGCAGTGCAGGGGCAGCCTCCACCAGGCCCCCACTCATGTCCAACTCATGTCTCCCTGCATCCCACCCCCCAGCAGTGCAGGGGCAGCCTCCACCAGGCCCCCACTCATGTCCCCCTGCACCTCCACCCCCCAGCAGTGCAGGGGCAGCCTCCACCAGGCCCCCACTCATGTCCAACTCATGTCTCCCTGCATCCCACCCCCCAGCAGTGCAGGGGCAGCCTCCAAAAGGCCCCCACTCATGTCCCCCTGCACCTCCACCCCCCAGCCACCAGGGGCAGCCTCCACCAGGCCCCCACTCATGTCTCCCATCACCCCCACGCCCCAGCCACCAGGGGCAGCCTCCACCAGGCCCCCACTCATGTCTCCCATCACCCCCACCCCCCAGCAGAGCAGGGGCAGCCTCCACCAGTCCCTCACTCATGTCTCCCATCACCCCCACCCCCCAGCAGTGCAGGGGCAGCCTCCACCAGGCCCCCACTCATGTCTCCCATCACCCCCACCCCCCAGCAGTGCAGGGGCAGCCTCCACCAGGCCCCCACTCATGTCTCCCTTCACCCCCACCCCCCAGCAGTGCAGGGGCAGCATCCACCAGGCCCCCACTCATGTCTCCCATCACCCCCACCCCCCAGCCGTGCAGGGGCAGCCTCCACCAGGCCCCCACCCATGTCTACCACCACCCCCACCCCCCAGCCACCAGGGGCAGCCTCCACCAGGCCCCCACTCATGTCTCCCATCACCCCCACCCCCCAGCAGTGCAGGGGCAGCCTCCACCAGGACCCCACACATGTCCCCCTGCACCCCCACCCCCAAGCCACCAGGGGCAGCCTCCACCAGGCCCCCACTCATGTCTCCCATCACCCCCACCCCCCAGCAGTGCAGGGGCAGCCTCCACCAGGCTCCCACACATGTCCCCCTGCACCCCCACCCCCAAGCCACCAGGGGCAGCCTCCACCAGGCCCCCACTCATGTCTCCCATCACCCCAACCCCCCAGCAGTGCAGGGGCAGCCTCCACCAGGCCCCCACCCATGTCTACCACCACCCCCACCCCCCAGCCACCAGGCCCCCACTCATGTCTCCCATCTCCCCCACCCCCCAGCAGTGCAGGGGCAGCCTCCACCAGGCCCCCACTCATGTCTCCGATCACCCCCACCCCCCAGCTGTGCAGGGGCAGCCTCCACCAGGCCCCCACCCATGTCTACTACCACCCCCACCCCCCAGCCACCAGGGGCAGCCTCCACCAGGCACCCACTCATGTCTCCCATCACCTCCACCCCCCAGCAGTGCAGGGGCAGCCTCCACCAGGCACCCACCCATGTCCACCACCACCCCCACCCCCCAGCCACCAGGGGCAGCCTCCACCAGGCCCCCACTCAAGTCTCCCATCAACCCCACTCCCCAGCCACCAGGGGCAACCTCCACCAGGCTCCAACACATGTCCCCCTGCACCCCCACCCCCCAGCCACCAGGGGCAGCCTCCACCAGGCCCCCACCCATGTCTCCCATCACCCCCACCGCCCAGCAGTGCAGGGGCAGCCTCCACCAGGCCCCCACTCATGTCTCCCATCACCCCCACCCCCCAGCAGTGCAAGGGCAGCCTCCACCAGGCCCCCACTCATGTCTCCCATCACCCCCACCCCCCAGCAGTGCAGGGGCAGCCCCCACCAGGCCCCCACTCATGTCTCCCATCACCTCCACCCCCCAGCAGTGCAGGGGCAGCCTCCACCAGGCCCCCACTCATGTCCAACTCATGTCTCCCTGCACCCCCACCCCTCAGCAGTGCAGGGGCAGCCTCCACCAGGCCCCCACTCATGTCCCCCTGCACCCGCACCCCCCAGCAGTGCAGTGGCAGCCTCCACCAGGCCCCCAATCATGTCCAACTCATGTCTCCCTGCACCCCCACCCCCCAGCAGTGCAGGGGCAGCCTCCACCAGGCTCCCACACATGTCTCCCATCACCCCCACCCCCCAGCAGTGCAGGGGCAGCCTCCACCAGGCCCCCACCCATGTCTACCACCACCCCCACCCCGCAGCCACCAGGGGCAGCCTCCACCAGGCCCCCACTCATGTCATCCCATCACCCCCACCCCCCAGCAGTGCAAGGGCAGCCTCCACCAGGACCCCACTCATGTCTCCCATCACCCCTACCCCCCAGCAGTGCAGGGGCAGCCTCCACCAGGCCCCCACTCATGTCTCCCATCACCTCCACACCCCAGCAGTGCAGGGGCAGCCTCCACCAGGCCCCCACTCATGTCCAACTCATGTCTCCCTGCACCCCCACCCCCCAGCAGTGCAGGGGCAGCCTCCACCAGGCCCCCACTCATGTCCCCCTGCACCCGCACCCCCCAGCAGTGCAGTGGCAGCCTCCACCAGGCCCCCAATCATGTCCAACTCATGTCTCCCTGCACCCCCACCCCCCAGCAGTGCAGGGGCAGCCTCCGCCAGGCCCCCACTCATGTCCCCCTGCACCCGCACCCCCCAGCAGTGCAGTGGCAGCCTCCACCAGGCCCCCAATCATGTCCAACTCATGTCTCCCTGCACCCCCCCCCCAGCAACCAGGGGCAGCCTACACCAGGCCCCACTCATGTCTCCCATCACCCCCACCCCCCAGCAGTGCAGGGGCAGCCTCCACCAGGCCCCCACCCATGTCTACCACCACCCCCACCCCCCAGCCACCAGGGGCAGCCTCCACCAGGCCCCCACTCATGTCTACCACCACCCCCACCCCCCAGCCACCAGGGGCAGCCTCCACCAGGCCCCCACCCATGTCTCCCATCACCCCCACCCCCCAGCAGTGCAGGGGCAGCCTCCACCAGGCCCCCACTCATGTCTCCCATCACCCCCACCCCCCAGCAGTGCAGGGGCCACCTCCACCAGGCCCCCACCCTTGTCTACCACCGCCCAAACCCCCCAGCCACCAGGGGCAGCCTCCACCAGGCCCCCACCCATGTCTCCCATCACCCCCACTCCCCAGGAGTGCAGGGGCAGCCTCCACCAGGCCCCCACTCATGTCTCCCATCACCCCCACCCCCCGGCAGTGCAGGGCAGCCTCCACCAGGCCCCCACTCATGTCTCCCATAAACCCCACCCCCCAGCAGTGCAGGGGCAGCCTCCACCAGGCCCCCACTCATGTCTCCCATCACCCCCACCAGTGCAGGGGCAGCCTCCACCAGGCCCCGACTCATGTCTCCCATCACCCCCACCCCCAGCAGTGCAGGGGCAGCCTCCACCAGGCCCCCACTCATGTCTCCCATCAACCCCACCCCCCAGCCGTGCAGAGGCAGCCTCCGCCAGGCCCCCACCCATGTCTACCACCACCCCCACCCCCCAGCCACCAGGGGCAGCCTCCACCAGGCCCCCACTCATGTCTCCCATCACCCCCACCCCCCAGCCACCAGGGGCAGCCTCCACCAGGCCCCCACCCATGTCTACCACCACCCCCACCCCCCAGCCACCAGGGGCAGCCTCCACCAGGCC